>NC_134402.1:379654899-380286149 GCF_038048845.1 Mixophyes fleayi
TTCCTGTGACCTGAAGTTCCGGGACTTTACAAAGGACCCTCACCGCCACCTGTGAGGAGTTTGCCAACCTGCTGCGGGAGTCAGCCAAGAAGTGGGTGCGCTGAGCAGGTGCCCAGACCGTGGATGAGGTAATAGACTTGATGTTCCAAGAGCAGTTTCACCGACGGTGCGCACCGGAGGTGACAGAATGGGTGCTGAACAGGAAGCCAGGCACCCTGGAAGCAGCCATCCAGCTGGCAGATCAGTATGTGGCAGTGAGACCACACTGGCAGAAGCACCAGGTTAACGGCCAACACCCAAAGGACTGTGTAAACAATGGGACAGCCCTATTCTACTCACCCCCAAACGCAAGCATCTAACTTTCCAGGTACCCCTCACCAGCAAACTGTCCCGCCCTGGGAGTTATCAGAGACCATCGGAACCCAGGCTTGAGAGAAAGTGCTGCAACTGGTCATTTAAGGATGGACTATCCCACAGCCCCAGCACCCCAGACTCGTGCCCCTAATCCGAGTCCTGGGGCCTGGCTGACTTGCTTAAACTGGCGAAGGTGAGCCATTAGTTTGCTTCCACCCCTGCCAGCCCAATGGGGTGTGGCGTGTCTGAAGGTGACTCAGCAGAGAGTGTCACCGTTGTCCAAAAGACCCCACAAAAAACATGTGGAGGAACCTGCAGCCGGTGGGACCCCTGCAGGGTGAAGGACTGAGACTTAGGGGCCTCAATTACTGTTGTGAGTCCCCATCTTATTGATCCTGCTGCAGTATTGCAGGATCGCACTGTCAAAGTTACCGTGGCAAGATGGACTGGAGAAGGAAGTGCCTGTAGCAAGGGGGTATCTGAACTGGGGAGATGGCCAGGAATTGTGAGATGTTGCCGTTATGGATGGCTTCCCAACCGATGTGATTTTGGGCAATGATGTTGGGGGTGGAATTTTGACCGCATTTCTCAAATCTATTACCCGGAGCCCATCTGCTAAACTACAGTCTTCAGGATCTACACTTGCACAACCCAGCCCAGAGCGAAAAGACCACAGCTGCTAGAAAACAGCCATCACCAGCAACCATAGCTTCAGCCAGCTCAGAGGAAAAGACCATATCTGCTATTTCTTCAGGAAACAGCCATCCCTTTGCCTCT
Organism: Mixophyes fleayi; assembly: GCF_038048845.1. Classification (NCBI taxonomy): domain Eukaryota; kingdom Metazoa; phylum Chordata; class Amphibia; order Anura; family Limnodynastidae; genus Mixophyes; species Mixophyes fleayi. Next base: position 379,656,031 of record NC_134402.1, read on the forward strand.
GGAAAAACTACATCCCCTAGCAACGTAGAGGATATTGTCCCTTGCCAACCTGATATTGTGGGGGTGCCCGATGATGCTTCTGTCCATGATGTGTGACAGCGTCTTGGGTGCCCCAGTGCTTCTACTCCCCCTCAGGTCCTTGCCAATAATTGGGGAACCTTTTCAGCGAGTGGCTGTGGACATAGTAGGTCCCCTGCCTGTGCCCAGTAGATCGGGGAAGAGATATTTCCTCACAGTGGTGGACTACGCTACCCGGTATACAGAGGCTGCAGCTCTGTCCTCCATAACTGCGGAAAAGCTAGCGGACGTGCTGCTAGGAGTATTTACCAGAGTAGGGTTCTCTAGCGATATTCTAACCAACCAAGGGACAGTTCATGAGTGAACTGGTCCAGTGTCTCAGGGCAAAGTGCAGAGTGCGGCAACTCCGTACTGCCCCCTACCATCCCCAGACTAACGGACTGTGCGAGCGGTTCAATGGCACTCTGAAGCACATGGTATGGGCATTTGTAACTTCGGAGGGGGGGGACTGGGAATGCTACCTGTCGCACCTCCTGTTTGCTTATCAGGAGGTGCCGCAGGAGTCTACCGGGAACGGGAGCTATCCACCCACGATTTCTCTGTGGTGGATTATGTGTTGAAGCTCAGAGATCAGTTAGAGAATCTCATGGGCTAGTGCAGGCTAACCTAGCGGAAGCGCAGGCGAAACAGAAGAGATGGTATGATTAAGGCACGTGTGCCAGAGTGTTTGAGGTAGGGCAGAAGGTCCTTGTTCTGATGTCCACACGCCAGAACAAACTCCAGGCTGCCTGGGCTGGACCGTTCATGCCTGAGTGACTGTTACGACTCTGCCTATACTTTGTATGTGTCAGCAGTACCTGAAATCCATCAGAGGTGCTGCTGTTCTGCCCCTTAACTTTACACCATGCCTGTAGGAGTTAATCTCCTTACCTAATTAGAACTTCACCTGTCTCACAGCTTTAAATACCTGCTTCAATCTGTGCTCGGTGGCATAGGCGGTCCATCCTGTCACACAATGCTTAACTTTTCTGTATTCTGTTAATTTTTATCATGCGTTTTATTCTGCAAATATAAAGTGTTTTGAGTCCTAATCGGGAAAAATGCTATATAAATAAAATGAATAATCTTTTTAGTATTGAAAATTTTGATTTGGTAAAGCAGATCTATATCGCACTGCACTGAATGTTACAAATTGGAGTTCCAGGGTCAAAGTTCATGGAAAAAAGTGCCGATTCTGCACAATATTTTGTGGCGTATTAATGGTTTGGTGCAGGATTGAGCCAGTTCAGTATCTGGTCAAAGAGATTGTATTCTTGAAACATTAGCACACAAAAAAAAATTTAAAAAAAATTAGAAGACATAGAAAACAATGAATAAAACTCCCCCCAAAAAATATAAGAGGTTTCATGTAACTAACTTTCTACTTTTTTTTTAATAAGAAGTTTTTATTTACTGGATGCATTTTTTTCACCTTTTCAACATGAGTTATAAAAATACGTATTCATATTTTAAAATTACAATACGCTATAACTGACAAGTGAAGTGGAAACATATTTTTCCCTAACTGACTCGCATAATTAAAACACATACTACATTCATAAAAGATTTATTTTACAGAACATCTAATACATGGAGACCATGACATCAGCATTTTCATTACAGTGTTAAAATAGTTATATTTATAAGCAAATATCAAAAGGAAACAAAATCCCAATAATAATACTACCACAATTCAAATTTTACCCTAAACAATAACACCTACCCAGTTAATTTATCCTGAAATGCATTGAAAGAAATGTTGGATTGTGAAGCTTCTATGCATTCTACAAAATCTGGTAATTTACATAAATATATCCCACAACATAGGAACATACAGGAATGATCTTCATTGGATTAATTATAGAACTAAAGTATAACATTCACCTATAGATGGTGGAGGCAGTCATTTTTTTTACTAAACCACTGTTCAGCCTATGAATTCACTAAGAAATAGTGGCCACAAAATGGCTGCCTTCACAGTAAGCAGGTAACAGATGCACTTTAGGAAAATAGAAAAAGGTAAACAGGTGCGGAATTACCATCACTGCCGTAGTCGCAGAAGCTATGTGGCTCAGAGGCGAGGGGGCCCAGACAATGCAGGTCCACCCTCCTGTGGACGTCGTGCTCTGCTCTTCTGAGGGCTTCACTGCACATGCTCAGAACAGCAGAGCAGGGGGGGCCTCGGGATGGTGGACTGGCATCTGGCGCTCCCCCACGGTAATGCCCTGCCCGCTCCTGAAGGTAACACTGAATATAGTAAATTATGGGTTTTGCTAAATACTTTCTCTGGACAAAGTAACATACCTTAAATAGAAGTTGGTATGTCGTCATTTTAGAACCACATTTGTCAGCTAACAATGGCTTCTTTCAGCATTGCCAATTAAAGGGCTACAACACTAACATCCAATATTTCAGTCTTGCACAAACCACACTAGCAGTTCCTTCACTTTATAGATTTTTTTACAATTATTTTTTTTATTTGGTAAACTTATCTGAGCTCCAAATAGAGGGCAGAGGAATGCTATTTAAAAGAAGGCAAGTTTGGTACTTTTATACTGATGTCACCAATATTAATGTTTCTTGGGATTTCGGGAAGGTTCATGTTCTTTACTGCAGACACAGCCCGGGCTGGAGCACCTGCTAATCCAGCCTGTGTACAGAAAAAGAAAGAAAAGGAAAATCATATTAATGTCCTATTCTTAGAGTGAGCGACGATGTTTGCTGAATTAAAGGTCATAGAAGTTGCATGGGGTCTCCTGGATTGCATGAAATGGATTAATATAAATTAGACAGAGAACAAAGACAGATGCGTGAAATCTGAACATTAACGTGATTATGAGGAGGCGTATGAGGTGGTCGGATGTGAAATACATTCTTTACCTGCCTGGTAGGTTATACTAATTTCGACTCCCAAGTTTTTCTGGTTCCCCAACTAATTTTCTCTTTTTAAATGATAATTTACTAAGCATTTTACAGTAGTGTATGTGAGGCCAGCCTTCAATTAAATATAAACAGAATGCCTTTCCTCTGGAATTGACAAGACATTTTCACATAATATGCCCTGTGTTTTAATAATGATATAAGTATATGACAATGAGGCCAAACTGATCACAACTATACCAAATGATAAATGCATTATTTTATAAATCATCAGTAATACTACCAACTGTGAATGGGATAAAGCAATTTCAAAATAAGATTTAGCACCATCAAAAGTAAACTGCAAGAAGCAATAGTAGTAACTAAAACATTGAAACATAAAACACACTTCATTTGAGTTAAGTATGTTAACACATACAACGAACCAGTTTACCTGTAATAGGTCTGCAAGGAAAGGGCCTACAATACAAATAAAATATAATGATCGTAATAAATACTAATGCACCCATTGTTACCTAGTTTATCCCTTGTAAGGTGAAATATAGATCTACAACAGACCTTGTAAGGAAAATGTTTTTCAAGCATTTTTTTATTACCCATTTTTGATTAGGCTATGTACACACTGGAATTTGCAATGTTTTTTTTAATCGCGTGGTAAAACGCAACTCACAACTGTATTCCAAATATGTACATGTTTAATATGCATACACAGTCTATTCTTTTAAATGTGTGACAAAACTGGATGTGGTCTTGAACCCATACGGATATGCATATTTAAAAATCTCACTGCATTTAAAATGTGCTTCCATTGAGATGGATGATCAGCATCAGATGCACTGAAATGGAACAAACAGTGTTCCAGTGTTTTAAAAAAAACCCAAAAAAACCCAAAAAAAACCGCACAAAGCAAGTAAGTACATATTTGTGTTAACTTTTACATGTACTTATCCGGCATTAGAAACACATTGTAAACATAGAACTTTAATGCTGGTGTTTACGTAGCCTTAATTAAAAATATACACATTGACATAGCTGCCTTACATGTGGGCACCCATAGTACATACTAGCCAGCATATCCATTTAAGTTACTTTTCTTTAAAGATAGCCAAGTTACAGACAAAATACATTGTGTACAAAAAAAACCTGTAACTTTACCCTTGAGACCAATTTGGTTGAGACCGAATTTCCCACTGCATTTTAACAGAAAATTATTTTTATTTTGGTGAAACATCAGAAGAACTCAGAGCTCCGTCTCAATGTGGCCAGCAGTCAGATAAAGAGCATCGTCTCTCTTGTCAACCAATTCTAGTACAATTCGGGTTACACAACGGATCACTATAAAAAGGACATTAACACACCAATCTACACAGTACATATGAGCTACTGTAGTTCTAATGGGCTTGTGAAGTTGGGATGAAATGGGGAGAGGGTGAGAGGATGGCAGCAGGATCACAAGGTAAAACAGCATGATAAAAGCTACCTCAATGATTTAAACAAATGAAAAGAACCAGAGAAAGAAAACAAAATGAAGTCTGCAAGTAGATCAAAATGAGGCCAAACTAAGACTTGTACAGACACTTGATTCAGTTCAAGCTATGGAATCACAAGGATAGTAATGTAAAGAGATGATAATTTACTAGATCGAATTCATATGCCAGATCCACAAAATAATTTAAATGAAATATTTAATAAAAAAAAATAAAAAAAGACATAAAAAATAAAACTACAAAGCATATTGAGTATACGAAAACAAAAGTAAATGTAGAAATGTGTATATAAAATACATATTAGTTGGCCACTGCTTTTTCTTCTTAGATGACTTAGAGCGACTCTACATGTAACATGCATGTCAATTTACTGTCCTCTCGTACTGACACTGTATCACCAGATGGAAGTCCTGTTTGCTGCACACAATAACATAAGGACTGTATATCGTAAGGCTTGCTCACAAATAATGATTTTTCATTTTCAATCTCAAAAATGTAGCTGCAGCAGGCGTCATTGATCCTGCAAGTTCATTTTGAATTGAGTACTACCCAATATATAATATGATAATTTTATTGCAAAACAGGGTACATTTGCTACGAATGTGTCTTTCAACTCTAACTACAAACTTTCAGTAACTCAGGTGACAGAAGTAATTCTTGTCAGAAAGACATCATTCTGCAGTGGCCATGTTATCAGTAAACATGGAATAATACTTGCTAGTCTATACCAAGTCATACATTTGAACAAGTCTCAATGATGGAAGTAGTCTTGTTGTACTCATGTATCAGTATAATATCCCTCCAAACTACACAAGAGTTGCATGTAGTATGGGGCAGAATATGGAACTCAACCAGGTGAATATCTTACTACCAGCCTCAAACGAACCATAGTGGAAAAGTCCATTAAGTCCATTAAGTCCATTTGCTTGTGTTTCTTAGAGATGCAGGAATCACAAGTGTACACATTAAGTAGACTCAGACTTTTCCACAATAGCTGCCGTGAGTAAGATAGTCACCTGGTTGCATTTCATATTCTGTCTCATACACAAGGTGAAGTCAGCCTATTTTGTAGGCAGAAGATATATAAAACAGAATGCAGACCATTAATTCTCTTAGAACCAGTGCCATCACTAAGGCAGTGGGCACCTAATGGCTGCCTTTGGTCTCCTTCAAGCACTATCTGGGTAAAGCAATTTAACAGTGTTCAAAGTGACAACGGAGATGAAAAGTCATAACATTTTGTAAGGTTATAAATGTGCAGGATTTATGCTTTGTTGGATTAAATGCATGTCTAAACTGGTGTTCTGTGAAATAGGTGTTACAGGTTTATACTTTGTTTTAAATGGTCAGGCATTTATACCCTTTACTGGGCATGCAATGTAAATATGTTACAGATCAAACGTTGTCTTCAATTGCACTTATACAACCATTTCTACAGTTAATATCAAATGGCAAGAAATTGTTAATATTTATTGTGCAACTTTCTCAGATCGAATAATATCCAAATAATATAATATTACTTCATCTACTGCCATGTCAGTGTCTAATGTAAACAAGTATCCCGCAAGTTCGTCAACTTGAAGGTTAATTAATGAACACAAAAAACATTCATCTACCAGCTGTGGTGATATTTTGTTAACAATGGACTGCTCTCTATATATTGTTAAATCTAAATATATTGAACTTTTTATAAAGGGAAACAAATCCCATTTATACTGACCACATCCGCACCTGTAAATTATTTTGACATCATTAGTATGACTACCCTTAGGAATGTGTCTGTATAAATAGAGCAAAAAATATGAACATAGAAGGGGACAGCTTTGAAAAGATTGAACATTTTTGTTAAACTATGTTATCTAGTTTACATAAACAAACCTAACAGAAAGTTCATATAGTCCCTGCTTACTGTCTAACAATACCATACAGACCGTAAAGATCATATATTCATTTGGGGAAAATATTACTCCCAAATTGCTAACAATTATACTAGATATAATTTACATGGAAACAAACACCTCCCGTAAACTTTTTGGGCCTGATGTGTAGTTGGATGTATGCCCATTTGCGAAGTGTAAATTACAAAAAAATGTGCACTTCTCATACCCACAAAGAGTGCATGCAAATGTGGCATGCAGATTTGTGCGCGTCTGACACTTGCAGCTTATTCATATTTGCCTACTCTCACAGAATTCCCGGGAGGCTCCCAAATTTCGGGGAGTCCTCCCAGACTCCCGGAAGAGTAGGCAGGCCTCCAGGATTTGACGAAATTCATGGCACTGAATGGCGGGGCTTAATCATGTCGTTAACGCTATTCAATGTCGTTAATTTCGGCATTCTATAGTGGGGTCGGGGCTATGGTGACGTGTTGACATCACCACACCGTCCCCTCCTACCCCCTGTCAAATGACTTCATTTTGAAAGTTGGCATGTATGAGCTAATTTGACTGTAGAGTTGGAAGTCTAATGTAGGTAGAGCACAGTAAGGGCAGACCTGCATGAAGATGCAAACATGCCTGTCAGGACCCATATCTTTTGCAATTGCTAGAGGCAGGTGGAAATACACTGATTATGACTGGCTGACTGCAAATTCACCTCTGAAGCTGATGGGTGCTTTCTTCATTTATGATGCACATATTGCAGAATTTTGTGGGCGTGTTCTAAAAGAGGATTTATATACTTACATTAAATCCGTTTCTCTGATTCCGTCTGGGGGACACTGCTTCCTCCTCAGTTAATTTAAAAAGCCCCAAGGAGAAGGGTCAAACAAACAAACAAGAGCACACAGAGGAAAAGCAGAAGGGAGGGATCGCAGTGTCCCCCAGACGGAATCAGAGAAACGGATTTAACGTGAGTATATAAATCCTCTTCTCTCTTTCATCCAGTCTGGGGGACACTGCTTACCATGGGGATGTTCTAAAGCAGCCCCCTAAGGGTGGGACCGCTCTGAAAACCCCGCTCGCAGAGCACTACGAACGAAATCTGCATCTGCGGATGTGAATACATTAAATTGATAGAATTTGTTAAATGTGTGGACAGAAGACCAGGTGGCTGCAATGCAAAGCTGGTCAGCAGAAGCCCCATTTCTTGCTGCCCACGACACCCCTACCGATCTGGTGGAATGGGCCGCAAGTCTCTCCGGTAGAGGCCGGTTAGCTGTTGTGTAAGCCTGCCTAATAGTTGCCGTAATCCATCTTGCAATGGACTGTTTAGAGGCTGGCCATCCTCTTTTGTTAGCATCATATAGGACAATCAGAGAATCGGTTTGTCTAATCTGAGATGTTCTTTTGACATAAATACGGAGCGCCCTGACCATATCTAACTTTTTCATAGACTGCCGATCAGAGTGAGAAGAAGATGAAAAAACCGGAACTACAATTTCCTGGTTCAAATGGAACGAGGACACCACTTTTGGAACAAAAGAGGGGAGTGTTCTCAAAACTACTCTGTCCTCATGAAAAACCAGATATGGCTCCCGGCAAGACAGAGCTCCCAATTCCGATACCCTACGTGCCGATGCAATTGCCAAAAGAAAAACAACCTTCCAGGTCAAACACCTAAAATCTGCCTCAGGTAAAGGTTCAAAGGGAGGCCCTTTAAGCATGTCCAGTACCAGGTTAAGATCCCATGGTGCTGTAGGTGGAACATAGGGAGGTTGAATATGTAAGACTCCCTGAAGAAAAGTCTTGATATCTGGTAAATCCGCTAATTTCCAATGAAAAAAGACTGACAGTGCCGATACCTGAACCTTTAGGGAACCTAAACGAAGACCTGCTTCCAGCCCATGCTGAAGAAAAGCCAATAAGCGAGGGAGACGGAAGGAAGACGTGTGATATGACCTATTCTCACACCATCTGATATAGGCTCTCCAAATCCGCCAATAGATGCGAGCCGAAACTGGCTTTCGAGCTTGCATTATAGTGTTAACTACACTAGAGGAAAAACCCCTCCAGAGGCTAGCTTCAACAGCCATGCCGTTAAACTGATCTGAGGAAAATTCTGGTGACGGAAGGGACCTTGAAGAAGGAGGTCGTCTTGTGGCGGAAGACGAAATCCTTATCCTATCGCCATGGAGATTAAGTCTGCGTACCACACACGGCGTGGCCATGAGGGAGCATTAGTGTTATCGGAAGACCCCCTTGCCTTACTCGTCTGAGCACGCGAGGAAGCATGGGAATTGGAGGAACCAGGTATCACAACCTGAGCTCTCATGACATCGTCATTTCGTCCACTGCCACCGCTAAGGGATCTCTTGCCCTTGCAGAAAAACCTGTGAACCTTCTTGTTGTGTCTGGAGGACATGAGATCTATATCCGGAAGACCCCACCTCTGAACTAGAGACTGAAATACATCCGGATGGAGTGACCACTCCCCCGGCATCATTTGATTCCGACTTAGATAGTCGGCCTCCTAATTCCTTATTCTTGGAATGAATACTGCCGAAACCTACTGTTTTGTCCAACAAAAAATCTGCGCTGCAAACTTCATTGCGGCTGCACTCCTGGTTCTTCCCTGCCTGTTGACATATACCACAGCCGTGGCATTGTCGACCTGAATTCTGACAGGTTGGCCCTTAAGGAGGGCCTGGACCCCCCGAAGGGCTAAAAGAATTGCCTACAACTGTAACACATTTATTGGTAAGGCTGATTCCTGAACCGACCCAGGTCCCTGGAGCCGGAGGTGCAAGATTACCGCCCCCCAACCTCTCTGGTAATGGGAGGACCCCACTGTGAATCCTAGGCTGCATATGACTCTTTGTAAAAGAAGAGAGGCGACATAAACTTGTATTGCCTGACTTCTTGATCGCTCTCGGGGTAGTGGTATTACAAAAAAACAATGTGGTACCGGACTCAGCAGGTCTATCATGTACCCCCTTGCTATAATACCCCGAATCCAAGTGCCTTGGGATGACGCTGCCCACTGTTCCCGAACAGAGACAGACGTATCCCCCGCGGCGCCACCTCTGGCAGAGTAGAGTGTTCCTCAGGACGCAAGCTTCTCCTGTGTCCTAGAGGCCTGGCGCCTAGCCGCAAACGAGGATCTACCCCTGACGGAGGAGCCTCGAGCATTTGGTTGTCTACCTCTAAAGGTGTCAGGAGCCGCGGCGGCCTCGGGCACCGCCGCGACTCACTTCCTGTTCCTAGTGAACGTCCCGGCCGTCTCCATGATGACCGGGGTGTCACTTCCGGTTCTCAGGCCCGACCGAGCCAAGGCAACGGCCGGAGGCCGAGTGTAACAAGCGGTGCGCCCCGGCAAGTGAGGCAGCCGGGCGCATGCGCTAAGATAGCCTGTGGGCTGATTATTGTCGGGGCATGGGCTGTGACATGTTGCAGGGCTAAGCCCTGATTGGCCAAAGTCTGTATATAAGGCAGGGAGGGCTTAGCCACCCTGCCGGTTATAGCGTCCAGTCTGCCTGTCAGCTAACCTGCTCCTGTTAGTATTGGAGAAAACCTGTTTAGACTGATTACCTGTGTATGACCCCTTGCCTGGATTTGACCCTGCCTGTGTATCCTGTGACCCTGACCTTCTTGCCTGTATCTGGACCTTGCTACCGTGCTTGTGACCCCTGACCCTGGATCGTGTATTGGATTCCCTGTCTGCTGCCGGCCCCTGACCCTTGCCTGGACTTCACTCCGCTTACCTGGATTCCCCCTAGTCGGTACACACTTCACGACCCTCTGCTAGTCTGCAGCCAAGTCTGTCCCCACCACTAGGGGCTCCAGTGAACACCTGACTGGCAGAGCAGACTCCGGGTTGTGCTGTACCGGCTAGAGGGGTTCCTAACAAAAAGACTGTCCTCTAGGCCAGGAGTTCCCTCTAAAGGGCTGACGAAAGGAGCTGACCCGAGAAGTCCTGCCCCTACCTGAGAATACCGGCAAAGAAGTGCTTTTGCCCCCTGTTGCCTGGGAAATCATAGTATCCAATTCCGGCCCGAACAAACTTGCTGCTGAAAAAGGAATGGATTCAACGGACTTCTTTGATTCCGAATCTCCTTCCCAGGATTTCAGCCATAACGTTCTTCTTGCTAAAATGTATGCAGCCTGAATAGAGGAGGACACAGATGCTAAGTTCTGAGCCACCTCATAAAGGTACCCTGATGCCTCTTTCAGATGCAAAGCCAGGGGAAGTAAATCAGAGTCCTGTAAGGCCTCTGCCAGTTGGTCTGCCCATGTTTCCATGGCTCTAGCAACCCAAGCTGAAGCAAATGTGGGTCTAAAGGAAGAACCCGCAGCTACAAATATAGATTTTAGCTGGGATTCCACCCTGCGATACAGGGAAGGGAACTTTCTAGGAACAGAGAACCTTTTATCAGGCTGTTTCCAGGCTCCCTCTGCAATATCTCTGAGTTCTACCTTCTTAAAGAGACTTCTGTCTCTAGGAGTAGGATCCTCCGGTTCTGGGAGGTCCAACGCCTCTCTTACCGCTAAAACCAAATCATTAATAAAATGGCTTTTAGGATCTTCTTCCTGCTCCAAAGGTTGCCCCTGGTCAGGATCAGAATATACTTCCCCCCTCCTCCTCTGAAACCCCCTCCGGATCTGAAAGGACCATAAGGGTATTAGAGGATCTAGGCCTCTTCCTTTTAGCAGACGGGATGTTTGGGGATTCAAGTAACTGGTTTAGTTTATCCAAACCCTTAATAAATGCTGCGGACCATGCCGGTTCTGTGGGAACAGGGGCCTGGTCTATAAGCAATGAGGAAGGGTCTGGCATAGACTCTTCAAAAGAACCTGTGGCAGCAGGGAGGCCCAAAGGCGTACTAGCACTAGTAGCCACCGCGGCTGCCACAGTAGACATCAGCTGATTGGACTGTGACACCATCTGTGCTAAAGAGGAAACCGACTGTCAGGGAGGCCACCCAAGCCGGTTCCTCAGTCAGTGGGGCTGCAACAAGCTGGGATTGCGTAGGGGGACCCCCTGCATCGCAGACAGAACATAGTGCCAACGGGTCCTTCTGCCCACTAGGTAATTTTGCATTACATTTTGAACATGTGAAACACTTTACTTTAGGGCCCTTTCCTTTATCTGTCATTTTTCAAAGGAAGGCACACCAAACAAACTTAAATTTAGCTGTTAGAGAGCGAGAGACAGCAGAGAAAATAATATAAAAAAGAAAAAAGAAACAAGTAATCAAATATAAAAGTTATACTTGTAAATTATTAAACCAAAATACAATAACTGGGCAAGTGGGAGAACTATAATATAACTCCCACTAGCCCACTTTGCAGTCAGCAATACAATAATATATGTTTAATAAATCAGATATTTAGCCACCGGCCAAACAGGGGAGAAGTCCAACAGCAGTGCCTGGTGCCTGCTCCGCGTCCTTTCCCGGGCTTCTATTTGGCGCCAACAGGCCGGGCTAGTCCAATTTTCCCTGGAGAGCAGGGGAGCTCTATATCTTAGCTCACCCCCTCTGATAATGCTGTCTCTCTGTAGTGCTTTTCCTGCCCCATTAGCGGGGAGGAAAAAGAAAATATTATATGGCAGAGTAGTGGAGACCTCAAAAAAAAAGCGGATCACCCCGATGCCCTCAATGTACGAGGGGGGTTCTTGGTACGGCCCCCTTCCGTTTCCTCTCTGCGGATTTTAAAATGGGCGCCGACTTTTTTTTTTCTTTCATTCCGATAACCGGCCCTCCATGCCTAATGGCAGCGCTGGTTATCGGTGAGGCCCCAAGAGTGACAGCGATCCGGAGAGACCGCTAGTCCTCTATGTTCAAGCACCCTAATTTTCTCTGCAAGTGAGAGCCTTTGGCTCTCAGCTGACAGAGCAGTGCCTGCGCTGCTGTTCTGGGAGTGTGCTCTCTATAATAGAACACACTCCCAGGTCTGCCCAAGATATCCCTAAAAAAAAAAGAAAAGAAAATTTAGCAGCAACTAAAACAGAGCCTAACTCCATGGGCACCTAGAAAAAACTGAGGAGGAAGAGGCAGGGGGGGGGGGGGGGGGGGGAGTTATATATTCGTACTTTAGAAGGAATATTATAAATGTTGTATTATATCATGCCTAATAGCGAATGTGTGTTTTCGCCATCAAAATAAAAGTTTTGAAACTTTTCCTGTTCTTATGAGCTGGCTGCGCATATGTGGATGTATGTCTGCCTGACGCAAACCTGGATGCATCTAGCAATGTGTGCAAATCAGTAAAAAATTATGAGCAACTATTTAGAGTGTAACATGCACCAGGCTTCTTCACACAGGGATACAAAATGCCAGCAACATCAGCCCACATTAAAAGTAAAGGGATATGTACACAACTGAAAATTGTACTTAAAAAAAGGATCAAGCCAAGTAATAGCTACGCAATCTGTCCATCCATGGTTTAAACACTTGAATAAAGCACAATTAAAGAGTATTTAGTCGATCTCTATTATACAAATGCTACATGACCAAAAAAAAACAAAAACAAAAAAACAAATCTACGGCATGGTGATGAACAAAAAACACAAAGCATGAAATGCTGCAAAATCTAGTAAAAGCATTGGTTAATAGAAATGAAATAACATCGGCACTAATAACGGCTATGTGGCTGGCACTTATGTAAGTTTAGGGTCAGTCTGGGATGTCTGGCCTAGGTATAATGTCATGGACATCATTTTGCTTTGCCTTTCTCAGTACATCATAGTATGTTTCGGCAGCAGTACCTTGGTCTACCTGTCCTGCCTGGGAGACTGAAAGATAAAATTCTGCAAGAGAGAAGAGTTTATATAAACATTTACAGAGCGTCCTTCCCCAGGGCCCAGCTATACAACAAAACCCATTGTAAAAGTTAGCAAATGAAATCCATAGGACTGCATTACTAAAGTCTGCATATTGGAAAACGTGGGCTTTAAATCTACCCTTTTTTTTTTTTTTTTTTTCAATTTATTCTTGAAATCAAATCTCTTAAGTGACCTGAACAGTATCATTGACTCCACAGAACCATAAAAATAATTTGCATTATTGCGATTCTGTATAGAAAATTGTGCATTTTTAATATACAGCAGCAGAAAAGATGAGAAAAGGATAAAAAAAGTGTGTTGCCTTTTCCAACATGCACTTCAGTAACCTTAGTCCTTAATGCGCACCCATCTCTTACACACAGTATAGGGAGCTATTTTTGTCAGACTGAACAAACAAGCACGAGAATGTGACCTATGCATTCACTAGAAACCGATAATATCGCTGAGGAGCGTTAAGACCAATCACAAGCCACTTGGTCCTAGTTAAACGATAAGACTACACACTCTTGATATTGGTTTAGCCCCCAAAAATAGCTGCCTCCATTGTGTATTAGGTGACACATGCATTAAAATTACAACAGAGACAAAAACAGCTGAAAGGGTACTGAAGGGAAAACATCATAAAACATGAAAACAGCATGAAGAGAATATAGCAAGCTGTGTATGTCTGCCAGAAGTAATGTCACAATGAGGTGGTCACCGACATCTGGAACCATACTTGGTGCGATGTCAGTAGGGATACTTCGTAACAACAAATTTTAAATGAATCAAAAAACAAATAAAAATACCATATAGAAAATACCAATGTTAATAATACAAATAATTTAGTCAATACATGTTTCCTAATAAAGGGTAGCAAGACTCATTTAGTACATTGGCATACAATAGGAAATTCCAATGGCACAGTAAACAATGGGAGGTATTAGGAATTCCATGCTTTCTGAGGAAAAAAAATCCACAAGACAAACATGAGACTTGGCTTTAAGTCTAGGGAAAGGACATGCAGGAATCCAGAGGTTGGCCTGGCTCTTCAAGAACAGATGTTTCCCCAGAATAATGAAGATTGTTATGTTTGTAAACTATTTCAGCATCTAATTTTGTTCAGATTTTTATAGCATCTCATTGCACTGAAAAATGTGCCCCTAAAAAATGACAGCCAACTTTAAAAGAACTTCAAAAACGTGTCCTGTGTGTTATAGAATACCCTGTTGAGAGCAGTGTTCTATAATCAGTGCTTCAGGAATTGCATGGGTGGAAGAAATCGAAATTAGAAGACGATTTCATAATCTCATACCACTGGCTGCATAATTATTTGTTGGAAATTGGCAATTTACACACCATGAAATCATTTTGCAATAGAAAACACGAAGGAATACAAAACAATAACATCTGACGAACATTTAAAATAGATGGACAATTTCTGAAAGTTAATATTTAGAGCGTTAACATGTGTCTAGAGTGATCATCTATTTCTTTTGTACAGCATGGATTTGTTTAATCACATATTTTTAACTCTTTCCTATCCCAGCCACTTTATGGCATGCATCAATTAAATGGGATTGACTTCTGTTTCTTAGTCAAACCAAAGAAGCTTTATATCTATTTTTTACTTTATTCAAGATCTCATGTAGTTCGCAGGCTCAAGAACTCGTTTTTGTTTTCCTTTACCGCCCTGATGCTATTTCACATCTGGACAAAAATCACTGACATTTGTACAGTTGTCTTTTGCTTTTTAAATATTTACTTATTAAGGCAGAGAGCACAATATAACACAACAAATATTTATTTTTTTTGTTGTTTTTTTTTTAACGAAAAAAAAAAAAAAAAAAGGTTTACACCAAAAGGAGCATAGGAGTGCAACAGAGTTCCAGCAGCACAAAACACTTCACAGCCACTATTTTTCACGACCTGACAAAATTAATTGGATTCTGACAGGGCACAGATAGTCTAATAGCAGTCGAGAAGTGGTTAACAACCCATAAAACATTCAAACACCAAGGAGTTGTTTGGACACAGCAATAGCTCTGCAAAGACAGCGACTAGTTAGAAAGTGCAAAGAATAATCATTCTGGGTGCACAGATTTGTCAGCATCAATCAGGACATTGGTGTGCGGGGCCAGCTTACTGGACTCCCTGGAAAGACTTACCAAACAAACCAATCTGGACACTCAGCCTGAGTACTGAATGTTCGGATTTTGTATAATATGGCCACGTACTTGTGTTTCTTAAATGTATTGTATCTGATCCAATACCTTGGCATCAGGTCCTTATCATCATCATCATTTATTTATATAGCGCCACTAATTCTGCAGCGCTGTACAGAGAACTCATTCACATCAGTCCCTGCCCCATTGGAGCTTACAGTCTAAATTCCCTAATATAGAAACACACACAGACAGAGGGAGAGACTAGGGTCAATTTTGATAGCAGCCAATTAACCTACTAGTATGTTTTTGAAGTGTGGGAGGAAACCCGGAGGAAACCCACGAAAACACATGGAGAACATACAAACTCCACGGTCAGGAATCAAACTCATGACCCCAGTGCTGTGAGGCAGAAGTCCTAACCACTAGGCCACTGTGCTGTCCTTATGACTGAGTCATCATTAAGACATTATGACTACTGAGCATACTAGTGAATTGTGTAAAAGTCCTCTTAATGGCGGATCCATAGATAACATAGGCAGTGTTTGGATGCTGTTGTGACATATGACTGCTTATTACGTTCCTCTAGTTATCCTATGCAGGAATACACACATTGGCAAAGTAATGACCAATACCCGATACTGGGAGGGGGGGGGGGGGGGGATTCTGCACATTTCACTACTGGATCATTTTTCTAGGGGAGACGCAAAATTCTACATTATTTAATGAACTACATGAGTTAGCTAGGTGTGCTTGATCCACATTTGTCTTCAAAAATTTATATTAAGAGATATATCAAACCCTCCGCTTTATTTACATTTGAAAAAGGTAAAACAACTCAAAAATTATTTTAAAAAAAATTAAAAATGTTTGTTACCACAACTCACTGAAGTATTTCCAGATACTTGAAACTGGACATCTACTAAATAATCAGTTGAAGACTCAAGAGCTGTTGCTGCCATTTGGCAGATGTGAATAAAATTATATTCCTTATGAACATCTGTAGTCATTGCAGCCTGTGGTTTATTCCATACTTGCAGGAGCTGCTAAGGATTATCAGTTATTCACAACACCCCTGTCACTTCTTTTGGATAAAAGTCCTATTTAAAGTATCAGAAGATATTCTAGTAAATTGTGGTACCCAGTATTAATGACATAAAAGTCATGCAAAATATTTCTTCAATCAATATTTGTGGCGTAACCAATAGCCACATATTTGAATGGTTACACATTTTTATAAACCATATCTCATAAAAGGTTTAAATAAGGAGGACACAGATCATCACAAATGGTTAATGGATGAGCTGGTGTATTTTATATATAGACATCATAGTCCTGTAATTACATTAATCAGACAAACAGTGAAAATAACATGTATTGTACTTTTACAACAATGTACAGTAGGCTTCAGTTGACAAACAGAACATAGAAAATCAAGCACATCCACCACTCAGCTCGTACAATAACACTATAACACTATAGGAATAATAGAATATAACAAAATAGGACACCAGTGCCGGCGCAGAGTCACACGCTCTCTTCCAGCGCCAGAAGCCCTTGTATCTAATGCTAGTAGTGTTCATTGCAGCTGGAAATCCGACACCTTATAAAGTGCACTCAAACGCTCTATGAGGGTCTTCTCAAATACAATGTATTTCAATTGGAGAGCGTTTTTATTGAGTGTTTTGGACACTTGTCCATGAAGCGGTTCGTGTTTTAAAAACTGCTGGAGCGATTAAATTGGTTAGAAGACATCCTGTTTTGTTCAATGAAATAAATGGTTTCAATTTGGAGCGAATAGATGTTGCGCTTTAAATGTGGGGTGAAAAGCTCCTGTGTGACACAGTCCTAAGTCGTGTAACAATGGGCACAAAAGTAAATCTTAGACACAAGAGCACAAACTGTATATTATAAGAAATGGTTTTTCTTGTAATACTACTTAGAGAGGATGAATGTTAACACCTATTCCTTCCTTGAAGTACTAGAATTGCAGTAGCACATACCTTTTTCTTCACATATTTCTGTTAGTGTTAACGCTGCCTCTACCATGTAAAGAACATAGCTAAACAAATGCAAGCTCATTACATGAAACACTGAATGCAATTACAAATGTAAAAATTTGTAATGAATAAAACTATGCTGTAGCCCAAGGCTCATTGGTGCACGTGGGGAGCAGAGCCTATCCTGTCTGAGCAAATCCCATAGCAGAGTTACAGTAGCACAAATTTCTGAAGAACTTAATGCTATGATAGAAACATGTCAGAACACACAGTGCATGGCAGCTTGCTGAGTATGGGGCTATGTAGCCACAGATTGGCCAGAGTGTCCATGCTGACCACTGTCCACCGCCAAAAGCGCGTACAATGGGAAAGTGACCACCAGAACTGGAACATGGAGCAATGGAAGAAGGCGACCTGGTCCCATTAATTATGTTTTCTTTTAAATCATGTGGACGGTCGGGGAAGAGATGACAGCAGGATGTACTATGGAAAGAAGGCAAGTGTGATGTTGTTCTGGGCAATGTTCTGTTGGGAAACCTAAGGTCTTGGCAATCATGTGGATGCTACTTTGACATGTGCCACCTACCTAAAAATTGTTACAGACCAAATATATACCCCTCCATGGCAATGGTATACCCTGATGGCAGTGGCCTCTTTCAGCAGGATAATGTGGCACACTGTCATGTTCTTCAAACTATTCCTGAACAATTTTTGCAAAGAGTTCAAGGTGTTGACTTAATCAGATCGAGCATCTGTGGATGTGCTGGAAAAAGTCAGAGCCATGGAGACTCCATCTCTCAACTTACAGGAATGAAAGGATCTGCTGCTAACGTCTTGGTGCCGGATACCACAGGACACCTTCAGAGGTCTTGTGGAATCCATGCCTCAATGGGTCAGAGCAGTTTGGCAGCAGAAGGGGGGCCTACACAATATTAGGCAGGTAGTTTTAATGTTGAGGATGAGGGATACTTAAAATTATATTATTTATTTATCAATATCTATCTATCTCTATATACACACACATATGCATACCCATACATACACACACTTGTTTAAACAGCGGGGTGTATGATTCCATACTGTCACCTACATTCCCATTAGTTTGCATACCACCACTTCTACAGTTCTATACCTACCACAGTATATGTGTGTGTAAATTATATATATATATATATATACATATACATACACACACACACACACACACATACATACATACACATATATATGTGTATATCTCATGTGTTTCCAAAGTACTAAAAGTTTCAGATGTGTAAATACGGAACAGAAGAGAGAAGGATAGAAGGTGTGTGTATCGTCTCTATTTGTATCTGTATCTGTAACATATTCCAGGAATGCATATGGACTGTTATGATTAGCGAATCAAACAAGAACTGTAACAATAAGCACAACTGAATGGTCAGTAAGTGACTTATCCCTACTGGAACAAGGAACAGAACACAGAATTCAGAATATCCCATGTTATAGTTTATAGTTTAATATAAAACCCATTACTAACAATCAGGTTGAATAGAGTAGCAGCAATTGTAATGTCTTTAAGAGTTCCTACACTCCCACTTTACATAAATGCTCCTAGGGTATGAACCCTTTTCTTATGTATTATAATTCAGTGGTGAATTAGGAACCATAAAGCTGGAGGAGGAGGATGTCTTTCATGAACTAATCATTTTCCGATACCTGTCATTACTATGAAAACCAATGTAAAAATGAAAATGTACCATATAAAATGGCATCCCATGAAGATAACTAGATTCCAATTACAACACTACAAAGTATCAGTGGGGTGGTTTTAATTTCATTCACAAGGTTTAAATTTTGACATTTAGGATTTAGAATATGAAAATAAGTCCTATTCAAAACTAAAATGTCACCACGAAGCCTGCTGACGGATTTTAAAAAAATCCTCAAAATTAAATATTTTCATTAAACCTCATCCCCGTAACAAAAAGCCAACGCCTGCCCTCTCCCACACATTTATTCTCCTAGCAGGGCTGCTCACTGATGTTGTGACCACCGTTACCTTCCAGTAATAGGAATACTCTACCTTCAAGCAGTCTGAATGGTTGGGCATTCCAAGCTGCACATTCTGTTTTATTTTTAACCAGAATTCGGGATTGTTTTTAATGTATACAAAAGAGATCATGATTATGCTATCCTGAAAGCTGTATTTATAAACATATGTATAGTTTTACGATAGTGCTCCTTCAAAAATGAACTAAACTCAGTAATAAATTTATTCTATACAGATGAAGCATTTAAGTGCTGCTTAGAATTTATGTATGTAGCGTAAAAGGGCGATATCCCTTTTGTGTTGAAGTTTCCCGTTTCATATATTCCATTTACTAAAAATCATACATGTATTAGCTATAAGCTAATTGGAATTCTTGCCAAAGGACACAGCTTACAGCACTGTACGTTATGTGCAATAGTTTCAGCTAGATTGCAAGAGCCAACTACATTCAATGTGATCAAGCCAGACGAGCTTGTCCACAGACATCAATGGAATTAGCCGTGGAATTAGCTATTAGCCGCCATTAACCTCACACAAAAATTGTGATTTGGTCTTGATAATTTTTAAAATTAAAATCTTTATTGATTGAACTGCATAAAAAAAATAAAAAAAAATATGGAAGAGACCATTTTATGCACTAATTGTGTAATCGTTGGTTCTACTTTTAATATATTTTATTTATATATTTTCCTTGGGCCCTGGATATTTTCAGTGCAATTTCACTTCAAGTCCTCAGTCTCCAGATCACTCAATTCCCTGCTCGTTAGAAGATCTATATATCTTTGTGGATCCACACTATAAGGCAATAAAAAATATCTGCCATATTTTGACTGTGATATACCAAGTATCGTAAGGACAACTCTCGAGAGAGACATCGTTGTGGAACCAAACCCAGGTACCTGGTTGAAGACCAGATAGATTGGCAGATATTTTTTATTGCCTTATATTGTGGATTCAGAAAGATACAAGTGTCTTTATTTGATTTTATTGCTAGAATCAGAACACATTTTTTATGGTTCCTTCTCTTAGCACAATCTATTTGATATTATCCTTAAATTCATGATTATTAAATGTAGAGTTTATTTACTGTTCACATAACACGTCTGTTATGTTGTGCGTTTGGAACCATTGTTAGAGTTCGTTATTTGAAGAGGTTGGGATTGCCTCTATGTTTTCTAGTTTAGCAGTACCGTTTCAGATCCGTACATTATCTAGTGACAGCACAGTGCTAGTACCCCCCTTTTTTCATAGAATCTATGTGATTGGGAGGATTCCAGCACTGGTTTGATATATTAATTACATAATTATTTCATTAGATATACCCTGCAATAGAATGTACCGAGCACCAACTAGTATGTGGTCATGCTATTCTTGCTACTCTGCTGCTTAACGTTGGGTACACATTTAAATAAATGTATGTCCCTTCCCAATAAAATATTGAGTCTGAACTTTATGTGTATACTATTTGTTCTGTGCAAACTCCACTATGTGGGCAAAGCCTCCACATTTAGAAACAGAATGTAGAACCACAGGTCTTTATTTCAACAGCATTTCAAACAAGCTATTCTTATAAACCTTTTAAAGACATTTTCTTGTACTGTTGTAATGTGTGCTTATATGAAAGGACTGACCTTCTTTCTTTGACCTCTGGACTGTTGACCTGTGGCTACCCTTCAGAAAGAATAGTGGAAGCACCTCTCCAACCCATTCTCATGGTCTGGTTTACCACACTGGAGACTAGCAGCAGCCAGCAAGACAGTCCATTGGTCATTGTTGTATGGATACCGGTGCTACTGGTTAAACTAAGTTGTACTTTATGGTTTGCACTACTCTGTCAATTTTTTGTTCATCCAGTGTATGCTGCTTTCTCCTCTCTCTCTTGTGGACTGCCTACATTTGTGTGCTACAGGGTGGTCTCTTCCTGTCACTCTTTCTCATATATTATCTTTTGGTCTTTTGTTGTAGAGATCCCTCACTGCATCTATCACTGGATTAAACATTTTATTTCAAGTTGCTGAATTTACGTCTTGCCACATTAATTGCGCAAATCATATGCCTTATATTAACTATGCTGAACTTTGTGGTTGAAGTCCACTTTTAGATAACCTTAACTGGCAAATAGGGAGGGGTTAGGTTGTCACTAGCCTAGGAGTTGATAATGCTGTGTCTGCCCATACTTCTCCCATAGAACATGATCTAGGACAGTGTTGGCTAACCTGTGACACTCCAGTTGTTGTGAAACTACAAGTCCCAGCATGCTTTGCCAATATATAGCAGCTTATTGCTGGAAGGGTATGCTGTGACTTGTAGTATCACAACACCTGGAGTGTCACAGGTTAGCCAACACTGATCTAGGAGCTCTATTGAACTATGTGGATAAGACAGATATACTCTCCCAGCACTGCAAGGTCACAGTGAAATCTGCTTTCTGGTGCTTCTTGGTTGCAAGTAAAGGAGATCCCAAGTAAAATAGTGAGGTCTTGCCAAAAAGTGGATTTCCCTTATGAGTTTGTTTATTGTGCATTCCTCTATTTGCCACTAATTATTATTACTGTGCATATTCTACAGTGCTACAAGCTCTGCATTACACATCAGAATGATACTGTATTCTGGGATGTGGCTCATCCAGTCAGTGATTCCCACTACCAAAATCATTGTAGTGTTTGTACAGACTTCAGAGGTCACTTAGGGACAGTCTGGCGTGAGACTTTAAATAGGTGGAGCATATCCATATGCTGACAGACCAGTAGAACGAAGCCTCCTAACCTCAACAAGGGTGAGCTGTGCCTCTCCAAAACAATTTTACACAAGGAACATAAAGACTTGCGAGTGCTTTCCTTTTTCCGTTTTCATACACATACTGCTTCCATACAGCAATGCAGCGATAATAGATTTGATGGGTGAATATCAAACACTTTTCCTGTTTTCCAGTAATATTTGCATGGGTTATAAAAGTCAAAAGTAAAACTTCTTAAATGCTGAAACTAATGGTGCAATCATTTGTTGGAGGCTTAAAATTCCATATAATTTTATCCAGAATTTGTATTAAATCTAATATCGATCTGATTTCTTACCTCGGATTTTTCCAGTTTTGTCTGAGCATCAATCTGAGTAACTATCTCATTCATATTGGTTTCTAGAACCATACCTCCCATCACCATTTCTGCCAGGATGTTGTGTACCTAATACAAATACAAAATGAAGCACAATGTTACATTCCAAAATATCCCCAATAAAAGATTGTGTAATATACAGTGTTGTCCAAGTATGTAGATGAACAGAGCTACAATTATGTTCTAACCATGTGCACGCAGGCCAAATACTGTTTAAATAAACCAGTAGATGCTCTACAAAGACTAAAGAGGTTGTCAGGGAAGCCGTAGCCACTAAGAAGCCTGGCCCGGCTGCATCTGGCTCACGTGCCTTCAGCCGGACAGTCCATGTTTAACACGTATGGAACATCATAACTGAAAAGTAATAAACCATATTCTACCCTTGTCCACAATGGGACAAGAAAACGGGTTTCTGGGTTTCATTAAATGCAGGCACTCAAGGCATTTAGACCTAATAATGCTTAAAAATTATTTTAAAATACATGTCCTAATAATGTTTATTGTATAGTTATTGCTAGCATCTGGATGGCTAGCGACTAACCAAGTTTTCATGCTTGGATTGTCTTAGTAAACAATGATGTTTGGCATGAACGGTATACTTATCAATCTAGGAATACATGCAGAAATTTTTTAATATCTGGTCCAGATGGACTACATCTAGATATGCTGTTCATGCTCTGGACTGAGTCCACAAACCGGGAGTCTATTCCGATCTACCTACCTTATTTTTTGGTGTATCATATTTTTGTGTATCACGTGTTACAGAACCTTATAATTAACTAATTAGCTGATCAAATTGCTCCACAATAATTTAAATTATACTGGTGACTGGCCACTTGTCCCCCTATTCTTTTGATTGTTGACAATGTCAGACTTTCAAAATTTTTCCGTGGCTGAGTTTCCTTACTGCCTGTTATAGCTTTCTTATGCAAGGTGTTTATATCAATTCTGCATTTCTTAGTATCCTGGATATATTTCTTGTTTGCAGTTGCAGCAGTACTAGGATTAAATATTGCATTGTCTGTTTTGCTGTCTGTTTACTGAAAAATGATAATAAAAATGAATTGATTTAAATATATAGCTTGTATTAGGGATGAGACGGGTGCCATTTTTCATCTGTCACCTCTCCCAGCAGAATGACTATGCAAACACTTGGGCATTACTAGAATTACTGGGCTACATAGCCAAAATCTTTAAAAGGACTCCCATGTAGGATTTATCTACACCAAGATTTGTGTGCCCTTCTTCCTGTCTAATTCCTCTCCTGACAACCCATGTGCAACCTATACAGATGTATGGAGCTCCACATTGGATAATATAACATTTTCTTGTCTATAACCTTACAATATATTCTGTAAAAGAAAGGACATTAACAAAAGGTATCACAGAATGGTGCGAAGACATTTCTTTGCAAAGTGTAGAAACTGGTAGGGATGTGGGTGTGTTATTTCCAGGGCCACAATTATATAAACGAGATGGCGTGGGTGGATTTAGAAAGACCTTCCCAGGTAGAACAGTCTTCATCTCCCCAGAAAAATACTTCAACTCTCCAGCAAGTCAGACCCTTATGAGGGTTAATAGAGCTCCATTGTAGAATAACATAGAAAAGCTGTAATTGACAAAGGGGCTCCTAAATTTAGGCTGGACTAGTAGTAATGATTTTACCATCTCCATTCACCAAGTGCATTTTCTAGAGCATCTGCAAACCCTCCAATCGAGACGCAGATTGATTTCCTGCACAGCTATTTTGACTATATGCCGACAGTTGCCCAATCTGTGACCCAACAACATCATTGTACAACAATAAAGTGTACCGCTGCATGTTACTGCTGCACTTCCATTCATGGGGGATTTACCTGGCCCAACCACTATCAAGCCAACGTATAACTAATCTGTGACTGCTAAAGCTGGGAAATCCCTGTTGGAGTGCTGCTGAATAAATTCTGTGTTTCAGTGGGAGGTGACTCACATAGGGAGCGAGACAGCTTGCCACACTCTACATACTGTGCTACTTGTGTCCAAGCAATATTTTATTATGTTATTTATAGCAGCAAGTCCTGGCTGTGAAGAGACAAGAGATTATGGTGGCTGACAGAACGTACTTAACCAGTGGTGTGGGCTGCATGGGTTGCTATGGCTATAATTACATAAGTGGTTGCTCACAACAAAAAAATGCAAGAGCGGGGATTCTGGCATACTTAGCAGAGTTTGCAATGGTAGCCAATATGATATTTTCATTGGGCCACACATTTGATGCTTGGTCCAACAAATTAACTTTGCAGAGAAGCATCAGATCACATTAAGAGATCAGAGTGAAGACTAAATAGAAGGATACCCTACAACTGTCCAGTCAAGCTGCTGGGAAGGTGGAAATCAGAATCCTTATGAAAAGAATTTTAATTACCCTACTAAGGAGGACCGTATGTGAGCCTTTAGAGGATCATGTATTAACCACCACTATTTAAACTGTACAACTTAAATTGCGTGTGTGTGTGGGGGGGCGGGGGAGAACAGGATAACATTTAACATCTATAGGGATCATCTAGCCCTTCCAGAAGATGATGATCCAACGCACACAGAAGAGGTAGAAAACAGATCATGTAACAAAATATCTCCAGGTTACTGGCTTACTGATCTGCCCATCACACTGTATCTTATTGTTCTTCATGGCGGCCGCGGGCACCGCAGCGACTCTCTGCTTCCTCTTGCTGGCGTCCCGGCCGTCTCTATAATGACCGGGCGTCACTTTCGGCTCCCTCGTCACGCTTGCCTAGGCGACAACCAGGACGCTTGAGGTTCCCTGCCGCTGCACCCGGCCAGCTGTCAAACACCCGGGCGCACGAGGCTCTGTTTAAAGATCAGCCATTCATGGCTGATTAGATTATTATGCAGCTGGGCACTCTGCTTCTTCATTGGCCGGTAGTGCCATTAATTATTTAAGCAAGTCCTGGGAATACTTTCAAGGCTTTGCCCTGATTGGCTCTTAGTACAATTTAAGGCAGTGAGGACTGAGCTTCACAGCCGGTTATAGCGTTCTGTTCCAGTTTGCTGCCTGCTTCTGTGCTGTGTTGGTGTTTAAACCTTGAATTGCTTTCTGGTGTATGACCTCTGCCCGTTCCCGGACTCTGAACCGTTGCCTATGGCCCTGACCCAGCTTGTACCAGACGTCTCCACCTGTGCTCTGTCAGGCCAGTCAGACATCATCTCTGTCCAGTCCGCAGACCTCTGGCCTGTCCCTACTCCGTGTATTACCTCCTGTACCTGAGTGCTACCGTGTGACCATAAACTGGTACTACACTGAGTGTAAGTCCTGGGGGCACCCGAGTACCTGTGAGCATAACCAGTCTCTACGGGAAAGGCAGCTGCTATAGGTGAAGACCTCTTCTGCTAAGTTCTACAAGTTTATGTCGCACTGGTTGCCATAACACGTCATAATGCTGTTCAATTTCAGCCCTCTTATGGTCAGTGTTTACTCTATTCCATAGCTTTACAAGAAAACAATGTTGTGGCCTTTCGTTGACCGATTCCCTGACAAGGTGACACAATATTTATAAAACAAGTCTGCACCAAATGTGGCCATATATTAAAGTAATTTATATTAGAAAAAAATAACTAAATTTAAAAACAAACAAACAAAACATACATGTATGAGAAAGTTGCATCTCCGTTGAACTGTGCTAGCAGCACTCTCTGCAGTTCTAAAAATAAGCTTCCTTTTACTTGTGGAGCATAAACAGTGAGTCCAGTCAGAAAACACAGATCAAGGCATAGTTTATGTTGTGTTTAGGATATCTCAATTCCGCAGCTGCACTTCATGGTAGGGGAGTCAGCGAAAAGGCAGTGCCAGCTGTAAAACACCTCTACTTTACAACTCAGATCTAATCTGTAATGATGGTGTAAATTATACAGACCTGCATGAATTGCTGACATGAGCATTCCTACCAGGGATATGTAGATATATTTCCCAGGACAGCTTACTCTAGTCACACAATGAGAGGGTTAAATAAAATAGAAAAAATAATGCAGACTGACACAATATTCAGTGAATTCATAGCCTGCACATTAAACCTATATTCTCATTAGTTTTATCTAACAGAGATTTTGTTGTGGTTTACACATCTTTTCTCCTTTCCCTGGCCAGTGGCATAGTCATATCTCCTTGTACAGGTGTATTCATTACAGACAGACACATCTTTAAAGATCCAGAGGTGGTTCTAATTATTTCACATGTAACCTGGAAAACCTGCACTGTTAGGGTTCCCTGAGGTCCAGGGGACCTAGACTGCGATTTTGCATAACCACACACCTCCTTCCCTCTGGTTGGTTGGTACCAGTTGGCCTCGCCCCCTTTTCCCTTATGATTGGACCTCTCCACAGCAATTTAATGGGATGAAGATTGCCCTGATCGCCCCTGTCTTGATCCGCCAGTGCCAAGGACTGAGTTTAGGAACTTTGGTTTGCTTCCGACAGCTCTGCCATGCAGACCATTTTTGTGCAAGTAATGCCGTAGAGTGGGCCGCTACTCAGGTGTCAGCTAAACCTGTCTGCAGGCCTTTTGTGCCTATATGTGGGTTTCTACTTCACCTATCTTCCCAGTTTACAAGCAGTTTTGTTAGAGACTTTTATGGGGCTTCCAGATCTTGCTTTCATTTCAACAGAGGCCTTTAATTAATAATGGTTTGGACAGTGAAAATTCCATGCTGGCAGCTGAAAGATCAATCAAGTGGAAGGGTTCCCAAAGTCTTGCACATGCCACACTCATTATTTTTATTTATTTTTTCAAACTGTTAAAATCAGCAACAAGTAAATTTGTGAACAAATATGTCACGTTTAAGTTTGTACCAAGCCGTGGCCGTCTTAACTTCTTTCCACTTATAGATTCAGTGAAACATTCAATTTTACCAGGAGTGTGCAAACCTTTACATACAAACTATACAGTTTCCTTCGCAGGTTGGCTTTCCTTGATATTGCCGTTACCGCGGTACAAACTTGCTAGACACAAGTATGACAAGTTCACTTTAAATCTAAATTGTTTACAGAAGCGGAGATATAAATATTTCCTTTTCTGAGCCCAGCACTGTCATTGCCAATAAGCAGAATGTATGTAAAATGTTTGCGTACAGCTCAGAAAAACAAATTAAAGATTCAAGAGCAGAACAAAGAAAGAGAACAATATTATACTTCATTCCTGCACATCCCAGTTAAAACGATCCATCTGGCATCTGTTCATTCACATTCAGCAACTGGCTCCACCAATGACTGGTGGAAAGTTTCAATAAAAACAAGTATTTCACATCTGTGTCAAGAGAGGCAGCAGGATAGATACCAAATTAAATAGAAAATGAGGAAAAGTTTTGATCTTTATAAGCAGGAACAGAGAAGCACAAATTTATAAAAATAGAATAGAGCGGGTCTTATTTTCTACATCTTCATAAAAGCAGACATACCATCTGAACTGTTAGAAAACCCCTTATGGACGTCAGCATGGTCTGTCGGACATAAGGTTAGAAATAGTTGGAATTTTAATACCTTCTCCATCTGCTGGGAAATACAGAATTTTAACGGAGAGAGGCCTCACATCCCCGTTCAGAATGAGCAAGGAGATTTTTAACAGCTATTAGGCCCCTTACCAATACGAACGCTAAGAAAGCGTCAACATATAACCAAGCAAAATTCAAAGTATCCTTATGGAACCTAGAGATCTTGTCTTGATTGTAACCCCACCCCTTTTCCTTTGTGTAACCCACTTATGAGGACTGTTGACTTTAATAATAATAATAATAATAATAATAATAATAATAAAAGTTTAGCTTTCAATACGGCCATGTCCAGTGACACACGCAGGGGGGGTTTCTGGGTCTCCAGAAACCCCTCCCCTCCACTAAAAAAGTGCCCTACACAGTGGCACTGTACTATACAGCAGCCGCATCTCTGACAGCACCGCGGCTGCTGTATAGTATAGTGCTGCCGAAACGGAACTGCGCATGCACAGCAGCTCTCTCGCGTGTTTGGTTTTTTTTTGGGAGGGGGGTTTCCCCCCTAACAATCCTGCGTGCTCCCCTGATGTTAATAGTAAAATCCAATATTTACAAGTTTTTAAAATTCACATTGGTTGCATCTATTTTGAGCTCTTCTGAAGCGCTATGAACAGAGTGTAATATGCCTGTTTTTTCTGCAGTTTCGCCAAAGAAAAAACAAGCACAATTCAGCGCAAGTCTGCTCACAAAGATGGACAGACTTGTTAAACTAGTTATTTCCACAGCCATATATTTCCATGTGTGCCGGTAAATGTGTCACAAGTAACTATACATCTTAAATTATAAAATGGGATTTTTTTTTATTTTTCTACCTATTAAAATGAGAGCCTTTCCTTGCTAGCATTGATCAGAACTTTTCAGTTGCTGCTTCATACAAAGTTATACAAGGACATTCTGGTCAACACAAGGCCGTTGGGATTCTTATCAACGGACTGACAGAATTCTACTGTTGCCCATAGCAACCAGATATCAGTTTGGATTATTGTAGCGCATATAAAACTAGTTACATAGCTGCTTGCTATCAGGTTACAGCACATTTGGGCTACTACTTCTTTAACCATACAATATATATAATGTTACAGTATCATTGCCAGCAAGAAGACAAGTTTAAGCATTACAATATAGAATATAGTTCATCATAACAGTACCTTATCTACATGGAAAATTAAATCCAGTTCACAGACATTTTCAAAGCACTTGTCCAGGGTTTCCACAAATACCTGTAAAATAAAGGATGTAAAATCAGGGAAGCTTTCTTACACAATATCAACAAGATCTAGAAATGTTTTTTTTTTCTTGTATAACCATCTTCTAAAAGCTAATATATGTAAATGGAATACACACAGCATGAGATCAGTTCTTTCCTTACAGATTACCTTTACATGGGATAAAATACATTGCTTGAATCAATGCCCTTATCTGCTTCATCACCACTAATCCTTCCTCTAGGATACACTTCAATATAGACTGATGGAAAGCAGACATGGATGACATCTTCTAAGACAGATAAGTTGAATTCTTTCAACGCAATATTGTTTAAAGTTCAATTTACAAAAGCTTAAAGACTGCAGATAAAACTTCTGAGTATTGTCACATCAAGCCAGCTTCTTAATTCTTGTTATTTTATTTGTATTTTACCCACATACCCCTCCAACTTCCCAATAACAGCCCTTTTGTTGAGTTTATCGTCTCTCCTACTCTGAACCTTGGCACAATGAGAGAGATGGCTCATTACTAGAAAGACACAAACGTACACAATTTTCCTGATCGAGAGGCCAACAGATCAAGCACCATCCACCCAACACATTCATAGATTTACAGGTGCCAATCTGAGCTAAATTCATTTCAACCAGACACTTGTTTTCATTAGGGCTCATTTACTTGCACTGCATTTAGGTGAAACATTTGCAGTAAAAACACAACAACAAGTGTGAATACAATGTTTTACTTCAGATTTGCACATTTGAGCAACTTTAGTAATTAGTCCTCATGTAATTACATTAACAGAAGAGCAGCTCTGGTTGGGCAAACTTTCTGTTAGTTAACACATCCATATCACTCATGGGGGGAGAATTCAATCCACAATGTGCCTCCCTCAGAGTGCCTCTAGAACGGTAGTGAAGGCACACTGCGGAAAAGTATCTCCACTGCTTTTTCCTTGCACCTCATAAAGGTGTACAGGAAAATTTGCAATGTTCTGGTACTGTAGCACCTGGAAAAGGAGTGCAGTCGGACAATGCAATAATGTCCAGCAGCACTTTGGCCCCCTCACCCCCAATATATAATGAAAATAAAAACCTCCTAACATATATGCTATATGTACAAACAAAATGGCAGCAAAGAGATGACACGGTAGCGGGACTATATATAATGAGATATAAATTAACCACATGTAATCATTATGTGAAGTGGCTTTAAATAAAATTCACCCCTTTGGCATTTTTTACATTTTATTCTTACGTCATGGAAAGAAACTGGAATTTTTACCACTGATCAACACAAAATAATAGGTTAATGTAAAATAAAGAAAACATGTCCCCCCCACACCAATAAGTACAAACAGACAATAAACAGATTGCTTAGGTATTCCCCCTTTTTATTTTAATACTTGGTGAAAGCACCTTTAGCAGCAATTAGAGCCTTAAGTCTATTCGGACAACTCTTTACCAGCTGAACTGTGTTATTTTCGGGTTGAATGGTGAACACTGGTGCGTAAATTTTTTAAATCACTCCACAGATTCTTGCTGGGATTGAACGCTAGGCTATTAGTGGGCCACACCATGACGTATTTGTATTTAAGCCACCCTGATGCAGCTTTTGGTTACTGTCCTACTGGGAAATAAATGTTTCCCCAAATCCTAAGTCTCTTGCAGACTGCAGCAAGTTTTCAGCCAAGATTTGTACATATCTTGGTCCATCCCTTATGACTTCTACGTTTAGAGAAGCCGGTCTATAAACCATAAGTAATCCCATAAAGGGTTAATGGCGCACACTATGTAGGCGGAGGAATCCCACCAATAAGGTTTTTTTTGGGGATCTCTTTGAGAGATAATGTTTGTCTATAAAAATATATACAGAAAAGGGATAACATCAATCTCCACTGCTGCACTGTCGTGGTTTATTGCACAGCAACCACAGAAATACACGAATGTATATACACCAAAGACAAACAGGACAGATTGCGCTGCGGAGAATTTGTGTTGGTATAACTCAATAAAAGAACCTAGAGGATCCTCCTATCGCAATAAGAAACCAATTGAATAGTATCACATAAATAGATGTTTAATCACAGACAAAATAATCTAATAATTAATATAATATCAATTATAAACCTGTATAGCTGGCCAGCATAACATTAGAAAGGTACCTTGATACAAAATAAAAATAAAAATCAATTATAAAAATAGTAAAAACCTAAACAACCCAAAGGGGCTAGATAAAGGAAGTCCAATACATTGACCCTACTTCTTAAATGAATAATATTGGTCAAAAGCTCTTATAGAGAAAGCATGTATACATTCCATGTAACAAATCGATCAGTAGTAATCACGAGGCTCTCTTTCACTTCATGCTGTGTCTAATACTTCCAATATATGGTAATCAGCTATGTAGACACAGTCAGGGTATGCTCCATAACACTTATTTTTGTAAGGGGCAATTCAAATCCAACCGAGATATTCAGCACCTTCTCAACAACATATGTTAAATTCTTTGGAAAAACCGCAATTAGAATTCAGCAGTGTTTTCCTTACCGTTCGGCGTCTTCAACCCTCCGGAGGGATTTAAAGTAGATGCTTAACGGCACTTTCTCAAAGCTCACGCTTTGAGAAAGTGCCGTGAAGCAGGCACGAAACGCGTCAGCAATTGAGGTCTATGATTTCATCTCACTAAACCAACTATTATTTCAGCAACACGGAGACACAGAGATTTTGTCTCTAATATAGTCGGCTTGAATTTTGATCTCTCTTGGAACTGTGTATATTTATACAATAACTTGCAACTTTGGCCTGATACTGTTTCAACTAAAGCCCCATTTGACGGGCGCGACTCAGCGCAAAGGAACAAGTTTTTCTACAACCTGATCCATTACCGCTGACGAGCGGTTAACATCTGAACCCTGATTTGGGTGTGCCGACTATAACATTCACTAACTAGTGAATATAGTGAGTTTCGAAATCCCTGTATTCCCATCTACTTTAAATCCCTCCGGAGGGTTGAAGACGCCGAACGGTAAGGCAAACACTGCTGAATTCTAATTGCGGTTTTTCCAAAGAATTTAACATATGTTGTTGAGAAGGTGCTGAATATCTCGGTTGGATTTGAATTGCCCCTTACAAAAATAAGTGTTATGGAGCATACCCTGACTGTGTCTACATAGCTGATTACCATATATTGGAAGTATTAGACACAGCATGAAGTGAAAGAGAGCCTCGTGATTACTACTGATCGATTTGTTACATGGAATGTATACATGCTTTCTCTATAAGAGCTTTTGACCAATATTATTCATTTAAGAAGTAGGGTCAATGTATTGGACTTCCTTTATCTAGCCCCTTTGGGTTGTTTAGGTTTTTACTATTTTTATAATTGATTTTTATTTTTATTTTGTATCAAGGTACCTTTCTAATGTTATGCTGGCCAGCTATACAGGTTTATAATTGATATTATATTAATTATTAGATTATTTTGTCTGTGATTAAACATCTATTTATGTGATACTATTCAATTGGTTTCTTATTGCGATAGGAGGATCCTCTAGGTTCTTTTATTGAGGTATACCAACACAAATTCTCCGCAGCGCAATCTGTCCTGTTTGTCTTTGGTCTATAAACCATGCATCACAGTAGCGGTGATGCATAGCTTTAGCATCGCACAGAACAGCTCACCTAGCATGGAGGAAGAATATCTTATTTTGGTATACTACAGAACACTCTTCTACTTTCTTTGCAAGTATCCCACATGGTTTCTGGCACATTCTAAATGAGACTTCATGTGTTTTCTTCAACAATGGTTTCCTTTATGACACCATTCAATAAAGCACAGATTTGTGAAGTACCTGGACTATTGTTGTCCCAAAGACAATTTCTCCCTACTCAAGAATTACATTCTTCCAGGTCATAATCCACTTGCTGATCCTGCAAACAAGTGTCCTTCTTGCATGGATATTTAGTTTTGGAGGACAGGCTGTTCTAGACAAATTCACAGTCATACTCTCTCCATTCCTTTATGATGTACTTGACAATGCTCTGAGAATAGAACATTGCATCCTTCACCAGATGGGTCCTTTTCAGTAAGATTTTCTAATTTTTGCTATAAAAGTCCTCTGATCTTTATGATGAAGTTCTTGTTTGGAAATGAACTAGCTAAACATAGAACCTCTCATTTAGTATTTATTTTTAAATTCATTGAAATACTAACGGCCTGATTAATCTTCAGACGCAAGTCTCGCTGCATGCCCTATCTTGCATGAGATTGCTCTGTGCATGCTCAGAAATGAACTATGAATGCAAGTGCATGCAAATCAAGTCCGAACGCAAATGACACTTCCAACAGCCTACAATTTAAAGAGCAGAACAGGGGAGGGAAAAGGGCAGACGTATGTAGAAAATGTACTGTAAAGGAGTGCCGGGGTCATGCCCTCGCACATTTGTTCGATTGAATCTCTGCACATCTCCTACAGTATATGATATTTAGCCATATCACTGGCACCAGCTACAGGGCAGGTGTAAGTGCTGATTGATAGTAAAAATGATGGATGTATATGCATTTGCTTGCAAGAGAAACGTAATAATGCATTTTATGTACAGTAGGCATTAAGAACATCCAGATATATGTATTTCATGAGGGCAAAAAAAATAAATATAGCATTAAGAGTTATTGTATTTTTTTTTTTCCTCTATGCGTTCTGAAAGGACTATATTGCACGTTTGCATTGTGCTTATCCTGCAGTGTGTTCCATCTGTCTACATATGGCAAGTTAAATATAACCAGTGTGTACTTATACCCATATTTAAATGGAAAGGTTTCTGGAGATCCTCTTGTACTGAAAGCAGACGTACGTGTGTGCAATTTGTCAGATTTTAAAACTGCAAATATCATTCACATTGCGTACAAGAGGAAGCAGGTTGACTCCAATCAAATCAGTGTGTTCTCTGAAGACTAGTAAACGCACAAATAGGTCATTTAGGAGCATCTATGCAAAAAGGATTAAATACTTTAGCAACTTTAGGTCACATAAATTAGCTCTTCAATACAAAGATTTCCATGGGTATTTTAACATAGCTAAACAGGACATGGAAATAAAGATATTTATCTGACCATTTGCCAATGAAAAGCTTCCAACTACGCAACATCGCCCGCATCCGTCCTTTTCTCTCTCAGGATGCCGCCAAAACTATCATCCATGCACTCATCATCTCCCGCCTCGATTATTGTAACCTCCTCCTCACTGGCCTCCCCCACTCCCGTCTCTCCCCCCTCCGCTCTATACTCAATGCCGCCGCAAGACTCATCTTCCTCTCACGCCGCTCCTCCTCTGCCTCCCCTCTCTGCCTTGTCTTACACTGGCTCCCCTTCCCCTACAGAATCCTTTTCAAACTCCTCACCACCACTTACAAGGCTCTCTCCAACTCTACTGCCCCTTATATCTCTAACCTCCTCTCCATTCACACTCCCGCCCGCTGCCTGCGCTCGGCCAATGACCGCCGCCTCTCCTCCACTCTTATCACCTCTTCCCACTCAAGAAGACTTTTCCCGTGCAGCTCCCCTTCTCTGGAACGACCTCCCTCGTTCCATCCGTCTCTCTCCTACTCTGTGCTCCTTCAAATGTGCACTCAAAACTCACCTCTTCCTCAAAGCCTACCAACCATGTACTTAACCCCCATCTCCTCCCTTTACCTGGTCCTCCCTTCTCTCCTCTTGCCTCAACTGGCTCCTCTTGTGCCTGGTCTGTTTACCCTCCCTTAGGATGTAAGCTCATATGAGCAGGGCCCCCTCCCCTCCTGTCTCCATACCTGTTCTTCCGCTCCGTCTTTACTGCATATGACTGGCCGGAGTTTCTGAAGTATTGGTACTTTTTGTTCATTGTTCTGTATGGTTTCACCCTGTATAGTCTACTGTTAGTACTGTGTGCGGTGCTGCGGATACCTTGTGGCGCCCAACAAATAAATGATAATAATAATAAATTGCAAGTTTTTTTTTTAACTTTAGAAAGTTTTTATTAGTTTTGAAAATTTTTTTGTTTTTAAAGGGGTACAGAAATAAAAAAAAAAAAGAGGGGGGGGGAAGGGAAGGACAATAAAAACAAATGGGGTAGGGGGGTACATAGTGGGTGAGGAACACAGCCATATATCAGACGGTACATGATTTAGCCAAATGTAACATCAAAACCCTTGCAAAATATTGTTGCTGGCACAGTATCAGACCTAATAGCCCTACAATATTCCCTCTCTTATGGCGGAACTCGTCCAATCTCCCACTCCCGCTATAGGACTACCTATATCTATCTTTTAGAAGCTGGATCCTGAGCTTTACTGTGGGTCTAAATTGCAAGTTTAAAGCGCACGTGTCACCAACACAGTGGAGGAATACAATATCAAGCCTATCAATTCACTAGTACTTTATGCTTCAGTTAGATCATTAGTTCCCAGTCACTTCTATAGGGACATCGCTCAGGCTACACATTTGGCTGCCTACTATGTGTGTAGGTCCACTTTAAAAGGAAGCTTGGCAAAGTGGGGTTTCTTTTACATAATGGTTAGTTTTGAGATGTGAAAAGTGTTTTCCTCAACACTGTATTCACTGGGGATTACTAAAATGAGCCAGAGGAAAAAAAGAATCTACATGATTCATCAAATATTCTCCAACCATAACTATTATAATCAAGTGCTCAGAAAAAAGTTAAACTTGATCCAAACAAAATTGAAAGCAGATGTGAAAGATGAAAACATGCAACAAGCCAGAGGTGGTGAGGGACGGCTGACCAGAGAGCTGAACAAAACAATATGGTTAAGGCTTCATGTTGAGTCACTTACCAAGTTGTTGTGAAACGCAGTATTTGTCATGACCCAGACAAAAAGGTCAGTCTTAAATATATGGGATGTGTTTTGATGAATTAGGAGGAAAAGCAGACAAAAGGGAATTTAAAAAATAAAAATAAAAATATATGCATGATGTGTTTTTTAATATAATACACATATTTAAGTGCCTGAACACCCCTTACCAAGGAATTGGATAAGGTCATTGGCAGCTCCACGTTAGGGTTTATTGAACAAGTAAATTCAGACTGTTACGGACGCATGGCCAACCACACACATTGATTAAGGCAACTGAAGCGTTTCTTACCGACATAGAAATGATTAAAATGGACCCGCTGAACTGATTATGCAAATATAAAAGCATTAAAAATAATAAAACATGCTTAGCCATCTACAGAACTGCTAGGAAACACTTTGTATGTCCCACAATGTTCAGTTAGGTGCCACGCTGGAAGCAATACACTCTAATGCGGTGCTCAATGTGGGCAGTGGTAATCGTTTTCACGATTACCACAATTCCGACACCGAGGACGCCTACAACTGAAATCCGAATTTATGAAAGAACGATTTCAGTATAAACAGAGTTACCTCAAAAGCGACGCTGCAGATCTCCGATCGCACCAGCAAGGTGACTGCAAGTTATTTCGAAAGGACACCTCTCTGGCACTACACTTTCACGTCATAGCAACCTCTATGAATGTTAATTTAAAGAGCAATGTCGGGACCCCACAGGTTGTGTTTAAACACTTAACCCAACATTGCGCTTTAAATTAACATTCATTGAGCTCGCTCTGACCTGAAAGTGTAGTGCCGGAGAGGTGTCCATTTGAAATAACTTGCAGTCACCTTGCTGGTGCGATCGGATATCTGCAGCGTCGCTTTTGAGGTAACTCTGTTTATACTGAAATCGTTCTTTCATAAATTCGGATTTCAGTTGTAGGCGTCCTCGGTGTCGGAATTTTCAGCACAGTTAAAGCGTACCCAACCCAATGTGGGCTGCTATATGGTGGTATGCCATATTACCACTTCCCCTACTGCTTTAATAGTAAAACTATCAAATTCTAATCACTTACACTTTCCATACCACCACTTCTAAATTTCCACCTCGAGTACTTCTCTGATGCAATTCTGTATGCGGGTAGTGTGTATGCAGAATTGGACACTTGCCCAGCTGACCAAGCTGTCCTTCTTTCACCATAAAGTTTATACGTTCTGCTAAGATGCAGACAGATGTTGTGGCATCACAGCAGAGAAGACAGCACACGTAGCATCTGCATAATGCCGAAGGCAGTGAAGCAGATGCTGCATTGAGGCAAACATTTTCTACAACATACATTACTGTACAGCTATAGTAGTGAAAAACTTTACATTACATTTTAGTTTTTACATGAGGCACCAGATTTAACAGTAGTACATTATTAGCTTCAGCCATTCAGGAGCCACTCAGGAGGTGATCTCCTTGTCTAATACTCTCAGCACTGCGATATTTCAAACTAGATATGGCTGACACTTATGACTACAAACATTGTGATCCTTCTACGCAGCTCAAGACCAGAGCAAATGGATGACTGACCAACTTAGAAAAGGTTTTGTTAGGCACTCAAGCTGAATTATTTCTGGTGCCTTCATGGTCTGTTAGAGAGGTCAAAGGATAGCGATAGTGGTTACCCTCCAAAGTCATATACAAACATTCCAGAACTTTGGTTTCGATAGGATCGTTATTGGACATAGGGTTGTTGTCTGGCCACATGCAGCAAAATAGATTTGAGGCAGGAGACATATTTTTCCTTACAGTACTAGGAATGCTTGTGGTTGACCTGCTCCTTCAACGTCTTACTGAACGAGAACATAACACTGAAGGACTTTGTATAATACTGCCACAGTGTCAGGATCTTCAGAGCACTTTTCATGTATGCTAATCTTCAGGGCTTACAGATAAATCCAAGGGAAAATAATATTTTTTATATATTTTTTCAATTATATTTCTGTCAAATAATAATTTACAGCTAACTCACTCTGTGCCCTCCTTCAAATCCACACACTCTGCGCCCCCCCCCTCTGCATCTACACACTCTGCGCCCCCCCCCCCTGCATCCACACACTCTGCATACCCCCCCACACTCTGCATACCCCTCCCCCCCACACACACACTCTGCATACCCCTCCCCCCCCCACACACTCTGCATACCGCTTACCCCCCCCCCCACAAACTCTGCATACCCCTTCCCCCCCCCCCACACACACACTCTGCGTACCCCCGTACACACACATTCTGCGTACCCCTGCCCCCCCAACACACACACTCTGCGTACCCCTCCCCCCCCACACACACATTCTGCGTACCCCTGCCCCCCCAACACACACACTCTGCGTACCCCTGCCCCCCCAACACACACACTCTGCGTACCCCTGCCCCCCCAACACACACACTCTGCGTACCCCTCCCCCCCCACACACACACTCTGCGTACCCCTTTCCCCCCCCCCACACACACTCTGCGTACCCCTTTCCCCCCCCCCCCACACACACTCTGCGTACCCCTTTCCCCCCCCCCCACACACACTCTGTGTACCCCTTTCCCCCCCCCCCCACACACACTCTGTGTACCCCTTCCCCACACACACACACACACTCTGCGTACCCCTTCCCCACACACACACTCTGCGTACCCCTTCCCCACACACACACTCTGCGTACCCCTTCCCCACACACACACTCTGCGTACCCCTTCCCCACACACACACACACTCTGCGTACCCCTTCCACACACACACACTCTGCGTACCCCTTCCCCACACACACACACTCTGCGTACCCCTTCCCCACACACACACACACACACTCTGCATACCCCTTCCCCACACACACACACACACTCTGCGTACCCCTTCCCCACACACACACACACACACACTCTGCGTACCCCTTCCCCACACACACACACACACACACACACTCTGCGTACCCCTTCCCCACACACACACACTCTGCGTACCCCTTCCCCACACACACACACACTCTGCGTACCCCTTCCCCACACACACTGCATCCCAGGGGCCAGGAAGAGAAAAAAAAAAAAAAACTAAGAAAGAGATTACCAATCCGGCGGTGCCCGGGACCCAGCATCCTCCTCTCTCCTGCCACTTGTCACCGAATGTCGGGCATGACATTCAGTGAGAAGCGAGGAGGATGCTGGGTCCCGGGTGCCGCCGGATTGGTAAGTTTTTTTTGGGGTTTTTTTGCTTGTGTTTTTTCTCTTCCTGGCTGCGGCACCCCTGTGACAGCGCCGCGGCACCATTGGGAACCTAAGTCACACCTCTCACTGCCGTTTCTTGACCTATGAAGCATAATTTACATTTTTACTGACTAGAACCACATAAAAGTACTTAAAATGTTATTGCATCTCAGCATGTAAATGCTAAATAATGTAAGCCCCTTCTAGAATATGGGATCAAAAACAGTTTATAAAATGTGGGGAGACACGTGTCACTGAAAATCATAAGAGGTGCAATGTAAGATAACGCTGCACGTGGTCCGCAAAGCATCAGTTAGACATGCTTGCTCTAGGTGCTCTCACTGTCTGCATCAACAGGCAGAGCAACAATACAGATTAAAACTGGCAGGTGGGTCACCCTTCTTTTTTTTTTTTTTTTTTTTTTTTAAACAAGTGTTTATTAACGGTCAAAAAAGGGATTAACAGTGCAAATGGATACATGTTATATCAAACAAAGTATATTCAGTACATTGAATAGTGAAGTAGGAGTCTCCGTGCTTCAGAGATATAATAGCACAGGTTTAATGAAATAAAGACCGGCATTTTTATATTTAAAAGAGAAGAAAGAAAAGAAAAGAAGGAGGAAGAGAAAGAGGAAGATAAAAGAGAAGATGAGAGGTGGAGGGGGAGAAGGGGAGGTGCGAGGGAAATCCCTCTTGAGTCAGAGGCAATGAAATGGGAGGGGGAAGAGTTACGTAAGGGAGGGGGGTGTGATAAGGTAAAGGGGGAGCGGTATTGGAAGTAAGACATCCAGGGGTCCCAGACCTTGTTAAAGGATTTGGCCGTATTTCGTATAATGCTAGTCATGTATTCCATCTTATACGTATGCCAAATCCTATTAGTTACAGCGGAGAATGAAGGGGGGGGCAGCCTGCTTCCAATCTATGGCGATTTGACATGTGGCCGCTGAAATAATGTGACAAGCAAGTTTATTTTGGTGTCTAGTGGCCGTGGGGAACCCGAGAGGTAGAATGAAAAATTTAGGGTCGAAGGGTAAGGGGGTTTGAATTAACATTTCTATCAAGGCTTTAATTTCGCGCCAAAAGGGAATCAGTTTCGGGCAGTCCCACTATATACGTAAGAAAGAGCCCGCGCCAGAGCATAGACGCCAACACCTGTCAGAGGAATCAGGCAGTATCTTTTGTAGTCGAGTAGGTACATAGTACCACCGGTAGAAAAGTTTGTAAACATTTTCCTTTATTCGGACACAGATTGAGCTGGAGGCAGGGGTCACCCTTCTTATAGTGTACATGCCCCTACATAAAACAAATATTTTGACAGTGGCAAAACCTCTCTTTTGTAGTCCAGACAAATCACTAAGAAATTTCTTGTTTGTTGACAGAATTGATACAATTTTTTTTATCAAGGTATCATTAAATTGACCTGAAGGTCATTAAAATTTATATTCAAAGAATCCTCCATTCACAGCCATTCTAGCCGATTGAAGATATTCTGGTTAAATGTGAACCCATGAATCATCATCAACATCTATTTATATAGCTCCAGCAAATTCCGTAGCGCTTTACAATTGGGTATGAAGTTGGTAGCTCTTCATTTGCTCTATGTCTCACAAATGTTCTCCTCGATCCAAACACCTCAAACTTAAGACTCATCGTTCTATAATACTCTTTTCCAGTCATCCACTGTCCAATG
This sequence comes from Mixophyes fleayi, assembly GCF_038048845.1. Taxonomy (NCBI): domain Eukaryota; kingdom Metazoa; phylum Chordata; class Amphibia; order Anura; family Limnodynastidae; genus Mixophyes; species Mixophyes fleayi. The sequence continues at coordinate 379,696,968 of NC_134402.1, forward strand.
TCTGTGCCACTTTCAAATATGGCTAATACTTTGCAACTCTGCCTAAAAGGCCAGCATATGACATATTTAAGGAAGCCGCCAATACAGGATCTGTAAGGATCCGTTTCTCAAACTGCTGACTGATGAACTTATCCATTTGTGCCTTCAGCTTCTTTTTCTATCATCATTATTTATATAGCGCTACTAATTCCACAGCGCTGTACAGAGAACTTACTGACATCACTCCCTGCCCCAATAGAGCTTACAGTCTAAATTACCTAACACACACACAGACTACGATCAATTTTCATAGCAGACAATTAACCTACTAGTATGTTTCTGGATTGTGGGAGGAAACCGAAGTGCCTGAAGGAATCATACAAACTCCATACAGACAGTTCGAGAATCGAACTCATAACCCCAGCGCTATGAGGCAGAAGTGCTAACCACTAAGCTACTGTGCTGCCCCCAATTGGATCGCTCTTTTATCTCAAGACAGTAGTCGACACCTTTGTATGTAATCTTCAGTTTCTTGGCAATCTTCATTTCTCTAAACAATAGGCAGACGTGTTTTTTTGAGAAAGCTGTTCTACTTTATCCATTGAGAGAGACTGACATTGGGACACTGGAGTAATAGCTGCTGAAAGTTGGGCTTAGCAGTCGTATATGAATAATAAAATTATAAATCAGTCATTTCAAGCAGTAATAGTAATTTTCAACAATAATGTTTTGACTATAGTTTGAAATAAATTTACTGGTATTCTGATAAAAAAAAAAACAACAAACAAAAACAAAACAATCTCTTCAAAAAGCAAGACATGTCTTAGCGATTCCAAAACATCTGCTCACTAGTGCATATAACACAGATTTGTTATGCAAATAAACCTGTTGGTAAGCAAGCCTGGATTTTATGAAGAGTGAGCTGTGTCTCAAACTTATGATTGCATATTATTAGATTTCAACTTAAATTGTAAAAACAAAAAAAAAAATAATCTACAGGCTACAATAAAAACTACAGTTTTATACATCAAAAACATTCCAACTGATTTACTGTATTTGGAAAGAAATCAGTGGTAGTGGATACCCACATAAAGACATATAACATTCTCATACATAAACCATATAATAAGACTTATTTCATATTGTATAAATACTATAAAAGTTTATAGAACTACTTCTATAGGCTTCTTGAAGAACAAACATTTTTATCATACACAACAGCATAGGAGAAAGACCAATTAATGCACGGGACACAACTTTGTTTCATAGTCGGTCAGAAGAGACATTCTGAGCTCCATCACAACCGTATTCGGTTTTCCCCCTAGTCCCGCACAGGGAATTTTTAGCAGATCACATATTAATATTTCCTAGTAAGAATACTCAAAGTAACATTATAACATGTATCTTTAATATATTCTTTTAAGTCTCTTTAATCAATAATAAAGTAACATATTGTTCATCAACCGCATAATAAAAATGTGCTCTTTTAGTAAAGGAAAAAAGAGCATCTAAAATATAGCGAGATAGTGAATAGATAAATAAAGAGTTAAGGGGAAAAAAACAACAACACACTTTTACAGAAAAGCAGAGGACTTTTACAATAGTCCACATCAGATCCTGGAGATAATAAATTCAGAACATTTCACATAGATTTAGTCCTCTCACCAAAGTTAACCAATCTCTGGGTTAGATTATCAATATCAATTACACTTTAATATCAGACTAGGATGATGTACAGCATTGGCTACATTGACGCGCTTGTGTATCTCTTATATTTCACAGTGAAATCCCTTCCAGCACTCCGTGTTAAGTTGAATGCAGAGTTTCTTTCAGATCTAAAAAACTAAATTAACTTTCTAAAGATCCAAGAAATTCTTAAAAATATTCAAACTTGAAGATCTCAACAGAAAACTGTCCATTATATATTTGATCTTTGATAGTAGCTATGTATTTTGATTATTTCATTTCTTATTTAATATATTAAGCCAGAAGGCTATCAAGGTATTTTATTTTTATAAGTATCCAGTAGTAGTAAGAGTTGTTGTCTTATTTCTAATAAAGCCACAAGTTAAATATACAGGTCTGTTGCGATAATGCCCTGCAGCTTTCACCGGCATCCAAGAATTTTCAATCTTTCTAGATTCCTTCAGTATAGTTGGTGGAAGCATACTCCTTACGTTTTTATTACTCTTAAAGACAATGTTTCTCCTTAAATGAGACTTTCTACATTACATCTTATTTTAATATGCTATAATTGTTGGAAAGATTTTTTTTACAATGTGCCAAACTGTATTTAACTTAGATATGAACAATATAGAAATATCAATATCTGACTTTTCTTCCCTTTTCTCTTAGATACAAGTAAAGCTCGTCTATCTTGAGGACGTGGCATATTCCTTAGCCTTTTGAAAGAACATATCTGGATAACCCCTCTGCATCTTTTCTCTGCTTGTACATCAAAATCATGATTCAAAGTACAATTTGTTCTAAGTCTTCCCATTTGGCCTTTAGGGATATTATCTATCTGTATTGCACACTTGTAAAGTATAAATAATTGCTTGAATCCACTAGTTTGCTTTAATTTGTAGAAATTATTTATTCTCCTGTACCAAGAGGGTGACATCCAAGACGTTAACCATATATGAATCAAAATGTGAATGAATTTGGGACTGAAATCATTAAAAATAAGATCAGTAATAAAATCAATAGCTGAATCTACTCTATTGGCGACAGCGATTGTTTTAACTCCGGCAAAGATACAAGAGCAGGGGGAGATGAATTTCCAGTAGCCATTTTTTTCATCTATATGGCGACCAGACACATAAGATATGTTAAGAAATGTTTATTTTCTAAGCAATTCGTTTTTCTTGTATAGGGTTTTTATCACCCTCTCAAAAGTGTAAAAATAATAAAAAAATCTAAAATCACTAAATACTATGGCATGCGATTCTTGTGTAAACTTATACATATAATGAAAATATATGCAGCAGTATGTGCATACTAAACACAACATAATAAATTAAAAAAATATATGTTGTTTGTTAAAAACAATTGTGTGTCTCATACATTGTGGTAAAAACTGCTGTATATGATAGCTCTGAAAAATCATCACCATCAATTTATATAGCGCCAATGACTCCACAGCGCTGTACAGAGAACTCACTCACATCAGTCCCTGCCCCATTGGAGCTTACAGTCTAAATTCCCTAAAATACACACACACACACACACACACACACACAGACAGAGACTAAGGTCAATTTTAATAGCAGCCAATTAACCTACCAGTATGTTTTTTGGAGCGTGGGAGGAAACCCACGCAAGCACGGGGAGAACATACAAACTCCTCACAGATAAGGCCATAGTCGGGAATTGAACTCAAGACCCCACCGCTGTGAGGCAGAAGTGCTAACCACTTAACCACCGTGCTGCCCTAAAAAAAAAAAAAAAAAAAAAAAGTTTCTCATAGTTATCTAAAATTCCGGCTACATCATCCACTCTGCCAAAGTGATTTTTCTGGCATATAGCCAAGTGGAACCTTGCCATTCATGGCTACATTGGTTACAGGGAACGTGTGAGGCATTTCATCATATCGTGGCAGTGAGCATTAACCGAAAGTGGTTTTTAAGATAAAAAGCGCCCTGAAAAACCTCAGTACTCATTTTTCAGGAGGCAAATTTAGTGATAGCAGCAGCTGTAGTTTGGAAATGCAGTTTATAACCCTTTAGGTGCAGAACAACAAAATGCTAGTTTCAGAGGCAGTGCTGAGCCAAAAGCCTCCACATTCTACCTATCCAGCAACATCTACAATTATTCTCGAAATTGGCCCCCAGTAGTTGCACGCTATAACCTGCCACTGGCCATTGTTTACAGCAAACTCTGACCAATATCATTTTTGCTTTTGAGATATTAAAATCCCATAGCTAAAATGGGACAACTGGAAACCATAGTCAGATTTCTAAAGCCAGTTATGCTGCGAGTATATCGGTTTGCAAAAAAAATTATATTTCTTTCTTTTTGAGATTTTAAACATTTGTGTGTCTGTTTCTATTGCATGGATATTTCTGTAAATATAACTTACCCACATCAAACGATTGCATGATACTAAAGCAGATCCACTTAATCTGGGGCACAGAGACTAATTATGCTGTGAGAGAATTTAAAGTTAAAATCTGATTCCGGCCCCCACATGCCCAACTGGTGCCCCTCTTGTACTCGCTCTGTGGCCCAGATCGTGAGATCTTTAATTATGTTCTAAAGACGCAACTTTTTCCAACAGATGCCCATGTGGGAATAGGCTCTACTGAAATAGCACCACATTTTTTCAACCAAGCTCACAGCAAGAGAAGAGCGAATATACAGAGGTTTCTGGCACCATCTACTGTTCATAATGGAGAAGTGAGAAAGTGTAAAATCTCACTTCAAACATTATTTATTTTAACTGCTAGTCATGCAGAGTGAGCTGTTGTACCAAATCTCCTATTATTTGCAAGTTACTAGCAGTACATGTTTGGCTGAAACATGGTACACTACAAGCTACTGTAAGGCCTACATGTAAAGACATCAACATTGCACATAATTGAGCCATTGAACCATTACTAAACACTCCTGTCGTTAATGATAGCATATTTTTTACTTTGAATATTGGGTATGTAATATTATATATTGTTAATTGTGTGATGTCTGCACCATCATTACAAAGGCTTTGTGCTTTTATTTGACTACAGGTTGTTTTTGCCCCAATGAGGTAGCAGGCAGGAATAGTGTTTTATTCACTTAGTTTAAACAAAAGATTAAAAAAAAACTGTGAGGATTACTAACCCCTTCAGTGCCGAGGATGAGTGGGATTCATCTTTAGGTGAAGGACAGAAGAGGAAATGGGGCTTAATGACCTCATTGCACAGACACATGATAAAGTCACTAAGCCCCCTCCTCACTCACTGCATACTGAAAAATAATGAAGATCCAGGGGATGGGGGAGAGGACATTAAAAGTGCCATATCTCACCAATCCTAGCTAACAGAAATACACGGGCAACTTTCTTTGTAAGAGGGGAGCCCCTCTTTAAGAAGCTCAAAGAAGGAAAGAAGGGGGTTATAATATTCAGAGATCCCTTATCCTGATTTCAATAAACTCAGGGGTACCCTCATTTGATTTGATAGGTTCCTAATTTTGAAAATGGTATGGGCTATCTATATTGCTCATACACATATTATGCATTTCGTTCAAGATCATGCAAAAAAGCAAAAGAAGGAAAACCCCATTGGGGGGGGGGGGGGAAATACACTGACAACAACATGTATTTACAGTAATATACAAGTAAAGACACCTACACAAAAATTTTCATCATACCTCACAATGTCTTGTTAGACATTGGCAACTAAAGTAAAGGCTTATTAAATACTTGATTTAAATGTTGTGCCCTTGGATGCGGCTTAGGACTTTGACTCGGTGGAGTGAGGCCTTTCTGTGGGTGGTTATGGAAAGAAACTGTATCAGGCTCTGCTCCCTCTACCTTGGGCAGAGGTACGAGACAGGGCTGGGGAAATTGCAGACAAGATTGCACTTTCTGCAGCTGACATGCCCCTGAGTTGATGTGCAAATCCCCATTCAATGGACGTTTAAATCCAAATATTTGGTAATCTGGATATCAAATAACGTGCAAAACTATATTTCGCTTAACACTGATCCGGTCATAAAATATCTCCATACCAAAATTTCTACTGGGAAGGAATTAGCTCTGTCCATGTCTGGTAGAGTTTAATTATGATGATCCTTCATCCCATTTTTTTGTATACCCAATTCAACATGCTCTCCTATATCTCCCTGGGTGGATTTTCACAAAGAAAAATACTGTCCATTGCTGTTCTGGGGGTGAGGGGGGGGGGGGGGGGGGGCACATATTAAATTGGCTACAGGTCTAGAGCCTCATGTGGTTTGGCCCTCCCTAATTTGAATTTTAGAGCATATTATATTGCCACACAGCTAGCACATTTGAGAGAGTGGGTCGAGGACTCCCCAACTGATACTTTGTGCGAGTTCCTACATGAGCAGACTGGGTTCTTGCACTCTTCTCTCCTGACTTTCTTGGGTACGAAAGTACTGCACCACATCTACGACAGGCAAAACGAATATGGATATGACACAGGTGGCGTTGGATGATACGGGTATTGACCCTGCACCGCCTGCTTGGGGTAACTCCAACGATAGGGAGTTATACAAGTTAGAGAAGGACAACACTTGACATAATCTTGGAGTCAATTCACTTGGTCAACTGTATATGAACAACTACTTTAAATCTTTTGACCATCTAAAAAGGGGGAATTATTTGTTTTACAGTTTCTTACAGCTGAGACATGCCCTAACAACCCAGTATGGTGGTATTTACATTACATTTAGTCCTGTCCCAATTAAAGTATTTCTTCAACAGGTGGGCTCAAACACACAATACCCTTCCTTATCTTGCTTCAAACTATTTGAATAACCTCAAAGTTAATTGGAAAGCCGAGCTTGGACCCCTTAGTGAAGAGGAGTGGAGCTTTGTGTTGGGTAGTGCCAACAAGGTCACCTCATGTACTAGATACTGATATCCAAATATACATTTTACCCAGAGTATACTATACTGCCTTTCCTTAATAGGTTGAAGGAACAATGGATTCTGCTACTTTCTGGCATCTACTATGGGAGTGTCTTGTGGGAAGTGCTTTGGGTTGCGGTGGTGGAGGGTATATAGAAAACAGGTATAGATATCACTTCTCTGTTCCCTAGAAAACGTATATTTGGAGTTGCATTAGACCTACTATTAAATAAAACTCCAGTGCAATATGTAATAAACCTATTGGCTTTGGTCAAGGTCATTATTGCCAGAAATTTGATTGCTCATGAATACCCCAGCGTTCACACTTGGATTACCCTGGTGAACGATGCATGAAAGGAACTTCTACTTCTTGGAATGCCACACAGAAGTACTATAAGCTCTGGTCCATGTCTATCAAATCTAGATATGCTGTACAATCGCTGTCAGAAGACCTTGACTGGGTACATAACTTAGGCTCCCAGCCCGGCTTACCTATATGTGTGTACTTTAATATATTGATGGGTATTTATTTGTGAGGCCCTACCCAGCTGTTAAATTTAAACATGCAACTTATATATTTCATCTTATGTATTATTTGCTGCTGACTCGTATACTTATTTCTGATTTATAATATCAATATCGCTTGCTGGTTGAGTTTCTTTAATATCTTTTTTTTTTTTCCCCTAATTTAAGAAGCGCAATCAATAACCATACCATAATAGGATGCTATCATATGATAACAATTCACACTATATTCTTAATATACAAATTTAATAACAAATAAAACACAGTAAAAACATATAAAAAACTCCACATAATACATCATTGATGTGTGTTCCAATGATCACATTCTATTATGATTGTTCTACTATGCGGCTTTTTTATGTTTTTAACTGTTTTATTTGTAATGAGATTTGTATATTAAGAACATAGTGTGTATTGTTATCATATGATAGCCTCCTATTATGGAATAGATTGATTGACTGCACTTAAATTTTGAAAAAAAAAATAGTTTTGATGTAATAGTGGGTTGTCACACAAACATCCCTGTAAGGAGCAGCAAATAATCAATTCATTGGTCCTTTATTAATTATTAGGTATAATTGTTTAGCTCTTAATACAAGTAAAGATTTAATAGTCGAAGTTGGTCAGCGCCCATTAGCAGTCCGTTTAGGCGGACAACAGTATATGTAAAAATTCTTTATTATCTGTTATTGATCTGGTGTACAATTTTATTTGATAAACAATTATTTCTTAGTACCTGAGGATGTTTATATTTTCTTCTTTCTTTCTCTTGTTTGTAGTAATGGTACTATTTGGAGTACTACTTTGCTTTGTTGTTTGCAAAATATTAATAAGATTTGATTATTACAAAAATAAAATAAAAAATACTTAAACACATTTAAGCTCAATGAGCAGGTTCCTCCCTACCCTTTATTTGAAGAACTGGATATAACAAAAAAAAATAAAAAAATATTTTCAGGGATATGTTAGTTGTAACTCAAAAACAATTTTGACTAGGTTCTACCCAGGTCACTTTTGCTACTGATCTATAAAGATAAATCAAACAAGAACAACAAAACACACACAACCCTTCCAGATGTACTTGTGCAACACTCACTCTTCCAACACACATTGAATAGTTGACAATGTGTAGAGAGAGAAATGGCAGGGGCAGAAGTATTGAAGATTGCTGGAAGCAGCCATGGTTGAGTGAGGAATGGGTGCGTATGTCTTACAAAAAAAATATATTAGCTAGGGCCATATATTTAGAGAAGTAGTGTGTATCATGTATCATTATATATATATATATATATATATATATATATATATATATATATATATATATATAATCCACAAAAAAATACCAAAACACAATTTCACTTTTGACCTCAGGGTATATTGGTATATAAGTTTGATGTCATATTAATTGACTTAAATGTACAATTCTATTGGAGAAGTAAAACAATTAATGTCATTACAGACTATATTTTGTTGACTGCCAGGAAAGGTAAATTGATCTCCCCTCACATGGATAATGTTACTTGAAGGTCCTGACATACAGTGTACACTCAATAAGAATATTTAAATATCTAGGTCAGCCTTACATGAATATTTCATGTCACTATTCTATTATTCCATTAATATTTCAGCTGCTCCATCTCAAATAAAATGATATGACAACTTGGGATCAATAACAGTTTTGTAAATGGCATGCAAACAATATAATTACCTTTAAAAGCAACAAACAGAAATCTTATCTTTATAGTCCGTAAATTCAGTTTATGGGGTAAAATTTAAAAATACAAATCAACAGCACAATATCCACAAGGCTATATTATATATTCCATGTGTAAAATGTATATAATGTGCCACAAAATCAAGGAGGTCTATATTCAGATCTTGAGAACAAAAAACAATATCAGTGCTGAAGACTGTACTTCAAATTAACAAAAAAAAACAAAAACAAATCAATAAATTCATAAGCATACTTCACTTGGAGATTGAGAATATTAAAATGATGATAGTTATTGTAAAAACTCTAAGGGGTATATTTACTATACTGCGGGTTTGAAAAAGTGGAGATGTTGCCTATAGCAACCAATCAGATTCTAGCTGTCATTTTGTAGAATGCAGTAAATAAATGATAGCTAGAATCTGATTGGTTGCTATAGGCAACATCTCCACTTTTTCAAACCCGCAGTTTAGTAAATCTAGTCCTAAGTGGTAGTGCTTAGCTTAATATTCTATTAAGTTAAGAACTACTGAGATCTATCATCAAAGTAAATATCCCAGTATTAAGGCATTTGGGTAGAACTACAAAAAGCTTCTAAAAGGAAAAGTTGATGTGTTGCCCATAGCAAAAAAATCATATTCTAGATGACATTTTAACTAGTCCTTTATAGAAAATGATAGCTAGAATCTTATTGGTTGCTATGGGCAACACCTCCACTTTTCTTTTTTAGAAACTTTAGTAAAGCTACCTCATAGGGATTTCCAAATAAAGGATATTTCTGTCACTTAGAGCATCATGTTTAAAATTCACCAGATTATGTTTAAAATGATGTTGGTCTTTCTTTATACTTCCCTTTGGTATTATCCTTATAATTTAATGGTTAAGTAATTTGTTGTTATTTTATTTCTGGTTATCATTCATTTATGGATAACAGTTTTAATACAAGATATTCTGTAAATTACATGCAAAAAAATACCTCAGCCTTCCCCCACACTGCCCCTGGCATTCCTCTCCTCATTACCATATACACTCATCATTAGAAGTCATCATATCTGTGTGTATAACCAGAAAGATTAAATATTATTATTTAGTGAACATCTTTCTGGTTTTCAGAACATTCTTGATAACAGGTTTCCAGATAAATGACCTCAAACCTGTACATCCAATTCCATATATGATATTGCAGGTGCATCATGTGTTCTCCCTATGGTTGCTTGAGGGTGCTACAAAAACAACCCCACTATATACCTATATTTATTTATATATACTTGTTCTCTTTAATATTGCTCATATGTTGCTTTAATACCTTACACAAACATGAGGAAAGAAGTTCTAACCAATATTACTAGAAGAAAAAAAAAGCAATTTACACTTTTCACAAAGCAAATTGGTAGAATCTAAGATATATCCATTTGCAGCAACACAGAGGCTGAGCTCCAGTCCTTATGGAAGACTTGGTCAGAATATACACTTCCAGTGAAAGGATATCCAGTGTTCTAATACGCATCACCAGCACCGTTATAGATGGCAATGTTCTAATACACCGAGCTTCCAACCTTTCATAAACACGTGGGGTTACACCAATCAGAGACACTTACTTGGATAAGATCTAGAATTCCAAGTTCACTCTCTGAGGAATCCACGCAAAAGACAAAGTATAATGTTGCATAATGCCGATATATGAGCTTGTTGTCAGATCCACCAATTAACCTGTAAAATACCAATTTGTGCAAAGTTAGACAAGGTGATTTTATACTGTATACATTTTTCCGTCAACAGTATATCAGGGGTTCATTTATTTTAGCATTTTGTACTAAATATACTACAAAGTATGTTATACAGCTGTATAATCATAGGTAAAGTCTAAAGGCGAACCTATAAAGACTTCAGTCAAAGAAATTAGAGCGCTATGTAAACATGAACATTTATATTCATTTTCTGCTGCCTTGGAGATGAAGAGCAGCATTTTAAATGATCATCTTCTGAGCAGCCCCTGGGGAGAACTGTATTGAAGAGATGCAAATATTTTGCAAAATCAATTTAAAAAACAGTAGTGACTGCTTGCATAGTTCTTTTGTAGGGATAGAAGTAGGGAACATGAGAGCTGTGACTACGATCATGTCAATCTCATTTGATACAAGTCAACTAAATCTCCATCCCAAATTGAGACCTGAGCAACTTAAATATACTTATTTTACTCACCAGAAGGCAGCAGAAAAGTTACAACAATAAAGTGCAAATCATTGTATTAAGTGTGAAACATTAATTAAAAACACTATGATAAAGGTAGAAGTTTTCTTCCACTCCTCATCTATCTACCAATTCCTCAGATCAGATGAAGTACCAAACACTTATAGAGAACCTGACACTATTGAATTTGCCTGCTCAGCCAGCACTGGAGTATGAATGAGGGCATTCACCTGGGAGTGAGTACAGTGCAGGCAACTCTGATGCCAAAGGCCTACATTCACTTATAAGGGTGCACCGATTTCCTATACTCTCTCCAGAGCACCAACAGCATAGAAATACTTGGGTGGTTTTACATTATGCAAAGTGTAAAAACTATTTAGTTTATTAGGGTTAGGTAAAAATTGAATGGTCCTATTTAAATGTATTATTCAGTTATAAAAAAGAAAGTGTGTTTTGGATATTAAACAGAGTAATATTAGAAGCATTTTAAAAGTCTTTTATATAAGACTACATTACCTACAATTAAGATAGAAATAATCATGAAATCAGCTGCACTTAGACAGCAAAGCTCCCAACACACTGTACATAATTAGTACTGTGTAAACAACTTGGATGAGTTGACATATTTATAACTACCCTATATGAATAAAATTACAAATGTATTCTTCAATATGCTTTCATTGTGCATGTTCATCGTCACAAATATAGTGCAATGAACGGAGCTCCTACAACGCCTTGGCAGCGATAGCAATTCAGCAGCTACAAAGTGACATTAACAAACAGCACCATTTAATGTCAGTATTAGGTGAAATACAGAACTCACTGAGACTACATCAGAAAAATAAAAAAAACAAAGAGCAGTAGGTAAGCAGATGTAAAAGATGATGCTTTCCTGCCTATGCAAAATATGTTTATAGTCTCAATGGACTTTTTGTGCACTTTATTTATTAAAGGCACATGTAAAGCTTTTAGCATGTGCCCCATTATTATAGTCCTAGAGAACTGCATCAGAGAAATCTTTAGAGTCACTGTCACTCACCCAGCTCCTTCCTTTCTCTGTATAAAAAATTAAAATGAGGGCTGGCTATTTTAAGCTTGTCATCTGAGCGTACGATGGGTTGTGTCTTACTACAGAGTAAGAGTGCTTTCATTGTAATGCTTCTCATTGGGGCGCCTTGCACAATATCGGGAATGGGTGCAGGAGGAAATTATGACTAGTCCTTTTACAGAGTACCCGTCATCAACACACAACCGCAAAATAAACAGGTATCTGCATAAACAATATACAACTGAAAATACGGAATATATCACTGTGCCACAGCTATATAGTTTATTCTCTAGTCACCTTTTTATATGTCAACATGACATTAATTTCCTGGAAAGCTGTTAATATGAATGAATTAATAATGAGCATGTAAATAGCTCATGTACTGGCAAGAGCACGCTCACTGTGCTCCTGAGAAACCCCCTGTGACATCATCAACTTGCCAATTTTCAGGGCTGATATTGGCTCTAAGTAATGACATAGTATTAGTGACAAAGGAACTTCAACTCACACCAACAGGTAATATAAATAATATCCAATGCATGAATGACACAGGGAGAGGTGCTGTGAAATGTGAGTATTTTAATAACTAGACATTACAATAAGCTCTTACTTAGTGTACTATTAATGCTAGATTACTCAATATGGCATGACTGCTACACTTTAACAAGTCTTGTTGATAAATCCCTGGTGACTGAGCAGTTTTCACTAACCATTAATATAGCGGCTGTTTATATACTTACAATCCTCCTTCTAAGAAGTTGCAAACATTCTCATCTCTTTTAGACACTAAATGGAATGTTTCTCTTATAATCTGTTGCTGTATATCTTCAGTCTGAAAATAAAAACATACATTTACTACAACGAACACTTTAACCAATCATATATCACAAATCAAACATATATTACATGTACAAGTATCGCCTACTCTGTAATTACAAACAAATGCAAAACAATATTACTGCTGTTCACTGTTCCTTGTCAATAGACTTCAGATTCATCTGCTGGGAAATATTTATATTCAGCCCATTATGTAATACTTCATTCATTCATTACTGAAACCCCACCACTAAATCACATTACATGGTGTCATGTGAGAAAAAGCAGGCAAGCCTAGGCCATTCAGTATTGTATTTCGGTACTTATCCAAATATGTGTCTAACATAAATGAGAGTAAATATTTTCTGTGTCCTGCAAATACAAATAAAATTGCATTTTCAGATTATTAATAAGAACAAGAAAAATAATTTAAAGATAAAAGCTTCACACTAAAATTCACATGGAACCCAAATACATTTGTTGGTTTAGACAGAAAGGTTTATGTGGACCATAAAAACCATGATAGCGGTGATATCCGGTAATTAGCCCAACATCACTGCATGTTTACTCAGTATTTATTATTATCCTTTATTTATAAGGCACCACAAGATTCCGCAGCACCTTACAGATTACAAAACAGTACACCATGCAAGGTATAACAGCACAGAACAATAAACAAGTACTACTAAGACTCCAAAAGCCCAAGCATAATCAGGTCAGAATGGATCAAGTCATTACAGACATGCTGGTATACAGTTGGAAGATCATATCGATCAGCCTGTATGTGCAGTAATTTTCCAACCACATAGAGACCCTAGTGATGTCGAAATAGATCTTGTCCAATTTCAATCGTCACAAAGGCTGAGCAGCAGGATCAGCCTACATGTGTCACCGTCATTAAGCACAAACAAACATTATCTAAAGTGCCCCTTCAGACTCTGCCATTCCTGTTTTTCCTCGGTGGAGACAAGCTTGGGCTAAACTCAGTGCTCAGCCTAAGGATAGCATGACCAGACTCTGCCATTCCTGTTTTTCCTCGGTGGAGACAAGCTTGGGCTAAACTCAGTGCTCAGCCTAAGGATAGCATGACCAGATTCATTTATTGGAGTTATCAGACGAATAGATTTCCAACATCTCATCAATCAATTGATGGTTGTTTTGGTCCTACACAAGAAGCACTCTGCATCGGCCAAGTGAAATATGGCATCTGTGGTTAGCTTTATCTACTTAGCAATCTTATGGTCACATAAGGCCACATATGTAACCTGTCTCTAAATAAAGAATCTTAACTGCATTTGTTATTCAGATAGTGATTCCATTCAACACATGTTCTTAAAGAACAGTCCCTGAAACAATTATCAGCTCTGATACTAATTAGAATATCCCTGACAAAAGGTAATGTAATAAGCTTAAAAAACAGTGGGATCTACATTAATATAAAACAAAGCAAAACACAGAACTGAGGTGGCACGCTGGGATGTGTAGTGGTAGTAGAACAGCATCAGATCTACAGGCTGACTGGCAGGGTTCTGGAACCCCTAACTCTAGAGTCTAGACCAGTGTTGGCTAACCTGTGACACTCCAGGTGTTTTGTGAAACTACAAGTCCCAGCATGCTTTGCCAATATATAGCCGCTTATTGCTGGAAGGGTATGCTGGGACTTGTAGTTTCTCAAACACCTGGAGTGTCACAGGTTAGCCAACACTGGTCTAGACCATATGCTGCCAGTGGTTAGTAAGTGAGCGGTCATTGGTTGAGCAGAGAATCAATGGAACATCACTAGAACAGCTGACTCCTACTGCGCTGGCTGGGTGACCACTGACCCTACACCCAAACCATCGTCACCAGCGCTCGGTGGGGTATAACTTACGTAATGCTGGTAGAACTTGCATAGCCGGGGCTTGCCGTGATTATTGAAGATGAGGATAGCTTTAATCATGATGGCGCCGGACTCTAACGTTTCAACGGCTGGTCAGCTAGCGGCGGGGGGTCTCTCGCGCTAGGGCAGGCGCTTGGTCCCCAGAACGCGAGCCGGGTCCTCAGGGCTGCACGTTACAATGCACGGGACACGGATCCGTCCAGCGTCTCTCTACATCAGCCACTTCCCGAGACGCGTCAGTGGAGTCATGTGACTCGAAGTTCAACCAATCGCCGTGTTACTGGTAACAAAGCAGGAGAAAGGAATATGGCCGTTCTAGCCTCACAACGTCATTACAGCGCAGCCGACGGGATAGGAATGAATGACAGAACAGCCCTGAGCAAACAGAAGACATAGAGCTGGTGACGTGCATGTTTCTGAGATGCACACATTGGACTGTCCCCAAGTTTTGCCCATTATTCACTATCACAGCAAGACTCCCGCGAGACTGGGGGTGTGAAAGGGTTAATCAAAACAAAACCAACTAATTTGTCTAAAATGATTAAACTCCCACAAAATTATGTTTTATATGCACTATTATCTCCCAAAATTCTGCCACCACCGATGTATTGCAATATAACAATAGCGCCGAAACTATGTAACACCATATAAAATACAAGTATGTGTAGCGTTTATAGTGTAAGTGACATTGCTTGTCATTTATATTACAGAAAATAAAGGGTAATACATTAGATCAGTCTTTGTATTTGTTTTTTTGTTTTTTTTTGTTTCTGAGCATATCACAGAAAACCTGATAAGGGCATATGCAACTTGTGGAATTGGAGGAAAACAGCAACAATAAAAATATATGATCAGAAGAGAGGTTTTTTTTGTTATTTTTTAACCATGCATCTTTAAGTGAGTATATTTATGTACAGGGGTCATTGTACTAATGAACTGTTTGAATGTCATATTAACATCATCTTATATAGTGCTTTCTTGTATTTCTATGTGGGGATATAGAACCAGTGCTTGTAATATTTTGATAAATTTGTTCAGTTTGATTTTTTTGGAGGTAAGGTGGTGCCTCTAAGGTATGTGACCCAGCTGCACGATTTTTAGTACATCAGAAGTGCAGTGAGAATTCTCTTTTTGTAGTTTCATTCCCAAACTCTTACAGAAAAGTCTTCAGGTTACTCTCTGACTTATCTGACTATACACCCATAACTTAAATTAATCAGCGTTATTGTAAACCAAACAATTCCCTGTATCTTGGGCAGCGGTGGTTTAGTGGTTAGCACTTCTGCCTTACAGCACTGGGGTCATGAGTTCAATTTCCGACCATGGCCTTATCTGTGTGGAGTTTGTATGTTCTCCCCATGTTTGTGTGGGTTTCCCCCCACACTCAAAAAGAACATACTAGTAGGTTAATTGGCTGCTTTCAAATTGACCCTAGTCTCTTTCTCTGTCATTTTGTGTGTATGTTAGGGAATTTAGACTGTAAACTCCAATGGGGCAGGGAGAGACGTGAGTGCGTTCTCTGTACAGCGCTGCAGAATTAGTGGCACTATATAGATGATTATGATCTAGTTATGTAGTGTTTATAACTAACCAAACTAATCTAGCATGTAAAATCTCTACAAACACATGGATATACCCACACAAACATTATGAAATGGAGTTTAACATGCCGAAAAATGTCACAATGCTTAAGGTATATCTTGTATAAACAAGATAATAAATTAACACACACAGTAATATAGCAGCTTATTAAAAGAAATAACAGAAAAACTGAAGCATAATGTCAGGCCCATCTATGTGACTGGAGACAGACTCTTTATATGACACTCCAAATATGCACATTCCCCAGGCTTCTTGAAGCAGATCAGCTACCCCCTGAGGGTATTGGCAATGACTGAGTTCACAGGTTAAAACAGATCATTTCATTGGCAGCCAGCAGGCCAAAGTCCACAATGTTTTGCAGTTGATAAAGTTGATAAAAGTGTTAACATGTCTTTCCAGAGTCAACTGTATTGACAGATTACTTTTTGGTTCGCATAAATGCATATGCCACACTTGTAGGACCCATGATATCTTTTTCTCTGGTAAGTGACTATTGGAGAACCGGGACCTGTGCATCCCTAGCAGCTAAGCCCAAACCTCCTTGCCGGGGGTCCCTGGTGAACACCAGGATCGCGTTAGACTCTGCGCCTCCTCCTAGCTTAGTACTGCAAATACTGGCAAGTAGTTACGATTACCTGCTTAATCCGTGACACTTCCTCTTTGTTCCTGTCCAAGTTTGGATAATTAGCACTCACCGTTTTGTTAGCTGTTTGCATATTTTTCCTTCCAGCACTGTGGTTTTCTGTTGTTTCTGTTCCAATTTTTCCTTTGTGCCTTCTTATCCCTGTCCCCCTTTTGCTGTGTCTCTCTCATCTGCCTGTTCCTGTGCCTATGTTTGTTTTTCCCCTTTGTGTTTTGTTTTGTTCACTGTTTGTTTGTGCCCGTTTCTTATTTCTGTCTACCCATTCCCTGCCTTCTACTCATATCACCCTGCTCGTTTATATCACTCCAGTTATTCCCTGTGCTTCCTCTGTATCCGCAATGTCTGTTCCTGCCGGCGCCGGCTCTGACCATGCAGCCGTTGCGTTCACTGGTTCCCTGGCCCCCCTGACCCCAGTCATTGGTGGGTACCCGCATGTCCATTGCCCATCTGTTAGACAGGCAGGTGGTTGTGCTGTAAGGCGGGTGCCTTGCTGTCGTTCACACAGCTCCCAGTCTGCCTGCCTGTATGTGGCTTGGGGACCATGCGCACTAGGAGCGGTGGGCTCTCCCCTGTCAGCAGTCAGTCAGGCCGGCTGCTGCTGTTGAGCAGGTAGGGGGAGCATGGCCTACTGACACTCGACCATCTCCCATCTCCCTCACCAATAAATACTGTTGGCTCCCCTCCGCCCTCCACCTTGTATTCTGCCATGAATGTGGTTGCTGTGGTCAGAGGTTGATGCAGCCCTGCTTCCCCTGCAGCTTATGGCTGTGCTGCTGGACCTGAGGTTGGCATGGCTCCTGGCTCCATTGCCAACCCCCTCCCCCTTCCACTTTTGATAACTTTGTGACTTTTTTTGTATAGTTCCCCCTCGTCTGCCTCTGTCCCGCACGGTGTCCCCTCTGCTTGGGGAAGTGTGTGTGGTGGCGGGAAGGGGGGGGGGGGGTCTCTATACCCGTAATTAATGTACAGGAGAATGCCTGGGTTTGGCCACAGGGTGGGGGTTCATGATTGGTTTACCAGGATCTTTACACTCCTATCTAAATACCAGTGCTATGTTATTCTCAAACGCACAGTGGAGCGACTTGGTTTGGACGGACAGTGTTTTGGCACGCAGTACTTGCGGATTGGGTCGACTGTAACAGTGGCCGTTGCCGGAGCTTCCATTCCGACTACTCGACAGTTGTGGGAGATGGAAATCTAATGCACATAAATGGTATGTGCAGCCTTCTATGCTGTCCTGATTTGGTGGTTGTTTCTCGCTTCTCGCTTCGACTGCTTGTGGCGTTTGGATGCAGAGGCACGAAGGGATTTTGCCTACTTTTTCCTCTAATATGGGGCTTGATTGGCTATTGGTTCCTGAAGTTTTATGTTTTTACCTTCGTCTGTGTCCCCTGTTCTGCTACCTCTGTTTTTTTTCTACTTTGTTTTCCTCTGCTCTGTTTGTGCATTCTCAGTTTTATGGGGCTCTTCTCTAGCCGCTCATGGTTGATTGTATGTGTCAGACGCCGTCCCCGCTGATTCCCTGTCAGACGGGGAACGGACGTCTGATCTCCCCGTCGGCTGCCGCGGACTTCCGGATAGCGGGCGCATGCGCCCTGATCTCAGTCCCGTTGCTAGGCAACGGGACGCTGCTTCTGTTCCCGCTGCTGCCTCCGCTCTCCATCAATCAACTCAGTCTGGATTCTATTTAAACCTGCCTCTGGCGCCATTAGGGTGCCAGAGTAACAGGTTCACCACCAGTGTTCCTGGCTTCCCTATTCCTCCATACTCCTGAGTATTCTGATTCCTGATTACCTGTTGTGACCCCGGCTTGGCGACCATTCTACTCTTCTGTGTGACCCATTCTGTACTGTGACTTCGGCTTCGCGACTATTCCTTTGGATTACCCTTTTGTACCTGATCTTCCTGATTGCTGTGACCTGGAACCGTCTGACCTCTCTACGCTACACTGGTAACTGGCTAATAGGACCGCAACCTGCGTGCTCTCTGCTGCGAAGTCCAAACCTCCTTGCGGGGATCCCTGGTGAACACCAGGGGTACGTTAGACTCCGCGCCTGTTTGACCAGTGGCACCAATACCGGTTAGTGTCATATTATCTTCAGCCTCATAGGCCTACAGCGTGACAGTTTACTCTGGCCATGACTGACGGTACCGGAGAACCCTCATCCCGAGACCTCCTCATCCATTTAGGAGTACAGGTAGAACGCCAGGAGGCCAACCAAACACAACTCTTGTAGTGTTTACAAGGAGTGATTTCCCGCTTGGATGCCCTGAGCACTTCTCAGGCAGCAGCCCCAGTTCCTGATCCTGCTCCGGCTGCTGCCCCACCAAGCGCAACACTTGCTACCTCTAGAACACTATGGATTCCAACCCCAGAGAAATACGACGGTAATCCCAAAGGATGCCGTGGATTCCTAAATCAGTGTTCCATCCAGTTTGAACTTTCACCGGAAAACTTCGCATCTGAGAGAGCTAAGGTGGCCTATATTATTTCCCTTCTGACGGGACAGGCCCTAGCTTGGGCCTCGCCACTGTGGGAACGAAGAGATGGATCTCTCCTTCATTCTGACACTTTCATTGAGAACTTCCGGAGGGTATTTGATGCACCTGGTCGTGTGTCTTCGGCTGCATCCAGTTTGTTAGCTCTTCGCCAAGGTTCTTTTTTTTTTTTATTGGTAAGCCTTCTTTATTTTTACATTGGAATTCTCAAATATTTATAAGTTCAGTTATATGTACATGGTAAAATAGGTTCTTTTTTTTTTTTTTTATAATTTTTATTTTTGAATGGTCAAGTAACAAACAGAACCGACATGCACTGTCAGTAAGAAAAAAAAAACAAGCAATAGAAGCACATCACAGGTAACAAAGCATAAAATCAGTATTAAGATATAAATAATCAGTGCAACAATATGCGTGTGTGGCAGTTGACCAAGGATTTTTAAGGAAATAAGGGGGGGGGGGGGCGAAATGCCTCAACAGAGAGTGGCATGACGCAGGAGGAAAAAAGGAGAGACTAGTACAGTAGAGAACAGGAAAGGAAAGAGAGAGGAAAAGAGAAAGAGAGGGGTTTACAGGAGGAGGACGGACATGTGTAAAAGAAGAGTCAAGTGAAAGGGGGATAAATCTGAAGAAATGAGAGCCATGGACTCCATACCTTAGTGAACGATCTTGATGTCCTATTGATAATGCTGGTCATATATTCTAGGCGGTGGACCTGCCAGACTCTATTGATAACGGCTTGAAGCGAAGGGGGAGTTTGCTGCCTCCAGTCTGCTGCTATTTGGCAGGTAGCTGCCGATAAGATATGCCTAGTTAACTTATTCTCATGCCGAGTTGCCGCTGGCGCTCCCAGGGGCAAGAGGAAAAATTTAGGCTCAAATGGAATCGTTACCTGAATAATCGATTGGATCAGGTGTTTGATCTCGGCCCAGAAGTTTGAGAGTTTGGGACAAGTCCACCATATATGGATAAAGTTACCCTCATGGGAGCACCCACGCCAACAGCGATCAGAAGAGTCTGGGAGGAATTTATGTATCCGGGAGGGAACGTAGTACCAGCGGTACAATACCTTATAGGCATTCTCTTTTATTTTAACGCAGATTGAGCTGGAGGCAGCATTCTCATATATCTCCGACCATTCTTCGCTCAAAAGAACTTCACCCAGGTCATGTTCCCAGGCCAGTTCGTGCGAGACTCTAGTATTTGAGGAAGGTGGGGCAAGTTCATAATATAATGTTGAAATAAGGCCTTTCGTGGAAGACTGACGGAGACAGAGACGTTCGAATGGGGTAAGGGGGCGGGAGGAGAGGCGAGATTTGACAGTATGGTGAAAGTGGCGGAGCTGAAGGAATTGGTAAAATAATTTAGTGGGAATATTTATTTGCGATTGGATGTCAGAAAACGAGGGGAACACAGCTGTGGAGGTGAGATCGTTTAAGAAACGGACCCCTTGTGAGGTCCACGAGGAGAATGCTTTAGGGGTAAGGCCTGGAGCGAAGTCTGAGGAGTTAAACAAAGGAACTAGGGGAGAAGGATGGGGGGAAAGGCCAAATTTTTGGGAGCATGAATCCCAGACCGCTAGGGAATGTGTAATGACCGGATAAAGTGAGACACGTTTTGGTCGACGAGCTCGTGGAAGCCATAGGAGAGTGGATGGGGATAGCATACCCAGACTTTCAGCCTCAATCTCGACCCAGACCCTGGAGGGAGACAAGCTACACCACAGAACGCATTGAGCAAGCTGAGCGGAGAGATAATAGCGTCGAAAATCAGGGATTCCCAGTCCCCCTCCCCGCGGGGCTCTCTGTAGAAGCTTGAAACGGACTCGGGGGCGCTTACCCGCCCAAATGAATTTAGATACATGGAAATGGAGAAATTTAAAAACGTAGGGGGGGACTCGGATGGGGAGGGTTTGAAAAAGGTAGAGGAGTCTAGGGAGTATGTACATCTTGACCGCATTAATACGACCTATCCAGGAGATGTATAGTTGCGACCATGAAACAAGGTCTAGCTTAACTTGAGCAAGAGTGTGGGGGAAGTTGGCCTGAAAAAGCTGATGAGGTTGTTTAGTTAGATATACTCCAAGGTACTTGAGTTTTTGAGGGCGCCAGTTGAACGGGAAGGAGTTTTCTAAAGACACCTTGTCAGCTGAGGAGACATAAAAGTCTAAGACTTCTGTCTTGTCCGCGTTAACTTTATATCCTGAGAAGTGGCCGTAAAGCATTAATTCGTCTACAAGAGGAGGGACAGAGGAAATTGGATTAGCAATTGTTAACAGGACGTCATCCGCGTATAATGCTATTTTATGGGAAGAGCTACCCACCGGGATGCCTAGAATTTGCTGGTTAGCCCGGATCCTAGCTGCTAAAGGTTCTATGATAAGGGCAAAAATGAGCGGAGAAAGGGGACAGCCCTGCCGTGTGCCATTGGAAATAGTGAAGGGGACCGAGGATAGACCATTTGCAGAGACTGTAGCCGACGGAGAACGGTACAAGGCTGAGATGGCCGTCATAAATTTGCCAGAGAAACCCATCGCTCCCAGTACCCCAACCATAAACGACCAGGAGATGCGGTCGAACGCTTTCTCAGCATCTAATGACATAAGGAGGGAGGGGAGCTTACCCCTGTGAATTGTGTGTATCAGGTCAATTGTTCTCCTAGTATTGTCCGGGGCTTGACGTCCCGGGATAAATCCCACCTGGTCGGGGTGGATGAGGGAAGGGAGGAGGGGATTCAATCTAGAGGCCAGAATTTTTGCGTAAATTTTAAGGTCCACATTAAGGAGGGAAATTGGTCTATAGCTAGAGCAGAGAGTTGGGTCCTTCCCAGGCTTTGGAATGACAATAATATTCGCTCTGGTTGTGGCTGCATCAAACGTGGCACCATCCAGGATCTCGTTAAAAAAAGATGTCAGGTGGGGGCCTAGTACTGCAGCGAAATTTTTATAGTATTGCGGGGTAAAACCGTCAGGACCTGGAGCCGAAGAGGGTTTCAGGGATTTAATAGCGGCCAAAACCTCGGTCAGGGTGATATCTTCATTCAGGGATTCTATGTGAGGTGGAGTGAGCTTAGGGAGGGGGGTGGCGGCTAGGTATTCGTCCAGAGACGGCACCGTATGAGCTCTTAGAGGGGTGGGTGGGGGGGCTAAATTATAGAGGGAGAAATAAAAATCTTGAAACGTCTGGACTATCTCCTTAGGGTCATATGTAGTTCTGCTCCTTTGTGGGTCGTAAATTTTATCAATGTGGCCAAGAGCCATCTTCTTACGAAGCTTTCTGGCTAACACAGAATCTGCTTTGTCAGATTTGTCATAGTACCTTTGTTGTAGTTTCTGCATAGTAATAGCAGCCCTACGGGAGAGAAGAGTGTTAAGTTGGCCTTTCAGTGAAGTAATCTGAGTGAGTAGAGTAGGGTCATGAAGAGACTGATGTTGGGGAAGAAGAGAGGCTAACCTGCGCTCCAAGCAAGCTATCTCTTCTGCAGCCTTTTTCCTAGAGGCCGCAGACAGGCTAATCAAATGGCCCCGTATAGTGGCTTTGTGTGCTTCCCAGATAATGCCTGGGGGGACATCTATAGCAGAGTTATCTTGGAAGTAGTTAGTTATTGAGTTATTGAGGTCTAAAAGGGTCGTCTGATTGAGCAGGAGAGAGTCATCTAGGCGCCATTTTCCCTGGGGTGGAGATGTTTTGAGGAGGTCTAGAGTAATGAACGCCCCCGAGTGGTCAGTCCATGAGAGTGGGGTGATTCCCGCTTGAGTCACATTGGGAGTAAGTGCATGGGATATATGTATCATGTCTATGCGGGAGTACAATTGGTGGGGGGCAGAGTAGTGGGTGTAATCCCTGGCGTCTGAGTTACAGAGTCGCCAGGAGTCATACATGCGGTGATGAGATAGCAGTGTGGCTAGTGAAGTAGATTCTGCTGAAGTGGGAGAGCCCCGCCGGGAGGAAGAGGGGGAAGACCTGTCCAAGACAGGATCAAGAGTCACATTAAAATCACCACCCACGATCACGTGGCCCCGCGCCAGCCGCTCAATGCATTTAAAGAGTTTGGAAAAAAAAGGCTTTTGTTTCTGGTTAGGGGCATAGACCGAAACCAGGGTAACAGGAATAGATCGGAGAGTACCACCCACCAGAACAAAACGACCCTCCGGGTCTGCGTAAGTGATGGAGTGCAGGAAGGGAATCTTACTGTGGATCAAAATAGCCACTCCCCGCTTCTTGCAGTCCGCCGAGGCAAAGAAAGTCTGGGAAAACTGCTTACCCTGAAGCTGAGAGTGGAGTCCAGTGAAGTGTGTCTCCTGTAGAAAGACAATATACGCTTTTTCTCTCCTACAGGCTCCCAGTAGCGTCGTACGTTTTCGGGGGGTGTTGAGGCCGTTGACATTGATCGAGAGTACCTTTAAGGCCATGGCATTGTAGAAATGATAAGTCCCGGCAGCTTGACTAATAGTGGGGAAGAATGGAGTAAGTTAATAAGCCGTCCTTGAGAACAGAGAGGAGACACAAGAAAAGGTGAAAAGGGAGAAGCGAGGAAAGAGAGAGGAGAGAGAGGAGGAGAGAGGAGCCCAATTGGGCATAAACCCTGTATGAAAGGAACCCAGGAGGGGTTCAAAAACATGGTGAGGTAAATTTACAAATAACAGTAGACAATATCAAAGGGTGCGTGGGGGGTGGTCCTGTGTGTAATATAAGATGAGGCCAGGACCGTAGACCCATAAGAAAATCTTAATAAAAGGTAAGCAAACGGGAGAGAAAAGGAGAAGAGGGAGGAAAGAGATCCTCCCTTCCTCACTCCTCCCCTCCCGCAGCATTATCAACTAACCAAACAGAAAGAGAAGAAAACAAAAACAACAAAGAAGGTGTGCATTAACAATCATATTAGAACTTTAAGATTCTACAACTTTAGGGGAGGAGGGAAGGGGGGAAAACAAAAAGGAGGGATGGGGAGAGAAGGGGAGAGGGATCACCCTACCAAGAGAAAAACACAAGATGTAAGTATAGTAGCGCCAACATACTTCATAAGTAACATCATGTCAGGTTCGTGCCACTATAGGTTCAATAACAGACGGGTGACATGGAAAAGGTAGCATATCTAAAGAAAAAGACAAGGAGCTCTGAGCTCCAACCCAAGTAGGAGGTCCACCTGTGGAGGCAAAATGTTAACAGAAATCAGCAACAATAATAGACATGTCATGGCGGTGCGGCATCTCGGACTTTGCGACGGGAAGAGCGGGACCAATCTGGTTGTGGAGGGGCTGAGCGCTGGGCCTTCGGAGAGCCGGTCTGCATGGCAGTAGCTTCGGGGAGAATGTCCAGTTTCGCCAGGAGATCCTGACCCTGCTCAATCGTTTTGATGAAGTAAGAAGAGTTGGCCGCAAACACCTGAAGTTGAAACGGGAAGCACCAGCGATACCGTAGATTGTGTTGACGCAGAATCCTAGTAACAGGCTGCAAGTTTCTCCGTTTCTGAATTGTGGAAGGAGCAAGATCCTGAAACAGCTGGATGTCCATGTTCCGAAAAGAGAGAGCAGATTGATCTCTAGTCGCAAAGAGGATTCGGTCCCTTGTGTGGAAATAGTGCAGCCGCACAATGATGTCTCGAGGGGGCAGGCCATTGGCCGGACGGGCCCGAAGAGCTCTGTGGGCACGGTCCATCATACAGTCAGAGTCAGAGAGCTCCGGAAGGATATGTTGGAAAAGGTCTTTAAGAAAAGCCTGAAGATCCGCTGGAGAAATTTCTTCAGCAACATTTCGAATACGAATGTTGTTACGACGAGATCGGTTCTCAGAGTCCTCCTGTTGTTCCTTGAGAGTCTCCACTTCGTCACGGAGACGGGCAAGTTCGTTATCCGTCGTAGATTGTGAGCGGCAGAGGTCGTCTGTTTTTGACTCGAGCGCGTCAGATCTGTTGCCCAGTGAGGTTAGTTCCGATTTAAAGTCATTAACAACTTTGGAGAGTTCTTGGTGAAAAGTTTGCTTGACTCCTTCTAGTAAGCTGGTCATTATAGTTAGGATCTGTGGGTCCAGCCCCGTATCAGGGAGCGGTTGGGAGCCCGGCGCTTCTGTAGGCGTCAGAGACGGGGAAGACGGTTTGTTCTTTGAGCCAAAAAAGGGAGCAGAGGACCCGGAAGTCACTTTCTTTGGTTTGTTGGACATGACGAAGAGGCTGGGAGCCGTTGGCCAATCGAGGATGAAGGAGGCAGAGGAGGGTTGGTATGAGGGAAGAAGACGTAGGAGGGACACACCTTTAGGTTGGTTAGTATTATAGGGGTCAAACCTGGTCCAGCCTGAATGGAGGAGGTCACATGTTCAGTGGCCGGAGGGAGGCCAGTAGATGGGTATCAATATAAAGTAATCCCGTCAGGCTAGGAGGTTGAGAAGCGACAAGGCTTGATGATTCAATTTCTTGCCTCGCTGAACCTTCAAATAGGCAATAGTTGAGTGAAAATAAGTGCAGCAGCAATAAACAGTGGGTGTAATATTTTTAAGCCACCACTAGAGGGCAATATTGCTCCACAAATGAATGAAGCATAGGCGAACAGAGAGTGGGAGATTTATGGCAGAGGAGCTGACTGTGCCAGTGTAGGTAGGGGCAGGTCACCCTTTGTCAGTGTTGCCGCAGGGGAAAGTGGTGATTTATGTGGACACAGCTGGGCTTGGTGGGGGAGAGGTAAACACTCACGCACTGCAGGCTGGCTTTCTGCGGGGATCCACCGACCGGAAGTCCCGCGCCGGGGACCGGAAGTACAGCTGATCGGTCAGCGCTGGGAATGGAGACCGTGGATGAGGCGCTGGATGGAGGCCGCAGCGGGCACTGAGCTCAGAGCAGGTAAGGGTCTCCCACTTCATATGCCAGAGCCGCCGATGGGGATCAGCACAGCGGGTGATGCGACGGCTAGGCGGGGACCAGCACTGAAGGGGGCGGTAATGCAGGGCCTCCAGGCACGTCCAATGGGGCCACTGGAGCCCTCAATAAAGGCAGGCCCAGTCGCAGTCCGGTCCAGAGAGGCACTAAGAGACACTCCAGCAGGTCAGAGGGGCAGAAAGGGACTTTACAAGTCCAGTTTGAGCTGGAGTTGTCGGAGCTCACCCGAAGTGCTGCCTCACACGATGGCTGCCAAGCCACGCCCCCCTTCGCCAAGGTTCTTTAACTGCAGGTCAATACGCAGTTCAGTTCCGTACTTTAGCCTCAGAATTAGGCTGGAATGATGAAGCTCTCTCCACCACCTATTGGCAAGGCCTGTCAGACCCTATCAAGGAAGCACTGGCTTCGCAAGAGCTTCCATCCAAGCTTGACGACTTGGTCTCTTTGTTTGTCAAGGTAGACATTCGCCTTCAAGAGCGCTCTCAGGAGAGGGTCCAAGGTCGTCGCACTGTGCGTTTGGCTCCTCGTTTTCAATCTCCAGCTCTCCCGGCGGAAGAGCCGATGCAAATTGGACGCTCTCGCCTGTCACGGGATGAGAGAGAACGCAGGATCAAGAATCGTTGGTGTTTGTACTGTGGAGAATCCGGCCATCTGCTATCTTCCTGTCCCAAGAGGCTGGAAAACTTCACCGCCTAGGCAACACCAGGGAGGTTGTTCTAGGTTCATGTCTCCATTCTCCCTCTCCTTCCAAAGATAACAGTTTTCTGATGCCTGTCACCCTCACATTTCCGGACTCTTCCCTAAATTGTTCTGCTTTTGTGGGTTCCGGATCTGCAGGAAATTTCATCTCTGCCACTCTGGTGTCGAAGCTTCACATACCCTGCACTCCATTGCCGCAACCTCTGGTTCTTACTGCAGTTGACGGTAACCGTGTCAGCAACGGTTCCATCACTGACACTACTGCTCTAGTTCAGTTGCAGGTAGGGGTTCTCCATCAAGAGTGGATTCAGTTCCTGGTTATCCCACAGTCCGTTAATTCCATCATTTTAGGGCTACCATGGCTCAGGAAACATTCGCCACAATTCGATTGGGCTCTCGCTCAAGTTACCTCCTGGGGATCCTCATGCTTCAATCAATGCGTCTCGAAAATACTTCCTCCTAACCAACTTCCTTGTCTCTCTTTGGACTCCCACCTCAAACTACCAGAGCCGTATTTAGACTTTATTGATGTGTTTAGCAAGACCGCTGCAGAGACGCTCCCTCCAAATCGAGCATGGGATTGTCCTATTGAGCTAATTCCCGGCAAAACTATTCCCAAAGGTAGAGTTTATCCTCTGGCCCTCCCTGAGACTAAGGCAATGTCTTTATATATATCAGATAACCTTCAAAGAGGATTTATCAGAAAGTCTACCTCGCCAGTAGGAGCCGGATTCTTTTTTGTAAAAAAAAAAGACGGTTCATTAAGACCGTGCATAGACTACCGCCGTCTTAATGATATTACCATCAAGAACCGCTATCCGCTCCCATTGATCACAGAATTGTTCGACCGGATTGGAGGAGCCAAAATCTTCTCTAAATTAGATCTCAGAGGGGCCTACAACTTAATCCGCATTCGAAAGGATGATGAGTGGACTTTGCAATGCCCCTGCAGTGTTTCAAGATTTTGTCAACGAGATCTTCAGGGATCTTCTGTATCAATTTGTGATTGTCTACCTGGACGATATTTTGATATTTTCATCTGACTTACATGTTCATCGTCTCCATGTCAAGACTGTTCTTTCTCGTCTCCGGAAACATTCCTTATATTGCAAGCTGGAGAAATGCCTTTTTGAGCATTCACAAGTTCCATTTCTAGGATACATAGTGGAAAGTGAAGGCCATTGTCAACTGGCCATTACCTATTGGTCTCAAAGCTACTCAACGCTTTATCGGCTTTGCCAATTATTACCGGCAGTTCATTAAAGGCTTTTCATCCATTATCTGTCCAATTACAGCTTTAACTCGAAAAGGTGCCTGCAGAAAACCATGGCCTGTCGAAGCCATATTGGCCTTCAAAACTCTTAAAGAAGCATTTCTTTTGGCCCCTATATTCAAACAGCCAGACCAGGGGAGACCGTTTTTTATTGAAGTGGACGCTTCTTCAGTCGGGATTGGAGCAATACTTTCCCAAAAATCTGCTTCAGGAACATTAGAAACTTGTGGATTCCTGTCTAAGAAATTCTCTAGCACTGAACTAAATTATGGAATCGGTGACAAGGAATTATTAGCCATCAAGATTGCCCTTGAGGAGTGGCGTCACTTACTAGAGGGTGCCTTACATCCCGTCACGGTCATGAAAGATCATAAAAATCTTACTTATCTCCAGGAAGCACAATGTCTTAACCCCCGTCAAGCTCGCTGGTCTCTTTTCTTTGCCAGGTTCCAACTCATTCTCACCTTTCGTCCCGGGTTCCAAAAATTCCAAGGCCGATGCTCTCTCCAGGTCCTTTGATAATGACGGTACTCTCACTTGTTTAGACAACAAAATGATTCTAAATCCAATACAAACAGTGGCCATTACCAATTCTTCAGTAATCTCTCCCCCTCCAGGGCGTTCATTCGTGGAACCTCATCTCCGCTCTAAACTACTATGTTGGGCTCACGAGTCCAAATTTGCCGGCCATGCCGGTTACAAGAGAACCAAAGAATTCCTCTCCAGATATTATTGGTGGCCTAAACTGGCTTCAGATGTTCAAAAATTCGTATCTGCATGTTTGTGCACGCCACAAGGTGCCAAGACAAAGTCCTCCTGGTCTTTTCCTTCCTCTGCCTATTCCGGATTCTCCCTGGACCAGCATTACGATGGACTTCATCACCGATCTCCCTTTGAGCAATGGCTACAATACCATCTAGGTCGTGGTAGACCGCTTTTCAAAAATGTCACACTTCATTCCTTGTAAAGGACTCCCTTCAGCCCCTAAACTCGCAGATTTGTTTCTAAAGAACATCTTCCGTCTTCATGGATGCCCTCAAGAGATCATCTCTGACAGAGGAGTACAATTTGTCGCTAAGTTCTGGAGAGCTTTTTGTAAAAAGATTGGAGTCAGTCTCAAATTTTCTTCCGGATATCACCCCCAAACTAATGGACAGACAGAACGAGTGAATCAAGACTTGTAGTGTTTTCTACGGTGTTTTGCTTCTGATCATCAAACGACATGGAATGATCTTCTGTATTGGGCCGAATTCGCCCACAACAATCTTCTACATTCCTCCTCTGGGCGTTCTCCATTTTTCATTATCTACGGCAGACATCCCACTCCTCCTCTCTTGTCCGAAGCTCCCTCCTCTCTAGTACCAGTGGCTGATACTCTCATCCATGACTTCTCTCAAATCTAGTCTCAAACGAAAGAAGCACTGTCTACTTCTGTACAGAGACAGAAGAAAGCGGCTGATCTTCATAGAAGAGTTGCTCCAGTACTAAGGGTAGGAGACCGTGTTTGGTTGTCTACGCGCAACCTTCGACTTCAAGTGCCATCCATGAAATTGGCTCCTAAGTTTATTGGTCTCTTTTCCATAGCACAAGTCATCAATCCTGTTTCCTTCAAACTTACTTCAAACCTCCGTCTCTTAGAATCCATAACACATTTCATATTTCATTGCTGAAACCGCTGATTCTCAACGAATTCTTCAGAGAACCTGCTCCTCCTCCACCTATTAAAACATCTTTAGGGGATGAATTCGAGATCGAGAGGATTCTGAAGAAACGTTTCTTCCAGAGCAAACCTTAGTATCTTGTACACTGGAGAGGTTACGGTCCGGAGGAGAGATCGTGGGTCTCGGAGGCCGACCTTCATGCTCCTCCTCTCCTTGCAAAATTTCTGAGGAAAGGCAATCCTTCTCTGAGAGGGAGGAGGGGAGGGGGTACTGTCAGACGCCGTCCCCGCTGATTCCCTGTCAGACGGGGAACGGACGTCTGATCTCCCCGTCGGCTGCCGCGGACTTCCGGATAGCGGGCGCATGCGTCCTGGTCTCAGTCCCGTTGCTAGGCAACGGGACGCTGCTTCTGTTTGGTTTTCTCCTGTTCGCTGTTGGTTGCCGTTTGTTGTACGTATTGGGTTTGATGTCTCAGTTTTCTTTCTCCTGCAATACTAGTTGTTGGGGCCACTGACAATCTAGGTGATTGACCATTCCTTTGTGCATTGGGCTGCTTTGCATTAGTTGGCTAGGGACACTTCTTCCTTTCCGGGTCCGGTAGTTGTGGTATGGTTGGGGCAGTAGATCTGGTTTTCATGCTTTTTTTTCAGAGTGAGGTGGCTGGGAGTGGTG
This sequence comes from Mixophyes fleayi, assembly GCF_038048845.1. Classification (NCBI taxonomy): domain Eukaryota; kingdom Metazoa; phylum Chordata; class Amphibia; order Anura; family Limnodynastidae; genus Mixophyes; species Mixophyes fleayi. Next base: position 379,727,609 of record NC_134402.1, read on the forward strand.
TCCAGCAATGTCTGGTTGTTCATTTGGGAGGTAATGATTTTGGCCTTGGCTCTTCGATTGTTCTTATTTTAAGGGTTACGACGTATCTGACTGCCGTGGTCACTGGTGGCCTCATGTAGTGTTCTGTTGGTCTGATATTAATCCTAGGCGTTCCTGGGAGGAAAATGTCCACCAGTTGATTTATACAGAGAGGGTAGGTCACCCTCATTGTGCTATTTTAGTATTGGTTCTAACTAGGGGTGTGCACCGGCCACTTTTAGTGTTTTGGGTTTTGGGTTCTGATTTGTTTTGCCAAAACACCTGACGAAAGGTTTGGTTCTGATTTAGGGTTTTGGGTTCTGATTTATTTTTAAAAAAGCATAAAAAGTGCTAAAATCCAGTTTTTGGGTTTTTGTTCACGCCTACACCATTATTAACCTCAATAACAATCATTTCCACTAATTTCCAGTCTATTCAGAACACCTCACAATATTGTTTTTAGTCAAAAACGTTGCACAGAGGTAGCTGGATGTCTAAGCTAAGCGACACAAGTGGGCGGCACAAACACGTGGCCCATCGTAGGTGGCTGTGTAGGCTTGAATGGCCTTTTTCTGCTCCTCCATCCTCTGCGGTGGAGTTCTAGCGCGTCATTACCTCTTGTTTTCGTTGATGACAGGGCATTTTAATTATTTTTTTCTTTGGCAGCAACACTGAACGTAGTTTAATATCTGATACGCAGCTATCTGGACTGCGTAGTGGAGTGGCCCCGGTACCCAATTTGGTACCGGGGCCACAATACCTCCTTCAACTAGTCTAAATTCCACTGCACAGATGGCGGACACCGGACGCATGTCTAACACAAACATAGCAGTTACAGCCGCAGTTATCCGCTTTGTAATAGGGTGACTACTGTCGTACTTTGTGCTCATGGCAAACGACTGTTGGACGGTCAACTGTTTGGTGAAAGACGTAGCGTTCTTACGACTTCCCCTCTGGGAAGATGACCGACTACCAGCAGCAACGGCAGTAGTAGGCGTACCGCTGCAGGATTGAAGAGGACTCAGTGTGGCTGGTGACATGGCCTGCAGGACTATATCTGATGGAGATCGTGAAGGAAGTTAACGAGGAGGGTGTTGGTGGTGTGTATCCAACAGGACCAAGGGATTTAGGTGTCCCTGGACTGATGACGGTCCTAGCCCCAGTTCCTGAACTAATCACTGAACTATGAAGGTTATTCAGGTGACGTATAAGGGAGGATGTCCCTAGGTGGGCAAGATCCTTACCCCTGCTTATTTGAGCTTTACATAAGCTACATATGGCCATACATTTGTTGTCCGGATTGGGATAAAAATAACTCCAGACCGAAGAGGTGCATTTCTTGGTCTTCTGTCCAGGCATGACGATGGGCTTTTTCATCCCATGGACAACAACTGATTCCACCCCTGGTGCCTCATTTAAGATAACCACATCAGCATCCTTCTCGTCAAGTTCCTCCACAGCGCCAGCTACATCAATATCCTCCTCCCGGTGTACAACATTGACACCTTGATTATCCATATCTGGATCTACACTGTGGGTGATCCTTCCAGCATATGCAGAGGGTGTGCTGCAAATGAGGGAAGGAGCCACCTCTTCCCGTACAGTGAGGGGAAGGTCAGGCTTCTCAACCACCAACACCCCTGGACTCGCCTTGGGGATTTGTGATGTCATCTGTTTAGAAGGCAAAGTTGTTTGCTGTTTTGTTGTTGTTGCTGACAGCATAACTCTCTCCTTAAATTTTTTTGAGAGGGGGGGAGGAGGAGGGCTTAGATTCTTGGGTGAAGCTGAACCACTAGTCCTGAACACGGGCCAGGGCCTAAGCCGTTCCTTGCCACTCCGTGTCGTAAATGGCATATTGACAAGTTTTCGTTTCTCCTCAGATGTTTTTAATTTTCTTTTTTTGGTAATTTTAGTCAACTTTGGGTTTTTGGATTTTACATGCCCTGTACTAGGAGATTGGGCATCGGCCTTGGCAGACGACGTTGATGGTATTTCATCGTCTATGTCATGACTAGTGGCAGCAGCTTCAGCATTAGGAGGAAGTGGTTCTTGATCTTTCCCTACTTTATCCTCCAAATTTTGGTACTCCATTATATGCAGCACAAGAGAGCGTACCCCTAAACCACACACACTCGGCAAAGCCTTTACAAATTATCTGCGGCACAGTAGAGTACCACTGGACTGTAGTTATATAGCAGTACCTATTTTTTGTGCCAGCTGCAAGAGTGAACGTAATGTGACTTTGAATTGAAATAGTACTACCTATTTTTTGTGACAGCTGCAAGAGTGAACGTAGTGTGACTTTGAATTGAAATAGTACTACCTATTTTTTTTCAACCTAATTTTTTTAATTTTTTTTTCAATTGTTTTTGGATAAGTTTTTTATTTTTTTTATAACTGGAATAATTTATAAATAACAATGCCCTTAGCAGAACAGAGCACAGGACACAGCACCACTGGAATCAGCAGGACACAGCACTGGACAAAGCAGCACTGGACTCAGCAGGACACAGCACCACTGGACTGAGCAGAACACAGCTCAGCATAGCACAGCACGAGAAATAGCAGGACAGAGAACCACCTAACACACCCTCCCTCTTCCCTGATCAATGCCCGAGTGAAGATGGCGGCGGCAAGCGGGGAATTTAAAGGATCTGAGTATCGCGAGATCCGACAGCGGGATTATGAGTCAGAGCCTCGTTTTAAGTTTCGGAATCGGCGGGAATACCCGGACAGTGCTCGGATCTGACTCGGATCCGCACTGTTCGGGTGGGCTTGGATTCAAGAAATCAGAGCCCGCTCATCCTTAGTTCTAACTGGCTGTTTGTGCTTTCTCCTCTACCATATGTTTGTTTTATTAATAAAAGTGACTTTGCATTTGCAAAAACTTGGTGTCTGTGTACTTATTTTATGTTAATGGGAATTATGCTTTCGGGAGTCATGACATGGTTGAGCATCAACCGTTAAGCCTTTTATTACAACAGAGGGATGGTCATCAGCCCAAAGGAGATTAAAAAGCTGAGGTTTGGGATCAAGTCTGGTATAGGCTCCTATCCACTAAAGAGCTAAGAAAAGGGACATGACAGGTTGCTCGGATACTCCCATGGTGTGTCACAGTGGGCGTTGCATAGCTGGCATGGTTATAAATATCCTGCTGAACTTATGACCTTCCTCTTTGTTCCTGTGCAAGTTTCCCGCCCACCCATCCCCATATTTTGTGGATTTGGCTGTCGTCTTCTGGTGCGGGGGTTTTTGTGTTTGCCCCGGTCATTTCAGTTGTCTGCTGGTCCCTGAGCACTTTGGGTGCCAACGCTCGTTGTGGTAGATCGTGAGTGCTGTCGATCAGCTTGTTTGGACCTTGTGTTGCAGGGGTTCTGGGTGCCAGTCACTGTGATGTGTTGTGTGGTTGGACAGTTCACAGATTGATATTGGTGTGGGGTGGTGCGCCCTGATTTTGTAGGTGTGGTGAGTTGTTTTTGTAGGCCGGAAAGCATTGGCAGCCAGAGGCCAGTACCTGATGGGCGCACAGTTATTTAGCTAATAGAGTCCGTATCTCTGCGAAGTGTCAGGCTTTAGATTTGGTTTCAGGCACTGTCCTTGGGGGCTGGTTTGTTGTTACGTTACATCACCCTAGGGGTGGATGCGGGTTTTCTAAGTCTGGGGTGTATGGACACCTTGTTGTTTTAAGGGCGCGTTCCTGGGAGGAAAATGTCCTCCAGTTGATTTATACTGAGAGGGTGGGTGACCCTCGTTGTGGTATATTGGTATTAGTTCTAACTGGCTGCTTGTGCTTTCTCCTCCACTATATGTTTTTCTTTTAATAAAACTGACTTTTCATTTGCCAAAACTTAGTGTCTGTGTATTTATTTTATGTCAAGGGGTATTATGCTTTCAGGAGTCATGGCATGGTTGAGCATCAACCGGTAAGCCTTTTATGCATAAATTATATTACATGTCTAGCACTTTGCTGGTTACATTGATTCTGGAGAGGAAAGTTACTTAAACATATAAAAGTAGTAACTACACACTTAGTCAAATGTATAATAAAAGGTTAATTAAACGTATTTCAAATTGGACACTATTATAATGTAACTTACAAGACCTATCCTTTATTCTATTGATTTAACCAAGATTTCTGAAAATTCTTAAGTATCATACATGAGATTTGTCATAGACTGAGACTGGTGTTGCTGACTCTAGCTGTGATTGACGTTGGCTCACGTCGGGTACGTAGTCTAGAGACTCCGCCTTAGTATGGTCTGAGATGGGGTTCCAGGGCTGAAGCTCAAACTGCATTGCACATTGGTTGAGTAAACCATACAGAATGCGATTGAGTGTGCTGATTGCTTCCTGAGCACAAAATCCCTATGAGATCGCTCTGCCCTGTGGGTGCTTCTGGGGCTGCCTCAAACAAAGCAATGACACTGTTGTCAACACCTGTGCTTCCCTGTAGGAAGGAGAGACTTCAAATTCCCAGAGCAGCTGTTGTTAGAGAATGTGCTATTTTATAGCACAATAGCATGCTGCTGAAATAAACATATACAAAATAGGCCATAAAATAAAAAACACGCCGAAAAATGTATATGTTTCCTTTATTATGACCCACACAAGTAGATCCAACCTGTAATAAAGTGCACATATATGGTGTCCCTATAATAGTTACAATTTGCAGATTAAAATGTGGGATATATTTTTTGGGCTCAATTGTGCAAAAGTTTTGTTTTTTTTCTTTCTGTTAACTTTACCGTCTACCCATCATTTGGGATTGTTAACAGTGAATTAATAGACACGCTGCATAACTAATGTACATACACTATATGGACAAAAGTATTTGGCCACACCTATTAATTATTGAATTGAGGTGTTTCAATCAGAATCATTGCCAGAGGTGTATAAAATCAAGCACTTAGCCATGCAGTCTCCATTTGCAAACATTTGTGATACAAAATGGGTCGTTCTGAAGATCTCAGTGACTTCAAGTGCGGTATTGTGATAGGATGCTACCTTTGCAATAAGACGGTTTGTGACATTGCTTGCTGGATATTCCACGGTCAACAGTAAGTGATATTTTTAGAAAGTGGAAGCGTTTAGGAACAACAACAACTCAGCCACGAAGTGGAAGACCACATAAAATCACAGAGCGGGGTTAACGACTGCTAAGGCGCATGGTGCGTAAAAGTTGCCAGCGCTCTGCTGATTCCATAACTGAAGAGTTCCGGATTTCCACTGGCATTAATGTAAGCACATAAACTGTGCGGCAGGAGCTTAATGGAATGGGCTTCCATGGCCGAGCAGCTGCATGCAAGCCTCACATCACCAAGACCAATGCCAAGCGTCAGATGGAGTAGTGTAAAGCACACCGACACTGGACTGTGGAGCAGTGGAAACGTGTTGTGTGGAGTGACAAATCGCGCTTCTCTGGCAGTCAGATGGGTGAGTCTCAGTTTGACGGCTGCCAGGAGAACTTTACCTGCCTGACTGCATTATCCCAACTGTGAAGTTTGGTGGAGGAGGGATAATGGTATGGGGCTGTTTTTCAGGGTTTGGGCTAGGCCCCTTATCTCTAGTGAAGGCCAATCTTAATGCTTCAACATACTAAGTCATCTTGGACAATACTACGCTTCAAACATTATGACAACAGTTTGGGGAATGCCCTTTTCTATTCCAACATGACTGTGCCCCAGTGCACAAAGCAAAGACATGGTTTCATGAGTTTGGTGTGGAAGAACTTGACTGGCCCACACAGAGCCCTGACCTCAACCCCATCGAACACCTTTGGGATAAACTGGAAAGGAGATTGCGAGACAGGCTTTCTCGTCCAACATCAGTGCCTGATCTCATAAATGCTTTACAAAGATAACTAGATCTCTGGAATGTTGGCAAAGGATGCTGAAGAGATCTGCGGGGCCTGGCCAAGGGAAGACGCAATCATCCTGAAACGACTAGACACAGGTGAATGTAATTACCTGCTGGGAAATCTGTAGCAATGTACATGGAACTACCGCATTGCTGGGCAGTAGGGAACTGTGATGCAGCAATCCTGATAGAAATACATATTGTAGAATTAAAGTCTTAAGTACAAGGATCAGGACTCCAGTTCTGCCACTGTGAGGGAAAACTTAAATAGGCAGCTATACTTTCCAATGTATTTAGTGTTGATATGCAATAACCTAAGAGCAGCATAGCTATGGGTCTTTTGTACATTTTTGTATGAGGGAGAGATTTTATCTACACTCAATGAAACACACCCGTCATGTACACACAGTACCCTTAATCTGGCTCTTTAGACAACAATTGTGCCACTGCTATCTAGTGTATGCTGCATTCCCATGAAAATGTGTTAATTTTCATGGATTGTTCACAGAAGAAAGGAACCTTGGAGTTTTAGATGATATCTGTGCCGTACAGCTCCATTTATGTTTATGACCCATTCATTTCTATTGCTTTCTACATGCAGCTTGAAAACCTATTGAAATAAATGAGCCATATGAATGAATGGGCCATTGATAATTAAAAATACATCACAACACTTGTGTAGCAGCTCATGTTAAGCCTTAGTGGGTAAATATACAATGAGCTCTCAAAGAGATGAATGGGCTATTTCAAGTGCAATGATTTGCATTTAACACATTATGGACACAAATGGAAACACAGAATATAATGGATATTATCCTTGTACATATCCTTTGGTGTATTTCTTAGATGCTTTTATCATGAAGATAAAAAAAATCTGAAATACAGTAGTATTTAAAAAAAAAATTGTTTACATAAAGTTTCAGTGGGATTGATAACAAAATGGTTATACATGTTCAAAATATATACAAATAAGTACCTTGGAGTGTCTGCTATTTTAGATGGAGTCATTTTAAAAAAAAAAATCTGGGTTTTTGTCTAGGTAGGACCCTTACAGTGATGACGCGATAGAACTCATCAATTAATATCTAAAGCTGTTTTTGGCGAATATACATTTCATTACTAGCTGTTTACCACTAGAGGTCAGCACTAGACCAGTAACTGTGTGAACTAAAATATTCCATTAAACTGTTCTATCAGGGAAATTTGTAGTAGGGGGTGAACTTGGGGATATGTTCTTGCTATTTTTGCTAAATACTATGGTGTAGGGCAGGCCTGTCCAACCGGCGGCCCTTCAGATGTTTGTGAAACTACAAGTCCCAGCATGCCCTTCTAGCTATCAACTGGTTGTCTACCGGAAAAGCATGCTGGGGCTTGTAGTTTCACAACACCTGGAGGGCCGCAGGTTGGACAGGCCTGATCTAGGGATTTGTATAATATTATGTTAGAATGAAGAATTAAATATTAAAATGTTCTGAGTATTTCTGTGGGGGATCAAGCATGAGAAAGAGATCACACCACATCTTAGGCTTTAGAAAGAAAGAAATACAGTGATATGCTTCAACTGTATCATTCTCAGCGGTATACTAACGCCTTGTCTTGTCATTGATGGAGTTTTTTTTTATTTATTTTGTTCTTTATATCTCCTGTTGGCCTCAGACCTGGTAAAACAGAGATAACCCACATATGAGGAAGGTTTTCTGTTTTCAACAGATCCTTGATTGACCAGCAGAGTCATGTTGGCCTCAATACTGTCTAAAGACATGGGTATAGACAATGGTGATTTATTCGAAAGCATTAGAGCAAGAGGTTCAGAGGTTACTTGTGTATTTAGGTCAGGGGAGGAATGCAACCAGTGTCTTTTAGCAGGGAAGCCTTCTGTATTGACTGTGTACATGGTTACAGACCACAAAATATAATTTCTATTTTATTATTATTAACATTAATTTATATAGCACCAGAATATTCCATAGAGCTTTACAATTGGGAGAAAACACAGTAATAAAACAAGACTAGGTATTTTAGACAGAGAAGTAAGAGGGCCCTGCTCGCAAGCTTACAATCTATAGGACAATAAATGTTTGATACATATTGCATATTGGTCCAGCCAGATTGCAAAGGTAAAAATTGCTTAGTGAGATATATGATCCAGTCATACAGCAATGTTGGTCAGGGGTCAGAGAGTTGTTCTATTGTGAATGTGTACAGGGAGGTAATAGGGTACCCTAGGGGGAGTTAAGGCATTTGATAAGCTTGCCTGAAGGAATGGGTTTTCAGAGTACGCTTGAATCTTTTCGTAGACATTCCTACAAAATACTATGGGCTGTATCTCAGAACTGTTTTGTGCAAAATTCTTATTAAAATCATTTGAGTGGAGATAATTTCTTGTCTGTGGAATCTTCCTGATTGATCAACATGGTACTTATTTCTACTGTGTTCCAAGTTTGTGTAAAGGGGAATTATGGCTGGGGACCTGAGAAGTGGAAGGGACTCATCACTTACCCTACATACCATGTCGTTCCCTGGTCTCGTCTTCTTGAGCATTTCCCCTCTGCTTCGACGGCGTCCATGTGGGGGGGGGGGGGGGGATCTGGGTTGTGTCCGAGTACCCAAAGGCAACAGGGAATGGAGACCCTTGTCTTGTATGCTTTGCACTCGTATTGCTATAAGGGGGTGTGGTGAAATGCGGGGAGGACAGCTCCGCAAAGTGAGTGCACCACTGGAAACAGCCCTCACCAGACTATACTTACGGAAGCTGGTCCACCATGGTGAATCCTTCGGTCCCTGCTACTCCAGGGTATTCTCACTCATTGGTGTCTTCCAATGTCCTCGTCTGATGACCGATGCCTGTAAACAGAGAACAGTCTACATACCTAGGCTGCCCCTAACCTAACTGCATCTACTAGTTTGTATTCACTTGCACACCAACCTGTGAATCAGAGATACACAACACAGCAATATTACAACAATGGGACAGTCAGAGATTGGGGGGGTACAGTACACAGTCAATATACTGAGCACAAACACTAGGCAATACAATGAGACATACTCTCACTATGGGCGTCAGGCTAGGGGTGACCTACTGAGGTGTTTCTGGGGCAGGGGGGTGGGATACAGGCCGGGGATCTAACAAGGCCCCATGGACTTGGGGCCTAGGAGCCTGCGGCTGGCTGGCTGGGGCCTAGGAGCCTGCGGCTGGCTGGCTGGCTAGGGCCTAGGAGCCTGGGGTTGGATTTAACGGATAGGAGGTTCGGGATGGCAGGCCTAAAGTTAGTAGGCCAGGGATGAGGGCTAGGGATAGAGGTCTGGGGCTATTGAGACTACACCTCGGGGAAGGCTGGGGCACACAAACAGACAGAACTCTTACCTGAATCTTCCAGGTCCCTGCGAGTCCTGCCATCACTGCACTTCCATGTGGCCAGGCCTTGCAATGTTCTACTCTCTTTCTTTTGGTCATTGTCGCCGATCCTTCTCTGTGTCAGGCGCTGTCCCCGCTGTTCCCCTGCCTAGCAACGGAACGCTACCTCTCACGTAGCGTGCCTCTTCCTGGCTCCTCCAATCTCCTTCCAGCTGCTCCTATTTAAACCTGGTTCTGGTGCCTTTAGGGTGCCAGAGTAACAGGTTTCTGTCTCCAGCATCCCAGTAATTGTTTCCTGTTGTGACCCGGCTCCCCTGACCATTCTCCTGTGTATCCGCTCTCCTGTTGTGACCCAGCTTGTCAACCATCCTCCTGTCTGCCTGTACCATATTGTTCCCACGACCTTGGCTTGTGTGACTACCCTTCTGGATTCTCCTTTGGTACCTTGCATTCCCGATTGGCTTGACCCGGACCGTCTAACCCTTCTTTCACTACACCGGCAACTGGCTAGTAGGACCACGAGCTGCGTGCCCTGTGCAGCAAAGTCCATACCTCCTTGCGGGGGTCCCTGGCGAATACCAGGGGTATGTTAGACTTCGCACCTGCTAGTTCAGTAGTGCCAATATCGGTTAGTGGCCTTCTTCAACTCCAGTCTTCAACTAGGCCCGACACTCTGTTTGCTCCTCTTCCCTGTGCTAATCTCTTCCAATCTCCCGCCCTTTGTGGCAGTGCTTATGACTGATCACAGGGTCAGAGTCATCTCTGGACGGCACGTGATTGGTGCGTCTCCCGATAACATCACCAACACACCCACCAGCTGATCCTGGAACTCACATTTGCATATCCTCTAATGACTTGACGTAAACACACACCAACAAGGAAGAGCTCCTGCTAAATACAGAGGAGGACAATTATCGACACACAGGGTGGAACCCACAAAGTGTATTTTTTTTATGTAATTTTTCTTTATGAAAATTTTAAAGGCAGTGTTGAAAATTAAATATGTAAGCAGAAGTATCAATAGCCAAACCACCATATTGAGGACAATGATAGTGAGGTAAACAATAAAAAAAAAAATGGTATGATATGAATGAAAAGAGTAGAAGAAAGATGAAAGAGGAGAAAAAGACAAAGAAGAGGGGGGGCAGATGTAGAAAGGAGGGGAAAAGAGAAGGGATGAGGCAGGTGGTTTCCTGTCATAAGAAAAGGGAGGGGGATGGAGAGTTAACTCAGGCTGTTGCCAAATGGAGGAAGGAGACCAGGATTGTTCAGGGATGCATACTTTCCTAATTCTGAAAATTAAGCCATAGACACCAAGTCGTGTAATATTCAGTAAATTTATCTCCTGATGATAGAACTAACTCATCCATTGCTCTGTAGCATTCCAGCTTCTGGACCCACTCTCGAATAGACGGAGATCACCTATTCCCGCGTCTCGAATAGACGGGGGGATAGGTGATCTCCAATGGGTTGGCATCACTGCTTTTGCAGCCGAAATGAGATGTTTCAGAATGGATTTTTTGAAGTGAGAGATTGGGGTATTGGTCTTGTTAAGGAGCCAAAACTTAGGATTATCAGGGACAGCATCCCCCAACATTTCGCAGGATAACTATGACCTGGGTCCAAAAGGGACGGAGTACTGGGCAGTCCCACCAAATATGTATGGGAGTGCCCGGGAAATTCTGGCATCTCCAACAAGAATTTGATATTCCCCGGTAAATTTTTGCTAGTTGAGCTGGGCACCTATACCATCTCGAGAAGACTTTATAATGGGTTTCTACAACAGAGACGCTGACGGAGCATGCATGAGTGGTCTCAAAGATTGCTTCCTATAATGCCGGGACGCCGCGCTGCAGAAGCGTCCGACCATTGCCTTGGCAACGGTCGAGAGTTGGTCGGAAGTGACGTCCCGGTTGTCATGGTGATGGCCGGGGAGCACAGTAAGCGAGCCGCGGCGGCTCTGAGTACCGCCGCGGCTCGTGACAGTACCCCCCCCTTGAGGAGGGGTTAAGGAACCGCGACACCCAGGTTTCTTAGGAAATTTTTTGAAAAATTCCTTCAAATGTTTTGAAGCATGAAGTCGTCTTTGCGGGACCCAGGACCGCTCCTATAACCCGCGATTCCTCCACTGTACTAGGAAGTCCACCTGACCCTGCACTTTTTTACAGTCAAGAATCTTCTGGATAATGTATTTTTGTGGTTTGTTCGTATTTCTCACAGGCAAACTTGAAGGCTGGGATTGGTTTGGGTATAGAACAGGCTTAAATAGAGAACAATGAAATGTGTTGGGGATCCTCAGTGAACCAGAAATCTTCCTGGTCTCATGGATGCGCGTGTGCGCCCGGCTTCCTATACTGCCGGATCGCCGCGCTGCAGAAGCATCCGACCGTTGCCTCGGCAATGGTCGGGAGTTGGGCGGAAGTGACGTCCCGGTCGTCATGGTGACAGCCGGGGAGCACAGGAAGCGAGCCGCGGCGGCTGTGAGTACCGCCGCGGCTCGTGACAACTCCTCTGCAGGACAGTAAAAGGATGTATTTTAGAAAAGAGTATTGCTACCCCATGGGTTTTACCTGTGCTGTTGTTGCTGAAGTATGGACTAGGGTAGTAACGATTCATCATCATCATCATCATCATTTATTTATATAGCGCCACTAATTCCGCAGCGCTGAACAGAGAACTCATTCACATCAGTCCCTGCCCCATTGGAGCTTACAGTCTAAATTCCCTACTATAGACACACACTCACACACAGAGACAGACAGACAGAGAGGGAGAGACTAGGGTCAATTTTTTTTGATTGCAGCCAATTACCCTACCAGTATGTTTTTGGAGTGTGGGAGGAAACCGGAGCACCCGGAGGAAACCCACGCAAACACAGGGAGAACATACAAACTCCACACAGATAAGGCCATGGTCGGGAATCGAACTCATGACCCCAGTGCTGTGAGGCAGACGTGCTAACCACTAGGCCACTGTGCTGCCATAACGATTCCGAAAAACCGGGAAGGCCCCTTTTTTCTTTAATGCTAAAGTTATTTGTTCAATAGTGGATAAAACATGCCACTTATATATGCAAATTGAAGATATGTGGCATCAAACATACACCTTATATAACACCGCCTGACTCCCCTCTTGATGCTGTGTTCACGTCGCTTCCATTCTTGATGGCGCAGTGCCTCCACCCAAGTCCTCTGGTCCTCTGTGCTGCACACTATGGGGATGTAGGTAAATTGTCTTACCAGGGGAAAACTTGGGAGACCCCCTTAAATTCACACAGACCTCTCAGGAATGACACCACACAGTATATCTATATAAAAATCTCTTTTGGAACGTTTATTAAAGGGGAGGGGTGGTTGGTAAATGGATATGAATCTAGCAGGTGGCACAGATGGAATAGGTCGTAATGTACAGAAAACAATATACGGTTTTACCTCCACTACACCTCTCAATCATGGTTATGATGCAACTTGTCAATCACCTTACTAGTATGAGTCATGTCTCGCTTTACAGGTTATATATTCCTACCGTCCTACCACTCTGACAGAAAACATGTTTACCTGTTTGTAATCAACACTCTTTTGGTAAAGCAATATTAGACAAAAGAACAATGAATCTGTGGAATATAATTAACAATATTAGAAAACACTATAATTATATTGATTGAGTTAGTACAACCCTTAAGAATGAATACAGCAATTGACATAAACAACACAAGGGGCTGAATGGCCATCAATCCTCCCTACACATGTAATAAACCAGAATAAGGAATCTTAACAGCTACACGATTTCACTTGCACCATTCCGCTCCCAGTGACTTTCTAATACACATAATACATTCACAGTTATAAACATTGGGTACCATTGGTGAACTGGTTTACAATTGCAGCAGTGCCAGCAGAATATTGTTCTAGAATAAACCCTTAAATGTACATTGTTATATTTGTCTAATGTATTTATTATGTATAATATAATTTTGTGCTCTCTAAGTAGTATGTCATAGGTCAATAGAAAAGAGAAAAAGTACTACTATTTTAAGAAGCACAGGTATTTTTGTAGGCACCTATCACGGGCTGATAAGTGAATCCACACACAGGCCAAACACTAAAAATGTAACTTTTATTACCTGTCAATAAAATAGTTTGAAAAAAGAAAAAAACGAAATATAAAATGTTCTGAAATAAGTTGAGCATGTAGGAGATAGTCAGATTATGGCATATCATTGTGCCATTTGACTCAGTATTTGGAGTATCTCCTTTCTGAGGTGTATTAAATATTCAAAGTATATCTGTACCACAGATAGATTTATTTTTATCGTTAGTATAGTGTTACCCTGTACTGTAATGGACAGTGATTATTAATTAAACTATTCATACAAAATCGACCTGCATACCTACATATACCTGCATCGATCTGTATATATATCTATATCTATAGACATAAATATGTTGATATATATAGATATATAGATATATATCTATATATATATATATATATATATATATATATATATATATAGATATATAGATAGATAGATAGATAGATAGATAGATAGATAGATATGTCCAATTAGAATATCACTGATGTATACCATGCTACCCCAGATTAATAATACTTTGTAAATTGAATAATTAATATGTTTGGTTTTCCACCAAAACATATTATTAATTTATACTAGTGGATTTGTTCTTGTTCCTTGGCCTAATTTAAATACCACACATGTATCACACAGTGCTACGGATTAATTATCAGCAGAACACAAGCCGCATTGGTATACTGGCTTGTTAATAGCGCCTGCTGTCTTAGAGCACAAGGCTCCTAAGGCTAGATTTACTAAGCTACGGGTTTGAAAAAGTGGGGATGTTGCCTATAGCAACCAAACAGATTCTAGCTTTCATTTATTTAGTACCTTCTACAAAATGACAGCTAGAATCTGATTGGTTGCTATAGGCAACATCCCCACTTTTTCAAACCCGCAGTTTAGTAAATCTAGCCCCTAATCTTTGTTTATTCAGAGCCTTTTATTAAGCTGTTAATACTGTATCTGTTCATCTAATTAAATGTTATAGAGATACACTGTCAATAGATACAATGTTACAGTGGGTTATAATGGGCATTTTTCAGTATTTGAATTATTCATAAATATCTTCTTAATTGGTCACTTATATTAGTACTATATGGTATAAATTATTTTACAATAATCGGTGGGTGCATACATTTGCTGACTCCTTTATAGTGTCTTGTAATTTGGAGCAGATATTTCCTAAAGTTGAATCATTTCAGAACCTGTGAATGAACTTTTGTTGCTATATCTTATCTTATTATAAGAGATATCACAATAGATTTTTTTATAGCAGTCAATAGGTTTATGTGTTTCCTAACTTATTAATAATGTCTGGCAGCCAGGAGCAAATAACCATCTAATCATTTGAACCCTCTCAGTTGTCTGAAATAGCTGAGTCAAATCATATACCTAAAAGTGTATCACAATGCCCTATTTATGGACACAATGTTACTCTGCGTTACAATAAGCAGTTATTTATAAAGGCGTTATCTGGCATCTTCATCTGATTGCCGGTTATGCTAGTAGCGTTATCAAACCCTGTAACACAGTTACAGGGATCGGTGAATATACTGTATATATTTTCATTGCTACATATTTAGTATTAACATTGGGTTGCTCTTACAATCTAGCACTACCGTCAGGAATGTTAGATGTGAGATACACTGTGTTGAATATACACAAGAAGTTCCATGGATTAGTGGAACCCCTCCAGGTTTACATTTGCCTGATTCGGTGTTAACTAACATACGTTTCGCACATAACTTTGTCAAAGTTCCATATTTAAAAAGAGCATCCAACTTGTGCGTAGTTCTACCCTTATTCAAATCCAAGTGTATTTCAAAATACTTTAGGATTTGAATATGGGTAGGAATAAGCTCTGTCTAAACAGTAAAAGTATAATCATTTTAAAAAATAATTATTTTCAATTATAATTTTTTTGTAATATTTTTTATGTTATTTACCTAAATAAAGATGACTTCAATGCATACAGTACATACAATCGGTTTAGATATTATATCTTAGTTGAATACAATTATTCGGTGACAGCTACTGACACATTTATGTGTAATTTTTAAATTCAAAGACTAGGCCGTGTTGGTTATAACCTGTACTGGGTGTAAAAGATACAGTTGAAAACAAGTGTACTTACGACAAACACAGGACTTGGATCTGTCAAATCTGCTTTGAAATGCCCTTACTGCACATAGCCTAGGTTGTGTTCAGATATGAATTGCCTGCACTTGCGCTCATTGGTGTAATGTCCAGTTCTGGATATGCGCAGTGCGGAATCACACAAGATACGCTACGCAAATGGACAGACATCTGAACATGAATCAGGACCTATGTCTCTCCAGCTCTCCACTCTGACTTTACTCAGAATGGCTTTGATATTCTCCTCAGGCTTCTCATTCTCACCAAGACTCTTCTGCGCCTGCTCCACTGTCCTCAATAATGGCTGCTTTCACTCCTCTGCCCTACCCCTTATGTATAGCCTTCTATCCTGTAATTGGCACCGGCGGACTTCTCAATGCCTCTCCGACCTCCTACTCAGGTTTCTGCTCCTCCCTGTTGCCTAGACTACTGAGAGATGCAGGCAGGGCGCCACCATTTTGGTGTTGTGATTAGTGGCACCTACTTGTACTTACATAGGAAAAATCTAAAACTTGTACTTGTACTTACATAGGAACTTGTACTTACATAGGAAAAATCTAAAACTATTACACAACCATATTAAAACAAACATAGTTACAAAAAAAGTTATGATAGATTGTACTATACTTAAAAGCGTGGTACATATTGTAATTATTGTAATACAACCCAACATTGGGATTGTTCCACTTCAGAAATCATAGAATGGGATAGACATTGTTGGAAATTGTACAGGACTTCAGAAGGTTGATATGATCGGGTGGATTGGAACAGGATTTGGAAGTTTTGGGGTAAGGGTCTATAGATTGTAAGCTTGCGAGCAGGGTTCTCTTACCTCTATGTATGTATTACCCAGTTTTGTCTTATTAAAGTCTGCTCCCAATTGTAAAGCGCTACGGAATGTGCTGGCGCTATATATATAAATAAATAAATGATGATGATGATGATGATGATGATGATGAAGGGTCATTTTTGTCCCAATTTTGCCTGAATAAATGATGAGAGAAATACATTACTGTAACTAGAGCTTGTGGACTCCATGCCATGTGGACCTCACAAACAATACAGAAGTATCAGGAATGTATCAGAAATACATAGATTTATGGTGAGGTGATTATGTGGTGAACATTTTTCCTATAGTTTATTGAAGCGGCTACTAAGGAAGAGCCTAAAATGGCTTAATTTAAAAAAAAAAAAAATCAGCTTGCACTTAGGTGGACAGAAAGTGTCCATTACATAAGAAGGGCCAGCATGAGCTCAGAAGAGATACCCCTATCCCCTGCTTCCTACATTGGTGGTAGGAGGTGCGGTAGCCTTGGCTCTTCAGACTGTGAGTGTGGTGCTTGGCTGTAGATAATATGTGATGTAATGTCACCAAATCAGTTTTTTAGGTGCCCCCTAACCATTGGCACCCTAGGCAACCACCTAAGTTTGCTGGCCCTGTACATAAGGTAACTGTTTAAGAACTTTAATTATATAATTGTACATCTAAGAATATTATGCATAGGTTTGTGTACATTTCATAGCTTGTTTTGTTATTTATTTCTGACTTATTTTTTTACTTTTTTAGCTTTGAGGGAGATCCCAAACTCTGCTTGCTAGACCATAAAATAAGACGTAGAGAGATTGAGTACTTTATTGTCAAAACCCATTCAGAGGAAACAGCACTTCTGAACCTTGAGTTTGGCTGAAAGAGTTTAATTTTGCGGTTAGTTAACCTCTTTGTGCTCTATCATCAGTTCCAAACTTGGCACGATATCCTATCATCATTAAGTTGTCCATCTTTGATGTGCAGTAAACAGTAAACAAAGGCATTTTATTCACCATAGTATTTAACCATTTATTTAGAAAATTACTGAAAATATTGTTCATGCTAATTTTTGTCATTTAGTAAGAAACGAAATAATATGAAGGAAGAAACAGTTTCCACAATGTAGCTACTATTGTTACATGTTTTTGTGTGCCCCTTACGGTCTATTTATTTTATGGTTGGCCCACTAGCCCAAGAGCAAAATGTTTGACGAATATAGATACCTTGTGTGTTTTAAGAAGTCATGCACCCCCTACTGCAAAATAACATTATTAGAAGTCACAGAGAAGTCGTTGAGTAAAGGATCATTTACGATCACAGAGAAACTTGCCACAAACACTATGGGGTATATTTACTAAACGGCAAGTTTGAAAAAGTGGAGATGTTGCCTATAGCAACCATTCAGAGTCTAGATATTTATTTAGTACATTCTATAAAAGGAGAGCTAGATTTTGATTGGTTGCTATAATTAACATCTCCACTTTTTCAATCCTGCAGATTAGTAAATATACCCCTATGTCTTCTTATTTTTCTTCTTCTTCAGATGGTGATGAGTGGGGAAACACAATGTTTCTCCTTCTTATGAAAATGGACTAGTCCCAGGACTGCACCCAAATGCAAAAACAAGTTTTTGGTTTACTATGATGGGATATTTTAATTAAACTCCAGGGGCAGAGACTGCGCATTTAGGGTAATATTCACATTTTAATGACATTACAGGTCTTTTGGATGTACAAAATATCCACTTTCCATTATCTGAGGCAGTCATTGTACACCAGCATTACTTTCAAAGGGAAGTACTTTGGCTATGTAGACAATTTTTATTTGTAAAAGTGCATATATATGCTCACATAAACTAATTTAATGTCATATACTTGAGACATGAACTAAAGGCAGTGCCAATGTCCACTTGCTTTTATGTCTTATTTAAGACACTAATGTGTCTCTAAGAAGCAGTCATTTTAGAGATAAAAACTGAAAGTTGCAATTAAATAAAAGGATGATCCAAAAATGATAGTAGGCAGAGCATGTCAACATGTAGATTTCTGTGATAGGCGTCCGTCCTTTAAATTGTTGTGCAAAGATACATTTCTAAGAGCGCATTTGTGCAAAAATATGTGCTTACGCATTTTTATGCATAGCTCCTGGTCTATGCTCCATGGTGAAGTGAAAATGCTGCAATGAAAAGAACCATCGAGTCACTCTGGCATTGACCTCATTCACGTGCATCCATTATAATGGTACATGGTCCATCACTTGGGTAAACTCCCTACCCAACAGGTAATACTGGAGGGCTTCCACAGCCCATCTGAGGGTGAGGCATCCCTGTTCAACATACTTTTTCAACCTAAGCAAGAGCTTGTGACTGACATACAGGATTGGTTTCTCCTCCCCATCCACTTTTTGAGAAAGTACCGTGCCCAGACCTATTCACGAAGCATCAGTCTGCAGACAAAATTTCTGACTGAAATAGCTAAAGTGAAATTTTGCTTCCCTAAATATAAATTAACAGTTTTGCTTCTAATACAGGTTTGTGACACTTGCAACCATCAAAGAAATCTATACATTTACTTTCTGATTAAAGTTGGCATCACTTATACATTTTCTACATTTGCAGTAAATATGCAAATATTTGTAGTAACCAGATTTTGCACCACTCACCAACCTGGATCTGTTGGCGGGGTAGATAGCAGGATCTGGCTGTCATTTGAAGATCCCATGATGACACTACTTGTGATTCAAGATAGACACTCAGTCACCTCACAAGTCACTGGCCACTGTCTGAGTCGGTCACCTCACCTACAACACAAACCCAGCTGTTTATGCTACCTCCCTAGCACTAACTACCTAAACCAGAAATCAATCACAGCTCCACCTGGGATATTGTGTTCTGTGTCTAGAGAACTGTGGAAAAGTAACCCTGTGTCTACCATTTCTACTTACACTCCTTACCCCCCCCCTCCACTCTGGCAATGACTGCTGCCTCACTACTTCACTGATCCCCTCTTCCCACTCCTGCCTCCAGGACTTTGCCCGGGCTGCTCCCCAGCTGTGGAACAATCTCCCACGCACCATCAGGTTAGCCTGCCCTTAAGACTCTTTTTTTTAATTCAAGTTTATCATCCTTCCTCCTAACTCCCTTGTCCCTGCTTTTACCCGCACTCCCCCAGTCGATACCACTCTATTTGTGTCTCTCCCTTTCCTTTAGGATGTAAGCTCTCAAGAGCAGGGCCTCTTTCCTTGTGTTCTCCTTCTAATATTCCATCACCCTCTGTACCTCTTTGCCT
This sequence comes from Mixophyes fleayi, assembly GCF_038048845.1. Classification (NCBI taxonomy): domain Eukaryota; kingdom Metazoa; phylum Chordata; class Amphibia; order Anura; family Limnodynastidae; genus Mixophyes; species Mixophyes fleayi. The sequence goes on from NC_134402.1 coordinate 379,747,147, forward strand.
GTTTAAGCTTAGGCCTACTTCTCGCTGGTTACTATTATCACACTCACTGTTTCACAAATAATTTGATCTTCATTACCATGTTACCTGTATTTAGTCATTCAGTATGTATGGTCTTTGTATTTTGTTCTTGATGTATCATGTTCTGTGTTATGGATCACTGCTTTTTGTACTTGTCATGCGGACCATATGTATTTAAGTACATACTGCTAGATTTATAAGAGGAACATTATCTATCTCTCAACATAATGCACAGAATTAAGTATATAAAATAATCAGCCAGTCATTTAGTGGCAAGCCAAAACATAAATGTATGCAGACATGGTCAAGAGGCTCACAATGTGACTAACTGACTTTGACCATGAAATAATTGTTTGTGCCAGACAGGGTGCTTTGACTATCTCAGAAACTGCCAAACTCCTGGAATTTTCATGCACAATAGCTTCTAGAGTTTGCACACAATGGTACGCAAAATATAAAAATCCAGTTACCAGTACTGTGGGTGAATACACCTTGGTAATGAACAAAGTCTGAGGAGAACAGCCAAACTGCTTAAAGCGGACATTAAATGAAATAACCAAGTGTTACAATAATAATATCCAGAGGAGTATCTCTGAACTCACAGCACGTTAAACCTTGAAGTGAATGAGCTATATCAGTGGAAGACAGTAGGTTCTCCTCCTGTCAGTAATAAACAGGAAATATGGGCATAGGCTTTCCAAAACTTGACTGTTAAAGATGTAAGCTCTCAGGAGCAGGGCCCTCTTTCATTGTGTGCTGCTTCTACTATTCCATCACCCTCTGTACCTCTTGGCCTGCTTCCCTAGCTTTGGCCAACTTCTCGCTGATTTCTACCATCACTTTCACTCATTGTCCCAGAAAAAATTTGATTTGCATTACCATGTTACCTGTGTCTGTGTGTGTATATATATATATATATATATATATATATATATATATATATATATATATATTTATTTTTTTTGTTCTCCCTGTTTCATGTTGTGTTATGGCTCTCTGTTTTCTGTATATGTCATGTATGGCACTGTGGACCCTTTGTGGTGCCTTATAAATTAAAGATAATACTAATAATAATAATAATAATAGGCAATATATCACCAGGTATGAAGAATAGTCATTTCTGCTGCAACACACGGATAGTTGGGTAAGGATTTGCCATGAACAACATAAATTGATTGTCACAATACTTGAAGAAGGTTTAGGATGCAGTACACTGCACCCTATTTAGCTTTACCTGCCGGGAGACACAGAGTCTAATGTGGGACAGGTGTTCGCCCAGAACCTCCGCAAGAAGGGATGTACCCACAAAGGTCACATCCCTCTGAGTAGTTATTAGGTGAGAATGTGAGGGGTAGGGATGGTCAGATGAGCCAGGGGTCGATAAACGGTCACAAAACACAGTAGCAAAATCGGAATCCAAGTAGAATGGTCAGAAAAGCCAGGCGAAGTCACCACCAGGAATCCACCGTATATGCCAGAAGGTAAGAAATTAATGGGGCGGGAGGCTCCCGTCGGGAGCCAGAGAAGCCAAGGTAGCACACAGCTAAACTGATGTGATACCCGGAAAACTGCAGGACACTATAACCCTGTGGAACAGGACTGTCTTACAGCATGATATAGAAGAGACTGTAGGACTCAGGGAAAATCCAGGCTGTGAGGTGGCTGGAACGTTCTGGGGTTTGTGTGACAGGAAATAATACTACTGTGGAGACAGTGATTCAGCAAGAAAGCAGGGTAACAGATAGAGGGCTGACGAGCCTTAACAAATAAGAAAATAGAGGAAAACAAATAGAAAAAAAGACAGCTAACAAACTGGAGTGACAGCAACAGTGAATAAGAAAATTGATAGAGTGACAGAGGTGCAGCAGTGAATAAAGGTGGTGAGACAAAGTGAAAAAGAAATCTGAGACAGACATTAAAAGTGTCAGAAAGATAGCAATATAAAGAGGAATTGATAAAGAGATAACAGAAGAGGATGAGACAGTGAGATATATTTACCTGTTTGCAAGTGACAGGTACTCTGACAGGAAAACATAGCAAATAGTTTCATATAGTTATCAGAACATCTGTATTATTTATTCCTCCCTGTTTATATTAGAGTTGCGAAAAACCGAGTCCACCCGAACTTAACCAGCTCTGTACTTTCGCGCGCCCTCGGAACTGAAAACAAGACAAAATGTCATAGTCGCGTCGTTGGATCTCGCAAGATTTAGATTCTATAAGTATATAGTTATAGTTATAGTTCACACAGAAACAGGAGAGGAGGCAGTTTGCAGTGTTGAAAGATAAACTATAGGGCTGGCAGTGTTCTTCAAAGTCTACCATGACATTTTACTGTACCATAGCTCACCCAGAAATAGGAGAGGTGGCATTGTTCAGTGCTGAAACAGAAATTCAAATAATACGGCTGGCAGTGTTTTTAAAAGTCTACAGTGACATTTTCCTGTGTCATCAAAATGAATTCACACCAGCCCACAGAAGACTAGGAGCACCAAGCAGCTGCTGGCAGCAGTCATGATGCTAGTAATCCCTCTACATCATCTGCTAAAGCCTATATTAAAGTGCATATTGTTTTTAAGTCAGGGAAACAAAATTGTAAAAAAACACCTTTTACCTTGGTCACCTTTTACCTTGGTTACCTGTAGTCAAGGCAAAGTTAAATGCCGAAAAAAATAAAATTGCCAACATGCCAGCAGTAGATAAGACCACCCAACAAAGGGCAGATTTAAGAAAAAATAGCTGCATTTCTGTGGAATCTCCACTATTCCTAAGCTGCAGACCAACAAAATGACGCTTTAGCTCACAGGATTTGGGGTTAATGAATGATACTGCATGTACAGCTGCAACATTCCTTAATAATAATAAATATAATAACCCTTGATTACAGTTGTCCTGGATATTATCGAGTATATTAATTTCCGAAAGAAAAGCACAGAACAATTTTAACACAAGACATCTGCAACAGTTGCAAGTTTTATGGTTGGCTGTGAATTTTAACCCCTTATGGTATGTTATATGGTTGCACAGACAGACCTTTAAACAATGACTAAAAAATGCAATCATTTTGCTCTGCTGCCAATTAGATTTTCAAATCAGTGTGTATAATTGTTGTTGCTGCATTATGATTGAAATGCAGGATTTGAATGCTCTATCACTGCCACAACATTAAAGGGGGTTCATTTTTTCTTTTTAGGGTAACATTAGTTAGAGATGGATTGGGTGCTTGTCAAAGTCTGTTGTGCATAAAGCAAGCAAAGAGCACCAACACCTTTGCAGATGTTTTTAAAACAGCATTAATGAGTGCCATGACAAGGAAGGGGGTAACTGGGATCGCTATCTTGTGGGTGCAATTTGCGGGTTGAACACCAAAAAGTTCCAGGTTATAAAATACACAACGGTTCTTCCCCACTATATACACTCTCTTTTTATTTAGTTTGAAATCACCATATGGCGGGATCAGATTTTAGGAATAAAAGAAGGGATAAAGAAATAACAATCAGAGATTGGAATTTGGTGGCATGGAACTTGTATTCTGTAATAACCTCCCTGTGACACCAGCAGGCACCCAGGATATATTAAATAAGAGAGGAAGTAGAAAAAACAAATATAAGAGAGGATCCAATGCAGACACTTTGCACTGATTTCAGCCAGTCAAGAAAACAACATTGCATCTGGTCCTAAACATGTATTCCTAATGTAAGTGAAGCTACAGTTCATTAAAATGTGAGGGCAAAGCGATATTTGGCAAGATTAATCCCTGTAGTATGCTATTATGGGCTAAACACAAAACAAAATAGCGTTGCTTTTCACTATACTGAGGCATACTATTCAGCAGCTTTCATTCCTTCTGGCATATGTGGGCTGATTAATCCCCCTCTAGTGTCTGACGGTCTTGCCTCTTTGATGGCTGGCCACACCCCTTCTGGTGGGCCCCTGGTGTTGCAGCTCCCGGTGGGCCCTTCATGCCCCTGTCTGTCTGTGTGTGTTAGGCAATTTAGACTGTAAGCCCCAATGGGCCAGGGACTGATGTGCGTGAGTTCTCTGTACAGCGCTGCGGAATTAGTGGCGCTATATAAATAAATGGTGATGATGATGATATTGATTTTTACTCAGTTTATCATCATCATCATCATCATTTATTTATATAGCGCCAACATATTCCGTAGCGCTTTACAATTGGGGACAAACGTAATAAACTAATAAACAAACTGGGTAAAACAGCTTACAATCTATGGGACAATGGGAGATTGACACATGAGGTTAAGTATACATTTTGCATCTTGGCCGAGCCAGACTGCAAAGGTAAGGTGACTCATAAGCTAAATGATCCTGTCACACAACAATGTTGGTCCGGGGGTAGTTGTCTTCTGTGAAATTGTGTAACAGGCTAAAGGTAGTGAGGTTAAGATGGTGGTTGAGGAATATTATAAGCTTGTCTGAATAGGTAGGTTTTCAGAGAACGCTTGAAAGTTTGTAGAACAGAGGAGAGTCTTATTGTGCGAGGGAGAGAGTTCCATAGAGTGTGTGCAGCCCGAAAAAAGTCCTGTAACCGGGAATGGGAGGATGTAATGAGGGTGGATGAGAGACGCAGATCTTTTGAAGAACGGAGTTGCCGAGTTGGGAGATATTTTGAGACAAGAGAGGAGATGTATGTTGGTGCAGCTTTGTTGATGGCCTTGTAGGTTAGTAAAAGTATTTTATATTGGATTTGGTAGAAGACAGGCAGCCAGTGTAGAGACATACAGAGTGATTCAACAGAGGAATAGCTATTTGCAAGGAAAATCAGTCTTGCCGAAGCATGGGTTTGAGTCTGCTTTTGGGAAGACCAGTAAGGAGGGAATTGCAATAGTCAATGCGGGAGATGATTAGTGCATGAATTAAGGTTTTAGCAGTGTCTTGTGTGAGATATGTGCGGATTCTGGAAATGTTCTTTAGATGTATGTAACATGATTTAGATATAGAGTCAATGTGGGGAACAAAGGATAGGCGTGAATCAAGGATTACACCTAGGCAGCGAGCTTGTGGGGTGGGATTTATGGTCATGTTATCAACAGAGATAGAAATGTCAGGTATGCTCTTGTTGGCGGGTGGGAATATTATTAACTCTGTTTTAGAAAGATTAAGTTTGAGTTGACGAGAGGACATCCAAGATGATATGGCAGAAAGACAGTCAGTTACACGGGACAACACAGATGTCAAGATATCAGGAGAGGATAGATAGATTTGGGTATCATCCGCATAGAGATGATACTGAAAGCCAAAGGAACTTATTAGATTTCCAAGAGAAGCGGTATAGATAGAGAACAGCAGAGGACCTAGCACCGAGCCTTGTGGTACTCCAACTGATAGGGGAAGCGGAGCAGAGGTGGCTCCAGAGAAATTAACAGTGAAAGAGCGATTAGAGAGGTAAGATGAGAACCAGGATAGAACTGTGTCTTGAAGACCTAGGGATTGCAGCGTTTGTATGAGAAGAGAGTGGTCAACGGTGTCAAATGCAGCCGAGAGATCCAGGAGAATTAGGAGAGAGTAATGGCGTTCAGTCTTAGCAGTGATCAGATCATTAACAACCTTGGTCAGCGCAGTCTCTGTGGAGTGTTGAGAACGAAAGCCAGACTGAAGAGGATCCAACAGGTTGTTTGCGGAAAGAAAGCGTGTGAGGCGAGTAGGCAAGTCTCTCTAGAAGCTTGGAGGGGCAAGGGAGCTGAGAGATGGGACAGTAATTTGAGAGAGAGTTTGGGTCGGAGTTTTGTTTTTTTAGAATAGGAGTAATCACTGCATGATTGTATAGTGATGGAAAGATGCCAGTAGAGAGTGAGAGATTACAGATTTGAGTTAGAGGTGAAATGAGCACAGAAGACAGGGATCTACCAATTTGCGAGGGAATAGGATCAAGAGGACAGGAGGTAGAGTAGGAAGACAAGAAGAGCGTAGAAATTTCCTCTTCATTTGTGGGGTCAAATGAAATCAAACCAGTTGATTTGCTTTGGTATAATAAAACATGATCATGGGAGTGTACACACTATTGCAATATTGGACCTAACAGTCGCTTACTGTGTGATTAGCACAATAATTGGTTGGAAAGCCTGTAGTTTGTGCCTAGCTTTAGTTTAAGTGCACAGGATAATCAATTTCAGCTAAGTTGAAACAAAATGAACAAGTTGATGCTGTAAGGCAAGGCCACTCTATTTTCCATAACTGTTGAGAAGGAAGCAACATGAATTTCAAGGGTCTGAGTCATTAAACAGAACAAAGCAAACAGAAGGAGTAAATTTGCACCTTGGCAAAACCATGTTGCATTGGAGGGGGAGGTAAATATAAAATGTAGGGACAGATTTATAGTTGGGTAGCGCATGTCCTAGTTCAACTTGAAATTTCAGTGTAAAAATAAAGCTAACAAGTATGTGTGCGCTACATGTAAAAATAGCCAGTATTTTCCTTACGTGCAAAATAATAAACTAATTTGCACCACTTGCATTGTAATATGGTTTTGTCTAGGAGAAAACTTATATGTGTCTTTCCTGATTTTGTTCTTGTTCTGGGTTCCAAAGAAATTATGAAGTAGTTCTAAACTATTATACAAACAGAAAAATATTTGCTGTCCTGTTGGCTTACAATACAACATTCAGTTTAGGGGATCTTTATGTTACCACAATTGGGTTTCCTCATTTAATGTTTGATGAATCACCACTGATACCAGCAGCCTTTCTTTTACATGAAACAAGGAAGTAGAAAACTCACAGACTTTTCCTTCAATGTCTACTTGAACACTGTCCACAATTGAATTCCAACAAGGTAGTTGCAGTTACGGACAGGGAACAAGACATTTTAAATGCTTTTGACACTTTACTTCCAAATAGAAAGTGGGTTGTATGCTGGAATCACATCAGACAAGATGTTAAATTCTGGCTCAGAAAGCATGGTGCAATGTCAATTGACATCAAGGTGTACTTAACTGATATAGTAGACTTACTAAATTCACAATCAGAAGTGTAATACATGAAGCTTTTAAGTAAAGCTAAAAGAAAATTGAGTCATGCCTTTGTGTAGTACTTTGAAGTAGAGATGCTCGGGCTCGGTTTTCTGAAAACTGAACCCACCCGAATTTAGAGGATCCGAGTAGGCTTGTGAGCCAACTCGGTACTTTCGCGCATCCTCGGATCTGAATCAATGCAAAACGTCATCATTATTTTGTCGGATCCCGCGGGATTTGAATTCCATAAGTACCTCCCTCCCCAGGAGATTGAGCGCCATTGCTCACACAGAAACAGGGATAGCAGTGTTGTTGCCACTTTCCAGTCTCCAGTGCCAATGCTCATACAGAAACAGGAGGGGTAGCAGTGTTCTTGTCACTTGACAAAAGTTGACAGGAAATGGCTGGAAATTAATGTTATTGAGGTTAATAATAATGTAGGAACAAAAAAAGAACCAAATTATGTGATTTTAGAAAAAAATAAATAAATAGGGATTTTAGAAAAAAATAGGGATCCAAAACTAAAACTGAAACATGCGAGGGCAGTTTTGCCAAAACCAAAACACGAAGTTAATCCAGATTAAAAACCAAAACCAAAACAGGGGAGTCAGTGAACATCTCTACATTGTAGGTCAGATAATTTTATATTCTGTACTCAAGCTGGATCATGGATTTTTAAATAATATAAGGTTTTGGAAAAACAAGGGATCACAACCATGCAATACATTTACTATAGTTTCCAATTTCAGTGTAAAAATAAAGTTAACAAGTATGTGTGCGCTACATCTAAAAATAGCCAGTATTTTCCTTACGTGCAAAATAATAAACTAATTTGCACCACTTGCATTGTAATATGGTTTTGTCTAGGAGAAAACTTATATGTGTCTTTCCTGATTTTGTTCTTGTTCTGGGTTCCAAAGAAATTTTGAAGTAATTCTAAACTATTATACAAACAGAAAAATATTTGCTGTCCTGTTGGCTTACAATACAACATTCAGTTTAGGGGATCTTTATGTTACCACAATTGGGTTTCCTCATTTAATGTTTGATGAATCACCACTGATACCAGCAGCCTTTCTTTTACATGAAACAAGGAAGTAGAAAACTCACAGACTTTTCCTTCAATGTCTTGAACACTGTCCACAATTGAATTCCAACAAGGTAGTTGTAGTTACGGACAGGGAACAAGATATTTTAAATGCTTTTGACACTTTACTTCCAAATAGAAAGTGGGTTGTATGCTGGAATCACATCAGACAAGATGTTAAATTCTGGCTCAGAAAGCATGGTGCAATGTCAATTGACATCAAGGTGTACTTAACTGTCACTCTCCAGTCTCCAGTGCCATTGCTCAGTGCCATTGCTCATACAGAAACAGGAGGGGTAGCAGTGTTCTTGTTACTTGACAAAAATTGACTGGAAATTAATGTTATTGAGGTTAATAATAATGTATGTACAAAATAATAATTTTAATAATAATGTAGGAACAAAAAAAGCCAATGTATATGATTTTAGCAAAAAAACAGTGATAGAACCAAAATCAAAACACGCGAGGGCAGTTTTGCCAAAACCAAAACACGAAGTTAATCCAGATCCAAAGCCAAAACACAAGGGTCAGTGAACATCTCTACTTTGAATGTCAGATTAATTCTATAATGTGTACTCAAGCTGGATCATGGATTTTTAAATAATATAAGGTTTTGGAAAAACACGGGATCACAACCATGCAATACATTTACTATAGTTTCCACCTTTATCCAGTGCAATTACTATGTTTCCAGCTTTTACCCACATCCCTCAGGGTTTGTGGGATGCACTACAGAAACTACATGAAATATCCAGTTTAAACAGCAAATTATTTCTGCTAAGTAAAATGTACCAAATGAAACTTAGAAAAGGAAAGACTGTGCAGGAGCATCTAAATGGATTGCTGGAAATTGTATCACAGCTCCGATCTGTAGGAGAATATATAAATTGCAACCACATAGTCGTCTGTGGTCTGGAAAGATCCAGATGCACAGAAGTGCAATACTGCAGCCGTGGTATTGCTGTCAAGATGATGTGCAAAGGCTCTAGGTTGCTCTGCACAATGCGCACCAAACATCCCAAAGAGGCTGACACATGGCCTGAAGACACGCTCCCTGGGCCGGTGACGGTGCACCAGTTGCTGAGTTTGGAACCAGCCTACGCCTGTAATCCTTCTATTAAAAAATACAAAAACAAAAAAAATTACAAATGTATTGTACTAAATAGTCATACATAGCAGACAACATAGCCTTTAAAAAAAACTTTTAAAGCATACACGCGCAATGCAAATATATTCAAGCGTGTAGGAACTAGACAACACGCACATACCATTTTAAAACAGACAACAGTACAGTATGACATTATTGTGTTACAAATGTATGAAAATAATTTGAAAAAGAGAGACCATTTCAAACTTTCGCACCAGTATGCAGTGCCTGTAAAAGAAAATATAAAATAATGCACCTATCTCTTTGGTTCTCAGTAAACAATTGTCAGCAAACAATAATTGGTTGATGAAATGGCACCACTGTAATCTCCCTCTGAGGTTCTTATATAGTGTTGTATAATGAGATGACTGCGTGCAGGTGAATAGTCAATCCCCCCCATTATATGATGAGGTTGGGAATGCTGTGTTTGGTCATTTAGATTTAATATACAAAGGTAAAGGGCATTTGGATTTAAAAACAAACAGATAACAATTGATACAAATAATTAATGTATAGCAGTTATAAAAAACAATGGGATGAAATAACAGAGAATAAACTTACATATAATAATCTGTACGCCTGGGCCAGGCAGAAGAGATGGACAGTTCTTCAATTAGATTGAGACCTCAAGAGCTGACAATATCTTACAAATGGTCTCATCTTTTAAAGACACTTCCTTAACCTTTCCCTCACCGATTTACAACCTCAATTTACATCTTCCCTGTTTAATCCCCAATGTTAAAATGTAACATATATTTTCCGGGGAGTGTCACACAGTCCCAATATTATCATTAATAAATCCAATACTCATTTACCAATCTATATATACCAAACAGTGATAGATCAGGTGGATTAGTTGAGCTGATACTCATATCCTCTCATTCCCTGCATGACAGACAGCTTTATTAGACGTACAGTCATGGCCAAAAGTTTTGAGAATGACACAAGTATTGGTTTTCACAAAGTTTGCTGCTTCAGTGTTTTTAGAACTTTTTGTCAGATGTTGCTATGGTGTACAGAAGTAAAATTACAAGCACTTCATAAACGTCAAAGGATTTTATTGACAATTACATTAAGTTTATGCAAAGAGTCAATATTTACAGTGTTGACCCTTTTTTTAAAAAACCTCTGCAATTCGCCCTGGGATGCTGTCAATCAACTTCTGGGCCACATACTGACTGATGGCCGCCCATTCTTGCCTAATCAATGCTTGGAGTTTGTCAGAGTTTGTGGGTTTTGGTTTGCCCACTTGCCTCTTGAGGATTGACCACAAGTTCTCAAAGGGATTAAGGTCTGGGGAGTTTCCTGGCCATGGACCCAAAATTTCGATCCCCAAGCCACTTAGTTATGACTTTTGCCTTATGGCAAGGTGCTCCATCATGCTGGAAAAGGCATTGTTCGTCACCAAATTGTTCTTGCATGGTTGGGAGAAGTTGCTCTTGGAGGATGTTTTGATACCATTTTTTATTCATAGCTGTGTTCTTAGACAAAATTGTGAGTGAGCCCACTCCCATGGCTGAGAGGCAACCCCACACATGAATGGTCTCAGAAGGCTTTACTGTTGGCATGACAAAAGACTGATGGTAGCGCTCACCTTTTCTTCTCTGGACAGGCGTTTTTCCAGATGCCCCAAACAATCAAGAGAAAATGACTTTACCCCAGTCTTCAGAAGTCCAATACCTGTACCTTTTGCAGAATATCATCTGTCCCTGATGTTTTTCCTGGAGAGAAGTGGCATCTTTGCTGGCCTTCTTAACACCAGGCCATCCTCCAGAAGTTTTCGTCTCACTGTGCGTACGGATGCACTCAGACCTGCCTGCTGCCATTCCTGAGCAAGCTCTGAACTGGTTGTGCCCCGATCCTGCAGCTGAATCAACTTTAGGAGACAGTTCTGGCACTTGCTGGATGTTCTTGGGCACCCTGAAGCCTTCTTCACAACTATCGAACCTCTCTCCTTGAAATTCTTGATGATTTGATAAATGGTTGATTTATTTGCAATCTTACAAGCAGCAATATCCTTGCCTGTGAAGCCCTTTTGTGCAAAGCAATGATGACTGCAATGTTTCCTTGCAGGTAACCATGGTTAACAGAGGAAAAACAATTATTTCAAGCACCACCCTCCTTTTAAAGCTTCCAGTCTGTTATTCTATCTCAATCAGCATGACAGAGTGATCCATTATGCATTATGTGGTTGCGATGTTAGAAATCGATTTTTGGCACACATTAAGCTGATTAATACCATTCTTAAATGCCATAGCCTACACCAGTATTGTTCCTGACCATGTGAATTCATATTTGACAACAGTCTACTTATCTTGTAATGGCTACTTCCAGTAGGATAATTGACCTTGGGGTCTATTTAAAATGATTTGTGGCAATGTGGCTGTTCTGTTCATTTGTTCCCACCACATTGCCGCATATGTGTTCGGGGACCATCCGCAGTATTTACTGCCAGCACCATGATGTTGTTAAAGCACAGAATTTCAAAACTATAATTCTGGAAATCTGTATAAAATCGTACACTGGGGCATTTTGCTCCAGCTCCAGCAATGCTACTGATGTAAATTCTGCTGGTCATGACTGCATACACACTTCAGAATTTGCCCAGCATCGTTCCATTGATGATATTGATTTTCAGTCAGTTTATCAAATCAAACCAGTTGATATGCTTTGGTATAATAAAACATGATCATGGGAGTGTACACACTATTGCAATATTGGACCGAACAGTCGCTTACCGTGTGATTGGCACAATAATTGGTTGGAAAGCCTGTAGTGTGTACCTAGCTTTAGTTTTACTGCACAGGATATTCAATCTCTGTCAGCTAAGTTGAAACAAAATGAACAAGTTGATGCTGTAAGGCAAGGCCACTCTATTTTCCATAACTGTTGATAAGGAAGCAACATAAATTTCAAGGGTCTGAGTTATTAACCAGAGCAAAGCAAACAGAAGGAGTAAATTTGCACCTTGACAAAACCATGTTGCATTGGAGGGGGAGGTAAATAAAAAATGTAGGGACAGATTTATAGTTGGGTAGCGCATGTCCTAGTTCAACTTGAAATTTCAGTGTAAAAATAAAGCTAACAAGTATGTGTGCCCTACATGAAAAAATAGCCAGTATTTTCCTTACGTGCAAAATAATAAATTTGCACCACTTGCATTGTAATATGGTTTTGTCTAGAAGAAAACTTATATGTGTCTTTCCTGATTTTGTTCTTGTTCTGGGTTCCAAAGAAATTTTGAAGGAATTCTAAACTATTATACATATAGAAAAATATTTGCTGTCCTGTTGGCTTACAATACAACATTCAGTTTAGGGAATCTTTATATTACCACAATTGGATTTCGTCAATTAATGTTTGATGAATCACCACTGATACCAGCAGCCTTTCTTTTACATGAAACAAGGAAGTAGAAAACTCACAGACTTTTCCTTCAATGTCTACTTGAACACTGTCCACAATTGAATTCCAACAAGGTAGTTGCAGTTACGGACAGGGAACAAGACATTTTAAATGCTTTTGACACTTTACTTCCAAATAGAAAGTGGGTTGTATGCTGGAATCACATCAGACAAGATGTTAAATTCTGGCTCAGAAAGCATGGTGCAATGTCAATTGACATCAAGGTGTACTTAACTGATATAGTAGACTTACTAAATTCACAATCAGAAGTGTAATACATGAAGCTTTTAAGTAAAGCTAAAAGAAAATTGAGTCATGCCTTTGTGTAGTACTTTGAAGTAGAGATGCTCGGGCTCGGTTTTCTGAAAACTGAACCCACCCGAATTTAGAGGATCCGAGTAGGCTTGTGAGCCAACTCGGTACTTTCGCGCATCCTCGGATCTGAATCAATGCAAAACGTCATCATTATTTTGTCGGATCCCGCGGGATTTGAATTCCATAAGTACCTCCCTCCCCAGGAGATTGAGCGCCATTGCTCACACAGAAACAGGGATAGCAGTGTTGTTGCCACTTTCCAGTCTCCAGTGCCAATGCTCATACAGAAACAGGAGGGGTAGCAGTGTCCTTGTCACTTGACAAAAATTGACAGGAAATGGCTGGAAATTAATGTTATTGAGGTTAATAATAATGTAGGAACAAAAAAAGAACCAAATTATGTGATTTTAGAAAAAAATAAATAAATAGGGATTTTAGAAAAAAATAGGGATCCAAAACTAAAACCGAAACATGCGAGGGCAGTTTTGCCAAAACCAAAACACGAAGTTAATCCAGATTAAAAACCAAAACCAAAACAGGGGAGTCAGTGAACATCTCTACATTGTAGGTCAGATAATTTTATATTCTGTACTCAAGCTGGATCATGGATTTTTAAATAATATAAGGTTTTGGAAAAACAAGGGATCACAACCATGCAATACATTTACTATAGTTTCCACCTTTATTTAGTTCATTTACTATGTGTGACAGGATGGACCGCCTATGCCACCCTGTCTGTTGTAGGGAACCGGCTGGGCTTAATGTGCCACAGTTCCCTTTCGTTATCCCAAATGCGCCCTCTTGCCGCAGTAGGAGGCGCTTACAATGCTGCCACCACTGAGCTCCTTTTTGGCACTCAGAACCACGTTCCTTCTGGATAACTGTCACTGCTAGTGTACTTCTGTGCTAGTACACTTGGGCTGGTAACTCCGGACCGCTTACTATGGGTCAGGGTTGATGTGGATGGCCTATCACACTGAACAGAGCTGCAGGGTAGCGGCAGAGTGGTGGTACTGGAGAGCTGGGTCCAACCTCAGAATCAGCCAGAAAACGGATTAGATCTTAGGGTCTAATCGGCAGGTCACAGGATTACAGCAATATTGAAGAAATTGTCAAGCAGGGTCTTGAAGCAGAGTGATGTTTATTGCTCAAGTGTCCTGACAAGGACAGTTCCACTGATTTAAAGTATCAGTGGTCAGGTCAGATGGAACATCAGAATGATACATTACATGCTCACACAGCTCACCTTTTATACAGTTCTGACATAACTCCTAGCAGAGGTAAGCCAGCCCCTTGGACCTAGCTGGCTCGAACCCGTCTAGAATATTCCCTCAGATCTCAGGATGTAATCTAATTTTGCATCTAATAATTGAACTTCCATGTCAACTTGATTTCATCAGATCTCAGGATGTAATCTAGTTTTGCATCTAACACAATTTAACTTCCACATCCCCCCTTCAGTTGTTCTGTCTCCATTGTTTAGAGTTCTTGTCTGTCTAACAGGACCTGCATTCAGGAAACGGCCCCCTGTTGTGCATTCAAGTGTTGGTCACTCACATTGAATAGACTTAATTAGCTTTAATGAGGACACATCCTCTAGACTACACAACAGACTTACAAATGCTTATCAGAAATCAAACATATACCTTAGAGATGAATGCATTTCCTTGCACCAAGATATGCAAAAATATTTCAAAACAAAGACTTATTGTATCAGGTATACAGCAGAAATAAGGTATTTGCTTTTGAAAGGTTAAAACAGAAAAACCGAATTTTCTACCCTGGTCTCAGAAATAACGATTTACTATCTCACAATATACACAATATCAAAAATAAGTGCACGTGCAATTATATAAATAAGCGCCCTGCGCAGGGCCGGATTAAAGGAATGGAGGCCCCTGGGCTAAGGGGGCCTCCATTCCCCCGTGAGGGCTCACCCCCGTGATCCGAGCTGGCCGCGCCCCCCTGAGATATCCTGAGAGAAGATTAAAATGTTGTCTAGGTAAACGACTACGCAGACATAGAGAAGATGCCTGAAAATCTCATTGAAGAAATTTTGGAATTACATAAACTGAACGGCTGTCACGGGCACTAGGAGTCTTTACCCAGGGATCACCAGGTGATGGACTTACCAGAGCAGTATAGATGGTAATATGGTACTCTGGTAGCGGAGTGATCACGGAACAGGAGACAGCAGATGGTAGAGAATGCTCGTGGAAAGTCTATGACTAGCAGCACTGGTAATATATAGGTAGTAGTACACGAGGAACTGAATGGACAAAGGAAACGTGAGGGTAGTCAGTGGTCTGCGGTAGCAAGTTGTACCACTGCTATAGTGAGGAGGAATGTCCAGAAACAACCAGGAGGTGATGAGAGTCAGCGGTCTGCGTTTAGCAAGTTGTACCGCTGTCTAGGTGAAGGAATGGAATCCAGGGGGAGGTATCCGGGAAGTCAGTGGTCTGCGTTAGCAAGTTGTACCACTGCTATGTGAAAGGATACTGGAACAGGTGACTCAGGAAACAGGGAACAGTGGTCTGCCTCTAGCAAGTTGTACCACTGAATATATATATGTGAGGAGAAGCACAGGGAGAGAAATGCAATGCAGAATATACACGGGCACACTGAACTTGATCCCACGATGATATGCACAATATAGTAATGACTGAACAGCACTGCACAATAATACAAAGTCACAGGAACTATCCGGGCAAAAGGTAACACAGTCAAATAATGGCAATAGTCTCAGTGGATAGTAAACTCCAGAGGAGAACAACTCAGTCCAGCAAGATATGCAATACACCAGCACAGTCAATGAGAAGTATGCATACAGTGGTTCAGGAGCAGGCTGTCAGACAGGAGTGCAGAGATAGCTGAACGGCTGGAGGCCGGCAGGATGCGAAGTCCCAGGAGGGTAGAAGCGGTAATCAAGTAGGTGCAGCGCACAGGTAGGTAGACCAGCAGAGATAGAAACAAATACTCAGGAAGCAGTAGTATATAGAACTGGACACCTGGAGAACACTGAAGAGTAGAGATGGTCTAGACGAGATGAAAGCAGCGAGGCGTTGATCCGATGCAGACTGACGAGTTGACACAGGCAGGAACACTGTAGAAGCACGGAGAGCGGATCAGCTGGCTGCAGACACGAGTAGAACTGAAGGGTAGCGGCAAGCAGGACACTGCAGGTACACGGAGGTAGCGGATAGGAATCAGCAGGTGCAGTCACGATGAAACACGGGAGAGTTGAGATGAGCTGGAACTGTTGAGCACGGAGGCAGCGGATAGGAATCAGCTGGTGCAGTCTCGATGAAACACAGGAGAGTTGAAGTGAGTAGATAACTGTAGTGCACGCAGGCAGCGGATAGGAATCAGCTAATACAGTCACGATGAAACACAGGAGAGTTGAAGTGGTCTGGAAACCACAGGAGAGTTGAAGTGGTCTGGAAACCACAGGAATCAGCTGAGCTAAATACACGAGGAAACACAGGAACACCTTCAGAGGCTCATGGGGAATGAGACTCCAAGATCAGGCAACGAGGTCTAGACAGCAGGTGCTTTAAATAGGGAGTGTTGCCTGATCAGCCAATTAACTAAAAGGAACAGGTACTGAAGGTTTGAAAGGACTGCGCATGCGCAGACCCTCAGGATGGTGGACGGCCACGGTTCCTAAACACACGGGAAGAAGCACTCACAGTCTGGTGAGTGACAACGGCATTACAAGATACTCGTAGTGGCCATCACGGGTATTAAAGGCCGTGTTCCATTAATCTCCAGATCTGATTCTAATAAGATTAATCTGTTCCTGATGTAAGGTTCCAACCTGAAGGGTAATGGGCTTAGTGCAAAGTTCACTGGTACCGTTAGTGATGCGGGATCTCTCAATAGTGGTAATGGAGACAGGGAATTCCAGAGGAACAACAGGTAAGGAACCCTGTGAAATTATAGAGAGAGAGAGATAAAATTCATAGCTGCCTCAGAGTCTAATATGGCAGAAGTGTGAATAGGCCCAGAAGGGCCATACAAAGTGACAGGAAAAGAACAAACTTTAGGAATTCCTAGAGATGGAGAGGATTCAGAGATACCCAGTCTGACTTTTCTGGAGCAGGTTATAGCCTGGCGTTTCCCAACCTCTTGGGACAGGCGTTGAGCATATGACCAGGGTCTGCACAGTTTATGCATAGTTTGTTCTTAAGTTTTCGGTCCTATTCCTCTGGGGTCGGGCGAGACTGCCCAATTTGCATTGACTCGTCCTCCGGAATGAGAAGATGAAAGCGCGGGACGACGGGAGTTGTCTCTCTCAGTGGCCCTTTCATGAAAATGAAGATCTACTCGATTACATGAGGAGATCAGAGTGTCCAAAGTGGTTGGCAGTCCCTGAGAGGCCAAGGCGTCTTTGATTTTGTCTGAGATACCTTGCCAGACATCGTTATTCCAACGAAGCTCCGATGGTACAGTACGAAAATGAATGACATACTGAGCTACAGAGGAGGAACCTTTGCGGAGTCTAAGAATACTGGAGGCTGCGGATCCAGGCTCATCGAATATTTTGTGGAATGCAGCGATGAATGCTGTGCTGTCTGAGAGGAGATGATCATCACGCACCCAAAGGGGGGAAGCCCAAGCTAAGGCCTGACCAGAAAGCAAAGAAATGAAATATGCCACCTTGGACCTTTGGGTAGGGAAGTTTTGCGGCTGCAACTCAACTTGAATAGAGCATTGGTTGAGAAAGCCCCGACATGACTTGGGATCTCCATCATATTTGGAGGGAGGAGGAATCCGTAGAGTAGAGGAATAGGTGGCAGGCACCTCAGGTGCAGGAGGGTCTCCTGCAGGTGCAGAGGGAGGTGCTGCAGGAGCAGCAGCCTGCAAGGAGTCTATTTGGGTAGCTACATTTTGAACACACTGTAGCAGTTGACGTTGAATGGTGTCTTGTTGCTTCACTCTGTTGAGCAGATGCTGGAGCATATCTTTAGCTGACGGTTCCCCGGCAGGATCCATGTTGGCCTGTTACTTACTGTCACAGTTCTGTAGACTTGGATGCTTGGTCTGCCCAGTTTAGCACTACTTCCAGCAAGGCGCGGAATCTAACGGTTAGATGGGGTTCACCAGGGGGCGCTGCATTGTGGTTTGATCTTTGCTGCGTCTGTACTGCAGGTTGTGGCCCTTACTGGGAGTACCAGGCGACCTATAGGGAAAGTCATTGAAACAAATAGTAATAAGGCACTGACTGCGGTGCGAGCGGGTTAAAGTAACAGAGGAAGTAATAATCTGCGGATGGCAGATATTTGCTGGAACAATAGAGTTGTCATCTGAGATGAACCAGTCTGAGGATGGCAGGTTTGCCACTGGGTTGGTGGAACATACACAGGAGGTGTAATAGACTGCGGATGGCAGATTTACCACTGGAATGGTGGAGCATACACAGGAGGTGTAATAATCTGCGGACAGAAGCTTTACCACTAATATGGTGGAGCACACACAGGTGGTGTAATAGTGTGTGGACAGCAGGTTTACCACTGGAATGGTGGAGCGCACGCAGGAGGTGTAATAGTCTACGGACAGCAGATTTACTACTGGAATGGTGAAACGCAAACACAGGAGGTGTAATAGTCCAAGGACAGCTGATGAATCTTAGGAGAGGTAGCAGGAGATGAAGGAGCCATGTCTAGCACCTAGGGTAGGCAACTAAAAGAACAGTCACTGAGCTGCTGGTGCAAGGGCCTTTTAAGTTTGAAGCCAAATTAGCCAGCCAATGAGGAGTCAGCAGAGGGAATAAGGAGAAGATGGCGGGCAGTCGGGACCGAGCGCGGTGGTCAGCGGGGAGCAGATAAGTGCGTCAGGCTTCGGTTATGGATGCCGAACACCCAGCGCATGACACAGGTACTTACAAGCTACAAGTAACCAACACAAAAACTGGCTCAATAACCTCCCTTTGGGCCAGTTCGCCAGACTCAGGAGAAACTGTTCAGATTTTCACACATGCAAAACACAATGTGAATTACTAGAAACCCAATTCATCAATAAAGGCTACGATAAGAGCATTATCAAACAAGCACTATAAAAAAAACCTTAAAAAAACAACTCAGAAACCCCAAAACAAGAAATTATGGAACAATCCATAGCACAAAACAACAACTTGAAAAGTTACAAAAATCATAAAGAAACACTGGCACGCATTGTTAAAAGATGACTCGCAAGCAAAATTTCTCCCCTGATAGGGGAAAAATATATTTAAAAAAAAAAAAAAAGCCTAGTTGCAGTCCTGTTCTATATTGTGAAAGGAAAATTGGCGAGGATCTACTATTCAGATTAAAGAATGAACTTTTATCATTTTAAACCTGCATTATTTTAGTGTCAGGGGTAAAGGTTATCAGCAACTGGAGTCTAAGCTGCTTGAGTTCATAATAGTTCCTGACAGTACCTTCTCCCCGTGTTTGAGTGTGTTTTCTCCAACACTCCAAAAACATACTGGTAGGTTAATTGGTTTGTGACAAAATTAATCCTAGTGTATATGGTGGTGAGGGACATAGATTGAAAGCTTCAGTGGAGCAGGGACGGATGTCAATGATTTAATATTTTCTGTAAAGAGCTGCATAATACATTAGCATTACATATATAACTGTTAATATAAATAGAAAAATGTACAATGGAAGTTAGTAGAGGAGACAAATAAAGTAATTATTACAAATTAAAATACAGTGGATATAAAAATTTGCAGCTACAATATAAATATGACTTGACTAGTAAAAGAGGCTACAAAGTATACCTATAATAAACTGTGCAGTTAACAGCAAGAAATTCCTTTGAAAACAAACTTTCCCATGTAAGTTTTAGTAATGCACCTGAAGCCTTTTATTGTTTTTTCCCCACTATATGACGGATTCCCAATATATTTAAGTGATTGGTCACCCAACCAGCAGTCAGTTGACAGTTAGCAGTTGAGCTGTTCATGTTGTGTATTGTATTTTTCTTGTTTCTCATCCATGTAATATATTTGTATACCTATAATTAGTGTAAATACGTCAAGTTGTATACAAAGTGGTTGTAGTGTCAATTTGTATATACAGAGTGTTTCAAGTAAGAATAAAGTCATTTGGTTGACAGAAGAAAAAACATTTTCCCAACATTTCAAAGCCTACCAACCATCCACTTAACCCTTACCTTGTTGCTCCTTCGCTAACCTCCTTCTCTCGATCTCCCCTCTCTCCACCAGCCCCGCTTTTCTCTCCCTTACTTTAATGGCTCCCTCTTGTGCCTGTTTGTCCACCCTCCCTTAGGATGTGAGCTCGTACGAGCAGGGCCCCTCTCCCCTCCTGTCTCCATACCTGTTCTTCTGCTCCATCTTCGCTCATATGTCTGCCCGGAGTTCTGAAGTATTGGTACTTTGTGTTTTTTGCTCTGTACTATGTCACCCTGTATGGTGTCCTGTTTGTATTATGTACGGCGCTGCGGAAACCTTGTGGCGCCTAACAAATAAATGATAATAATAATAATAATAATTTCATATCAAGCTGGGACTAATGAAACAATTTCTTACTGTCTTGCTTCAAATACATGTGTACATCTGTCCCTGGACTAAGTATACTAAAAGCTGGAATCTTTGATGGTGCTCAAAACTTATCAAGGATTCTAATTGTTGAAGCTTCTCATTGAAGACATGCTCACAAACTTTACAAATTTGGGTACTAATATTAGCATAAATGTACACTTTCTCCATAGCCACTTTTTTTCTGATAATCCTGGTGATTTTAGTGAGGAACAAGGGGAGAGGTTTCATAAAGAGTTTAAGGTGATGGAGGAAAGGTATCAAGGCACATGGAACATGAAAATGAATAACTTCACACCTTGGTAAAACCATGTTGCATTGAAAGGCGATCTAAATTTAAAATGTGGGGACAGATTCATAGTTGGGGTAAGGCATGTCCTAAATCATTTTTAAATTTCAGTGGAAAAATAAAGCTAGCAAATATTTGTGTGCTACATGAAAAAATAACCAGAATTTAATGCACAAAATAAAAAAAAACTAATATGCACCCCTTGCATTGTAACGTGGTTTTGTCACTGAGAAAACATGCAATTTTTTTGCCTTACTTTCTGTAATACTTCAGGCCCACTCTGTTTATCTGTGATTATACAAAATAAAATGCCATTATGTATTTTATGCATTTACTTTTGTATGACTTGAGACAGTTTCAGTGTGATTTGTAAGTAGGCTTTGTCTGACATAATTTTTTTTGCCATTTTTGATTTTCAATGGGGTACCAAATATCTAAAAAATTAGAGCCAATCTAGCAAACCCGACATTATATTTGGAGTCAACACTACAAAGTTACCCCAAAATCACTCTATTATGATTGGCAATAAAATTAGTGTTGACCAGTGTAACATATATATATATATATATATATATATATATATATATATATATATATATATATGTTATATTAGTGAAGTGTAAAAAATATGTAAAACAGACAGTTCAGATAGGCCAGTAGTTGGCCTTCCCACACAAGTAAGTATATCTGACATTGATGCAAATTTGGTTGCCAAAAACATCTGTCTTGGAAAGACAATGCCATTGAAAGTCCACATTCTGAGAAATTAAGAAGACAGAATTTGGCACTAGCAAAAAATACATATAAACGGAGATATGATGGCTGACGATTTATGTTATGTGATGAAGTAAGAGAACTGTATAGATGGTATAGACAATTTTTTAGTTGAATAGGAGAAAGAAAATACAATGATGGCAGAGTTACAAAATCCTTCATTAAGACGAGAGTGTACACAAGACCTCAACTATGGCCAGCGGCATTAGTAGACTTTTAAAGGATGATGAGAGAGCACAATATTAAATAGTGCAGGTCACAATGGCATTGTCCTTGGGCACACCAATCCACCCCTATGTTGAAAAGGACATGCACATAGTTTAACAAAGCAAGCACTTCAGTGACAGGCACTGCTACTGTTGTGGCTGCAGTGCTAGATTTGTTTGGGCCCCCACAAAAGCCAACATTTTGGTTGTTGAACTGGAGAATAGATAGGGATGTTAACAAATGAATCATAGGCATTTGGATAACAGTGGTCACTGGTCATCTTCTTCATTGGTGACAAATGACAATGTTATTATCACCTTCATCTTCATCAAAGATATCTATATCAATTACATTTTCATTTTAACTGTTCTATAGCATGTATGACAGATTGGAGAGAGTCAGCAGCAATACTTTGGTCTAATTGGTGAAAATGTGGACAGTTGTGCGAAGAGATCAATAGAAAATAGACTGTGAATGACTGTTGATGCTATAAATAGTAACATAGGAACAAAAACAGCTCAAAATCACATAATTTTACCTATTTTTCACAATAAAATAACTAAAACACAAAGACATTTTAGAACTAAAACCACATCCAAAACCAAAACCACGTCCAAAACCGAAACATGGAGAGCTGCCCAGGACGCCGGGCTCTGGGTGGGGCCAATGAAATACTTCACATTTCGTAATGTTGTGCGGCGGCCACTGAGTTTACCTTCCATGGCCACCGCACAGCTTCAGATACATGGCGGGGGTGGGGTGATTGATCTCCGCCCCCCACTAACAATGGGACGCACAGTGCCTCCCAGCCCTCTCCACTCACTGACTGTCGGGAGGACATCATCTTCATGTCCCGACAGTCAGTGAGCAGCCTGACAGAGAAGAGCAGCAGCATGAAGAAAAGGTCCAGCAGGTAAGTAAAAAAGATACGGGTGCACAGGAGGGCGGTGTGCTGCGGGGGGACGGGGATATTTTTAAGCATGGTGGGGGTGGTGTGCTGCCCCGGGGGAAAGACATTTTTAAGCAGAGAGGGGGCGTTGTGCTGCGGGCGGAGCATTGTTAAGCAGGGGGGACATTGTTTAGCAGGGGGGATATTGTTGAGCAGGGTGGGGGCGGTGTGTTGTGGGGGGGTTCCTTGTTGAGCAGGGGGGACATTGTTGAGCAGGGTGGGGGCGATGTGCTGCCAGGGGTGCATTGTTTAGCAGGGGGGACATTGTTGAGCAGGGTGGGGGCAGTGTGCTGCGGGGGGGGCATTGTTTAGCATGGTGGACATTGTTGAGCAGGGTTTGGGCGGTGTGCTGCGGGGGTGCATTGTTTAGCAGGGGGGACATTGTTGAGCAGGGTGGGGGCAGTGTGCTGTGGGGGGGGCATTGTTTAGCATGGCGGACATTGATCAGCAGGGGGGGCATTGTTGAGCAGGGTGGAGGCGATGTGCTGCATGGGGGGACATTGATAAGCGGGTGTTCTGGTGTGCTGCAAGGGGGGACATTGTTAAGCAGGGAGTTCTGGTGTGCTGCAAGGGGGGACATTGTTAAGCAGGGAGTTCTGGTGTGCTGCAATGGGGGACATTGTTAACCAGGAGGAACGGTGTCTGGGGGGGGGCATTGTTAACCAGGGGGGCCCCATTGTGATGCAGGGGGGAGCAGTGTAATAAAGGTACATGTTAGGGCCGCTAATTCGTATTACTTTTCACTTCCACTTGGACCAATAAAGAAAAGAAGATGCCCATTGCTTTTAACAAGTGCACAATACATAGAAAAGGACTCAAATCATCACAAAAAATTGTCTGTTATTGGCTTATTGTGTCAAGCTTTTTGTTCAGAAATCTGACACCTGTATACCTGTCCTCTAGAAATCCTATGCCTGCCACTGGGCAGCAGTGGAGTCTGGACAGTGTTCTGCATGAAACATCACTGCATCTGGACCGCTGGTGGAGGTAAGGCTTATCTTCTTTTTTTTTTACAAAAATGAAGTTTGTGAGGGTCTGGGAAGTGGGTATTTGGTGTGTGTTGGGGGAGGGGGGGTAGTTTGAAACTTTGCCTATGGCGCGAGACACCTAGCACCGGCCCTGACTGTATCTCTTCTATACCTTGAAACCTGTCGACCTTGACATCCACATGGCACCTGGTAGGATTTTTTAAGAATCCAAGGAAGATGTGCATCCATTGGATAATCAATTGAAATTATACAAGAAAAAGTTTGATATCAGTAGTTATTTGATACATTAGCTACTGGGTTATGTTCAGGCCTGAAGAATACGCTCCTCTAGCACCAATGTAGGAATCTTGTAGATCTTCCTCTTCTCTGTCTTTTCTGTTTTCTCAGTAGTACCCCCATTTTCACTAAGTGCCTTTTTATCCTTATCTATCACTATAAATGTCAACTTTTCTGCCCAACCTCATGGATCTCGCTGGGGCCACACCTGTGTCAGCTTTTTCAGACTCATCTATGCTACAGGCATTACAAATGGACATAATTCTGTTACGCTCTCAGCTGGCTCAATTTTCTGCTATACTTTTGGACCCACTCAGGAGACTATCAGAATCTGTTTCTCTGAAATCCAATACTGTTGATTTGCTTCAGCCAACTCTGTCTGCTGCTGAATCTGTGCTGCGAGCACCTCTTAATAATACCATGACAAATTTACATTTAACTAACAACTACAGTGTAACATGGCGGTTCCCAAACTGTGCGCCGCGGCTCCCAGGGGTGCCGCGGCGCTGTCACTGAGGTGCTGCGGGCCAGCCCTAGAAAAAAGCAAGAAAACAGAAACTTACCAATCCGTCGGGCGTTGGGACCCAGCAGACTTCTCTCTCCCGCAGCAGCTTGTTACTGACGTCGATATTCAGTGACAGCTGCGGTAGAGAGGAGTCTGCTGGGTCCCGGCGCCCGACGGATTGGTAAGTTTCTGTTTTCTTGCTGTTTTCTAGGGCTGGCGCCTGGTGCGGGGCAGAGGAAGGGGAGACCAGATGGCAGAGGAAGGGGGGACCCGATGGCAGAGGAAGGGGAGACCCGATGGCAGAGAAAGGGGAGACCCGATGGCAGAGAAAGGGGGGACCGAGAGCAGAGGAAGGGGGGACCCGATGGCAGAGGAAGGGGAGACCCGATGGCAGAGGAAGGGGAGACCCGATGGCAGAGGAAGGGGGGACCCGATAGCAGAGGAAGGGGAGGCCCAATGGCAGAGGAAGGGGAGACCCGATGGCAGAGGAAGGGGGGACCGAGAGCAGAGGAAGGGGATACCCGATGGCAGAGGAAGGGGAGACCCGATGGCAGAGGAAGGGGAGACCCGATGGCAGAGAAAGGGGGGACCCGATGTCAGAGGAAGGGGGGACCGAGAGCAGAGGAAGAGGGGACCGAGAGCAGAGGAAGAGGGGACCGAGAGCAGAGGAGGGGGGCAGTGTGCCTGGTTGCAGAGGGGGGCAGTGTGCCTGGTTGCAGAGGGGGGCAGTGTGCCTGGTTGCAGAGGGGGGCAGTGTGCCTGGGTGCAGAGAAGGGCAGTGTGCCTGGGTGCAGAGGTGGGGCATTTTTGCATACAACTAAATAAGTATTTCTGTCGTGACCTAAATACTAATTACAATTTTTTAACCCAACTACTTCTAAAACAGGACTGCTTAGTAATTATTTTGGAGGGGTGCCTTGAAAAAATTTGGAGACTCTAAGGGTGCCGCGGACTGCAAAAGTTTGGGAACCACTGGTGTAACAAATGCCCGGTTCACAGGTGGTCCACGCCCCCATCTGACCAAAGCGGAGCGACGGCGCAGAATAACCAACAATCTGTGTCTCTACTGTGCCAGTAATGCACACTTCTTACAAGTGTGTCCTCTCCGCAGACCACGACAGACTACCAAACCATCTTCTGTTGTTACTTCTCCACATTCTGGATTTGTTTACACTTCACCTGCTCTGCTCCCTGGGATGAGACCCAATCTGCCAACCCCACTTACCGGTTGGGAGGGGCCAGCTCCAGCCGCCTGTTCCGAGGCGCCAGCCTCTGCCTCCTGTCCTAAGGTGCCAGCCTTTGCCTCCTGTCCTGAGATGCCAGCCCCTGTTTCCAGTGCCAACCTTCCAGCTCCTGCTTCCAGTGCCAAGCTTCCAGCCTCTGTTTCCAGTCCCAAGATACTATCTGCTTCAGAGAGGGCGCTACCCTTTCAGTCCGTTCCAAAGACATTATTGAAGGTCCAGCTTGAATTGTTGGTCAATACAGTTCAGCCCGAGTTGCCAGTTTATGCGGTCCAGCCTGAGTTGCCAGTCTATGCGGTCCAGCCCGAGTTGCCAGTCTATGCGGTCCAGCCCGAGTTGCCAGTCAGTGCGGTCCAGCCCGAGTTGCCAGTCAGTGCAGTCCAGCCCGAGTTTTTACTCAGTGCTGCCACGTCCGGGGCTCCTCACAGTGCTTCCGCGTCCGAGGCTCCCCACAGAGCTGCCGTGTCCGAGGCTCCTCACAGTGCTGCCGAGTCCGAGGCTCCTCACAGTGCTGCCGCGTCCGAGGCTCCTCACAGTGCTGTCTGTTCTGAGGCTTCTCCTACTGCTGTCCAGTTCAAGCTGTGTGCCCAGTCCGGGCCTTCAGATATATGTGCTCAACCCGAGTTCTCCAAGCTGTGTGCCCAGTCCGGACCTTCTGATGTATGTGCTCAATCTGAGCTTCCTGAGTTGTGTGCCCAGTCCGGGCCTTCGGATGTATGTACTCAATCTGAGTTCTCCAAGCTCTGTGCCCAGTCCGGGCCTTCTGAGTCGGGTGCCCAGTCTGAGGAAACAGCTGCTAACCCACATCCAAAGTCTTCAGAGTGCCCAGCCATAAATTACTGTGCTATAATTGCCAAGGATACCGCCTGTAACCTTCCCATGTTTCAGCCTCTGCCTTTTGATGGGGACCTGGATCAATTTTGTGCTCTTACACGGCAGTGTTTCAATAATTTCCGTTTCAATCCCACTTATTATGCTAATAGCTTTAATCAAGTAGCTACCATACTAATGGGTTTTAAAGGGAAGGCTCTGGAGTGGGCACTGTCCTTGATAGAATCTGATCACCCCATTCTCTATCATACTAGTATCTTCATCGGTGCAGTGGCAAAGAAATTTGGGCCACCCTCTCTTTTTGACCCAGCCTCTGATACCATAGAAGCTTCTATGTCTTCACCGGAACCAACATTATCTCTAGTGCAAGCTCCAGCATTTGACGATATTCCAGCTCCTGAAGCAGCCATATGCTCAGCTCCGGTCGGGAGACCTGTATCTGAAAAGAAAAGTAATCGCTCTAAAGCCCGCAAGAAGAAAAAAATCTGCTTTCTAGGCTGGAGAGGAAAAGAAAAAGCATCTGGAATCCGCTTTGTTTAGGGGGGGTGTACTGTTAGGGCCTGATGCCTTTCTGCACTAAGTCACTACAGGTGCAGTATTGAGTTTTACCCACTAGTGGCCGCTATGTGGATTCTGTGTCTTCACTCAGCTGATAAGTGTTATCTTGATCACCAGACCATAAAGAATGACCCGTGGAAATCATTCCTTGCTGGTTCATTGTTTGTGTTACAGCTCTGGATATCTACATGTGTTTCAGCTCTGGAACTCGGTTTACTTTACAGCTCTGGATTTTGCTGTTTATGCTTACCTGGCTTTTGGACTCTGACTTCAATCTGCATCTCTGGAGCCTGGCAAGTTTAGAAGACTTTGTTTTGAATATTATTCCTGGACATTTTGTTTCATCCCTTGCCTGGCCCTTCAGCCACTGAGATCCAACCCTGCCTGTATTTACAATAAATATTTGAGTTTACCATCATTACTGTTTCTGTGCAATAATATTGTGGAATACACCAGAGAGCCGTGACACAGGGTGATTTCCACTAAAGGAGGAAAATATATTAATAACCAAAGGTTTTAACAAAGTAACATGAAAGACATTAGGGATTCTTAAGGTGGAAGGAAGATCCACTTAAAAGGCCACGGGGTTAATGAAGCATGGAGAAAACTTCCTAGAGGGTACTTGCAGCCAGAGATTCCACGTAGACAGCCAAACCTTATCCCCAGGAAACAGTGAAGGTGTCTTCTTTTGTCAAAGGATTTCTTGCTAGCATGCAGGGCCGGATTAAGGGAATGGAGGCCCCTGGGCTAAGGGCGCCTCCATTCCCCCGTGAGGCCCCCATTGTGAGCCGCCCGCCGCCCCCATCCCCCGTGAGGGGCCCCCCCAAAGCGCTTACCTGTCAGTCCAGTCCTCCATCCCCGGCGCGCTGTAAGCTCCTTACTGAGGAGATCTCGCGAGAGTTCACTCGCGAGATCTCCTCAGTAAGCAGAGTACTGAGCGCCGGGGACGGAGGACTGGACTGACAGTGCTCAGCAGCATTGATCGGGCTGGGGGCGCCCCCGCCCCCGGACCGATCAATAATGCTGCTGCGGACTTTGAAGGGCCCCCTGGATGCCCGAGGCCCCTGGGCTATAGCCCAGTTAGACCTCGGGTTAATCCGGCCCTGCTAGCATGAGAGGCATGAGTCAGACTTTGTTTGATTTGAGACCATTGGGAATGAAAATCTTGAAATAGTAGATCAACTGTTGGAACTCCGGAGGATGGAAGATCAGAAAACAGAGGAAGTCTGGGATGAAATCATAAAAAGGAGATACAGAAGTGGACTCATGGCATAAATTGTTATGGGCAAACTCAGCCCATCGCAACAAGTCAACCCAATTATTGTGGGCAGAGGAGATATAACATCTAAGAAATTTTTCCAACGCTGGCTTAGTTCCCTCCATAAGGCCGTTAGTCTGGGAATGATAGGGGGAGGAAAACTTTAATTTGATTTCACAGACATGGCAGAAGGCCCTCCAGAATTTAGCCAAAAACTGAGTGCCACGGTCAGAAATGATCTCATCAGGGCATCTGTGTAATCAAAAGATCTCTTTTATAAAGAGTTGAGCCAAGGAGGCAGCTGATGGTAGTCCTTTCAAAGGTATGAAATGGGCGGCTCTCGAAAAACAGTCTGTGATTACCCAGACCACAGAATAACCTTTGGATAGCGGAGGGTCCGTGATAAAGTTCATTGACAAATGGCTGGCTCCAGAGTCAGCCTGAAATGGGGAGAGGATGCAGAAGACCATAGGGGTTTTGTCTGGGGACTTATTCTGGGTACAGGATGAGCAACAAGAGACATATTCTTGAACATCAGAAGACAGGGAAGGCCACCTTTAGCTGCGAGAAACTAATTCTTTGGTCTTCTTAATACCACGGCCCGCAAAACGAGAGGCATGGGCCCATTTAAGGAGTTTACCTCGTAAGTGAGCGGGTATAAAGTTTTCCCCTTGGGTATTTTTAGATGTATAGGAGTACATGTATAGGAGTTGCTACAATACATTCAGGATCTATAACAGGTTTCTTTTTGTCCTGTTCCTGTAGCTTAGAATCAAATGAATGAGAGAGAGCACCAGCTTTCCTATTTTTTGATCTTGGTCTATAGGTAATGCAGATATTAAAATGAGAAAAGAACAGGGACCATCTCGCTTGTCGGGGATTCAAGCAGGTAGCTTTTTGTAAATTTAAAAGGTTTTTATGGTCGGTATAAATAGTTACCGAGAAAGAAATGCCCTCCAGCAGATGTCTCCACTCTTCCAAGGCTAGTTTTATGGCAAGTAATTCCCGATCACTGATACCCATAGTTATTTTTGGCTGAGGATAATTTTTGGGAGAAGAAACCACAGGGGCAATTTTTTTCAGTAAAGGATCTTTGAGAAAGGACTGCCCCAACTCCAGGAGGATGCATCTACTTCAAGAAGAAAAGGATGGGTGGTGTCGGGATGTTGCAACACAGGAGTTGAAGTAAAAGCCTTCTTGAGTAAATCAAAGGCTGTTACTGCCTCAGAAGACCAATTTTTAGGATTAGCTGACTTTTTAGTCAAGGCTGTAATAGGGGCGACAAGAGAAGAAAATCCCCAAATAAATTGGCGATAATAATTTGCGAATGCTAGAAACCTCTGAGTAGCCTCTAAGCCTACAGGCTGAGTCCACTCCAGGATAGCCTTGAGTTTCTCGGGGTCCATCTGAAGTCCAGAGCCGGAGATCACGTAACCAAGGTAGGGGGGTTGTTCCTTGTCAAAGACACATTTTTCTAACTTACAAAGTAGTTGATACCATCGAAGCCAATTGAGAACGGCAGCCACATGTTCACGGTGAGATCCTAGGTCAGTAGAATAGGTGAGGATATCATCCAAATATATGACCATGGACCAGTAGAGCAAATCCTGGAAGATCTTGTTCATGAAATGTTGGAAAACAAAGGGGGCATTGCACAGCCTGAAGGGCATAACCGTATACTCAAAGTGGCCATCATGAGTGTTAAAGGTTGTTTTCCATTCATCGCCCTTCTTGATCCGAATTAAATTATAAGCGCCTTTAAGGTCCAACTCAGTGAAAATGGAAGCTCCCTTTATTTTGTTAAAGAGTTCCAAGATCAGCGGCAACGGGTACCAGCTTTTGACAGTGATGGAATTGATACCCCTATGATCAATGCAAGGGTGAAGATCTCCATCTTTTTTTTTTTTGACGATAAGAACCCTGCTCCAACAGGGGAGGTAGACTTTCGTATAAACCACCTCTTTAGGTTGGTCTCAATTTAGGAAGACATAGCCTGTGTTTCAGGTAAAGAGAGAGGATAGACGCGACCACACAGGGGAATCTTGTCACATAGTAATTCTATGGTGCCCCCAAGCCCGATGAGCGGGTAATTTGGAGGCCTCTTGTTCACAGAAGACATACCAGAATGCAGCATACTGAGCTGGTAGATCAAAGGGAATAGAAGAAGGTGGGAAAGATTCCTTCTTAGGAGTCACCTTTAGAAAACATTGGGAGTGACAGTTGAGACTCCAGGCTAGCACTTGAGCTTTCTGCCAATCCAATCTTGGTGAATGAAGTTGGAGCCAAGGAAGGCCCCAATACTAGTAGATTAATGGCCTTAGTGATGAACAGAAAGGAGATGGTCTCGGTGTTCCGCACACCCACCTGAAGAGAGAGAGGAATGGTGCAAGATGTAACCTAACCCCCTACAATCCGACTACCGTCAATAGCAGTGATAGCTATCGGATGAGGAAGGAGTTGCATGGGTACAGATAACTTAGCTGCTGTATCAGTGGACATAAAATTTGTAGCTGTACTGGAATCAATGAGCGCCGGTAGTGACACCTCATGGCCTGCATAACGAATAATTACTTAAAAGGAAAAGTTTCTAAACTGGCCTCTTCAGATCTGGTTAGGCCCTCTCATTTCCCGGTCGCTTAGAACAATTGCTTAAGTGATGTCCGGGTTCACCACAGTACAAGCAGAGATTATTCTTAAAACGTCTCTTCCTTTCAGAAGCCAGAGTACGGAACTGAATGGCGTATTGACCCAGAGGAAGTGCACCCTGCTGTAGACAAAGTAGACCTGAGGCTGAACTGGAGACCCTGCCTGGTTCATCAAAAATTTTCTTGAACGTCTCCAGGAATGAGGTGTAGTTATGTAGGAGAGGATCATTATGCTCCCACAATGGTGAGCCCCATGCCAAGGCTTGTCCAGATAGTAGAGAAATGATATACACAACTTTCGTCTTTTCAGTAGGAAAATTTCCCAGCTGCAATTCGAACTGTATGGCACACTAATTTAAAAAGTCCTGACAGGACTTGGAATCGCCATCGAACTTCAGAGGGTTAGGAATTCGGAGCTGTGACGCAGAGGATTGTGCTACTGCAGGACTAGGCGCCCAAAAAGCGGAAGCTGGAGGATTAACTTGGATGGCCAAGGTATTTTATAATGTATCAAGGCGTGAAGAGAGACCCCTAAGATATTGCAGAAGTTGGGCCTGATTTTAATCTTGTTCCTCAACACGTCCCACCAGTTATTCCAGAAGGTCTCACGGAGATGGATTGACAGTTTCCTCCATAACTTTGGGTCAGAGCATACTGTTATGCACAGATGTGTACTTTCAATCAGTATTTGCACTGGCTTAGCAAAGCGTGGATGCTAACGGTCCCCCTGGTTTTCACCAAGAACCGCCACAAGGCGGCTGAGAGACCACAGGTCACGGCCCTTGGTTCAGCCCACTGATGTAATGTAGGAGGGAATGGCTATAGGACACCAAATAAATAAAGAAATAGTACCTGCGGTAAGCTCAGGAAGGATGTGCTGAATCCGACTGGCCAAGGTCAGGTACATGAGTCAGATGGCAGCAGTACACAGGGACAATCCGGAGGAGAAGTCAAATAGAATGCCAAGGTCTGATACACAAGCTGAATTCACAGGGAGAAACGTACCAAGTCAGACGTTGGGTAACCCATCTTCTGCCCTGTCCCTCTTACTTATCACCCTGCACCATCTTTTGCCCTGTCTCTCTCACCTATCCCCCTGCACCATCTTCTCCCCTGTTCCTCTCACCTATCCCACTGCACCCTCTTTTCCCCTGTCCCTCTCACCTATCCCATCTGAAGCTTTCTTCTCTTACATTCATTTATTGTCCTTTTTCTGCTTCCCCACTCTTCTCTCTTAAGATATTCTCATTGAGAGTGAATGGAACGCATAGTTCCACTTCCCACTTCTGATTTGGGTACGGGAGTCTCAAAGGTAAAATAAAGGTAAAATGTCAAAGCTATTAATACGTAAAGTGAATGATCACATCCCTGTAATCCCACCTTTCGGGAAGGTCGTGATATCAACCACACAGTTGGGGGAGGGGGTGGTGATAGGGGCGCCATAACAGCCAGTATGGTGGACACATCGGGAGCCTGTATCATGGTGGCAATACAGGGACATGGAAAAGGGGAGGGTAGAGGGAACGGAGAATGACTGATCAGTCCTTTTTGGACATAAAATGAAAGCAGTGGCATTATGGTGTACCATTCATCATCTATTTATATAGCGCCACTAATTCCGCAGTGCTGTAGAGAAAACTCACTCACATCAGTCCCTGCCCCATTGGGGCTTACAGTCTAAATTCCCTAACACACACACACACACACACAGACTAGGGTCAATTTGTTAGCAGCCAATTAACCTACCAGTATGTTTTTTGGAGTGTGGGAGGAAACCGGAGCACCCAGAGAAAACCCACGCAAACACAGGGAAAACATACAAACTTCTCACAGATAAGGCCATGGTTGGGAATTGAACTCATGACCCCAGTGCTGTGAGACAGAAGTGCTAACCACTTAGCCACCGTGCTGCCCATTGTATATCAACCCACTTCTATCACTGCCTGTACAATTTTCTTTCATTTAAAGAAGTGCACCTCGGTTTCACTGATCGTAATTTGTTTTTTTGGGAATCAGATACCTCCCTTCAAAGATTCCTGCATACTTGAAGACTCAGGAAGGTTTTAAATATCACACCCTGAGGTACATTTGTTGCTAAACTGGCTAGGGACTTGCCTAGAGGAGATGGCTTGGTATTGACAGGTGAGCTTATCCCAATATAGCTATATTGTGCACAAAATTCTCCTACTTATGAATATGCTAACTCATAGTGATTTATATATTGTGTGTTTCAGAGCACCGAACTATATTTAATTTTGTTCTCACATACACATACGCCTTAATTGCCATTCACTTGTAAATATTTCTTTAATTAAAAGGAGCATACTTTGGTTTCACTGATATCCTTACACTATACAAGCATGTAATGTTATACAAAACATACAAAACAAAAATCATTACTGCAAATTAATATATATATAAATGGATATTCATATTGAATATCCATTCCTTCCTTTGATTTTTGTGTATTTTTGTATTTTTGCTAGATTGCTATTTATTCTACAATCTCCCTTTTCTCTCTAATGACATCTATTCCACAAAAAACATAAGTGAATTTATTGAATATTTTTCTTTAAAATTTAAGGTACAAAATGATTACTCATCCATTTCATTTTTTTATATTTCTTATGGGTTCTGCTAAGAATGCCCTCACTGGTTAAATGACTTTTGTAAGCTGCATACACTCTGTAGAAATTCCTCCTTCATACTGCAAGACTTTCTCCTATGCTCCAAACATTCCAGCATTTCCAGAAACACCTCTTTAGGCAAACTTATCTAATTCCAGATGCACCTTCTTTATCTTCCTACGCTGTTCTACACGATTACCACCCATCTACAGAGTTCATTCAAACTTACATCTATCCTTCTTCAACCCTCTAACCCCCACATCAACATTGCTGTGTGACTAAATCATATAGCCCTACTATTTACTTGGTCAAGCCAGATTGCAGTATAATTATTTCCACTATGTGACACTCAAAGTTATGAGGAAGACAGGCGCAACCAAACCCTTATCAAGGGAGTGGTGGCAAATTTAGCTTGAGGGGCAAAAATCGACTCAGCAGCCTATTAGGATTATTTTAAAGGAAAAAAATGCAGGTGGCCCAGTGACCCAGCCCAAGGTAGCCCGATATGAGACAGGCGAGGGGGGCAGATATGCGCCAGCCTGGCCTACCCCTGACCCTTATAATGGCGCTAAAAAATACAAGAGCAATTTAAACTTAATCAGCTGTAAAATTAAGCTTGCAAAGCTCACCACGAAAAATGCAAACACCACAACGTAAAAAAAACAACATTATGACTCTATATATATTCTAGTGAAAAAGGCGTAGATGTGTCCAAAAAGAACCACTACATAAATACATTTATTGATCCAAAACAAACAAGTAATAGATTAAATCTGAACTAACAAATTGGACTAAAAACTACACATGAGTTATATTGATAGTTTAGATAAAAGGAATCCATCAGGCAGAGTAAACACATATCAATATTACATCTATCCCTGAAGTCTATTGTAATATGCAGCAACTACGCTCTTGTGCAATGAGTTAATATCCCAATGCAATAGCAAATCTGTAGCTCTTGTTATTATAGTGTAATCGGAAGGAATCCTCTTATAGGTCCAAATGTTAGAGTGTTTTGTGGAAAAGTTGATGGTACCGGTATACATGCAGGGATACCTGTTGAGTGTCTCAGAGCACTGGCTTCTGGGTCCGGTCAGAATGGAACAAGTTTACACTGTGAGTGTTGCTATATTCCGGGTAGTGTATATGGAATACATTAGCAATCACACTGTATTGCCTTGGAAATCTTCCAATCACACAGAGTTCATGAGTAATGGTATAAATCTGGATAGTAAAGAAAGCTGCATAGTAAAAGCCGATTTAAACCTGCAACAATGTTGCTAACATGATGCATTTCATTGCAAGTTGCAACTTCTTCAGAGGAAAACAACAAGTAGATATATAAAACCTTATGCATAAATCTAATATTTTCCAGTAGGCTTGTGAGTGGGGCCTTTTTACCACTTTGTCTGTCTGTTAGTTTTATTGCCGTGTTTGTTACTATTTGTAGTTGTGAAGAGTATGCTGGCTTTATATAAATGTTAATACAGTAAATTAATAATCTAATGACTGCGCACAAAGTCAACTGAAGAGGAATAGGATCTGGTAATGAGTGTGGATGGAGACACATGTCTTGGGCAGAGCATTGAGAAATATTTAGAGAAAAGTGAAGATATGAATGTTGGTGCAGTTATATTAATGGCTTTGTATATTAGTAGACAAATGTGTAGCAAAAAATATTTTTTATTATTATTGCAGTACTGTGTTAGCCAGAAAAATCTATGTGATGTTAAATACTTTTGTGTCAAAAAAGACAAAAGTATTATAAGAGTGATACCTTCATTGGCTAACCAAAAAAATTATTATATTTGCTAGCTTTCAGAGCACAGAGGCCCCTTCATCAGGCAAGTTTACAAATGAATGACTGAGAAAAAAGCACAATATTTAAGAGCTGTTACATGAAGACATTTGTACAGGGCGGGAATACATAATAAAGATAAGCTAAAGTAATACAAAGGAGGAGTAAAAGTCCTACAAGTTCACGGGTCTGGAATCACTCTGCTGTGGGGTGTGAAGTGTGTCCATGTAGTGGGTCATAAATCCAAGTGTTATATTGAGTCCTTCAGTCAATGAGTGGAATATTCTTATTAGCTTGAATTCCCATATTTTTCTCTCCCTGTCATTTTTAAAAAGACCTTTCAGTATTAGGACTTATAAATCTGTCATATTGTGTCCTGGTCCAGAGAAGTGTTTACCCAAAGGGGTGTCCAGAGTCTTCTTTATTGTGTGTCTGTGTAGATTCATCCTGGATTGCAGTTTCTGCTTGGTCATCTATAACTATTGGATGGTATTCTTGTTGTAGGAATGTATTTCTCAGTGATAGCAGGTATTGTTTTCTGTCTTTACTGTCTGAACAAATTTGAATAGTTATAGATGAACAGATCCACAGAGCCACAAGGATCCCAAGGAGTAGCCTCCTGGATTACAAGCAGAAGGAGGTTAACAGCAGGGTGCCCCTAGTGGTCACTTACAATCCCCACATGAACATCTTGGGGAAAATTGCTGCTGACCTTCAACCCACATTTCAGAAAGACAATAGACTGAAGGAAATATTCCCAGATTTACCTCTCCTTTCATTCAAACAGCCTCCCAACTTAAGAAATCTCCTTGTTAGAAGTGCTTTCCCATCACCATCAGAGACTGGCACCTTCCCTTGCAAAAACAAAAAATGCAAAACTTGCACCCATGTCCTACCAACAAACACAGTCCACATACCATACACACAACTGGACTATAAAATCACTGACACATGTACATCCTCCATTGTGGTGTACATGATACAGTGTACAAGGTGCCCTGAGGGAATTTACATTGGAAAGACCAAGCACAAACTACAAACCAGGATGAATTAACAAAGATACACATTAAAGAAGTCTCTGGACCAGGGGCTGGCTGGGCCGGGGGGCATCGCCCCCCCGGGCCGCTCAGAATCACGGCTGTTAGGGCCGCCCGCTCCCCGGAATTAATTTCAATGTGATGCGGCCGCGTCATTGATGACGCGGCCGCATCACGTGTCATGTGATGCGGCCGCCTGTGCGGCGTGTGCCCCCCGGGTAAACATAAATCTGTCATACTGTGTCCTGGTCCAGAGAAGTAAGTCCTAATACTGAAAAGTCTGTTTAAAAATGACAGGGAGAGAAAAATATGGGAATTCAAGCTGATAAGAACATTCCAGTCTTTGACTAAAGGACTCAATCTAACACTTGGATTTATGACCCACTACATGGACAAACTTCACACTCCACAGCAGAGTGACTCCAGACCTCTGAACTTGTAGGTCTTTTACTCTTCCATCTGTAACAAAAATCTCATTTTCATTCCATTAGCTAATGCTAAGCCCCCGCCTCCGCCCACCCCTCCACCCGGTTCCTGTACAAATTTCTTGATGTAAGCAGCTCTTAAATTTTGTGCATTTTTCTCAGTCACTCATTTGTAAACCGCCTGATTAATTGAATTTTTTTTGTTTGCCAATAAAGGTATCACTCCTATAATACTTTTGTCTTTTTTGACGCAAAGGTATTTAACATCACATTTGTTGGTAGAAATATTATCTATTTGATTCATTAAAATCAAAGCAACCAGTGTAAGGACTGAGCAGAAATAGAAGAAAATTGTTTTGTGGGGGGAAATGAGTGTAGCCGCTACCAAGGCCAGCACTTCCATTAGGCTGCCTAGGGTGCCAATGGTTATGGGACTCCTAAAATGCTGGATGAGAAACGTAATGTGACAATAATGCAATGTACCTAAATATAGCAACTATGGAAGGTTTGAATGTGGAAATAAAATTATGGCAATTCTGAAAATGTTTAAGCAGATCACACTGTGGAAAGCAGCCCAGGGAGTAAATCCCAGGATATTGCAGAAAGTCTATTTAGTGAAAACACATGGCATGCTCTTTTCTCAACCTGAGTTTCAAAAATATGAGAAAACAACATGTGACACTAGCAGAAGTTTTTTTTTCTTAATTAGCTTATTTGTATTTATAGGTAGTTGTACAGATGAATGATTTAAATAAAATTGCCATTGTTCAAATTTTCCATTGAACAAATCAGGAAATAAAGTCCTTACCGAAATTAAACTTCTAGGGCAGGGGTCGGCAACCTTTTTCTGTCAGTGTGCCGGCTAAAACCTCGTCAAGCCCAGGTGTGCCATTTTATTTATATATATATATATATATATACATATATATATATATATACACACACACACACACACACAAAGGGCAGATATTTTCTGTTAAATAGGCTTCACTGTGCAAAAGCCTCCTGTAGGGGTAACCTCCAACAATAGCAGTATTATACCCAGAGGTAACCCTCTGAAGAAAAAGCCCATACGATTTATTAAAGGAAAGTTTTGCTTACCCGCCAGCCTCAGGTTACAATTTTCAGGTTCAGTTATGTGGCGTTGGATGCGATTTTGCCTTTGTTCCTTTACGTCGCTTCAGATCGGCAGCTATCAACACTGCCTACAACATTCAGGAGAGCAGAAGAAAAGGTGAGAAAAGAGGAGATGTGGAAGACAAGGGGGTAGAAGGTGTGGTGCAATAGGACTGTGGGTTGTGGGGGCACATAGGTAAAAAGGGGAAACATATGGGATGGGGCGGGAGAAGGGAGGCATGCACACAAAGAGGGAGAGATAAAGGAACAGGTAGCCACAATGTACGACAAGTACACACAAACAGTTTGGGCACACATGGGCAGGGAGGACAGAGGCACACATGGGTCAGGAGGGACAGAGGCACACATGGGTCAGGAGGGACAGAGGCACACATGGGTCAGGAGGGACAGAGGCACACATGGGTCAGGAGGGACAGAGGCACACATGGGTCAGGTGGGATAGAGGCACACATGCGGCAGAGGCACACATGGGGCTGGGGGGACAGAGGCACACATGGGACAGGGGGGACAGAGGCACATATTGGCTGGGAAGACAGAGGCACATATTGGCTGGGGAGACAGAGGCACATATAGACAGGGGGACAGAGGCACACATAAGTCAGGAGGGACAGAGGCACACATGGGTCAGGAGGGACAGAGGCACACATGGGTCAGGAGGGACAGAGGCACACATGGGTCAGGAGGGACAGAGGCACACATGGGTCAGGAGGGACAGAGGCACACATGGGTCAGGAGGGACAAAGGCACACATGCGGCAGGGGGGCAGAGGCACACATGGGGCAGGGGGGACAGAGGCACATATTGGCTGGGGAGACAGAGGCACATATTGGCTGGGGAGACAGAGGCACATATGGACAGGGGGACAGAGGCACACATAAGTCAGGAGGGACAGAGGCACACATGGGTCAGGAGGGACAGAGACACATATGGGTCAGGAGGGACAGAGGCACACATGGGTCAGGAGGGACAGAGGCACACATGGGTCAGGAGGGACAGAGGCACACATGGGTCAGGAGGGACAGAGGCCCACATGGGTCAGGAGGGACAGAGGCACACATGGGGCAGGGGGGGCAGAGGCACATATTGCCTGGGGAGACAGAGGCACATATGGACAGGGGGACAGAGGCACACATGGGTAGGCGGACAGAGGCACACATGGGGTAGGCGGACAGAGGCACACATGGGGTAGGGGGCAGAGGCACACATGGGGCAGGGGGGACAGAGGCACATATTGGCTGGGGAGACAGAGGCACATATGGACAGGGGGACAGAGGCACACATAAGTCAGGAGAGACAGAGGCACACATGGGGCAGAGGCATGCAAGTGGGGGGCAGAGGCACACACTGGGAGGGAAAAATGGAGGCAGGAAAAGGCAGGGTTGTAATGCAGATGGGAGATATAACTTACTTCAGGCTCCGCTTGTACAGTGCACCGCGAGAGAGGCACTCAATAATAATGAGTCAGAAGGGAGGCGATGAGGGGAAAAAGAGGTAGAAGGAGGCTGTAGGTAGAGGATGTAGCGCTGCGGTACCTGTTTAAATGACCGCACGCGCGCTACAGTTCAAATGGAAACTACCTGGCTGTTCCCCCAGAGACACCAGCGGCGGAAGCTCGGAGCTTCTGAAAACAGCGTTCCCCCTTGATGTCGGGACGTGACCTGGGGGCCGGCATGCCAGGGAAAACGGCTCCGCGTGCCACATCTGGCACGCGTGCCGGGGGTTGCCGACCCCTGTTCTAGGGATAAATGTATCAAGTTGAGAGTTTTCCGGCAGGTTTGAAAAGTGGAGATGTTGCCTATAGCAACCAATCAGATTCTAGCGGTTAGTTTGCAGAATGTACTAAATAAATGATAGCTAGAACGTGATTGGTTTTTCAAACCCGCCAGAAACCTCTCAGCTTGATTCATTTACCCCCTAATGTGAATTATTGTGTTCTGCTGACATAATATGTATCTCATTAATTCCTATTCCATCTATAGAAAGAGACTCAGCAGATTATACCCACCCATAGATAATAAAATGAACTATCTTAAGCATATGAAAAGAGTACATAGTAAGGGGATGTGTTTCTGATAAGTAGGCTGTTGACCAATAGTGCACCTACAGCGAGCTTAACGGAATAGTTTGGAACCTTTGAAAAGGAAAGGAGCAGGCAAAATTAATTCTTTGTACATTATAATGGTGTGTATATATGTTTGGGATACTGTGCACCCAATTATCCTATCAACTAATGGGGATTCAAATTCCATTTACACTACTTCATACAATGTATATTCTGCAAGAAACATTAATACCCATATTCAATTGAGAAATTATCCAGACCTATAGGACATTTGTCTAAAGTTTTACTGAGCGTATTATACCCCAAAGAGCATATCCTTGTAAATAAAGTATAGTATCTGTAATTGATATTAAGTGAGTGAAGTAGAGTACCAAAAAATTAAATTATAGTGTAAGTAAGAAGTTAAAAAAACTAAAGAAATAGAATAAAACAAAATGTACAATGGGAATGGGCTACTGAGTGAAAGTGAGTAAAGAATATACCAATGGGTGATATATAATATAAAGGAATATTAATAAATAAAATCTATATACATACATAAAAAAAGAAATTTGTTTGTGTCACGAGCCGCGGTACTCACGGCCGCCGCGGCTCGCTTCGGGCTCCCTCTGGCGTCCCGGCCGTCACCTTGACGACCGGGACGTCATCTCCGCTTCCTGCCTGGCCGTCTACTGTAGTGCTGCGTCCCGGCAGTGCTGGGAGCAGAGTAATGAACAGCGGTGGATTAATTAAGGAGGGGGGCTTGGCCAGCAATTATTACCCCCCTCTGTGGGCTTGCTCCAGTGCTGGGCTCTGATTGGTGGCCACCAATATTTATGGCAGTGAGTTCTGCAGCCTCACTGCCGGTTATAGCTTTTCTGCCACAGTCCTGCTGACCTGCTTTATCCTGATACCTGCTTTTGTTCCTGTCCCTGTCCCGTGGACATGCTATTGGATTTCTCGTGTATGACCCCTTGCCTGGATTTGGACCTTGCTCGTGTTTCTCGTGACCCTGACCCTCTTGCCTGTATCTGGACCTAGCTACCGTGCTTGTGTATTGGATTCCCTGTCTGCTGCCGGCCCTCGACCCTTGCCTGGACTTTACTCCGCTTTCCTGGGTTCTCCCTAGTCGGTACGCACTTCACGACCCTCTGCTAGTCTGCGGCCAAGTCTGTCCCCACCACTAGGGGCTCCAGTGAACACCTGACTGGCAGAGCAGACTCCGGGTTGTGCTGTACCGGCTAGAGGGGTTCCTAACAGTTTGTTGGCAAATATTTTCGACACCCTTGCACCGATTGGAATGAAACCAACCTGAGGTGGTCCAGTTGGATCCTGGCAAGGTCTGGTTCGGGAACCAGTCAGACCTCCCGTTGGTGTACGCTGGGCAGAACTTTTACCCAGGGAGCCTGTTCTGAGCCTTCCACTGGATGGATTTGGTTTGTTTGCCTGTCCGGTTATGCATTCGGACACCCCTGCACCGATTGGTATGAAACCAGCGCAAGGTGGTCCAGATGCATGCAGGCCAGGTATTAGGATTGTCAGGGTCCCAGTCAGACCTCCCGTTGGTGTACGCTGGGAAGAACTTTGACCCAGGGAGCCTGTTCTAAGCCTTCCACTGTCTGGATTTGGACAAAAACTTCACAGACTGGTTAACATTGGATCCCAGAAAACATACTAGGGGGATTGAGGCAGCAGCTCTTCCAACACACCCATGAGGTGGCTGCCCAGTATTGTTTTTGTATTGTTTGTATTTTTAGTGGTAGAGCTTTGGAGGAGTCATTTAACAGCTGCTTAAGTTTAAATCGCTCTTGTATTTGTAGTGCCATTATAAGGGTTTGGTTATTCCTTTTTTCCTTATAAGGTTAAGTGTCACATAGTGGAAATGATTACACTGCTTTAGTCAGACAGCAATATTGGTGTGAGGGTCAGAGGGCTGAAGAAGGATGTAAGTTTGAATGAACTTTCAAACTAATATCTGAGGGGTGGTAATCATGAAGAGTAGCCTAGGGAGGTAAAGAAGGTGCTTCTGGAATTTGAGAAGCCTGAATACACCGATTTGATATTTATATAATTCCCTTGATATTCTGCCTTGTTTATTCAACTTCACTTGCAGATGGAGCTATCGGAATCTTTTGCTGAGATTGCTGGCACAAATTTAGCGAATGTAAAATTTTTCAGCTTTTCCGAAACAGAAAGGAACAAACTGTTCTTCATGGATTCACTTGCCAATACCCCAGGTTACAATATGTAGTGGATATTAATAATTGACTATTATGTTTAAAGAAGAGAAAAATAGATCTGTAACAAGTTCAACATGGCATATTCCTGTAAGGCATTGAAGAGGAAAATATTACAAAGGGTTTTAGCATCAGGAATATCCCAATCATAGGGCAAACCAGTAGAGAATTTTACCACCTAAATATCATTAAATCTGAATTTAATCATTATGGAATTTTACCACAAATGGTGTGCCAGTTTGAATAGATCCACAAATGACCTTGTTGTTTCTGAAGTCAATAAGGAACTAAATGAGCCTAATTCATTAGGGCACATATTCTGAGCGCAACCCGCTCTCAGAATAATGCGCCCGTATTTTGGATTTGCGTACACCTGAATTCATCATGCCACGGATCACAAGATCTGTGGCCTGTTGAATTTGGGTGTTTGGCTGCTCTGTCCCTGTTCTACTACACAGGCGCTGCAGGTACCTGTCAGTGCCTTCTGAGCTGGGAGATCATGCGGCATGCGACTTTCTTCTTTAATAAAATATATAAAACATACAAAATAAAATTAGACCCGTACCAATAGGAATGAATATAACAGAATGGTCCGGGTAACTAGCAGCTCTCAAATGCCAGAAGAAATCACCCCTCCAATTCCGTATAATGGATCCAAAGGAAAAGAGTCAAATCATCCGACGCGTTTCAACTTATAGCAAGTCTTTTCCAAGGCAGCTGAAAAAAAAGCTGCTCCCTGCCTGGTTGGTTGTGTGATTTCTTTCAATGTTGGGATCAAGTGAAATAAGTTCTGACATTGTAGGGACTGGATATAGAGAAAGGATGTCACCGCACTAGGTCTTCACATCCCAGACCTATATACTGTTATTCACATTTTGTATTTAATCATCGGGTGGTACACCCAAAACATTAACAATTACCAACACTGATGTTCCTAAGTGAAAAAAGAGATGTTACATATGGGGCACTCTGTGAATTAATGATACTTCTAAAACGTAATACTTTATTAAAGTTATTAAAATATATTATATATTTGTGTGTGTTCCCTTCTAGTCCAAAATAGTAGCTAGTAGCGAAATATTTAAATACACTGAAAGTGAAAAGTGCATAAAGTTAAGAAATGGTGCAATAAAATGGTAGAGTACCTACCAAGCCTCATATGTGATATACAATCTTATTGTTATGATAATAAGGTTTTTCGTATAATACGTGGTGTGAATATACTTCATTCACATGATTGTTATTTATTTAGAACTAGGCAGATTGATGTTTTCAAAGTCATACATAAAACTGTTACACATAGCAAAGCATAGGTCACTGCTGCTATTTCAATAGTAAGGATGTCATATTTATTTACTTTCAATATTATTGTGTATTATACCCCATTCATACTGCACCAAAATCCCAGGTTTTTCCCGGGGCGAGCTCAAACGACCCGGGTCTTGGTGCAGTATGAATGGTACTAGTGAAAAATCCCGGGTCTAAAAAGCCGGGTCTTCAACCCGGGATTGGCATAGTTGCATGGGAGAGAGAGAAAGAGAGAAAGAGAGAAAGAGAGAGAGAGAGAGAGAGAGAGAGAAAGAGAGATTTTTCCATATTCCAGCTTTCAGCCAATGAAAAGTGCGTTGAAATTCCCGGGTCCAAGGTGCAGTATGAATGGTGTTTCTGAGCTGGGACGCTCCGAGCCCCTGCAAAAACCCGGCTTCAAAAACCCGGGATATTGC
The DNA here is from genome assembly GCF_038048845.1 of Mixophyes fleayi. Lineage (NCBI taxonomy): Eukaryota > Metazoa > Chordata > Amphibia > Anura > Limnodynastidae > Mixophyes > Mixophyes fleayi. The sequence continues at coordinate 379,791,180 of NC_134402.1, forward strand.
CGGGGCGGCAGTATGAAAGTGGTATTATACGACTATTATTGCAACAGACTTATAGTCTTTCCATAATATACTGTGTGTAACCAGTAACTGTTTTTAAATAGTTAACTGCTTTTTATTGTCAGAAGCACCAAAACATAGTATAATACAATTAACAACCCAAATGGAGTTGAATTAAGGAGTGAGAGGCTGCACACCAAATAGTCAAAAATATGTAGATTATCTGGTATAGAAGTAGAATTTGTTCTTTAGCAATTTCTCATCAACAGTTGGTCAATCCAAATTGAGTGCTAAAAACTCAAACAAAAGGAATACCATAGTGTAATATGCTTATGCCCAGCATAGAACAAAAACCAGGAACATCACCACATCAAATATACATATATAAACAATAAAAATGATTGCTAAACAAATGCCTGTACACAGGGCAAATTAAAAAGCAGCTTATCTATAAAACAACACAGTGTCCTCCACGGGTGAAGCTTTCAGGCCACGAAAGTAATCTCCATGCCACGCTGAAGAGATGGGAGGTACCCAGCATATCCTTGAAGCTTTTCGTCGTTCCGATTTTATCAAAAGGAATACTTGTAATAGCAAAATGTCCTGGTTTATATAGTCTGTAAAGTCAACAGAGTCCAATCATAAGGAAATACACGGCGGGGATCAAAATCCACCCTTCCATCTCTTCACTTGGCGAGACTCTCTCCTGCAAAAAAATGAAGTTGGGTGGTCCTACCATGCTGTGCATTCAACAGGTTCTGTTTCACTTTGGAACAAATACAAATTGACTTATTGTACTATACTCTCAATTAACATGTTCCACCTTATAGCTGTGAGGATCTACAAGAGTGTAGCACTATTATCATCTGTTATATGCATTGGAAGATTTTAATAATGTACTGAATAAACAGTTGGAAAGGTGATGTAAAATTTCCCTAACCTCAACCCATTGTGGCCCTGCATTTGTCATTTGGTTGCATTTGAATGGAATCAGTAAACATATGCTCCAGTGGAAGGAAAATATGGCTGCCAATGAATACCCACTAATTCAACAATGGAAGCTCTGACTGTAAAGGGATATAGTACGAAATAGCCATGCAAAATGGTGCCTATATTAGTAGTTACTATTCCTGCTCTGAAAACTACTAGGGCTCTCCCAGATCCCCATGGAGCAGGGGCGCACGCAGGATTGTCAGGGGGGGTTTCCCTGACCCAAAAAAAAAAAACACGAGAGAGAGCTGCTGCGCATGCACCCGCGCATGCGCAGCAGCTCCGTTTAGGCAGCGCTGTCCTATACAGCAGCCGCGGCGCTGTCAAAGAAGCATCCGTGGCGGTGCTGTATGCTTCTTTGACAGCGCCGCGGCTGCTGTATAGGACAGTGCCGCTATGGTGGGCACTAAGTTAGCGCAGGGGGGGGTTTCTGGAGACTCAGAAACCCCTCTGCATGCGCCACTGTGGAGGGCTGTTGGGGTCTGGGTAATAAATAAATGAGTCAGTTGAATGATACATTAGCACCCACACCTCTTACATAAATATTTTTACAAAATTGTTTGTTGTTTTTCAAAAAAACATGGAAAAAAAATAAAAAAAAATCTTTTCTTGATCTGACCCAATGTCATAACAGAAAATTAAATAAAAAAAACACAACCACGACTTATGAAAAAGGGAAAACAATCAAAAAAGGTGAGTCGCAGCATTGTATGGAACATAGACAACCTATCATGTTACTGTGGATCACTGAAAGTCAGAGAGAATGGGTTCCATTTAACATTAGCATCAACTTCAATTTCATTAATTGATATAAAAGCTTATTAAGCCATGTCAAATAATTAACTGACCCCTGATGAATGTTGTCAGAAAGCTAGTGTCAAGCCTGTAAGCAGACAAATATCTCCCAGATGAAATTGATCTGGTTGACCCTGGGAAGGGGTTAATGTACACCACCCCATGATCTAGACCAATGATTTTCCAGCTTCAAGCCCCATGGTGTAGATAATTCTTTAGTGAGAAGTTGTTTACTTAGACAGCTCAACCTACTTAAACTTCCAATGTTTCAGAGCAGTATGTTCTGTTTGGAACGTGGCTGAGCTTCCAGCAATATGCTAGTCTTAACAAGCCCTTAGTGTATATAAATATCTATTTGTTTTACCCCTTTTCTGTAATGCATGGAAATGCAGTTAGTTATTGAATGCGTTTACAACACTCTTTGGTTAGTTTTTATGTGCGAAATACATTTATTGTTACATAGGTAATGGCTCTAGAAAAATAAACTTGTCCGTCAAGTTCAATCTTTGATAAATCCAAGATGTATTGATTCATAGCTAGCCAAAACCAAGCCCAAAAGCATCTGACAATTTAATCTCATTCGAGGGGGTGGGGGGTGTCTTTCTTACCGTAAATATAGTAATAATATTGCATCACTCATCACAGCCGCTTAATTTCCTCATAACTGTTGAGGCCATTCTTTGTAAGAACGTCAAATCTATCCAGTGATTCTGTCATTACTACATCTTTGTTCAGTGAATTCTAATTACCCTCCCAGTGAAAAATCATTTTTATATGTTGGTAAGGAAAACATCATTTCATCAGGAGAATGCCCCTTTATCATCTGCACAGTCTTAAGTGTAAAAGGTTGTCAAACAAAATCTTTAAATTAGGGTTCACTTACAGCTGAGCACAATTTGCGACCCAAACATACATGTAAAATTCGGGCTGCGAAATTGCTCTCTTACTGGGTTATTTTGAGTTGTAAGTACAGTATCTTTAGATACTTGCAACTCTAAATAGTGTGACAGAAAATGGCCACATCCTGAAAATAGGTCCAAAAAAGATAAGCAGCCTATCCCCCTAGGAATATCCACCCCCCCCCCCCCATGCTGATAATACTGGGGCTTATACTGAGGGGTGCCAAGAGGAATTCAGGGCCCCCGATACAACAACTTCATGGGCCCCCCTCATAGTTGAGCATATAAAAAAAAATTGGCGCAGCCGCAAAAGTGGTAGTGGGTGTATTCATACAATTGGGGGCGTGAATATGCATCATTGGGGCGTAGCTAGCAGGTGAAAAGCACTAGGCCACCCTCCTACAGAAAAAAACCCTGCATTGTTGTGTCATCAGCACAAGGGTGCAGTGCCGGTTTGCAGGAGCGCGACATATGTCCCAGCACTCCTGACTTTCAGGACATCTATCACCATAGTGTAGTATATAAACAATGCAATGTGTACATAATGAGTTCACAGTCTTGGCCTGCCCCTTACATTGGGCAGAACACTCACCAAAAATTGTGATTGTCCCACTAGAATCACAACATTTTACAGACTCTCCTGCTCTCTCCTACCTGTTCTTGTCACTTTCACCACCTGTGGCTGCAAGTTTCTTTACTAGCGGCTTGTCTGGATCTTGCAATGTTGGGGGCCCTATTTGGAAAAAAACAATGGGTACATTTAGAAAATTCCAAACAGCACCAGCGTTAAATCAATAGCACCCACGATTAATAATTAGGCCTTCCTCCAGCCCCAACATTAAAATAATAGTATTCCCATTTAATAAATAAACCTATTTCCCTCCCTCCAAACAGCCCCAGCAATAAATTAATATTATTTACATTTCATAAATATACCTATTTCCTGCAACCATCACTGTCATTAAATAATTCATAGTCACATTTAATAAAGAGACCAAATTCTGCTCAAACTCACCCCCACATTCAATAGCCCCCAAACCACTACATATTTAATTAATAGTCCGCACTATTAAATTGCCCCACCATCACTCCACAAACAAAATTGTACCCATTAATTAGCCACCACCTACCTCACACTACATTGCCACAAGTCCCCTGTGCCATCACACACACACACACACACACACACACACACACACACACACATTACCACAAGCCCCCTGTGCCATCACACTGTCAGGATTCACTAGGATGAGTGGGATCCTTCTGTTCTGCCTGGGATTGATGGTACTTCACCCAGAGGCGCGGAATCTAACAGAGTGGAAGATTTTCACCAGAGATTCTCGCAAGGGAATTTGGGCTTGGCAGCTTCCACCCTGCAAGTCGCGGCCCTCTAGGGGAGTTCCCAGTGAGCGGTGATAGAGAACTTAGTATAGAGAAGAATGTAGGCACTAGATAGCCACAAATGAGTAGGATTACTGAGTGATGCTCAGTGACAGTCCACAGATGTTATGACTCGCCGGGCTCTCTGTCAGATTTAACTAGATAGAGAGGTAGATAGTTAGTTAGGGATAGGTAGGTAGGTAGTTAGGTAGGTATTTAGATAGCCACCTTGGGTGTTTAGGAAGGTAGTTACTTTAGTTCTTAGATAGATTAGATAGTTTAGGTAGATCAGATAGGCAGATAGATTAGCTAGATAGATTAGATAGGTCTTAGATAGGGTCAGTTAGGTCTGTTCTCTGTCAGAATCTGCCCTGAATCTGCCCTGATTCATGCTGTCATTTCCTATGTAATGCCTCACCTGGCCAGCCTGTTTCTCTTAGTCCACTCACCTGGCTTCCTCATTATCACTTGCAGCCTATTGGTTCTGGTCTCCTTAAATACCTCTGCAGGATTGACGGTAATATGTTTACCATAGTGTTCTGCTCCCTTGTGTTTTCCCTGTTATCTGTTCCTGTTGTTTCTTGCCGGCTAGTTGTATACCCGTGTACCAGACCGGATCCGTTCCTGTCTACTCTTCATTGGATTTCCATGTGTATCGACTCGGCTCTGCTTTGACTCTTCTCCTGTGTGGATATCCCGTGTGCTAGACCTTATTCAGTTCCTGACTATTCTCTATTGGATTCCCTGTGTGTAGTATCCGTCTCCCACAACAACAAAGGGGATGTTGTTTTTAAAAAAGATCTTTGCTAATAATTATTATTAGCAGCACGTACCTTTGCACCAGGGGCCAAGCATCCGCAGGAGATACCCCTGAAAACAGGCATACCTGGAGAAACAGCCTACTCAGAATACATGTAGACACCCTTACTGTACTTCCATTGCACATGCACACCCCTGATCCACCACTCCATGCATAGGGGGTTTCAAGTGCAAGTTGCAGTAAACTCCAAATTCTGTTTTTTTTTTCTGTGCATGCGCGATAAAACAGAGGGGATTTTTGAGCTTAAACTTGGATGTTCATCCAACTCTAAATGAGGCCTATTGTCTAAATATATTATAGACAATAATTTGGTTACCTCCATGTCTTTGCAAATGCTGAGCCTTGCAGGAACAATTGCTGCAGGGGCCCCTTATTTCACCACACTGGCGGAAGCATGATTATTGCCATGGGGGTAGACTCACATAGGGGCGTGTCTAGTGCCTTACAAGCTCTGCCAGTGCTCCATCTCTCTCTTGCCCTACAGGTAGAAAACAGAGGAAGTTAATTTTTAACTGAGCTACTCCTTCCCATTAGCTGAGCCCCATGAACTGTACATTGAAGCAGTTTTCCTAAAGTTACATCTGTGAACGGGGTTCAGACTTATTCGGCTGGTTAAAAGTGTGGCCCTCAAATAGCTGGTTACACCTCTGCTCCCATTACCAGTTACAGGACTTTATTCAAGATGTGGAACGCCCTCCCTCATACAATAACACTTCTTCTAGGTTCCAAAGCATTAAGCGTTTCCTGAGAACTTACCTGTTTAGGCAATCAATCTCCAGAACCAGCATCTAAGCCATCCTATTCTACCTGATTATGACCCCTCTATAAAGTTCACAAAAGTCTTACATTTATCCTCCTTCTATAAGCAAACAACCTACTGACCTCCAAAAAAACATTGCTGCATGACTGGATGATAAAACTGCACTAAGCACTTTTTCCAAATGCAATCCGGCTGGACCAATAAGAAATCTGTGGCGTTTAACTTCATGTTTAAAACTCCTATTTTTCTATAGATTGTAATTTTGTGAGCATTGCCCTCTTACTTCATTGTCTGATTTTTAATACCCAGCCTTATTGTATCACTGTGTTTTTCCCTAATAGTAAAACACTCAATGATCATCATCATTATCATTACCATTTATTTATATAGCGCCACTGATTCCGCAGCGCTGTACAGAGAACTCATTCACATCAGTCCCTGCTCCATTGGAGCTTACAGTCTAAATTCCCTAACATACACACACACACACACACACACACACTCACAGACAGAGACTAGGGTCAATTTTGTTAGCAGCCAATTAACCTAGTATATTTTTGAAGTGATATGTAAATGTCAATAATAATTGCCATGTTTACTACTTACTTCACAGAAACTGATGAAATTAGTTACATATAACCAGTCCCCTACAAAAACTTGTCTAATGATTGTGAATTATTAGTTTATTTTAAATAATATATTTCTGAATTTTATCTCATAGAATACCTTAAATAAATTGACCATCTCTGATGTCATGCTAACTGGTCTGCAATTGTCTTGGTTTGATTTTGCTCTCTTTTTAAGTACTGGGTCCACATCTGCCAGTACGGATTCCATGATGTTGAAGTCCGTCAGTATAAGAAAGAATGGTTAATTTATAACTTAACACAGCTCCCTCAGCACACATGGTGCTTTTTTAGTCATAAATGCACTTCCCCCTGACTTAGACCAATAATATCTAATAGTGTGCAAGGATTGCAGCACATGTTTTGTGGAATAGTTTGTTCCTTTGGAGGTGATTAACATTGTTAAATACATACTGTTCATCTGTTAATACAATCAGTTACCTTAATGCATCTTTTAGTAGCTCAATGCTAGATGTTAGTAAGTTTTGTTATTTATATGTTTCAATACCTTTTTGGTGTTAGACTTGCTGGGCCTGATTCATCAAGGCACGTATTTTGAGAGCAACCTGCGTTCAGTATTATACGTGCGTATTTAGGTTTTGTGTGCACCCGAATTCAGCAAGGCACGGGTCTCAAGATACGTGTGCTTTTGAAATCGGGGGAGGTCTGCTGTGCTCTACTACTCCACACGCAGCAGGATGTGTCCAATACCTATGTGGATTATAAATTCACAAAAGGAAAGGAAAAAAAAAAAAAAATGTTGCATTATTGTTACCTGATTGTAATAATGGCATTAATGTTACAACAGTAAAAAATAATTAAAAAAGTGTTTTTTTATTATTATTTTCTTCATATGAGACACATTTATTAGAATGTTGTTAATGTCTACTGAGCATAAAATACATTTTTACAGTTGTTTGTGATTGCAAACACATGTTATAGCATGCATACTAGACTGTCATCACAACTGATCAGGCCTTAGAATTGTCCTTTAGCTGGAGCAAGAGATACGGCAGAAAAACAAATAACTTTGATGTGTGTAGTCCTTGATTTGGACGTGACTGTATGTGCTTGAGTTTGGCACGCCCCTATTGTACATTGACTATTGCAAAATGCCCCTTCCCCGCCTGGTCACGCCTCGAAATTGTAGTTTGTAGTAAGTGTCCATTGCGACTTCCAACGCACGTAACAAGGCTGCGTTCATGGACGTTTCTGCTGGTTCTGGGCATGTGCACGTGATTTTGCGTACGATACGCTCAAAAGACCTTTGCCACTTACTGTACAGTTTCTGTCTTTCCTATTGTCAGATTTCTTTTTTTAACTATTTAGTTTTATTCCTCACATTAAAGTAATGGCCTTTACATTTAACAACTTAAATTATCTCTTTTTGTATCACTATTTACTAATTTCTTATTTAGCAACATTGATGTTGACTTAAGGCCTTATATCCACTGGCATTAATTACATGAATTATACTAGTAATTTTAAAACTAGTACAACATATTTAAATAGGTATAAAAATAGAACACATTGGGGCACATTTATCAAAACTCGCAAAATATGAAAAATAGTTTTCAATCCTTATCGCATTGATAAGGATTGAACTATTTCTCATATTTATTAAAAAAGCAACACAGGAACCGCAGTTCCGAAAAACTGCTGTTCCTGTGAAGTGGAAATCATACTTACCACTCCATCTTCGTACCCGAAGCAGCATGCGGTGAACGGGGCTCCTCTTCTGACTCCAGTGTGCATGCGCCGAGTGAAACCCTCGGGCATTCGCACAGACATCTCTGCTCTGTCTCTGCAACTATAGTTGCATAGAGCGAGCGGTGAGTGACAGGGAGGTATCATGTGATCCCTCCACACATGCGCTGTCCAGCTCTGCTCTGAAGAGCAAAGCTGACAGCACTGAAACTTTTTATTTATGATAATGTACACCAGCTCCAGCTTCATCGTCGTAAATAGCAAATTAGTGTTTAATCCCCGAAAACTGTTGTTTTTGGGATTTTACAGGGGGGAAGCCTTTGATAAATAGGCCCCATTGTTTCTAATAAGCCCATACCTATTTGCGGGTTGGTTACCTGAATATGATGCTGAGAAACCCGACACCGCATACCCTGACATGATCACAGGATGGTGTGTTCCCCTACAGACTCTTGAGACCGACTGCTTGGAATACACACTTCAAAGGATTCTGATGAATGAAGATGCCAGGCACCTAGATTGAAGTCACTTTGATGGGCGACTGTATTAATGTTGCTGTTAAGGTGTTAATTTAAGGAAGTGCAGGCTCTACAATCTACAAGCCTTTGCAAAGTACATTGTAGAGCCAGCGCCTCCTTAAATTAACACTTTGTAGTGTGTATTCCAAGCAATGGGTCTCAAGAGTGTTCGGGGAACACAACATTGGTGTGATTGTGTCAGGGTATGCGGGTTCGGGTTTCTCAACATCCATTTGAAGACTACCACCGCTATTTGCTTTGTTGCCCTTGTGCGTCTCTGTTGCATTTTTTAAAATGTATTTTATTCCATTCACTGCAAGTAAATGCATTGGAGAAGCCTACAGTGACATCCAATTACCTAAAACAGCTAGTAAAAAATGCTAATAACAAATGCATGTCATCTGCTTTTGCATCTGACATGCGGTTTCATTACCGTTTTTACTTGCATTTTGTGACGCCGTTGAACATGAGGCCGTAATGCCTGTCTGAGCTGTTTAATTTTGGCTTTTCTAAAATTCATGGTCTTTTTAGCACCCCTATGTAAGATTTTATTAAAACACAAATCAATTAGAACCATATTAGGATCACTATTTCTTAAATGCCCCTTTAGATATAATATCCATTTCATTAGGATTAAGTCCAATATACCTCCTCCAATCTGCAGTAACACATTGCTTATTATTGGGGCATATATGCATTTAATTTAGGTGTAATGTTTTTACCATGGGTAAAAAAAATGACTGTACATTACATAGGTGCATATTTTTCTATTGTTCCCTGGCAGGGGCAAATGCAGGATTTGTAGAGGGTAGTTTCCACACCACGCCGACAGTGGGTGTGACCAGCATGCATGGAGGCGTTGCAATAATTTTAGACAGTGCTTGGCTGCTCTCCCACTCTTCCTATCCCCATAATATACATGGACAATGCTGCATGCACTACTGTTAGGTGTATGCAGCTTTCCCTTTTCAAGCAGAGCTGTGTGAAGTGGGAGAAGGGTCGAGCCACCTCAATTATACAGTGCCCCAGGCTTGGAGTGGGGTTTCCAGGCACTAGGAAATCCCCCCTCGGTTTGCCTATGCCTGGGCTGAATTTATTAACAGGTGAAAATGTGTTTTTGAACATCAATTAATTTAACATGTATCTGCTTTTGGAAGTTTGGGGTCAGAGTGTGGCTAGGTCTGTTACTGACACAAAAAGCAACAACTGCCACTAGACAACACAATTGCACTATCCATAAACAATTAGTGCAAACATGCAACATTTTTTGTGCCACTGTTCAAATGTACAGGGTATTTTATTTACTTAGATAAAATTACATCCCATGGCTAGCTTGTTTTTTTCCAGAAAGTAAAGCTTGGAGTAAATGAAGGTTTATATGGCTTCTGGTTTAAATTAATGGAAACCAGCCCCCTTGAAAGGCCCTCATTTTAAAGCATAGCTGTACAAGAGGTTTGCAACTGTGAGAGACTATAGAAGACTTTGATGCACTGTGAGAAAGGTGGATTAGTCATATCACTTTCTGCATAATGACATGAACAAAGTAATAATCTATTTTATGAAAACAAGTTTATTTGTATGTAGATTAACCTGTCTTCCGTATCAGCAAATAATCAGCGACAAAGAGAACTTGACACCAACACCGGGCTTATCGTTCTTGACACCCCTAGGAAACTTGGTACAACCCTCGGCAAGTTGGAAAGCATAAATAGTGAAGAAAGGCTGGAAAACTGCACAGTTGTTTGTGTGACTGATCTGTTACTGTCCTAGGCATCGCAGTGGGGTTCAGCTAAGCTGTAACATGGAACACACAGAAGTACTGAAGCCACAGACATTGGATGAGCTGATCCAGATCTTGCATGAGATCTTTTCCAGTGATAAAGTGAATGTAGAGGAAGTCCAGAACATAGTGGAGTCCTATGAAAGTAATCCGCTGGAATGGATGAAATATGCCAAGTTTGACCAATACAGGTAATTTAATGAGTGACCATTGCTAGTATTTATTGTAATTTCAGTTATCTAAAAAACAGCATTTTCTTTCCAGCTATGCAAATGATGCCGGTAGTTATGCTAAATGTGACATATGGAAGTTATAGGTTTTTTTGTTTTTGTTTTTTTTAAATGCACGTTTCATATATTTGTGTTCTGTAGCAGCGTACGTTTTATATCTGATGGATGTGAATTGATGATGCCAGCCACATCTTGGGGAAACTTGGCAGAGGGGTATTGTCTGGTAGTTTTAGGGGAAGTCAAATGACTTGCTAACTATGGAACACACTGACATTCCTGAATAATATCCTTTCCCTGGATGGGATTTGAAAACAAGAACATACTTGGCAAACCTGGTTCAAGCTAGTTTAAATTGCATGACCACTCTCCTAGCTGAGAGATAAGACCGTGTATATATATGTGTGTGTGTAAATATATAGATTTATATATTAGTAACATATAGAATATGTATTGCATCTTTGTGATTTGTAATCTAAAACTGGTATGGGATACATTTTAACCTAACCTAAAATCATGAGAATGTAAAAAAAAAACAAAAAAAAAAAAACTTGCAATATCTTGCACCTGCAAAATCAAATCATTAACTCGCGTGTTATTGATTTAAGAAAATGGGACTAAAACTAGCTTCTTTTTTTTTCCCCCACTTGCTCTATCAAGCAAAACCTGGGACAGTTAAAAGTGTATATTTGTACATGCCACGCAGATCGTTTTGATTTCAGACTTCTCTCTGGGAGTGGAGAGGGTGTGTAGCTGCCAGCCAATCGCATATCATGGATATTGACAAAACTTCTGGCTCTAGCCAGAGCAGCCTTCCAGCAATGCTGGCTGGATAGTCTGCATATCCAGATCTAGTCTGATTTATTTTAAAAACATAAAAATAAATTCTTTGGCATGATTTTCCAAGCCTTCTGTTCTCCAACATATTACTTTTCTTATCCAATTTAACCCTTCCTCCCATGCACAAATGCTGTTGCTAGCTAGATCAGCCTCTACTGACAGCTGGTTCTCCTTATAGCACAGCTCTGTACACACCTGTTTATTATTCCTCTCCTCTAGGGTCTCCATGGTATAACTACAGTTGTGAGACTAACTTTATTAATTGCTATAAAGCATAAGATTATATAGTCTTTTAGGAAAGCTGATGCCCACAAACTGCACCAGGACCCCTATGTCTGTGTACACATACATCTATAGTGTTAAAACCTCTGTAGTACAATATTTGACAATAGTATGGAGTTCTTATTTAATAACCTCAACCAACAAAAAGTTCATGCTTATTAGGACTGTTACACAACTGTTAACTCCTGCTGATGAAACTACCTGTAACAGATTCTGGTGACATGCTGTTCATGGCTATTGATAATAAGTGGCTGTCTAAGTCGTATTGGCAGGGTGGTAACTAGGACTGTGCATGGGGGGCGACTGCCCGTGGCACAGTGCTGAAGAGTGGTGCCGTTTATGAATATCTTCAATTCATTTGGGTAAAATTGAGGGCTAGGGGGCATCCATTTTTTATCTCATCCCAGGCGCTAAAAATTTAAGTTACGGCTCTGGGTATGGGGCAAAAAAATACATTACAGCTGTGAAACTGCCTTGTCTCTTGGAATTTTCAGAGAGGATGGAGTGTAGGTGTTTAGTCACAGTTGATTAGGTGCTATACTTTATTTCTTACTTCACGGTCCCCCTGAGTACTTGTCTGAAGATTAATCTGACTTTATTTACTCCTACTACTGCTGCAAGAAATAAAATCTGACACAAGATATCCACCCTGTAAGCAAAGTAAACTAATAACTGCCAATACTTCCCTCTGAAAACTATGTACAGTGTTTTTCATGATACAGCAGCCCTATACACAATGCCTTTTTTCGCAATGCAGTCAATCAAGTGGCTTCCACTTTACTGCTGACCAAACAGACACTGGAAATGATCTGCTAAAATGTCTTGGCCCAGGCTACAAGAGATTAATCTCAACAAAGATGGGTCCTTTAGTAACTCATTGTTTACCAAGTGTTCTACTACAAAAGTTTTTCAATTTACTTTCTTTTACTTAAGTGGCTTTGCAGTGGCAAACTAAGTCGCGCAATACCACAGTTTAGTTGCCTCATGTGAACGAATAGCAGCTAAACTCCTACATAAAGTTTAATGGGATGATAAATTTTGGGAAATTGCTAATCTCCTGAGATGAATGCTACACAATCACTTTACAATGAGTTGACTCTATAGCCATAACCTACCCTAAAGCCATACCTTCAGCAAGTTAGTACTATCACAGCTGCATACAAAAGGCAGTTTTAGTAAATATCTACAACTAAGTAAAACTGCAAAAAGGGAAATAAAATACATTATCAACAAGCCTATCTTGGCTTGTCTGTCAATGGCACCTTCTGAACTGTGAAAAATATATTTTAGACTAAACTGTACAGTTATGTGTATACTCTGCTGCATAGAAGGCATAACCCTGTTTCAGGTTCTCCTGTGTAATTAATTGTCTTGTACAAGTAAGATCCTTAAGATAAGATTTGATTTATAAAGTTCAGAAATATGCCCTTGACTTTGTCCTGTTCACAAATTGTGACACTAGCTAAGGCCTGTTTACACAAGGCTTCCAGATGAAGGAATGGACAAATAGAGGCAGTGGATAGTAGGGTTTTAGGTTATGTACAGAGAACACTGGCAGCTAACTCTAGTTAATATTTGGTTACAAATTGCTGTCAGCACTTTGATACAGAGAACATTACTTTCTAACATTTTTCTAACAAGTGGTAGATGTTGGCAACTGAACATAGAAAATTGCAATTACATATGCTGCTTCTTTTAAAGAAAATGAACCATATTGTCATATTGGGGTAAATGCACTATTAAGTGTTGCATACTTTGTTAAATACTAAAGAGTAGTGCACTTCTCCATACAGACACACTTACAACAGCAATTTGTGCAGAGCAATTCTTCAGCCTTGTTCACTCCCTGTCATTTATTCTTCAGTAATGTATTAAATAGCTGAATGAAGTTAGCCCTGTGTGGGCAGCTGCAAATATTCATGATTAGAGTGTGAATATTGTAGGTACTGTCAGCATGCTCACTGTGCTGCTGAGAAACTGACCTTAGGCTGTGAGACGTCGGCCAGCTTTCCACATATTGGCTGCAAGCGCTCCATCACACGTGCTAGGAAAATGGATAAGAGGAAAACCGAACGCGTGATATTGACGTGTTTGGTCATGTTTTCCATATGCTCTTAAAGCATTGCACATTTAGCTATGTTCTGACAGACCGCATTAATGCATGCTGTGGTTTAATATTGTACAATGCAATGGTGGAAGCAACACCATTCTCTTTGTCCTATATTTTTTTATTATTTTTTTATTGCATTTTTCAGACATTTAACAGATAATTGCAGATGGGTGTGAACGAGCCATGAAAGATCACATGATTTACAGGTTTTTTAACTTGCATAAAAGGTCATTTAAATATTGCCGAAAGCATTTTAGTAGGGAGTGCTGGACAGAACAGGAAAGGCAGAGGTGACTGGTTTTCCCAGGAATGGTGTAGTTAATGACCGTACATTGCAACCAAACTGGGTGGCGCAGTGGTAGCATTACTTGCAGCGAAGGAACCATCATCATCTTGAACATTTATATAGCGCCATGGATTCATTCTAACCAATGTCCTCTATGGGGAGGTTGTATGTTCTCACTGTGTTAGCATGGGTTTCCTCCTGGTGCTCCACTTTCTTCCCAATGTCCAAAAACATCCTGGTAGGTTAATTGGCTGCTGTCAAAAATGGATCCTTGTGTGTGTGTGTGGTAGAGAAGTTGGACAGTAAGCTCCAATAATGAATGATCACTACTAAATTAGATAGACATGGTATTCATAGACACCAATAATAGTGTTCTCAGTAGCTGAATTATAAAGAACACTTTCCTTCCTGGTCCTGTTTTGTTCAGCATGATGAATATTATATAACAAATTTGGATTGTCTTTTTAGATAGTTCTCCAGTAGGTGTGTTTTTTGGAGGTAATCTTTCACTGCAGATTTATAGCACTTGTTTAAGACTCTTAATTTGTCATCTGCCCTTACATTGTTTGCATTGAAGAGGTTGTCTGCAAAGACAAATGATTAAAACAAATGATCAAATCTGCAAAATGATCCTGATCAGTGTTTTGCCTTCACTGACTGTGTCCATTTAGAATTTTTAAAGCACAAAATGTGGTTTCCCTGTCTCATAACATTCCAGTGCTTCACCTGTCAAAATATTGCAGGCAGTGTTTTCATCGCTAAAGTACTTCTTGTGTGATGGGGACACAGGCTTCTACTCACCGCTGTGACAGCATTGCTTACAGAATTGTGATAAAAGGTTTCCTTCGCTAAAGCTCATTGAAATAAAAGTGAAACTATTTTGTATATTCATCTAACTTATGTTTGCTATTAAAAATATTTTGTTGTTCTATTGAAATATTGTCCATTCCTACTTCTGTGGCACTTGAAACAGGCAGTTGCTAAGATCAATCCCTGCAGAAATGTGTTCCAAGTCTTTGTCTATATAAGATATGGAAAGCTAGAGACAAGTCTAAAAAGTGGCTCGCTTATTCACCATAGACTAAGAAGTGTCAGAGCTGCAAATACATCATTGTTACATTGACAGCTTCATAATTTAATCTCATGGTTTAAAAATAAAAGCAAAGCTGATCACTATCTGTTTGCAGCTGACACTATGTTCCTACAGGCATTTTAGAAGTGTGTGTGTGTGTGTGGGTATGTATGTATATATAATATATATATATTTTAATTATTTTCATATTCTAGTTACATGTCCATATAACTTTAGTCTGCTGCATCAACTGATGTGTCCCAACAGCTGTGTAAATGTCCCACTGTGTATTCTTTTCCCATAGATTCTTATAATTCTAACACTCTAGTAGCAGTCTTTCTGAATACTACAAATATATCTGGCAAGTTTTCTCTTGGATCTAAGCAACAAATAATTCTTAGCAGCCAGATGGAACTTTGACTGTAATCTCTTACCCTGTACAATGGTGTGCTTTATTAACTTTTCTGTTTGTTTGTTTTTTGTTTTTTTTTAAAAAGTGAGGTGGAGCAGTACAATGTAATAAGTTCTAAATTATTTCTCCACCATCTGTGACTGTAGAGGGTAAAAACTATCCCACACTGGAGGGAACTTGTGTGGTGTCTTGTTTTTTTGTTTTTGCCTGAACCAATATGTATATGAGCACAGCCCAGTAGCTAATGACATCACTGCTGTTCCAGCTGGAGAAGAATGTTTTTTGCTGATTTCTGGGAAGTCTAGATATACCTTGCCAGAATGTTGCCAGCAGGGCATGTTGCTGGTACATATATATCGTCACAGTTGGTGAGCAGGTTCGCAAGCTCAGATTACACTACTGTTGTGTTTGTTTAAAAAGAGGGGCATAGTGTACAATTGCTACTTTTTTAGAAGGAAATATTACATATAATTCTTGTCAAGCTGAGCTGTCTGTGGCACAAAAAGTAGTAATTGTGTCTAGATAAACAACAAGACAAGCTTTGTGCTATCATTAACCTCCGTTACCCCCTGTAAGTGGGTCTCAAACAAAGTGCCCAACAATGTATCTCCATCCCATACTAGAACCATACTAGGATAGAGCGTGTTTTATCAGTCTTCATTTCCGACTCATGTGCGTTTCCTGGGTTTCCAAGTGTCCTGGGCTAGAACATGTAGTCTGATGATAGGAATGTTTGCAGCACCGATTTCTACAAGGAATCTCCATGACTACCTTGTGGAAGGCAGTGACCGGTCCCCTTTGTGTGACTGAGCAAGTGCAGGGAGGCCTGTGCGGAGGGGAATGGAAGGAAGAGAGAATCCACACACCGTGATATACTGAAAGGAACATGGTCTTCAAACAGCATGAATGTGTGTGTGGGTAAAAAAAAATATATAAGCACTATTCTTTATGGGTGGGTACTCAAATGTCCTCCAGTCTGCAGTCTGGGTGTCACAACTATGGGAATAAAGACACTATACTTCAAGTAGATAGTCTGATCAAACTGCACTCTCAGGGCCCCCGCAAATTAATGTTTCAGTCTGATCAGGACCATTCTCAAGAATGAGTGCTGTTTGTTGTTTAGAGAGGTATTTATGTATATATGTTTGTGTGTGTATATATATATATATATCACATGCATGCTCCTGTTTGGACAGTGTCCATGACATGTGCTGATGCCCTAGGGATTGCTTGATGAGGACTAGCTAGAAGGTTAAACGTTTGCAAGGGTCAACATGGTTTCGTGAACACTTGGCTGTACATGGTTTTCATTCATCACTAATTGTTTAACAATTAGTTGGATAAACATAATGATGTGGGGGGGGGGGGTTATTTTGTTTTTTGCATCTTATGTAGCTACTACAGTATGGATGTTCCATTTAAGTGCTCACAACATCATTATAATCATCAGCTATTTATATAGCGCTACTAATTCCGCAGCGCTGTACAGAGAACTCACTCACATCAATCCCTGCCCCATTGGAGCTTACAGTCTAAACTCTCTAACACAAGCACAGAGAAAGAGACTAGGGTCAATTTGATAGCAGCCAGTTAACCTACTAATATGTTTTTGGAATGTGGGAGGAAACCGGAGCACCCGGAGGAAACCCACGCAAACACGGGGAGAACATACAAACTCCACACAGGTAAGGCCATGGTCGGGAATTGAACTCATGACCCCAGTGCTGTGAGGGAGAAGTGCTAACCACTAAGCCACCGTGCTCACATTGACTGTTGTAAATGTTTAACACTTAACACAAACGAAACAAAATCTCGGCTTAAAAATTGAATATACTGTAATTTACTTTACAAAGACACCATATTTTATTATAGTAAAATAATCGGGCAGGGCTGACCGATTTTATCACCAATGCTCACAAGTATGCTGGCTTCTACCAGCAAAGACCTGTTTATTTCTATTTTATACTGAAATGTATGGCACATTAAGAAGCAGAATGGTTTTACTGAATGCTTTGAATTCTTCTTTACTACTACTGATAGGTAATATTGACACTAGACCAGGCTTTCGCTGTGCTGTAGGGTATGTCATAAATAAGTGTCAAAGGTGGAAAAGTTTGCATTTGAAAGGGTGATCATGCTGTATGTGATTATTTACATCACCTAATAGTGATGTAAACAAGGAATGCTGGATCAAATTCTCCCTCTAGAACTTTTGAAGTAGGTGAGTGGGTTGTCTATAGAGAGCACAGAAGAGCCATTAGTGGTACCTACTGGACAGGGAACATAATGGAAAGAGCTATATGGGGGTTAGTGGAGAGAGGAATGATACATGTAAGTGATCCACTTTGTAGCAGATTCAGTGGTCTCTTTAGGTAGAGTTATCCAGAAAATACAATTCCTTCCCCACCCCTAATTCAATTCGCAAACCAACATCTAGGGCCTGATCCATTGAGGAAAGAAAAGTAAAAAAAAAAAAAAAAGCTTAAACTTTGAACCATGTTACAATGCAAGGGATGCAAATGAGTTTTATTTTGCACATAAGGAAAATACTGGCTGTTTTTTCATGTAGGGTGCAAATACTTAATAGCTTTATTTTTACACTGACATTAAAAGTTGATCCAGGACATGCCCTACCCCAACTATAAATCTGTCCTCACATTTAAAATGTACCTCCCCCTCCAATACAACATGGTTTTGCCAAAGTTACTAATTTTTTTTTTAAACATTTATTTTTGCTTTACTCTCCTTATTGAATATGGCCCCTATACTTTAACTGCAGTGAGCACCACACATATATAAATACATGTATGTGAAAACAATATAAAGTATAGTTCACAGAGCAACATTTTGCTCTCTATTCTGGTGTGACTTTTACATTTTTTATTTTTTTATTTTTAAAGGTACACCCGAAACCTGGTGGATGAAGGAAATGGGAAGTTTAATCTAATGATTCTCTGCTGGGGTGAAGGACATGGCAGGTAAAAATTGAAGACTTTTGGAACATGACTGGTCATTGAAATCCCTCCAACTTATATTATAACGATCGCTGACCAAAAGTGTAAATCTAAAAGAATCTACTAATAGAACTTACAAACTCATGTAGAGGGCCTGCATACCTTGACATGAGTTCAAGCTATTATCTCTTTAGGAGAAAACTAACGGTACATATAAGTCTCTCTGTAGAGCTGTCAGTGGTGAGTGGTACTGCATTCACCAAAACAAAATTGGTGTCATCTGTTCTCAAAATAATAAATTATCACAATGAGCATCTCCATATTGATACGTATACTGACTCATTCAGTCCAGGTTTTAAAATCCATACTGGGAATGTTTCTCGTTGATAACGATCTTGAGGTCTGATGTGGTCCTCTCCTTGCAGTAAATGTAGCAGGGTTATTTACCATGGTGGGTATACACTACCTATGAGTACATCCCTTGATAGAGGTCGGATGCAGCGTCCGACAACATTATTGCTGATAGGAAGGGAGAAAAAGCACTCCCTTTATAATACCAACATTATTTAACATATTCTGTTCCAATAAGCCCCTGAAACATTCATATGTTAATAGTGGCCTTATAACTCTAAACATGGGCCTTGACTTTTGTGGCCCTTACAATGGTTTACATTCCTATTAAACTGTCCGCTATTTTTCTTTTTTTTTTTTCCTGTCTGTGATCGTTGTTGCTCCTAATATACTTATATTGATACTAGGTGAGCAGTCACAGACTTGTTCCTTATCTTGAGGAGGGTTGTAATCGTGTGCATTCCTTCACGTATATAGTTATAATCATCAAAAGACTCCAGAACATAGTCTGTAAGTCCTATCCACTAATGTGGGATAAATGTAGGTGAATAGCCAGAGCATACTGAGATGAGAAGGTATGGGTGAAGGGGGTGTATTTTAAGACGGGCAACAAGGTCCATGTTGTATAAGCTGCAGTTAGTGGAAGACAACACTACCTCAACGTATGCATCCTGTAACTTTCAACTTTTCTCCATTGAATCCTTATCATTTATTTATATAGTGCCAACATATTCCGTAGCGCTTTACAATTGGGGACAAACATAGTAAACTAATAAACAAACTGGGTAAAACAGACAAAGAGAAGGTCCTGCTCGCAAGCTTACAATCTATTGGACAATGGGAGTTTGACACATGAGGTTAAGTCTACATTTGCAGTCGGCCCAGCCAGACTGCAAAGGTAAAAGTGACTCATAAGCTAAATGATCCTGTCACACAACAATGTTGGTCAAGGGGTAGTTGTATAACGGGTGATAATAGGGTAATGTAGTGAGGTTAAGAGGGTGGTTGAAGAATATTATAAGCTTGTCTGAAGAGGTGGGTTTTCAGAGAACGCTTATGGAATACTCTGAGCAGTGCATGGTCTGAGGTGACATAATGTATTATGCAAAATGCAATAAAAAAAGGACAGATATGTAACTACAAAACAAGGCCCCTGCCCCACTGAACATGCTTGTCATCTTACTTGCTGACATTGTGCAAACTGGCTATTTATATGTGAATGTGTTATACCAGACTGAGTTAGTTCATCTTTCTCCCCACATGCAGCAGTATCCATGATCATACCAACTCGCACTGCTTCTTGAAGATACTCCAGGGCAACCTAAAGGAGACACTGTATGAATGGCCACAGAAAAAGACAAATGGCACAATGATGAGAAAATCGGAAGGGGTGCTGAAACTAAATCAGTGTGCCTATATCAACGGTAATTCCTTTTGTGTATGCCTTTTATTTTATTAAGGAAACCTTCTGAACTAATATACTTTAAAACATATACAGTATATTCTGCCTTAACCAAGGTTTCCGTGTTTGTCATAGCATGTGCCCACACAATGCCTCTCTAGGTAGTGAGATTTCTGCTACTCTTACTGTGTAAATTTCCATCCTCTGTTGTGGTGTATTGTGCACTTTCTATAGTGGAGAAATTCTTATGCAAGAGTTCTTATTATGTTATGACTGTTTACAGACTGGTTAATCTAGATTAAGGCCTGAAATACAACAGTTTATCTACACTTGCTGTAGCTCACTTGGCTTGACTTCTGAAAGTTTATGATCTTGCTGTGAGTATATGGTTTCATAGTCAATGGTATTAGTAACATCCAAGGGCTTGTGTTCAAAGTAAGATAATTTGATTATATAGTCTTTCCTATCCTCTCTGTGATCTGACTTGTGCACAAATAACCCTTTATATTTACTTAATAAAAACTCCCTCTGTACAGGCCAATCAGTGTTAGAACATTTGAGATAAGAGTGTTTAATGGCTTTGTTTTAATTGTGCTTTGTACCAGGGGATGGATATTCTAAACATATTGGGTGTTGTGCTGTCCTCTCCCGGCTCTCATCTTTCTGGACTAATGTCCTAACATGGCCTCCAATGATATCACGTCCACCTTTTATTGCTTGGCAGGACCTTCAAACTTTTTTCCTCCTCCATGGCAGCATGCAAAATGTGGTTATTCCGCCCCTTCTCCAGAGTTAGAACAGAAGACACACCTGACAGAAGACACACCTGTGTTATAGAGGACTACATCTTCCTATGTCTCCTTACAAGTCATTTTATCTTAGTCAGTTTAGACTGGTTAACTTTTTTAGTAGTTTACCTGCGACTGACTCATTCCTGTAGCCTCAGTGTATGTATTCGAGGGACTACTAACCAGGGAGATGTGATGGGCCCGATCTTCCAAAGAACAATGACTTCCCTTGGTAATTGCATCCTTCGGATGCCATTGAGGCTATTTTATGGTACTCTGCACCTTTAAGAAAAGGTGCATCATGTAGAACAGCTGAAATCACCCAAACACTTAAAATGCACAAAAATTGATCCTATGGTGCAGAAAAGCGGCAACAAACACTCTCCCCCTGCCTCTTTCCCCCTTCTCCCAACTACTGGATTACTGAAGTATTGCAAAGTACCAACAACCCATAAGGATCAGGTTTTTATTCCAAAATATTAATTGTAAAGAAACTCAGCAGATGTTTTTTGCAAATATGTGTTTTTGTTGTTTTCTTTAATAAACACATCAACACCAGAAAGTTAAAAATTGAGTCCATAAGAACCATTTTAAGTGCCATGGAAGTAAGTTTCCTAACCTCAGTGGATCTAAAAGATGTTTACCTCCACCAATCCACGACACACATAAAACAAAACAAAAAAATTTTCCCATAAAAGGTTCTTGATCTTGATCTTAAGATTCCATTTTTAATAGAAATGTCTCTAACATAGACATTGACAAAGGTTCTGATTGTGGTCATGACAAAACTAAGGAAAGATAGAATATTCTTATGGCCTTACCTGGACGATCTACTAATAATGACAGTCAATGGTGACTTCAGCTCAAGACCTAATCTGTGTTCTGCAAGACCTGGGAGACACTGGTTGGATCATAAACGAGAAGGAGAGGCCATGGTCCTCTTCGGGTCTGAGCACCATCATGCCCTGTTCCCAGCCGCCATCAAACCTGATTTCTTTTATAAACTCCTTCTCTCGTTCGTTTTTCTTTCAATCTACCCCCAACAGGATATTTAAAGCACATACAACAGCATTATGGTGCCTGTTTGTGTCAACTTTCCAGCTAGTGATCTGGTATCTTTGCTGCAGTAAGTCATTACTTTCTATTACTCTCTTATCCACTCCGCTCTTTGAGTGCTATCCTCAAGTCTGCAAACTTTCGCACCTATTGCTTCCTGCTCCACTGTTGCTAGTGGTTACCATCACTCTACACTTACCAGTTACCAGCACTTCCTGTACCCAGTCTGTTGTTAGTCTGCAGTCTAAAGGTAATCGCTATCTTCTCGCAGAGCCATGTTGCCAGCAGCTCTCTCCTCTTCATGCTATTGTTCCAGGTGCCCTGCCCTACTCTCCCAGTGTGTTCCTCTAGGGCTGAAGACTCCAACCTTTCCTCTCATCCAGATTCTCCTAACGGGTTTTGTCTAGCACTATCCCAGAGGCTGTGACCTGCGCAAAATCCATACCTCTTTGCAGGGGTCCCTGGCAAAGACTACCTGCCTCATTAGACTCCAGATAGAGTAGTGTCAAACTAGACAGACCCCTGGGTCCGATAGCTCTGTATCTGTGACAGACTGCTTTGTGGAAACATACTTGTAGGTCAATTACTAAGGTTTTTTGTGCATATAAACCACATTCTACACATAAAGTGACATTCAGTTTTGTACTTTATCTTCACTTATAAACCAAAATGTAATTAATATGTAGTTAACATGAAAGGTTATAAATGGCATGCTCCTCACTCTACACCGTACCAATGGTCCCTTTTGTCTCCACTACCTAGAATTGACATCCCAAGAATCATAACCTAACCTATCTTTTTTCATACAATTGTATGTTGATTGTATGTTACTTTCAAGCAAAACTTTATTGCCAAGTAGTTAGTATGGATTCATTGACATATGGGTATTCTCAGGGCCCTCTTAACAACTTCTTGGGCTGTGCCCCGGGGCCCCTATATGTATATATATATATATATATATATATATATATATATATATATATATATATATATATATATATATATATATATATATATATATATATATATATATATATATATATATATATATATATGGGCCCTTCAGCCCAGGGGGGCCCGTCGGAGGCAGCAAAAAAAAAAAAACCCTGTAAAAAAAAAAAGACACTACTTACATTGTGGTCAGCTGGCGATCCGGCTCCCTCCATGGTTTCCTCCTCCCACAATGGATGTCAGGCGGGGCGTGATGACGTCACACCCGACATGCACTGCGAGCGCGACGGAGGAGGAGACCATGGAGGGAGCCGGATCGCCAGCTGACCGCAAGGTAAGTATTGTCTTTTTTTTTTTTTACAGGGTTCTTGGTTTTTTTTGCTGCCTTCGACGGGCCCCCCTGGGCTGCAGGGCCCCCGGGCACCTGCCCATTGTGCCCAATGAGAAAGACGGCCCTGGGTATTCTTTGTCTGCATTATACACTTTTTTCTTTTTTTTTTGTTTTGTTTTGTTTGTTTTGCATTGGTGCTATGTACAGAAGTCAGTTCAGTTCTTGCATTTCTTTCCAGCAAATGCACTGCAAATATTTTCTTGTCTACAAACCAACAACTAGATTATAATTTGCTACATGGCACTTACTGTATCTGTATTAACATCTTCATCCTGTTAGATTCAATTGGTCTTCACCGAGTGGAGAATCCAAGTCACACAGAGACCGCTGTGAGCCTCCACTTGTACTGCCCTCCTTTTGACCAATGTCATACATTTGACCAACGGACAGGACACAAAAATACAGTTAAAATGACATTTTGGAGTAAATATGGTGAAAGGACTCCCCTGGTGAGTGTACAACCATAATGAATATTGACAATATGTTGTGGCATTGTATGGATATATTTTGGTAAACTTCAGTACATTTTCCAATGTATACTCTTTGTAACCCACAATATGTATCTAACAGTAGACTATCACCTGACATGTGCTGTACCACACTGTACTACACTGACCACTTAAAGATAATTGTTAGCCTGACCTTTTTTTAATAGAGAGGTTAAAGGGATGTCTCCATTAGACTCCTTTGTGGATAGGAGTCTAATGTCTAATGTCTGGTGCTGTGCTAGAAGGAAAGGAACCCTTTATTTAAAAGAGAAAAAGCTTCTTTCAACTGATATGCTTGATCGAGGAAATCCTAAATCTGAACCTCCCCTTATTGTTGTAAATAAGCTTCTTTCTAAATCCATGTAAAAGTCTAGGACCTTGCTGTAAACTTATGGTAGTTCAAGTTCTAAAATCATAACCAAGCTTTACTTTTTACTTCCAAGTACTTAAATTTTAAACTTTGATTCTAAAAATCCATACTTTTTTGTAATACAGTTGTTACTAATGGGTAGGCCATTTGCCTTGGGACCACTGATGTTAGGGCTCCCAATGCCCCTTCTTTCCAATGTCAGCTTAACATAAACGTTTGCTCAGCTAAGTAAGATAGATATAGAACATAGGCAGCTTGTAAATAAAAAAAAATTAATATGGGAGATAAAAATGTAAATTACTGTTTAAGCTGTGAACACTAAAAACTATATTTAAATCTATAAGCGTGTATGTGTGTAATGAAAAAACATATACAATTTTTATATCTTAAATTTACTCTATTTAGGAAGCTGCACCAAGTAGTGCTCTTGGAAAGTCAGGATCAAATGTCTGCCAACACACAGAATCAAGTAGATTTCTGGATGGATTAGCTTCTAGGACACTTCACTGTACCTCATAATGCATTATGGTTGCTTACATATTTTCTCATTTTGCAGGCAATGGCCCAATCGCTGGAAAACAACTAACTGTGCTTATACCGTATTATTTGGAAGCTTTGAAATACTGTGGAGCCCTGGAAAAGAAACACACAAATATTGTAGCCTCGAAGTTCTCTTGACCAAACTGTACATAAACCCTTAGTAGGAATCACAAGATGGCAGTTTTGGAATACTCAATATGACTTTTTAACTTTTTATGTATAGGTTTTTAATGCTCTTGTAACAAATGTACTTTTTGTTTTCTATATTTTTAGAAAAAAATTGTTCTATGAATTTGGAATATTCATCAGGAGCAATAAAGTTCCAAATCATTTTGTGTTGCTAGCGTTTTTGAGGTCTTGTTATAGATCTCATGTACTGTATGGTTTATGATGTGCAGAAGGTTTAAAAAAAAAAGAGGCGTAAGATCCTTTTATCTTTATTGCTGAAACAATGGATTTGTTGCAGCATTTCGAAACATTTATTTCTTTGCTTCTAAAGAATTTTCATTTCTAATGTTTCGAAGATATAAATTTTGTTTTATTGTGGTGTAAACTTACAACTGATCTGATCCAGCATAATGCAATAGTGTAATTAATAACTGATACAGGCAGAAAAGAAGACACCGATATGACGTGTCATGCACTTACTCTTGAGTACCATGTACAGTTAAACGGTTGTAGTGGTCCACTTTTGCTTATCCAGCTCTACTAGTAATAGGGAAAACTTTCAGGGCCTGATTAATCTTTGGATGCAAGTCCGTTTGCATGCCGTATCTTGCGTGCAAGCTCTGCGCATGCGCCAGAATGGGACTTAAGCTAATGAACACAATTGCATTTAATTCATGTCCGATGACCTGGCAACTGCCTATAACGGCAATGTACAGTAAGGGCATGACTATGCAAATACAGCAGATTTAAGTTCAACGCATCTCATCAGTAAGTGTTTTTTAGCCGTATCATTTTCACCAACTACAGGGCAGGTGTAGGTGATGACTACAAGTATATGTGCCAGAACACATGCCTGCAAGTAAGAAACTATAAAAAATGCATTTTATGTACACTATGCATTAAAATCCTGATTTATATTTTCAATGTAAAAAAAATTAAATCTATTTTTATTAATGATTATAGTACTAAGAGTTGTAATTTTATTTTGCAAAATATATATCTTGTTGTATGCGTTCTAATGGAACGTTATGTCGCACATATACATGTGCATATCCTGCAGTCTGTTCCGTCTACATACAGTGAGAAATATATAGCCATAGCCTACTTATACCTAAATTTAATTGGAAATGTATCTTGATCCGCTTGTATTTGAATATGGGCAGATGTGCATGCAAGTTACATGCATATTTAACGCAAGTCGCGTTTGCATATTAATTGGGCCCTTAGTGATTTACACCATGAGAAGGATGGTCATGGGAAGGGGGAGGAACATGAAAACAAGTTGGCTGTACACGCCCCAAAGCTCCAGAGTTTGTTTTTTTTTGTTGTTTTTTTTAATACAGTATTTTTATTGGAATTTTTCAAAGTTTTTTACAAACATACCAAACAACAAAAAAAAAAAGAAAAACAATCAAATACATGTCAGTATTGAAGGATAAAATTAACAAGACATCAGCAAAGCAAAATAACAATATATGTGCTATACTTATTTAGGATCATACATCATAAATGCTCATACATAAATAAATTACAAATGCAGGGTTCACCATCCAGACTCAGACATTTATTATAAGATCTGCGGGTACCAGACACTTATGTACTCGGGACATCTGAACTCGATGACACAGGATAGAATGGAGACTCAAACCATCTGTACCATATTCCCTCAAATTTCTGCAGGGCCTGTCTGCTAGTATAGACAAATCTCTCGTGCCCTATAGTGGTGTTAACCAGAGCCTTCCAATTTTTAATCGTGGGACTTGTCGGGGCCAACCACAGCCTCGCTATGCTGACCTTAGCCACCATTAATAACTGAGAAATATACATTTTTGTCAGCTTATTCACTTTACCCTTCAAACGGAGCCCAAAGAGACAAGAGGGCTGTGAGCGAAGGTGCACCTCAATTCCAGTGATCTGAATATAACGCCTGACCCTGCGCCAGAAGGTTTATATATATGGACACTACCATAAAAGGTGCCAAAAATTACCATTCTCCGAATTGCATTTCGGGCAGTTAGGGGTATTATCGGGGCTAAATTTTGCCAATCTAATAGGGGTCAGGTAAGCCTTGTGTAAGACAAACCTGAATTTGTTGAAATTTTAATGACGAAGTATAACCACTGGTGCTGTCTATAGCCATCCCCCACTCCTTATCTGATAAAGGACCAATATCTATCTCCCATTGATTCCTCAAGCCATTCAAATCATCTGCAGTGGATTCAGCCAAAAGACATGAGCTCATATGAGAAATCAGACCCCTATGACCCAGGACGTTCAGTTGTTTTCTCAGTGGGGCTATGCCAAACACCAGTGGCTTCCCCCTTAAATTGTGTGTTTATAGCATGTTGCAATTGGAGGTAAGAGTAAAACATTGTTCTGAGCACGGAAAATTCCCCAACCAACTGTCCCAAAGATTTGAGTAAATTTGTGTCATACAATTGACCTACAGCCACTACGCCCAACCGGGACCACCGCCTGGCCCCCTCCACTGTATCCAACTCCTCAAATTTCTTTGCCCCCCAGATAGGAGTACATGGGTCAATATCAGTCTGTCTCATTATTTTATTACTAATTGTTCAAATCTTAATTGCCTGGGTCAGGAGCGGGGGAGCCCGTAGTCCAAGCTGCCCCGCCAGCAGTGACTGTAAGGGAGTATGATTGGAATTGAATTGGTGTACCAACACCCAGTGTAAATCATGTTAGTCAGGATCAGAGATCCATGCC
Organism: Mixophyes fleayi; assembly: GCF_038048845.1. NCBI lineage: Eukaryota > Metazoa > Chordata > Amphibia > Anura > Limnodynastidae > Mixophyes > Mixophyes fleayi. The sequence goes on from NC_134402.1 coordinate 379,818,867, forward strand.
TTGAGGTGAGCCAACTGAGAGGCAATATAATACAGTTTCAAGTTGGGAAGTGCAAGTCCACCAGAGGATCTGGACCTATACAGCGAGTCAAGCTTGACCTTAGCTCTTCCCCCTCCCCTGACCAAGGAAGTCAAATAACTATCAATGCAGCAGTAAATGGAGGGCGGAATATATATAAATACTTTGGCTGCACCACCATCTTAATTAAGTTTATCCTACCAGAGATAGAAAGCGGGTTTTTTCTTTAAGATATTCGATCTGGGGCCTCAAATTAAATTCTACATATTCTGAGGGGGGTATAAGTGATCCATATTCCCAGATATTTGAATTTCGATGCCCATTTTAACTGGAGGCCTTTTAATTTTGTCGCAGGACATTCCCAACACAGAGGAAACACACTAGATTTGTCCCAATTAATTTTCAAACCAGAAAAAAAACCAAATCCATCAACCACTTGCAACAATTTTCTTAGGGAAGTATCATGGTCTGAAAGAAACTGCAGCATATCATCTGCATATAACGCCACCTTATCCTCTCTATGCTCAGATCTAAATCCCTCAATTTCTTTATCACGTCGGATCAGACAGGCTAGCGGCTCTATTGCTAATGCGAACAGGGCCGGAGACAACGGGCATCCCTGTCTAGTGCCCCGTTCCAATTGGAATGGTTGAGAGAGATGACGATTAACACAGACACGTGCTACTGGACGTGAATACAGGAGCTTAACCCATTTTATAAATTCCGGGCCCACCCCGCTAGGCAACAGACGCGCTGCGGCTTCCACTCCAGGGTCCAGTCGGGCGCATGCGCCTTGCCTCGTCCCGTTGCCTAGCAACGGGATGCTACCTATTCTGCGGGACACCCGCCTCCTGGCTCCTCCAATCATAAGCTGACTTTCCATATTTAAACCTGGCTCTGGCGCCATTAGGGTGCCAGAGTAACAGGTTCTATACCAAGTATCCTGGTTCCCCTGCTCCATTGTTCCCTACTGTGCTACCTCTGTTTCCTGTTCTTCGTTGTGACCCGCTTGGCGACCATCCTATTATCTGTGAGACCCCCACTGTACTGCGACCATGGGCTGTTGACTACTCTTTTCGGATTCTCCCTGGTACCGTTCATTCCCGATTGGCTCAACACGGACCGTCTGACCCTTCTACACTACACCGGCAACTGACTAGTAGGACCGCGACCTGCGTGCCCTGTGCAGCGAAGTCTAAACCTCCTTGCGGGGGTCCCTGGTGAACACCAGGGGTACGTTAGATTCCGCACCTGCTAGTTCAGTGGCGTTAACACCGGTTAGTGTTTGCTCTGCCATATTCCTCAGAAGGCCTTCGGCCTGACAAATAGATGTAGACTTGCCCGGCATGAATCTCGTTTAGTCCGGATTAATTAATTCCAGTACCACTCTATTCAACCTCAGAGCCAGCAGTTTAGCCAAAATCTTAACATCGCTTGACAAAAGTGAAATCGGACGATAGGACTCGGGGTACAACAGATCTTTCCCTGACTTAGGCAACACCACCACTATTGCCTCTGTCATTGAAGGGGAAAGATCGCCAGTCTCAAAGCTCGCTGAATGTGGCCAACAACTCAGACACAAAGAAGGGCCAATGTTTTTTATATAGTTCAATTGGTATACCATTTACTCCAGGAGCCTTACCATTAGGGAACGACATAATAGCTATATCAATTTCTTTGAGAGTGAAAGGTGAATCCAGATACTCCCTACTATCATCGGAGAGCACGGGAAGAGCGATAACATTCAAATACGACTGTAAAGCAGCTAAGTCATACCGGACCTGTGACGTATATGTATTAATATAGTAGTTATAGAACACCTCAACAATATCAGGCATCAAATACCTCTTAACCCCATTATCATCGCAAATAACTGGAACTGCCGCATCCGCCCTCTCCACCCTTGTCAGATAGGCCAAAAACAACTACCATTTCTATCATCCTCAGAATATTGTACATGCTTAGAAAAGAGGAACTTACGTTTGGATTTATCCAAGACATAGTCAACCCACTCCCTCTGAGCCAACTGCCAGGCTTGCCTTGTAACCTCAGTTTTATCCTCTATGTATTGCGCTTCTAATGATTTACATGTTTTCTCTAGTGTCTGTTCCTTTAATCTAGATGACTTTTTGATTTCAGCCACACCAGCGATTAATGTCTCCCTCAAAAAAGCCTTAAAAGCGTCCCAGACAATCAGTGGCCGTACTGTTACAGAATTATCCTCAAAGAAACCTTCCCATTGTGTCACCAGTGATGCTCCCGTACCTATCAAAGAGAGCCAAAAGGGGTACAATTTCCAAAAGGACTGGCCTCTGTGAATAGCAAAATCAATAAACAAACAGAGAGGCGAATGGTCAGAGACCCCCCTAGCCCTATACTCCACCCCACTTACCAGCAGTATCAAAGAATGAGACAGCAAAGCTAAATCAGTTATTGAGAATACATTGTATGATATAGAAAAGCAGGAGAATTGGACCTCTTCTGGATGTCTCAATCGCCATACATCTACTAACTCCATTTCATCTACCAAGGCAGAAAAGGCCGACTTAGATTGACCAATTACAACATTTTGCTCCCGCCATCTATCAACATCTTTATTTATCACACTATTGAAATCCCCAATACATATAGTGGGATAGTGGGATCCCAGAACATTAAAAACTACCCACAAATTAAGTTGAATAACATTAACACTAAACCCACACCCCCACCCCGTATATTCCACCCAATTTAAGTATACCTTAATCCCTAACTGAAGTTAACTTAGGATACTCAGCAGACCAGCATAAGACCAAAATAGGCCGCCCACCATCCCGCAAAGTAACAAATTATTAAGACAGACCAAAAGAAAAAGGGAGAGAAAAGAAAGAAGCATAAAATAGTAAGGAAGGAAGAGAAAAAAGGGGGCAAACTGAGGCAAAAAAGGAAAAATGGCCTTAAAGCCATGGGCTCTTCAGCCCATTACATCTTACAGTGGATTTAATAACACACAAATATTTATCCATCCATGTTGATCATTATTTGAAAACTACAAACACCACCTGAGAGATATACATTTTTGTACTTTAAAAGAAAAATTGCATTATGTATAGCAACTTCCATGCATAGTATCAAGTACAGGTCAGCAATGTCCCGAGGACAAAGGAGAAAGGTAGAGAAAAGTACTCATCAGGCATCAGCGACCACCAGCAGCCAGACGGTCCAACCAAACAGCAGCCTCTCTAGGCTTATCGAAGAAGGATGTACGACCCTCCGAAACCACCCATAACCAGGCAGGAAAGATCATGGCGTATGGGATCTGCAGATCTCTTAATCTTCTCTTCACCGGAATAAACTGGGCCCTATTTCTTTTGTACGTCCATGACGAAATCAGGATACAACGCTACTCACTGACCATTGTATTCCACTGGGCCATTCTGCCTAGCCAGGTGCAGTACAGCATCTCGGTCACGATAATGCAAGAATTTGACTATGAAGGTACGCGGAGGGGCTACAGGAGGAGGTGCCTGGGCTGGGATGCGGTGAGCCCTCTCCATCGAAAATTGGGCTGTAAACAAGTCTGTGCCAAATAATTGAATTAACCACTTTTCCAGGAAAGACTCTGGGGCAGCATCTTCTGCCTTCTCGGGCAATCCAACCAGACGAACGTTGCTGCGGCATAGGCGCCCTTCAATATCCGTGAGCTTTTGCTTGAATAGGGAAGCCCGAGACTACAGACCCTCCAACCGACTCTCAACTGATGCAGAAGTATCCACCAATGTAGATACACAGGCCTCCACTTCACCCACTCTCTCCATGATTTTTTGCACATCTTGCCGGAGGAGAGAGAGATCCACCTGCACCTCTCCTATTTTATACGTTACACGTTTTTCAGATGCCCCAATAGCCTGCAAGACCTGCTGCAATGTGACCCCCGGGTCCGCCAGTGGAGCTGACAAAGGGGGAGTAATGGAATGTGATGCATCTCCTGAGCCAAAGGCAGTAGTGGAGGAGGGGGCAAAATTTTCCTGCCGCGGTAGACTGATTATGTTTGCCCATAATTTCAGAGGATAGATGGGATGATATTTATCCTATAAACTTGTAGACGACACAGTAGCCTGTACAGCTTCAATCAGACAAGTGTGTAGCCCAAATTATATTGCTAGCAGTACAACCAGTTTTCTTCATAAAAGAGGGCAAATCTCCTCCAACGATGCTGGCAGTAATAATCAAATAAGTCCAAAGCAATTAGACTATTCCTCACTTGATAAAGTATGTGAAATATATACCTGCATCAGATGGTCGTCACAGGCTGTGATCAACTGTACACAGGCTAGTATGTGGTACTGCACACCACAAAAACAGGATTTCTCTAGCACTCAGCTGTCAGCATGGTGTTCCTTGGGGCAGACACTACAAACCCTCTCTACACAGCCAGACTCCAAAAGCGCTATGTTTCAGCAGACATTCACTGCCACAGAATGCCAACAGGTCTCCCCCAGTCTCCCTGAGGCTCAGTGCGAAGTCTCTCCCAGTCTTGGGCAATATGGCACCTGTGGGACGGACTGGCGGGAAAAGAAAGAACCGGTGGCTGCAGACTACACCCCGCAGGAGTTTACTGAGGAGAATCAATGCCAGTCATGGAGTTATCTCACCAAAATTAACAGGGGAGCCACTGTCACAAGAAGAAGCTTGTAAGTATATATCGGAATATCGGAGTGGGAGGTATCCGCTTCCACGCCTATTCCGGGCCCACCCGCTGACCCGACAGTCACTTCAGCCTCAACCTTCCGTACCAGCCCAGCATAGGTAGAGGTTACCAGCTATCCACCTCCTCGCCGTCTCGACCTCACTCGCCATTCACCACCACACCAGCAAGGCCCTGCCGGCCACACAGAGTATTTCTCTTCCTCCGGGGGCTAATAACTCTATTGCAGCAGGTGCACTGTGTCAGCAAACAAATCGGAGGTTCTAGGTCCAAATATTTGTTTTTTCCACCATAAAGGAGATTAGCAGGATATATGAGCTGGAGAGCATGTAACTATGCTTGCTACTCCATGCTTGTCCAGGCCACGCCCTTCACAGAGGTCTTATATAATTTTTAAGCTACAATAATGCCTGCTGTCTCCTACAATTTTGCTGGCTTCTGGGAAGTGCGATCAACATGCTACAGGAAAGGGACCAGAAAACAGGCAAATAACTTAGAACTAGAACAAATGGCTGGCATGACTTTATTCTGATGTGTAACCTCGTCAGTTTTATTCAGCACAAATCCATGCCATGTTTTTCCATCATGTATTACTTTTGACCACTAGTAGGCCATCTTCTCAATGGATTGACTGATTCCATTCCCTGCTTTATTGAACAACCTTGCTATCTATTTATTTTAATTTCTGAAAATTGGTAACTTTACTTTTGCTCCTTATCTTGCGTTATTAGAGACCAGACTTGTTTGGAGAGACTGTGCTTTTACAACTATTTAGATTAGTATCAACACTTGCTTATGTTTTCACTATAATGGTGACAGTAGCCTCCTATCTGTGATCCATGTCGATAGGTGGGATGTCGACATGACTTTGACATCTGGATTGCTTTGACCACCTTCAAGAAAAATGTAAAAGGGGTGTTTGACACCAGTGAGACCTGCAACATTTCCACCAAAGCTGTTAGATTATTGATGTCACTATCCTCCTGTCTCTGTGCTTCTGAGACCTCTTTTCCCTGGTGTTCTGGCTATGAAATTAGTTGTACAATAATCTCTACAGCCAGATGAGAAAAAGCACGTAAGTGAGATCCAAAGTAGTGTGAATATGATATAGTTCAACATGCGGTCATCACTACCATCAGAGCAAGATATGCCAATTTCAGATGAAATTCCCTGGAAGCCAATTTGCTGAACCAACCTCTCTTGTGACACCATCTTGCTTTCACAACACTCTGGGGCATATTGAATTAAGTCTAAACATTGCAGCTGCGCATGTAAAGTGACAAAACAGTACCGCAACATTGCAGATTTCCCTTCTCAACCCTATGGAGTGCGCACGGAAATCCGCAAAGTTGCGTTGAAGTGTTGTCAGTGGGAGCGCGTATCCATGATCTTTAAAGTTAATTGAATATGCCCCTCTGTGTTCTATAGAATCCAGCTGCCAAAAGCAGTGTCAAAGGGGTTGTAGACCATTCCTTTCAAACTGAAATGACAAAAAGGGTAATCAAGCAGAGATGGGACCTGCTTTATCACACAATTGCGTATTCTCTATTGTAGAAGTTTGTCTGTTTAGTGTATGTTTTTGTTTTGGTCGCGAAACAAAGAATATATGTGAATCTGCTTTGGGAGCCAAGATATACTTTAAGTTTATTTTTCCCTTTTGTCTACAACCTCATTATATTTTATACATGTAGTAAAATATGATTAGTATGCAATGGGTTTGCTAAACAGGATCTTAGCACCCACTTTAGATGGGCATGGTGCTCAATATTATTCACACATCAGTCAAGACCACCTGCTTTATATAATTTCATAAATTTTAAGAAACTAGCTTAGTCAGATTGTAAGCCCAGGCCTAGATTTTCCTTTTTAAGAGACACCTAATATCGATGTAGCTAGCTACCTGTAGTGCCAAATCCAACTCTGGCCTTTCCTGCAACTTTGGTAGCCTATGTCCTGGTCTGTAGAAATTATCTCCACCCCTTCCTCTTATGTAGACCATGCATGGCATATGCTGCATGCTCCAAATATAGACCTGATGATAGTCATCAGAAACTCAGATCAAGATCTCTGTGTCCCAAGATTTCCCTCTAGCCAGCAGGCTCCCTCCTTCATTTTGATTAAATATTGTCTGATCCAGTGTCATCATTTGAATCAGGCACCAAAGGCATTTTTAACTAGGTCTTCAATGCAGTGCTAACTAGTCTATCATCACTGCTATACCAGCCTGTTTCCAACCCCTGATCATGTCCACATCACATCTACTCATCATCATAACAGATGGAAGACATTCTGTTGCAATCTAGCAGGAACATATAATTTTCTGTGAGTTGAACTTGCTTGCTGGCTTTAGCAACTGCTGTCCATATTTTTCCAATGTCCTTGTAGTAATAAGGTCATCTTAAATCTAGATATTGCTACATTTGGAGGACAGAACACAGTAGAATGAGGCAAATAAGTTGAATAATCAGGAGGAGGTCTTGGTAGGAAAAGATAAATAGTACATCCAGAAGTCAGGCAAAGGTCGAGGCAGGCAGAAGACAATAGCAAGTGCAGTAACATGGCCAAGGTCAAGACAGGCTGAAATCAATAGCAAGTCTGATAATCAGCAAAGGTTGGGGCAGGCAGAGGTCAATATCAAGTCTGTTATTCAGGCAAAGGTCTAGGCAGGCAAAAATAAATACCAAATCCAATAACAAGCCGAGGTCAAGGGGAGGAGAAAAAAGCAGAATCCAATACACAGTCTGGGTTACAAAAGAAGATTTACACAAGATACGAAGACACAGCACACTAGTTCAGACAAACTATCACCAGCATTGGTGGTAGAGCCAAAAAGAGATTGCACAGCATAGTGAAAGATACTTGTGCTGAGAGCACTAATGAATAGCACTGCTAGGCAGTTTCTGCTGGTTGCTGTGGTTTGGCGACCAGCTCAGAGCGATTTGGCACCTTCCACAGCTAATTCGCTACAGGATGCTAGTTGCCATTACCAGGCAACCAGCTCAGTGGACATTGCTGCCCGATGCTACTACTAACAAGCAAATACATAAACACAATGTTTAGTTTTCAAATTTATATATAGTTATATTTGAATGTGTGTCATATATTAGCTTGTCCAAGCTAACTTTATTTGCTAGTTAAATAAGGGATAAAAGGAGCAGCTAAAGGATTCCATTTTCACCCATGTGGACAGACTTATAACTTGTGAACTGAAAGAAGATACTGTGTATTGTAATACGATGGTGAATTGAAATAAATTTACCAGACTACAATTAGAAAGTCTCAGGGCTGTACTGTGGTAAAATAAAACATCTGTTTGGCAACATTGTTGGAAAACAGAAAAGAGGGAACACAATCTCAATTCTGGCCATTAAAATTCATTCCTTCCTTTACATGTCTCCTACAGAATGGCATTCTTTTACAATATTTTTGTTCTTGTATTTTGTGATACATGGTGCCTTACAGATCACTAGAGATGAGCAAATTTGCAGCAAAATTTAGTGCAAATCAAGTTTCATGACAGAAATGGCTATTTCACATAGTTCTGGCAATACAATCTTCAAGTTCTGCTTTTGCTTTGCCATTTCAAGGAATATCATCCCACACTGCTTTTGTAAATTTGCATTGCACAGAATTTATAGTTTATGAACAGAGCTGGGACAACAACAGTCAATTACATCTATGTGGTGAGGGTACGAATGGGAAAACTTAAGGTCAATATTTCATAGAAATTTTTTGAAAATGTACAGATGGCTAAATCATTATGACTAAGGTCAGTTTCCATCATAATTAAGGTACCAGTTAATTATATAATACCTAACTGTATCATGTAGGTGAAGTGCTCATGAACATAAACTCCACCGACTTTAAAACTAAGGGGTCTATTTATGAAAGGATGTAAAGCCGACAATGCATAGCTTCACCCTATTTAACATTGCCCTGGGCTGATGGTAGCTATCGGCAGATGGCTGTAACTGGGTGGCAGGCAAGGAAAAATTGCTTTATTAGTAAAATTACAATTCAAATTAAATTAGTAAATTTTTTATGTTTTTTTAATTTTTAGAACAAATTTATTAATTATCTTTTGCAGAATATAGAACTGGGAACCCAAGTCTGGGCTTCCATTTCCAGTGCACATAACAACTCAGGCACACACAGAGGCTCCCTGGACTGGCTGGTTAAGCGGTAAGGGTCCTCTTACCACTGCCAGTCAATATTAGCAGGAAGCTGAGCATTGGTCAGCTACCCAAGTAAACGTTCATCATAAATTGGGCGAAAAAAAGATTTTTGATCTTTGTGATGTGTTTATATCTATCTTATAAAAGGATATTACAGCCCTTTGGACACTTATTCCTCCTGGATTGCTATGGAGCAAAACGTCTGTCGATGCTCTCTGTTGTGAGGGTAGTACTCCAGAGTAACGGCCTGGAGGGTCCCCAAAAAAACAAAGGAAGAAAAGTTCTCACCTGATCACGAGGGCCCGTTATGGAAGGTGTCTTCTCCGGTTGCAGACTTCCCCCACCGAACAGTTCAGTGTGCGCCTCCATGTGGGCGAGAAGACCAAGAGACACGTATCTGGCAAAGGGGAAGGAAGGGGAAGGAAGGGGAAGGAAGGGGCTCTCTGGGGCGACGCCTAGGAACAGAGGATTACTCAGTCCCGCTTGGTGACATCCTGTTTTACTCTGGCCTGGGCACACAGGGCTACAAGAGTTCGGGACAGAGAATGTTCTCGTCCGAACTCCCTACTCAGTAGTAGTGAGGGCCACCCGATCGTCGGTGCAGGACCCCCCTCTGTCTTCAGAGCGCTGCCGGGTCTAACAGTCCCCACCCGGAACCGCCAGTACACTGCCGGAACGCGGGCGAACTCTGTCTTACCCCTCGAGACACCTTCTGTCCTGGGACCGCCAGGCAACCGTGATGGAACCCAACCCAGACACGCCAATGGAATCGAGGAAGACCTTAGTCGCCCCCAGAGATCAAAGAGGCAGGGTTGCACTACCCCAATGGAACCACGGATGACCTCGACCAGCCCCGGAGCTCAAAGGGGCTTCGTTACACCACTCCAAAGGAACCGCAGGAAGCTGTGGCCTCCCCCGGAGCGCAAAGGAGCCATGCCGCACTACCGACAAAGGGCCCTGCCACTAACTCGGGCCTATGAGGAGAGGGTAACGGGGATAAACAGAACTTACGGATGGGGAGGAACTACCGCAAGCCGCCTCCCTGGTGTGGTGTTTCGCCCGTCCTATTCGCCCCTTCCAGGCCTTGCGTGTGGCCAAAGAACAGGCAAAATACCACCTCTTAGATTCCCCGACACACCGCCTTCCGATCCCTGTGGAGAGAATACAGTACCACTCCCAAATACCCCCGTGCTCCCCAGACAGAAAACCCTCACACAGTATACCGTACGTCCCTTGTAAAGTAACCAAACACAGCAATAAAGAGATGGTAACCCCACAGTACATTAACCAAAATGTGCACTCAAAACTCACCTCTTCCTCAAAGCCTACCAACCATCTACTTAACCCCCATCTCCTCCCTTTAGCTCATCCTCCCTTCTGTACCCTTGCCTCAACTGGCTCCTCTTGTGCCTGGTCTGTTTACCCTCCTTTAGGATGTAAGCTCGTATGAGCAGGGCCCCCTCCCCTCCTGTCTCCATACCTGTTCTTCCGCTCCATCTTTACTGCATATGACTGGCCAGAGTTTCTGAAGTATTGGTACTTTTTGTTCATTGTTCTGTACTGTTTCACCCTGTATAGTCTACTGTTAGTACTGTGTACGGCGCTGTGGAAATCTTGTGGCGCCTAACAAATAAATGATAATAATAATAATAACCATAGACCACAATGTATGGTATAATGATGTACATATATGAAGAAAAATGCTGTACCACGGTCCGCTTATTAGCTCTCTTGCGCCCTGCAATAAACCTTGTTAGGGCTCATCCTCCACTGACCAACAATGGGCACAAATGATATATCTCCGTTTGACATTAGGAAAGTCCTCAGGTGTATGCAGGTCTTAGAGTGATATGGTCAGATTCTGCTGTATGTGTTAGTGACATAAAGGAAAGGCTGTCGTGTATGGATCAAGTTATACATGAGCAGTGTTACTTGGCCATGTTTTTTTTTTTTATATATTCGTATGTTCTTAAAATGGCATAATGCGTATATTATATGATGGGTTTGCATTGAGAGAGTTTGGTCTTCATTAAGTTTTGCATCCACAGGAAGTTCTAGAATAGAAAAGATAGAAGCACACACTCACCACTTGTTGCATATAATTATTGAAAACTTTAATACACAAGTCAATTGGTTACTAAGACTCAACTGAAACAAATATCTACACTAAAATATAATTACACATTTTAAATTAAAATTAATATAATATTGAAAATAAATGACTGTTTATTTTAAATGTTAAATGATTTATTAATTTTGTCAGTGAAACACTACCTAGAGGGATTCCTAGGGCATGCGGCTCTTTTGGTATTAAAAAGTGGCTCCTGGTTGGGAGCATGACCGCAGCTCCGGACACAGGCAGGTGCACATTGTAAAAAAGTCAGCTGCTTGACTGACCGGGAACATGCCATGTGACCTCCACTGCACAATGCAGGGAGGTCACAGTGTCACTGATTAGCCAATCAGGGAAGGAGGAGGCAAGTGTAGCGTCCTCTCCTTCCTTCCTCTGTGCGGGCTCCACGGCTAAGCGTGGCAGTTGTGACAGGTAAGTGGTGCTCATTTATTGAGGAGTGGCCTGTGACCGGAGTGCTTAGGGCGGTTGGAAGAGCCATGTTTTGGGTGAGGAGACAAGCTGAAAACCTTGTATCTACTGCCCTATGGAAGGTGGTACTTGAAGAGACCCTGATTGAAGCATGTGAACAGAAAATTAAAAAATGTGAGCATTAATACACAAAATTAATACACACATATAAAAGGTAAAGTTGGCTCTTTGCAGTATCTACAGATATTGTTTGGCTCTTCGTGAATGACTGGTTGGCTACCCCTGTCTTAGGGGGATTAAATTGTATATAAATTAAGAATATAAAGCTTATCATGGGCCACAATGTATTAAGATAAATATTTATGACCAATTCTGAATCATGATATTAGGCATATTTATATAATTCAGCTAATCTAGGACAGTCTGCCTTGGATTTGTGAATGAGCAAGTACACTACTGTTAAAATGCTCCTAGGTGGCAGCAAGCAGGACTATCCCCACTGCTGCTGGGGATGCTAAATGAAGAAGGTGTGATAGACCTAGGGGGAAATTTTCTAAGTTCAACGTTGTCCCCCTGCTGTAGTTAAAACCAATGCCAGCAGGGGCAGGCTGGGCTGAGGGGGCAAGGGCATCTTCCCCTTGGTCTGGTCCCATAGTGGGCTAACTTGGGCTAGGTCCCTGGGCCATTCACATTTTTTTTCATTAAAATAGGCTGCTGAGTCAAGTCTTACCACCCCCCCCCCCTTCCCGAGCTAAAATTAGACACCCCTCCCCTGAATGCCTGTCTAGACAGGCTGGGACATTTCCCATTAGAACTGGGTAATCTATGAGCCTGGCATTGTCCTCTTATCATTTTGGAAACCAGTCCCATCCAGGTTAGTACAGGACTGACACCTCTATGGAAGGAAGGGTCGCAAACAACAGCATGCCCCCTCCCAGCTGAAATTTGCTGGGGATCTTCGCCTGCTTCCGTAACAAAGTAGTCTCCATATAATGGGAAGAGGTCCATAGGATCACTGCTCATTATCCCACTAAAGTCTAAATAAGTAATAAAAACTAAAGTTTAAAAACAAATTGAATTGAAAATTAATTGAAATAAATACACAAAACCATTTGTCAGCATTATTTCTTCTAGTCACACTGTAATCCAGTGGAAATCTTCTTTATTCCTTTCTTTGTAGTTCAATTAGAATAAAATAAGAAACATTGTGATTGCTAACTAGGACTACTTGCTGTTGAATGGGTGTTATCTGAATTGTCAGGGACTGTAATTAGCTGCTCAGACAATTACAAGTATTTTCCCACCTGACAGACAATACTATTGTGGTGGATGTGGAGTTAATAGTGCCAAGGCTGGATTAGGAGTTTAATGAAGGCAAAGTAAAGAATCGACTGGGCCAAGTTTTTATTATACTTTCTGATAGGTAGGAAAACACATAATAAAAGAGATATCTAGCACTAGTGTACAAATAGACTCCAAACAATAATTGATTAACAGTACTAATGAGGTTGTGTATTAACCCAAATACAACACACACACACATATATAGTCCAAATAAAGTACAGCAGGAGTGGGAGATAGAAGACATTTACATGCCATTGCCCACATACCTATAACTTTTCTATAGGTGTTGATGGAGTGGGTAGGGGGGGGAAGAAACAGACAAGAACTACGAGTGGGGGAGAGGGGACCCCAGACAAGGCGAGGGGCATGTCAGACAATGGGCGGGAAGTGGGGGGATTCCACTTCATGGACATTGACAAGACATATGAGTGGAGGGGCAGCACAGGCAACAAACAGGGGGAGAGGAAGAGCAAGCTATAAGGGGGCACACATGGTGTGATCTAACGCACTGATACCTAAAAAGTATGAAATGTCTCCTGGACAGGGTAGAAGGACTTATATTTGTGAATATTAGTTTTAAATTAATCAGTATAAAAAGCTTTGCATATGTTAACAGTACAACCACAATCTGTCTCATTAAACAGCCACCCCAAGCTGTCCTTTAGAACCTGATATCAGTACAACTGGTCATTGCAGTGGATGTAGTAGCAGTAAAAAGTCTTTACAGTAATTCACATTACTCATTTTGAAAAATGAAAAATGTTATGGTGGAATTCAATTCCTGCTCTTGTTCCTGAGTCTGAGTCTGCAGAAGGTGATGGAATGTGCTCTAATTTTGGACCATGTCGTACTAGACTCAACCAGCTCTTGTGTAGTAAAGACAGGCAAATGTCATGGTGACATTTGAGAGATTGCCAAAGCCTCAAGTAGCATTCATTTCCTTCAGTGATGCCCTTCTAAGGTGTCACATCACTAACGTCTTCCAAGGTCTAACATCAGTATATTTTCCTGGAAGATTAACTGCCCCTGATGCTGCACATTCCTATGTGGAATGAGCAATACACCACCCAAATGGTTAGAGAAATCTGTAACTATGGGAGGTTTGGTTGGTAGCCCAATGCTAGTGATTTATAACGTATATTTGGGTCAGCAGATGCAAAGGATTGATAGACATATTTACAGTAAGCACTAAATACTGTTTTACTCATTAACTCTATACCAAAGACAGTCTAGACACCATTCTATTTGCTAGCAGCTGCATTATACTAAAAATATTAAAGTGTGAGTAGGAAATAAATTGACATTTGTACAAGATACACCAATACATTATATAGAAGCATACACAAATACTGAAAAGTCACCAATTAAAAAATTGTTATTGTATTACTCCTATCTAGGGGCCTGATTCATTAAGGATCTTAAATTAAGAAGTTTCTTATTTAAGTCTCCTGGACAAAACCACCATGTTACAATGCAATGGGTGCAAATTAGTTTTCTGTTTTGCACATAAGTTAAATACTGACTGTTTTTTCATGTAGCACACAAATATCAACTTTAAATTTCAGTGTACAAATTAGCTATCAAGTATTTGTGTGCTACACGACAAAACAGTCAATATTTAACTTATATGCAAAACAGAAAACTAATTTGCACCCATTACATTGTAACATGGTTTTGTCCAGGAGACTTAAATAAGAAACGTCTTAATTTAAGATCCTTAATGAATCAGGCCCTAGGTGTCCTTTTCATTTTTTTATGTTCCACTATAAATATAATAAACATTTTGCCTCCTATTGTTTTTAGTATGTATAGTAGAAAAAGATATTTATGAAAGGTAAAGTTATCAGTTGCGGTTTCTGACATACTATTATACTGTTGCCTGATCATTTTTATTTGGGTAGCAGAATGGCACAGTGAGTTGTTGCCTTACATCGCTGGGGTTATGGGATTGATTCTTTCCAGGGCCACCTTAACTACTTTATGGGCCCCCGGGCAATGCAGTGTACCGGGCCCCTAAAAAAATAATATATATATATATATATAAATAGTGTGTGTGTGTGTAAAAAAAATATATATGTATGTAAAAAAAAATGTGATTATATATATAATCACCTTTTTTTTACATATATATATATATATATATATATATATATATATATATATATATATAGGGGCCCCCTTAACTTACCTTAAGTCCGATCCTCTTCTTTTTTCCGCGCCGCTGAGTCTCTTCTGCCCTCTTCCGTGCTGTGGCTGCAGTGAATGCTGGGCGTGACATCACGCCCAGCATTCACTGCGAGCACAGCATGGAAGAGGGGACCAGGGAGGGAGCCGGATCACCGCTGATGTGACCGCAAGGTAAGTATTTTAAAAAAATATATATATATTTTTTTTTAGGATTCGGACGGGCCCCCCTTGCCTGCAGGGCCCCCGGGCACCTGCCCATCGTGCCCAATGGAAGAGACGGCCCTGATTCTTTCCA
Source organism: Mixophyes fleayi (assembly GCF_038048845.1). Lineage (NCBI taxonomy): Eukaryota > Metazoa > Chordata > Amphibia > Anura > Limnodynastidae > Mixophyes > Mixophyes fleayi. The sequence continues at coordinate 379,834,115 of NC_134402.1, forward strand.
GGGCACCATATGTATGTAATTTGTATGTCCTCCCCTGTTTTCGCGTGGATTGTCTCTGGTTGCTTTGGTTTCCTTCTACAGTCTGAAATTATACTGGTAGGTTTATTGGCTTCCTGTACAATGGCTTTATTATTATGCAAATGGAATATCTTCCTTTTATCCACCCAGAGTGCCTAAACTAGAACTAGAACTTCCTCACCTTCCTAACCTAAATAGTGGTAGTTTGGTATGCTAACCCCTGAACCACTTCTTCCATTTAACATTCTCAGGATCTGGTCTCCCTTGTTTATAGTCCCTGGCACAAAATCCACCCCCACCTCCTCCCGCTCTTCCCTTCTCCATATCCTCCCCACTTTCTTATGTTTCATATAAAAAGGAATTGTTCTGGTGTTCCATATATGTTATGACTTTATACCTATACATTCAATGGTTTTATATATCTGAATACTTGTTAATGCATTTTTGTTTTACAGTTCTTTTGTTGACAACCAGAATATTAAATAAAGAATATATATATATATATACACATTATGTTGTGTGTGTAGGTTTTTGCATGCCTGTGGTAGGTAAATTCTAAGGAGCAGGGCCCTCTTTCCTTGTGTGCTCCTTCTACTAGTCCATCACCCTCTGTACCTCTTGGCCTGCTTCCCTAGCCCTGCTTTCTTAAGCTTTGACCTACTTCTCTGATTTCTACCATACCTTTCACTATCTGTCCTAGAAATAATCTGATTTGCTTTAAATTGTTACCATGTTTGTATATATTTTTGTTCTTTCTGTATCATGTTGTGTCTTGGGTCTCTGTTTTTTGTATATGTAATGTACCGCGCTGCTGACCCTTTCTGGCGCCTTATAAGTTAAAGATAATAATAATAATAATAATAATAATAATAATAATAATAATAATAATAAATTAGGTTGAAGATACATTGGGGCAGGGATCAGTGTAAATGAATGCATTCTCTGTACAGAGCTGCATAATATGTTGGCACTACATATATAAATTATAATAAATAATAAATAAAGGAAACCCACGCAAAAATGGGGAAAACAAACTTCACACACATAGGGCCCTGGTTGGAATGGAACTCATGTTTTGCAAAAATATCTGGTGATTAATGAGTTTCTCATGGGATCTTTGACTCTGTCATGGAGTTCATTCTTGGTTCAAAACTTCCTAAGATGAAGTTTTATGCTTTCTCTAGTCCTGAGTCCAAAGCCGTGGAAAGTTATATTAAGGAAAACTTAGAAAAAGTATTATTAGACCTTGGTGCTGTGATTTTTCTTCTTTACCCTAAAAAATATGGAGGCTTAGTCCCATGTATATATGGCTACAGAGGTCTAAACAAAAAAAACAATAAAAACAAAAACTCCCTACCTTTAATTTCCAAATAGTTTGACCATTGTAGGGATGCTACTACCTCTTCTAAGATTAATTTGAGACACATCTCTTAATTTGAGAGGCATCGGCTAAGAAAGCTGATAAAAATGGACTTTTCCTTAAATTTAAATATAGCTTTCCATGAAAAATATCAGATTGTGGCAACACTTGAAAAAATTAAGGTCTAGATACATAGGAACCTACGAGATATTAAATCCAGTGTCTGTTCAGATGGACTTGACTTTATCTATGAAAGTCCATAGGACATTTCACACATCTTTGTTAAAACCAGTGATCTGCTCCTTAAAGCCTGCTACAATAATTGTTAATAAGCCAGATAATGATATTAAAAAAATCTTGATAAGTCTATTTTACAGGATTTGGCCTTATGAGAGTTCTTGGATTCCTTCTGAGGATTATCATGCCAAAAGACTTAAGAGGTCCATTCATAGGTAGCTTCCAGAAAAAAAAAAACACATTTGCCCCACCTCAAGGGGGTTACTGGTACAAGCAGTAGGCCCAGACAAGCACCACTGCGACAAAATGAGGAGCAGGGAAGGGAAAAGAAATGTAGGATGATGTCACATGTACAACATTAGAAGAACAGGTAGCAAAGCAGCCCAGGTGGATACCTAGGTCATTAAGAGCTAAATCAACATTATCCCACAGATATAGCAATACCGCTTATACAGTGGCAGAGAACAGTAGGAGAGTAAAGGAACTGGGGAGGGATAAGGGAAGGAATAGGAAAGGAAGGTAAGGAAGGAGTGTTAGTAAAAGGGAAAGAGGAGGGAAGGAAAAGGAGGGAAAGTGCCAATCATATATACAACATTGGGTTCACCTAAGGTCCTTAAACGATAACTAGTTGGTGGAGGGATCAGTCAAGTATCTGCTTCGTAGTGGGAAAGCCAGGGACTACACACAGTGTTAAATTTAATAAGGTGATCATGTACAATGCCTGTGATATATTCACACAAATAAGTATGCCAAATTCTGTTGATCTCTGCCGGTAAGGCAAGAGGGTCAGGTTGCTTCCAAGAGGCTGCAAAGGCGCATTTGGATGCATTAAGAATGTGGCCTACTAGCGTCATTGTATACTTATCAGTGCCTGTAACAGGATGGTGTAAAATGGAGTAGAATGAGCAGGTTGGGAGCATCCGGGAGGTAGTAGTATGTGATAGATTATGAACACTACGCCAGAATCTCACTTTGGTCAGGACCACCAGACATATGGAAAAGAGTCATCCTGAACACAAAGTCTCCAACAAGACTTTGAAGAATCAGGGTATATCGCATGGAAGCGGGTAGGAACCAAGTACTATCTATAGAGTAATTTATAAGCATTTTCTTTAGTGCGAACACAGATGGAGCTCTTAGAAACCTTTACTCTGATTTTGATCCATTCCTATAGCAAGAATCTCACCTTTGTCCTCTTCCCATTTGAGTCCATAGCAATCCTAATCAGGTTGACGATGTGCTACAAAAAGGCGATAAAAATTGCAAATAAGACCACCGGGAGGGAACTTACTACTACAAAATGATTCAAGTGGGGTAAGATTAGGTTGATTTTTAAATTCAGGAATAGAGCGATAGAGATGTCGCAATTGGAGGAACTGGTAAAAGCGCCCATGAGGGATAATAAACCGACATTGAAGGGCTGCAAAGTCAGGGAAGAGCTGCATAGAGGCAATGTCTGAGAAAAAATTTATGTCTTGGCAGGGCCAAATCCTAAAAGAGTTAGAGGACATGCCAGGGAGGAATGCTGGGTTATCCAATGGCGGGGTCATAATAGAGAGGTTGCTAATCAAATGATAGGTGCAGGGTTTATAGTCCTAAATATGTAGTCAGAATCATGTAGTGGGAGGTAGCAATGTGGTGGGAGGTGCTTGATAGAGATCTAGAGTAGAGTGTACGGGGAGAGGAAGTGAAGGAGGTTAGCTTCAATATCCACCCATAATCTTGAGCAGGGAGGGGTGTATAAAAAGACCACTTGAGTGAGGTGAGTAGTGACATAATGTTTTTGAACATTCAGTAGTCCGAGACCACCTTACAAAGCATGAAGGTGTAGCGTACAGGCCTGTACCCTAGAGCGTCTACCTGACCAAATAAGGCAAGCAATTTGTTTTTGCACAGTCTGCAAAGCCAGGGATGGCACCTTAACTGGTAGAGTTTGAAATAGGTATGAGATTTGCGGTAATGAATTCATTTTTATTGCCGTTATGCGACCTAACCAGGAAATATAGAGCTTGCTCCACTCTATGAGATTTAGCTTTAGAGAATTCAACAAGTTAGCAAAATTAGCATCATGTAGCAAATTATAGAGACTGACCAGGTAAACACCCAGGTATTTGAGCTTATCTGGTCACCATTGATCACCTGGAAACCATGTCGCTGCTGAAGGGATCGAGACAGAGGAGGAGGAAGATTGAAAGGGAGTATTTTGGATTGATCAGTATTGATTTTTAAGTTAGACAAGTCTCCATATTTCTGGAGCTCAGTCTGAAGAGAAGATAGGGAGGAGACAGGATTTGTGAGGGTCAAGAAGAAATCATCTGCATACATTGAAATCTTGTACTCTCCAGAGTCTGTTCGGATCCCAGCAATATCAGAATTATCACGGATACAAGATGCCAGTGGTTTAATGAGAAGGGCAAAAAGCAAAGGAGATAGAGTACAACCTTGCCACATGCCGTTTGCAGTGGAAAAAGGGGTTGATGAAGCACCACTGGCAAGGACAGCTGCAGAAGAATTAAAATAAAAGATTTCAAAGTCATATAAAAATCGACCTCGAAAAAAAATTAACCTCAAATGCTCGTGAGAGTGCATCTCATAAAGGGCCCAGAAGACCCTATCAAAGGCCTTTTCAGCATCTAGAGACACCACTAAGACACCATTATAGTGGGCATTAGAGACTCATTAGTGTCACGATCTGCCTGCAGCATACTGCTTTGCCTGGCAGCTCCTGCCTCCTAGACTATCAGACTTTATCATTTGTGTTCATTTTATGTGTTAGCGGCAGTACCTCTGATCACCAGAGGTGCTGCTATTGTGCCTGTTGTGCTCCTAGTTCCTTAGGAGTTAACACTGCTTCACTCATTATCTCATGCACCTGGGTGTGTTCCATTTATACCTGTCTCTCCCAGCATTCAGGGCTGGTTATTGTTGTCCCATCCTGTTGTTCCTACCCTCTGCTGTGCTTGTGGTTACCTGCTATCTGGGAGCTCTCCATATTACCACTTTCCTACATCAGCCATCTACCCGGTATTTATTCCTGCATTTTCCTGTATATTCAGTATTTCACCATCAGATTGTTTCCAGCAATAAACTTTGTGTGTTTTCACCTCATTCCTGGCTCCTGAGCTGCACTTCTGGGGTTTCTCACAGCGCTATTTGCTCTGAGGCTTCTCACAGTGCTGTCTGCTCTGAGGCTTCTCACAGCGCTGTCTGCTCTGAGGCTTCTCACAGCGCTGTCTGCTCTGAGGCTTCTCACAGCGCTGTCTGCTCTGAGGCTTCTCACAGTGCTGTGCCCTCCAAGGCTTCTCACAGCGCTGTCCCCTCCAAGTCTGTTGCCCAGTCCGGGCCTGCTGCCAAGTCTGCCACCCAGTCCGGGCCTGCTGCCAAGTCTAATGCCCAGTCCGGGCCTGCTGCCAAGTCGTCTGCCAAGTCCGAACCATCTGTTACTGAGGGTGCCAAGTCTGAACCATCACCTTTCTTTGAGGGGCATCCTTCCCAATTTAATGCCCTTCAGAGGTTTTTTGCTTCACAGATTCCCTCTGTTAGTAGCAGTGCCTTGTTAGTAGCCCTAAGAGACAGGTACTATTCCTAATATCCCATTTTAGGGGAGAGGCTTTGGAATGGGCAAACCCATTTATTGAGATGGATCATCCCATCTTATCGGACTTACAATCCTTTACTGAGGCAGTAATCAGCAAGTTTGTTACTCCTCCCGATATGCCATCTTGCGGGGCCTCTGCATTGTCAGCAATACCACCTATCTCTCCTGGCCAAGAGATACCATTGTGCTCCTCCCAGTTGGCTCAGGTCGCAATTCTGAGGAAGTCCCGTAAAAGGGGAGGACGTAAAAAGAAAGGAGGTTCTGCAGTGCTTCAGCTTCCATCTGGCATGGTCTCCTTTGCCTCTCCACCCATGGACGAGGGCTTTTCTGCCGAGCCCCCAATTCTGGACTATGATTCAGATGAACTCAGACATTTTTGGTAATTGGGCGTCTGGAATCCGCCTTTAAGGGAGGGGGTACTGTCACGATCTGCCTGCAGCATATTGCTTTGCCTGGCAGCTCCTGCCTCCTGGACTATTAGACTTTATCATTTGTGTTAATTTTATGTGTTAGCAGCAGTACCTCTGATCACCTCTGATCCTTTTCGTCTGGTCCCACGTTTTCAGAGTCCGGTGGTGTCTGATGAGGAACCAATGCAGTTGGGAAGAGCTCGTCTCTCAGGAAGAGAGGGAGAGGCGATTCAAAAACCGTTTATGTCTTTATTGCGGAGAACCTGGTCATTTGTTAAATAATTGTGTTAAATGTCCGGGAAACGATCAAGCCTAACTGACGCTGGAGAGGCCAAGTTAGGTGTACGTATTTCCTCTCCTGTTGATTCTAGTTTTTCTATCCAAGTCCTGTTACAATCATTTGACAAGCAGCTTTCTCTTCCAGCACTCATTGATTCCGGAGCAGCAGGGAACTTCATTAGAGCCGATATAGTGAACCTGGTCATCAGTTCCCTGTAGGCCTGTTTCGTACCTCTGCTTGTCCATCTCATAGAACTCTCTCCTTACGTCAGTAGGCTAACCTTGCGGTGGTTCTTGGAGAAGACCGGGAGGGCCGTTAGACTCCGCGCCCTAGGAAGGCCGGCGTAAATATTGACTAAGGTAACTTTCAAACCTAACATCATCATCATCATCAACATTTATATAGCGCCAGCAAATTCCGTAGCGCTTTACAATTGGGAACAAACATTGATAAGACAATACTGGGTAATACATACAGACAGAGAGGCAAGAGAACCCTGCTCAAAAGCTTGAAATTTATAGGACAATGGGAGTTAGAAGCACAAGGGCATGTGCTACATCATATTGCACAATGGACCAGCTAGAACGCAAAGGTAAAAGTATTGAGGGGGCTGTGTGTGTTGCAATGTTGGTCAGAGGGTTGTTGTCTTGCATTAGCAGTGTAGAGGATGGTAATAGGGTAATCTAAGGAAATTAAGATAGTGGTTGAGGAATATCATAACCTTGTCTGAAGAGGTGGGTTTTCAGTGAACGCTTGAAGGTTTGAAGACTAGAGGAAAGTCTTATTGTGCATGGGAAGGAATTCCACAAAGTGGGTGCAGCCCGGAAATAATCCTGTAACCGAGAATGGAAGCATGTGATGAGAGTGGAGGAGAGACGTAGATCTTGTGCAGAACGGAGGTGTCGAGTAGGGAGATATTTTGAGACAAGTGAGGAAATGTATGTCGGTGCAATTTTGTTGATGGCCTTGTATGTTAGTAGAAGAATTTTATATTGGATTCATTGATATACAAGCAGCTAATGTAGAGACTGACAGAGTGGCTCAGCAGAGGAATAACGGTTAGTAAGGAAAATCAATCTAGCTGCTGCGTGCAAAATAGATTGTAGGGGTTCAAGTCTGACTTTGCGAAGACCAGTAAGGAGGGAATTGCAATAGTCGATACGGGAGATGATGAGTGCATGAATTAATGTTTTTGCGGTGTCTTGTGTCAGATATGTGCGTGCAGCAGAGAGATCCAGGAGAATTAGAAGGTTATTATTTTTTGCTGTGATCAAATCATTGACAATCTTGGTCAGTGCAGTCTCTGTGGAGTATTATTAGTCTCCTTTGATAAATTTCCCCAGTTTTATTGTCATACCGTTGTTTTAATACATCCAATTCATAATACTTACTATAAATTATTACACAGTTGTATCTATATATGAGCACAGTTTTCTGTATTGTACTAGTTGTCTCCCCAACAATCAGAACCTCTAAGGGGGCAATTGAGTCCCCTGACTTTCTAGATTCTGGGGCAGCAGGGAACTTTTTTTCTGCTGCTTTAGTCATGCAACCGGGTATTTCTGTGTCTCCAATACTCAAACCACTAATATTGGTAGCTGTTGATGGGAAAAACATTTCTGGAAAAACTTCAAATTCCAACACAATACAGTGAATTTGCTGATGCTTTTTATAAAGACCAGGCAATACAATTTCCTCCTCAATGGGATTGCTCCTAGGGGGCATATGTACAGAGATGATCGCCTGCATTTCAATTTCAAACATCAGCTGTGCTTGCCATGCTGTGAAATAAAAGATAGCTACTGAGTTCTGCATCTAAATAGAGGATTCCTAACAGATGCAAACTGGTGATCACTGACATCACAGAGGCGGGGAGCTGTACTCCCAAACAATATTTAAACATGCTCTGCCTGTCATTCCCTGCAAGAGTAACAGCTTTGCTGTTCTGAGCTCCTGAGTGTGTTATTCTGATTACTACTTGGCTCCTGATTATTGGCCCAGCTTATTGCTGTATACTTGAAATGTCCCTGACTATCTCAACTTCCAAGGGGGTAATTGAGTCCCCTGACTTTCTAGATTCTTGCGCCATGGCATGGAAACCTCCCCTATAGAAATCCTACCTTTGCCCCTGTACAAGGACCAAGATCCATCACCAGGAGCATGTATATATGTATAATTTATTGTCATATATTGAAATTTATTGGATTAATTGTGAGTGATTCTATGAACCTCTGTGTAGGCTATAATAAAGTGTTTGTTTATAAATCTTGATGTGAGCTATTATTCCCACACTGCATGGATATCCAGTACCTTGCCTCAGTCACTACTAAAAGTCTGGTGAGACTAAAGGGGTCTCCCAGACAAAATCTCAGGATAAGACTGGATCCCAGGATAGTCCTCTCCGTGGGTATTGTATGTATAACTGCATACTGTTTTGGGTATTATTTGTGCTACTAAATGTATACAGTGCATAGACCTATTCTATGTTATTTTTCAAGCACAATATACTGAAATAATTCATACTTACCAACTTTAAAATGTTGGTTTCCGGGCGTGATGGGGGCGGGACTCCAAAATGTGCGTCATTTCACAGCAGGGGGCGGGGCCAAATGCAGCGATTCACTGGGAATCGTGGCGTTTGGAAACTAATTCTGCCCACTTCACTAGGAAGTGGGGCACTTTCAAGTGAAGTGGGCAGATCCGGAAGATTACCACACTCTCCCGGGAGTTCGTGAGACTCTTGCAAAATGCGGGAGTCTCCTGGACATTCCGGGAGAGTTGGCAAGTATGAAATAATTACTAGGTTTGCATACTATGTAGTACTTTGCATACTATGCCATAAATGTATGTTAGGAGATATAGAACCACAGCCCAAACAAAGCTATTCCCACTGATTACATATTAATGCACACATTGTATTTGACTTCTCCCCAAAACCTGATGCCCTTTGTAAATATTGACATTTTCCACCTTTTCTTCACACTGATAAGTTTTGTCTACTGTTGTTTTGATTAGATTTTATTGTGAGCTCAAAGGCTTGTTATGCTTGCTGCAAATGCATTACAGTACTTCTGAAGCCAATTTTAAAACAAATATGCCTAAAATGCATAGCGGGGAAGTTTTCCCCACAAACAACACACACTGTGACATAACCTTTTAGCAAACCCAATAACGACACGGACACCAAATTAAAGTTGGATTGAATGACGGTATTTATTAATCGGAATGAGAACTTTAAACTAAGAGGACTGTAAGGCGGACGAGAGCAGGGCAGTCAGGAACGCAAAACCAATAAAGGTGGAAAGGTCAGACCATAGTACCACCAACCCAGGATCATACCTTATCTATTGGCCGGTGCTAAAATCAAGTCCAACAGAAAGACTACGCCCCCTATTATAACCGCCAGTATAAACCATACAATACCGGCCCAAAGGTCTCCATCACAGGTGGACCAACCATAGTATGACACCATAACCACAGAGGGGTAGTGACCTATCACAAGTTCAACCGAGCACCATATGCACAGTTACCGACTGCACTGCTCTCCTACTCTGCAAACCACTAATAAAAAAGACATTGCCCATAAAACTTGCAGGGAGGGCGGGAGGAATCGGGAAGCAGGAAGAACTTTAACCAGTCTGTACTGACTTCTACACAGTTATAAGTCCCATCCCATTCCTGCTCCTATTGGCTGAAACTCCAGGCATCCACAGATAATAGGTTCTTTGGAAAGTCACTCACCCGCATGATTTTTAACTACGTTTAGTCTGATGGCCACACTTCTCTTATTCCTCCAGTGTACACTTTAACCATCATGTGTTTTATCTATATGCTCTTTCCATTATATAAATGACTACAGTGCAAACAACCTACATTTTCTTAAGAGCAATAGCAAAATGTTCATAACTGTTCCATGAAGGATTCACCTCATTCCGCAATATGGCTAGCAGATTGTGCAAGTTACACTGGCAGTATTGGTCCTTAAGTGTTTCCAGTCCTACCCTTAATAACACCACACAGCAGAATGAATTGACTGTCACGTGTCAGCTCTGTCCATAGACTATAAATGGATAGAAAGCGAAAGTATAAACACAGTGCATTAGCATTGTGAGGAACAGCATATCCAAATATAAAACTCTATGATTCAATCATCAGATCTTCACACCTTTGGCAAATGTTAACTCGTAACTCGATTTGTGTGAAAGTTTGGTCATATGGTTTTTCGCAAAGATCATTATAACTCATTTACTTACGTTACATTTGGATGATAAAGGTGCAGTGAGATACAGGAACCACTCAAACAATTGCTTTCATTGTCTAACTCAAAATTTTGCACCGAAATGCAATGTTAATAATAAATGAACCTTATTGTGTGCAGATACTGCATTGCTGTGAGGATTTTCAATAACACAATTTACATTTAAAATAAAAATTGGACAAACCTATTATAGCTAGAGTAACGCTAAAAATTATATAAGTTCATCAAAATAGTAAACTTATGTCAGGAGGAACTTTTTCTTTAGTTTAAATTCTATTTCTTGGATCTCTCCTCTGTTCCATTTTGAATGGAAGACCTGGATCAATGAACTTCAGGGGGTAAATGTATCAAGCTGAGAGTTTTCTGGTGGGTTTGAAAAACCAATCAGAGTCTAGCTATTATTTATCTAGTACATTCTACAAAATGACAGCTAAAATATGATTGGTTGCTATAGGCAACATCTCCACTTTTCAGACCCATCGGAAAACTCTCAGCTGGATACATTTACCCAAAGGTCTCAGTCAATAATAACAATGTAAAGGTTGCAACTCCTGGAAAAAGGCAGGTGATCTGCACGCACACCACATGTAGCGCAAGTGACCTTGAGGATAATAGACTACTGCAAACCTGTCCTTGTCAGCCTGAGTCCGACTAACTATAGATTTTATATCACAACAGGTGTTTGAGTCCAGTTAGGTTATAACTGATTGTGCTATACAAAAGTCAAAAAACACTTTTACAATCACTGGAGTATATTTTACAACTTTTGAGAATGGTGCAATTTGTAACTTCACAAACCTAATATAGGCTATTAAATTATATATGAGAAATAAGACCTATTACATCTGTAATATATGTAACATATAAGGAAAATGATCACTTAAAAGCAATTTCTGCCTTGCGATGACTTTATTTGATCGGCTTGTTCATGTTCTACTATAAGTTTTAAAAAATATTTTTTTTCTAGCTTCTGTCTGTGCTTTTCAGCCATGTTTTTATTGCCAATCAGCCAAAGCATTTGTCTTTGCTACCCTGGGATATGACATAGCTCTGCTGTGCCCTTTAAACTCAAAACAGTTGTATTCAGAGGGGGAATTCAATTAGCCGCCAATTGTCTCACGGACATTGCGGAGACACTTGGCGGTGGAGAATTTCACAGAAATCTACGCTCATTTTTGCCCTTGCACCCAATAGAGGTGCGAGAACAAATGAGCGGAGATTTCTACCATAATTGCCAGTAATGTGTGCGGTGCAATGTCCGCGCGCCACATCATCGGCAATTGAATTCCATCCAGAAAGAAGCTTTGTGTTGGTATGCGGTCGACGGCTTGACATTCATGTAGTCGACATTCAGAAAGTCGACAACAGCAAGTCAACAATTCAAATGTCGACAGTATAATTAGGTCGACAATTCACAGAGTTCGGGATAGGAAGAGGGATATTATTGTTGACCTAATAATACAGTCTACATTTGAATTGTCGACCTAATAATACTGTCTACATTTACATAGAAATATAGAATTTGACAGCACATAAGAACCACTTGGCCCAACTAGTCTGCCCACTTTTTATCATATGGTAACCTCCAACCCTGTTTGATCCTTATTTCTGTAAGGATATTCTTATGTTTATCCTAAGCATATTTAAATTGCTCTACTGTATTAACCTCTATCACCTCTGATGGGAGTCTATTTATCCACTACACCTTCTGTGAAGTAATATTTCCTAAAATTTATGCTGAACATTCTTCACTCCAGTTTCAGTGCATATCCTTGTGTTCTAATACTTTTGTTCCTTTGAAGAATGTTTTCCTCCTGTACCTCGTTAAAACCCTTGACATATTTGAAAATTTCAATCATGTCCCCCTGTTCCCTTCTCTGCTTCAAACTATACATATGAATATCTTTTAATCTTTCTAGGTAAGTTTTGTGCTGTAGGCCATGCACCAATTTAGTTGTCCTTCTTTGTACAGTCTGTAATATATTTATTAGAGATGTGTGCGGACCCTCGTATTCCAGCTTCGAAAACCAGTGTCTGTTCTAAACTGTGTTCGTGTTTCGGCTTTGCTACTGGTTTTGGCCAAAAATCGCGAAAGTTTTGGTTTTGGATCTGGATTTAATTAAAAATTGTGAAAAATTGGTAAAATTATGTCAATTTGCGTTTTTTGCTCAAATATTACTATTTGTAGCATTAACATTAATTTCCAGTCTTTACCAGCCTATTTTCTAATGATCCCTTCACAACTGTCCCAATTTTAACCAATTTTAACCAAAATCTTCAATGAGTGTTACGAGCCGCCGCGGCTTGCTTCCTGCGCTCCCTGGTGTCCCGGCCGTCACCTTGACGACCGGGACGTCACTTCCGCCCAGCACCCGACCGTTGCTAAGGCAACGGTCAGACGCTCCTTCAGCGCGGCGTCCCGGCAGTATAGAGAGCCGGGCGCGCACGCGCATTCAGTAGATTTTTTATTGGATTCAGCCTGTGGGCTGAATTAGCAGGCATTAGCCTGCAAGTGTGTATACTTCAGGGGCAAGCCCTGATTGGCCCCTCTGTGTATTTAAGGCAGTGAGGTGTGCAGCCTCACTGCCGTTTATAGCGTTCTGCCCTCAGTCCTGCTTCCGGCTTGTTCTATCTGTTTGGTTATTGCCACCTTGGATTGACTACCCGTGTTTTGACCCCTGCTTGTTCCTGGACCTGAGAACCTTCTCTTCTGACCTTAACCCTTTTGCCTGGATTCCGGATTTTGCTTCTTTGCCGGCTGTGTGTCTGACCCTTCGCTTGTCCCTGGATTTTGTATCTGTGCTTGTGACCTTTGACCTTGGATACCTCTTCACTACAGCCCGCCAATCACTCCACTCCTGGGTACTACTTTAAGTCAGTACACGTTACTCGACCCTCAGTCGGCCCGCAGCCAAGTCTGTCCCCACCACTAGGGGCTCCAGCGAACACCGGGCCTTCAGAGTAGTCCCCGAGTTTCACTGTACTGGCTTGGGAGTTCCTAACATTTTAACCGGCCAAGGAAGATTGGTAATATTCGGCCATGGATGACGACGAGTCAAACCTATCTCCAGCTCAGATCTTGGCAAATCAGATACAGGCGATTTCTCAAGTGGTGCAGAATTTAGCCCAGCGCCTGGAAACCCAAGAAGGGGTTTCCAGAGACCTGCAGCTCCAGCAAGTTCCCGCTGGTGACACACCGGAGCCTAAAATGAACTTGCCTGACCGATTCTCTGGAAGCAGGACAGCCTTCCGTAACTTCAAACAGAGCTGCAAGCTGTACTTCCGCCTGAAACCACGTTCCTCTGGTTCTGAACAACAAAGGGTAGGAATCATCATCTCTTTACTCCAGGGTGACCCTCAGTCTTGGGCCTTCTCCTTGCCTTCAACCAGCCCAGCCTTGCAGTCCGTGGATGCCTTTTTCCAAGCTTTGGGTTTGTTGTACGATGACCCAGACAGGGTAGCCTCAGCTGAGTCGCACCTCCGAGCGTTGAGGCAAGGACGTCGCTCTGCCGAGAAATATAGCGCGGAATTCCGGCGATGGTCCGTTGATAGTGCCTGGAACGATCCAGCATTGCGAAGTCAATTTCGCTTGGGACTTACCGAGCAGATTAAGGACTCCTTAGTTCAGTATCCGGTATCCGAGTCACTGGAGGAGTTGATGCAACTCGTTATTAAAATTGATCGGCAGATCAGAGAAAGGAAGACTGAACGGGAATCATCTGTACCTGTTGATATATCCTTCAGCTCCTGTGCCACTCTGCCTGACTCTGCTGAACCCATGCAGGTGGGCACCTACCGCTTACCTCCAGATGAACGTTCCAGGAGACGCTCATTAGGTCTCTGTATGTATTGTGGTCAACCTGGCCACTTAGTACGTCTGTGTCCCAATAAGCCGGGAAACTCCAAAGCCTAAGTGCAGGTGAAGAGGTGTGCTTAGGTCTTCAGATTATCTCTTCAGATAATTCCTTGTTATTGCCTGGACGATTAGCCTTCCGTGGTAAATCCATGGAGCTGTCAGCATTTCTGGATAGTGGTGCGGCTGGCAACTTCCTGGACATAAATTTGGCTCGTGAGCTCAACATTCCGGATATCAAGCTTGGATCAAGCATTTCCACCTGTGGGTTGGATGGTAACCCCTTGCCCGGGGGAAGAATTCTTGCCAGGACTCCAATGGTTCGGTTGTCTGTAGGAGCCCTCCATATCAAGGAACTCTCCTTTTACTTAATTACCTGTCCCTCTGCTTCATTGATTCTGGGGTATCCGTGGCTTCGCAGTCATAACCCCCTTATTGATTGGAAAACAGGGGAGATTGTCCGTTGGAGTCCCGGGTGCTCTACGTCCTGCTTGACCCTGCCTCTTAGAGTTATACAGCCTAGTCCAGAATTGTTGTCGGTACCCTACCAGGACTTCAGTGATGTTTTTTGCAAGAAGAAAGATGATTCATTTCCACCACACTGGGAATACGACTGCGCAATTGAATTGGTACCCGGTTCTAAGTTGCCCAAAGGGCGTTTATATTCACTATCCCTTCCTGAAACACAGGCCATGGAACTATATGTAAAAGAAAACCTGAAGAAAGGGTTCATCGGCCCTTCTAAGTCTCCTGTATGCGCAGGTTGTTTTTTCGTTTCCAAAAAAGATGTCAGCCTGAGGCCTTGCATCGATTTCCGTGGACTGAATAACATCATGATTAAGAACATGTATCCTTTACCCTTGATCTCTGTCCTGTTCGATCAACTGAAAGCAGCTACTGTATTCTCTAAGATTGACCTCCGAGGGGCCTACAACCTTATCCGAATCAAGAAGGGGGATGAGTGGAAGACTGCCTTTAATACCCACTCGGGACATTACGAATATCTCGTAATGCCATTCGGTTTGTGCAACGCTCCGGCAGTCTTTTAGGACCTGATTAACGATGTATTACGCGAGTTCTTGGGAAAAACAGTTGTTGTTTATTTGGATGACATCCTAATTTATTCTGAATCCTTATCTCAGCATCGTCAGCACGTCCGCCAGGTTTTATTGAGATTACGAGAACATCATCTGTACGCAAAACGGGAGAAATGCGGATTTGAGGTGTCCACAGTGGCATTCCTGGGTTATATCATCTCCTCATCAGGATTCGCTATGGATCCCGCCAAGGTGCAGGCAATTCAAGATTGGGTCCTACCTACTAACTTGAAGGCGATCCAAAGATTCCATTGCTTCGCCAATTATTACCGAAGGTTTATTGGCTCATTCTCCTCGTTAGTGGCTCCTATCACTCCCCTCACTCGAAAAGGAGCAAACCCAGCGGAGTGGTCCGCAGAAGCACTGGCGAGTTTCTCAGCTCTCAAAGCTGCCTTCATTTCCGCTCCAGTCCTTAGACAACCTGACCCAGAACTTCCGTTTATTGTGGAGGTGGACGCTTCGGATGTCGGTGCTGGTGCCATTCTCTCTCAGAAAGACCCACAGAGTAAAAAGCTACATCCTTGTGCATTTTTCTCAAGAAAATTTCTGCCAGCGGAATGTAATTATGACGTCGGAAACCGTGAATTATTGGCCATTAAGTTGGCATTGGAGGAATGGCGACATTCGTTGGAAGGAGCTGCACACACCATTACCATCTTCACAGACCATAAAAACCTCCAATATATTCAGACTGCAAAAACTCTGAATCCCAGGCAGGCTCGCTGGGCCCTATTCTTCACCAGATTTAGGTTCATCATCACATTTCGTCCAGGTTCAAAAAATATTAAGGCTGATTCTTTGTCCCGAAGTTTTTTGGCCCATCATCCTCAGTCTCCTGACTCGCAGTCTATTATTCCTTCAACTTCAATTCATCTCGGACTCACCCAGGATCTGGGGGCCACTATCCAACACTTCCAGAAAATTGCTCCAGTTCAGACACCTCTCAACAAGTTATTTGTCCCGGTTCATCTAAGGAAACCTGTCCTCATAGAGGGTCACAACAACCGCTCTGCTGGTCATCCAGGAATTCGTAGGACTATCGAAATTCTTTCTCGCTGGCTTTGGTGGCCCACCTTATCGGATGATGTGGAGGCTTACGTCCGTGCCTGTGCTGAGTGTGCCAGAAATAAATCTGCTAGAAACCGCCCTTCTGGTCTACTGCTACCCTTGCCTGCTCCAAGCAGGCCTTGGTCCCATCTTTCGATGGATTTTATTGTTGACCTTCCAGTATCTGCAGGCCATAACACCATTTGGGTAGTCGTGGACCGATTCAGTAAGATGGCACATTTTATATCCTTACCCAAACTACCGGATGCCAGGACCTTGGCTACCTTGTTTCTGACCCATATCTTTCGTCTCCACGGTCTTCCTGAAGACATCGTCTCGGACCGAGGATCTCAGTTTATTGCACGATTTTGGAGATCTTTTTGTAAGTCCATTGGGATCAGTATCAGTCTGTCCTCGGCGTATCACCCGCAGTCGAATGGACAGACAGAAAGAACCAACCAGTCCTTGGAACAGTTTTTACGCATCTATGTTTCAAAATTTCACGATAACTGGTCCTCTCTCTTGCCCTGGGCGGAATTCGCTTACAACAATTCCTGCCATTCCACAATACACACATCCCCGTTCTTCTGCAACCTCGGATTTCACCCGAAGTCCAACTCTTTCTCTACTGCTGTTCCCAGTGGGGATTCTGGAACACCTGCTTTTACGGCCAGGTTGAGATCTATCTGGAAAAAGGTGCACTCTGCACTGGGTCAAGCCTCTCAAAAATCCAAGGCTTTCGCTGACCGCCATCGTGTGCCATGTTCTCTGAAGGTGGGAGATCGGGTTTGGTTGTCCACATGGAGCATCAAGTTGAGGCAACCTTGCAAGAAACTGGTGCCCCGATACATTGGACCATTTTCAATTGAGAAAAAGGTAAATCCAGTGGCTTTCAGGCTGAAAATACCCTCGACATTCCATTGTTCGCTTCTGAAGAAAGTCGCTGCTCCCAGCAGATTCAGTCAGCCTTCCTCTAGCAGGCCTCGGCTTTTGGATGTGAATGGAGACCAGGAATATGTCATTGAAAGAATCCTTGACTCAAGGAGGGTCCAAGGCCAAGTTCAGTTCCTGGTGCACTGGAAGGGTTATGGCCCTGAGGAGCGATGCTGGATACCGCGTAGGCGTCTCCATGCTGGGAGACTCATTAAAGAATTTTTCAGGAAGTTTCCCACTAAACCTGGGTGTTGGGGTTCCTTAACCCCTCCTCAAGGGGGGGGGGTACTGTTACGAGCCGCCGCGGCTCGCTTCCTGCGCTCCCTGGTGTCCCGGCCGTCACCTTGACGACTCGGACGTCACTTCCGCCCAGCACCCGACCATTGCTAAGGCAACGGTCAGACGCTCCTTCAGCGCGGCGTCCCGGCAGTATAGAGAGTCAGGCGCGCACGCGCATTCAGTAGATTATTTATTGGATTCAGCCTGTGGGCTGAATTAGCAGGCATTAGCCTGCAAGTGTGTATACTTCAGGGGCAAGCCCTGATTGGCCCCTCTGTGTATTTAAGGCAGTGAGGTCTGCAGCCTCACTGCCGGTTATAGCGTTCTGCCCTCAGTCCTGCTGCCTGCTTGTTCTATCTGTTTGGTTATTGCTACCTTGGATTGACTACCCGTGTTTTGACCCCTGCTTGTTCCTGGACCTGAGAACCTTCTCTTCTGACCTGGATTTTTGCCTGGATTCCGGATTTTGCTTCTTTGCCTGTGTGTCTGACCCTTCGCTTGTCCCTGGATTTTGTATCTGTGCTTGTGACCTTTGACCTTGGATACCTCTTCACTACAGCCCGCCAATCACTCCACTCCTGGGTACTCCTTTAAGTCAGTACACGTTACTCGACCCTCGGTCGGCCCACAGCCAAGTCTGTCCCCACCACTAGGGGCTCCAGCGAACACCGGGCCTTCAGAGTAGTCCCCGAGTTTCACTGTACTGGCTTGGGAGTTCCTAACAATGAGTTGTCTTAATGAAGGATATTGTAACTTTGCCATCATTGCATTTGCTTTCTCCAATTCAATTAAAAAAATAATTGCACACAAACCTCCTTCACATGTTCAGACTTACTATTCCTGCAATTGAATAAATAAATAACCACACAGATACCAATGTAAATTTGGCAAAAGGTCAGTTTTTTTTAAACAAATATGTTGGCGGAGAGAGCAATGTGAATCAGCTAACAACTAATAGCAAAACCAAACAGTGGAAGGTAAAATTGCTATTACCCTATTGGTCCCAGGATAGAATGCTTTATGATGTTATACTTCCTAGTAACTGTCATAAGCTTTTAGAACTAGCCGGTTAGGTCTTGACCTATAGCAGCTGCCTTTCCCGTAGAGTTGGACACACTCACAGGTACACGGATGTCCCCAGGACTTAACTCAACGTAGTAAAAGCTTATGAGCAGGAACCAGTAGCACGGAAATAGGAGAAAATGGGACCTAGAGCACAAACCCAAGTCCACTCAGGAGGTAGCAATAATATAATTACAGCCGTGTGCCCCGGCTGCCTGTTACTAGCTGGGACACAGTGGCAATGTGAGGTGTCTCGGTTGCCCTGACATCAGAGTGAGTACACCGCTTTGGACAGTTCCCTTTACCCCAGGGTTGGACGAAGCTTCCCCCGGTGGAATGATTTTTCTGCCCAAATATATATACGAATCCCCTGGAAGCATTACGGAACAGATCTACCTCACTCAAAGGACAATGTCATATTGAATTCCGACATTTAACATTGTGCCCTGTTCATTATCTTTTAAATGTCAACTATTGCCACTGTCCTTAGTTATCCACACTGTCGTCTTAATGAAGGATTTTGTACATCTGCCATTTGCTTTCTTCGATTCAATTAAAAAAAAATTAACCATACTTTACGGTTCTCTAACTCCATCACATAGCATAAATCATCACCCATCATATCTCCATCTATACATTTATTCTTTGCCAAGGCAAAATCTGTCCTCTTAATTCCTCAGAATGTGGACATTCAATGGCATTGTCAAGACATGTTTTGGGCAACTAAATCTGCATCAATTTGAGTATTATTCCTACTTACATGTCTGGGAAGGGCAAATATTGGTATATCTGAACTGTCTCTTTTGCATATTTCTTACACTTAACTAATAGAACATATAAATATTATTTATATACATTCAATATTTATATGCACCTCTGCTGCAAGTCTCGGTCAGTCCCCTTGTTATGCACGTCTAGTTGCTATCCAATAACGATTGTCGATTGCCGTAATGTGGTTCCAAAGCACAATGTGATTTAATATCGGCGCTGCGGATACCTTGTGGCGCCTAACAAATAAATGATAATAATAATAATAATAATAATAATAATAGCCAAAAGTAGCAGAATAACAAATCAGAATAAAATAAATACAGCCGTTACTTATCGCAGGCGCCCTGGATCCAGTGTATAGTCATTCAGGTATGAAGGCTGCAGTCAAGTAGACTGACCACTAGGTCCAGAGCCCCTGCTTATATACAGTCAGTGAATATAGTAAAACAATGCAGATGATGTGGCTTGCTTCTATAGGTCCAGGCTTCAGGAGGGTCCAGTGTAATGCAGGTCATAGGACAGTTCAAACGAAAATATCCAAAGGTGGGGGTCAGCTCTCCAGGGGATGCACTACGATTTTCACGCCAAGAATCCAGTTTAAACTAGTCTATTTACATTACACAGACATTATCATTCTAAACATTTATTCCCTATCATCACTAACTAGAGTATGCAATGTGCGATCCCTTTGGCGAATGAACCGGACAACTGCCGATAAATAGGGGATTAAAATGATACTAAACATGACATGTTTTCCGTAACCTGAACCTTTGATTTCACTAACATGTATATAACTTATAATATTAACCATAAACATTGCTACATTTTAACATAAATAACTATGTGTTGCAACTACAATTAGTGTGTACTAATTACAAATGTGTATGTTCGTGTGAATGCGTGTAAATGTGTAAAACCTGTTGTTGCCATGTGTTGCAGCTGGATATGCTTCTCCACGCCATAGCGTGCTATACGCATAATTTTCAGACAAAGACGATCAAGTTGTTAGATATTAATTGAAATGACTTTATCCAATTAGCTGACTTCGACACGTTTTATTGATCAGCAAACTAATTAGGTGACTAATCTCTACTGAGCTGCTTTGCATTAATGACAGGATCCTATTGCTTTCCTAGATCCCTCGTTCATCATGAACACCATTTTCTGAGCAGAGCACCACAGCTAACCTCCTCACTACATGCTGTCTATTCTAAAATGGCACTTGAGAAAACGAGAGAGAACTATATATACAAAAGATTGCATTTCAAAGCTCGCAAGAGTTTTGCAAAAAAATCATTGTACCATCATTGATAGTGATTTTCAGTCAGTTTATAAAATCAAATCAAATGATACAGTCTGCTTTGGTACAATAAAACATGATCATGGGAGCATGCACACGAATGCTATATCGGAACTAGCAGTCATTTATCGTGTGGATTGGAATGATAATTGGTTGAAAAACCTGTAGTGTATACCCAGCTTTATAGAGGCAGTCCCAATAGCCCAACAGTGAGACCCCACTACCATTTGCAGAAGGCAAGGAGCAACTTGTGACTATATCACCCGCTTCCACAAATTACACTGTGAGGGGATTACTTAGATTATGAAAATTTGGTGTAGCTAGATAAGACTTCTACTCAGACTTTGTTAAAGCATCAGCTATGTTACATAATGACGACAGGATAGGTTAAAATTTTGAACTGTCTAAATTTAGGTAGTGTGAGATTTTGTATCTACAAGGAAACACACAGGTAATGGTTACACCTGATGTTATGTCATCTCTACTCTGAGACTAAACCCAGCTGAGTTCTGTTAAGGATTCTAATTGGGAAGCCAGCAATCAGTGGACTGCTGAGTGTTGGAGGCAGTCCAGTGATAATTAAGACTGCTGGTACTAAGAGGTATATGTAAGGGTTTACTTTAAGACTATCAAGTTAAGACTAATGACAGTATTTTTTTTTTATTTGACTTGGGAGATCTTATAACCTGTGGCCTGATCACTGAACGTCCAGATACCTGGCAGATTTTACCAACACATTGTAAAGAAAACTTCTATACCACTGCTAGACCTGAGGTGGCGGCATGGATTATCTTTTTTCTGGTTGGCCATCGGTCCCATATATGTGCCAGTGTGTGTCACCAGCCAACTTGTTTGCTATGTATCCTATCAATTCTGATTACAATATGGTCGTCAGGTTGGTAATACATGCTATGATAATGGCCTAATTTGCGGGAAAACCACCGAATTACCTAACACCATCTCTGTGGGTATGGTCAGCGCCAACATTTTTGCAGCTAATGAAAATCATTTTTGAGCCAGATTTACTAAGCTGCGGGTTTGAAAAAGTGGAGATGTTGTCTAGAGCAACCAATCAGATTCTAGCTGTCATTTTGTAGAAAGTACTAAATAAATGAAAGGTAGAATCTGATTGGTTGCTATAGGCAACATCTCCACTTTTTCAAACCCGCAGCTTAGTAAATCTAGCCCCAAGTCCTTTGTTGAGAACTGATACTGATCACACTGCCAGAGATTTTTAAACCAGCTATACCTTTATTTGTACCAGTGACTGCGTTCCTCTTGAGGCTAGGGCTGAACAGGTGATTTTTATTCTCCACTTTAGATCATTTTCCAAAGAGAAAAAAACTCCCTGTATTCTCTTTCAATTAGAAAAATTTTAAATCACTAAATCACTCATCTATAAAATAGGGGAGAAAGAACAATGCTCCTGATTGTGTAGTAATTAGGTGTATACAGTGTCGGACTGGCCCACCGGAGTACCGGAAAAATGACCGGTGGGCCCCAACACCTAAATGCTCTGCTCCTTAATGAAGCGGGGAGGGACTGCTACCCAGGTCCCCCAAACCAATGACTATCACTGCCAACGATACAGCTGGGGTGGTCAGAGCCGTAACTTAGAATTCTAGCGCCCTGGGCGAGAAAGACAAATGCCGCCCCCCTAGCCCTCAATTTTAACCAAATTAATCTAAAATATTCCTAAATTGCGCCCCCCTTTAGCGTTGCGCCCTGGGCGGTCGCCCCTGTCGCACAGCCCTAGTTACGGCCCTGGGGGTGGTACATGCACAGTCTGCACAACCCCAGCACTCACTAACATCATGTGATGAGCTCCTCCAATTGGAGCTCAGATCACATGCAGCTCCTACAGACCCCACGATTCCTGTTCCTGTTCCTGTTCAAGGGAGGGGTTATCGGATCGGATCCACTCTCTCTGGGAGTCACCTGACACAGCGCTGCAGAGACAGCGGTGCGACTGATTCCTCAGCTCAGGCAGTGTCAGCAGAGAAGAGAAAGAAGATAAAGCGGAGACTGTAAGTAAACTATAGTTTTCATATATGTAGTTTTCTCTTTAGAGCATAAAAATACATAAATTCATCAAAATCCCATCAAGGGGGGTGAGGATGGTCTTAAAAATCCAGCTACCAAATCTATAAAATCTATAGGGGGGATGGGGGTTGCCAAGGCTATTCTTCCACCTCACATATAAATAATACGGGGGGGGGGGGGATTAGATGACTATTCTGGCTCCCAGTTTCTAATTTATTTTTCTTTAACTTGATATACTGAAGGCAAATCTATAAAAAAAAATATAGCGGATGAGGTTGATGAGACTGTTCTGGCACCCAAGCTATAAAAAAAAATAGGGGGGTTGATATTTTTTTTGTGCCCAGTCTGTAAAAAATATGGGACTGTTTGGGAGAAGTAGGTCTTTTTATTTATGCTAATAATTTCAGGGCTGGTGTGTGTGTGGGAGGTCTACGTATTAAATGGGAATTCTATTAATTTAATGTTGGGGCTTGGGGGGGAAAGGGGCAGTATATGCACATATTAAAAGTGAATGATTTTAATGTTGGGACTGGTTTGTAGGAAGGAGGTATTTACATTCATAAATGTAAACACTATTTAATTTTGGGGTGAAAGGCGCTTAATTATTAAATGTGAGTGCTATTAATTTAATGTTGAGCTGGTTGGGGTTAGTTTGGTCTAGTCTTGTATAGTCATAGCGGGCAGAGCCTTCTTACCTCTGTCTGTATTACCCTGTATTGTTTTATTACTGTGTTTGTTCCCAATTGTAAAGCGCTACGGAATTTGCTGGCACTATATAAATAAATGTTGATTATTATTGCTCTACTTTCTAGGAGGTGAATAATAGCTATCTCTTTTCCAAACAGGACCCCAACACTCCTGGATCTGGCCAAGCAGCAGCTGACTTGAAGAAACCAGCAGCAGATGCAAGAACAGGTAGGAGAGCACAGCATAGGGATAGAGGGTGGTCTAGCGTCTGTAGAAGGCCAAGCGCTGCCACTAGGAGGCAACGCCGACTCACCCCAAGATATGGAGGGGGAACAACAATGTGAGAAATGTAAGGGGGCAATGTGGAAGATACAAGAGAGGCAATATTTGTATACATGCAACACTATCTTTATACATATTAGACCAGTGGTCCGCAGAGCTGTACAGAGAACTCACTCACATTAGTCCCTGCCCCATTGGAGCTTACAGTCTAAACTCCTTAACACACACACACACATACACACACACACACACGGGTCAATTTTGATAGCAGCCAATTAACCTACTAGTATGTTTTTAGAGTGTGGGAGGAAAAGAGACATGTCTTTAGGTACGAAGGGCTGGCCACATATATAACCACTAAGATGTACTTTATCAAGAGCTCAATACTGTATTTACTGGCTACACAAATAGATTCTTAGAATAGGATAACATACACACTCTCAGAGGATAGAGAACTCAGAAGTGGCAAGATGCAACATGGTGATACCTGGGCAAATTATTATGCATAAAAGTATAATATGTGATTTTTCAGGTGTCTGGCCACACCCCCTCAGCGGTGCACTGTGTCACACACACACACCTTTTTATGGGCCCCTACCGTTGCATTCCCCTGGTGGGCCCTTCATGCCCCAGTCCAACACTGGGTGTATATGACCCTGTATAGAAAGGTGTTTAATTATATGTGTACCAGATTAATGTATAATTAAGCCACATCTATATGTATTAGTCCCAGGTCCAGGTGAAATCAGTAATCACTGTGTCTTGTGACTCTGAGTGAGGAAACCGAAAATAAGAGAACAAGTAACCAGAGATATAGTGTAGTATTTTTCATAAAGATAGTGGAACACCTGTAATAATAGTGCATATGTGTACCAGATATAAATATAATTTGAGGTTTATCTGTATCAATCCTGTTGCTGTATTACTTCAGATCCACTCTATGTATCTCAAAAAAAGGAATAAGCAACCATATGGGGGCAAATTTATCAAGCTGCGGATTTGAAAAAGTGGAGATGTTGCCTATAGCAACCAATCTAGCTGTCATTTTGTAGAATGTGCTAAATAAATGATAAATAGAATCTAATTGGTTAATATAAGCACTTTCTCAAACCCACAGCTTGATAAATTTACCCCATGGTGTAGTATTTTCTAAAAGCATTTAATATAAAATAGTGAAAATAAATACACTAACAAACATATTATTATTATTATTATTATTATTATTATTATCTTTGACTTAAGGCGCCACAAAGGGTCTGCAGCGCTGTACAATACAGAAAACAGAACCAAGACACAACAGGATACAAAAATATATACAAACACAGGTGACAGGGTAAAGCAAATCAGATTATTCCTGGGACAGATATTGAAAGGGATGGTAGAAATCAGAGTGAAGAAGGCCGAAGCTTAGGAAAACAGGGAAAACAGGGCTAGCGAAGCAGGCCAAGAGGTACAGAGGGTAATGGAAAAGTAGAAGGAGCACACAAGGAAAGAGGGCCCTGCTCATGAGAGCTTACATCCTAAAGAGAAGGGGTGACACAAATAGGGTGGTACTAACTGGGGGAGAGAGCCAGGACAAGGAAGTTATGAGGGTATAAAGTGCTTATCTGTAGTCCTGGTCATCCAAAAAGGATGCCTAATCAATGCAGCTGGCAGTAGAACAGAATTCCCCAGAGTGGATCCCAGGTGACATTGCATTGATTGAAGGAGATCATTGCAAGCTATTTGTGTAGAAAAGGACATTGGAAACAATTTATTTTTCTGTCTGTATCTTAGCAAGTTTCTGCCTCAGTGTAAATAAATTTAGTTTGTGAATTTTTTCACATAACTTAAAATCAATCATTATCCTTATAAAACTGACCCATTTAAAAGTATATATTGCCTTATTGCCCCAAATCTCTGTAGGTCCCCTTATATGACACTCATTAAATACATAAAATAACACTAGTCTCTAGACATAAAACTCTGAGAAACACCACTTACAAACTTAAACAGTGTATAAACATTGAACATTACTTGCTATCTCTTAACCAGTTGTGAGCAACCTGGGGGTCCGGGAAACTGATTTTTGAGATGTGCTATATGTTGGATAGAGAAATACCTCTTTTTGGTTCCCTTGACATTGGAACGCTGGGATTTCCAGTTAAAAAGAAATTTGAGGATCACCGCCCTAGACGATAGACTAATTTATACAATTATGGTAATCTTGTCAGGCGGTGGTGGATGCGTTCACAATTCCAACAGTGGAAATGTCGGCAGGCTAAATGCTGACAATTCCATTGTGAGGACAGCTTGAAAATATCGATTCACAATGTCGACAATAACAATCCCGACATTAAAAGAGCAATGCCGGCAGGTCCAAGTGGCGGTTGATGGTGACAGCTCCGCTTCTGTCTTGAGAGAGAGAGTGCCTCCTGCAGTGGAAAGTACTAGATAAAATGCCTCAAATAGGACAAATTTAGTTTTAAATGAAGCCAATTATAGTACTTTTGTAATGCCTGCGGGGGGAAAGGGGGGTGACAGATGCACACAGATGTCCTACCTTAGGCGCAGATGGACCACCATCCCACCACAACCAATCTCCACACCACCGTGGTATAGGAAGGAAAGCAAGCAAAGTACTGGAAAGCAAGGATACAGTTGGATGAAGAGGGGGTATACGAGGTGAGGGTCAGGAGTAGAGACTCTTCACTCTACTGCACTTGCAGACACCTCAGTTTGCTCTAGGCCTGGGCACAGGGCTCTGGATTTTCGGGACCGGGAAAAATCCCACCTGAATACCCTACTCACCGTGGTACAGGTGATAGCTCTACCAAGTAAGAGATAAAACCGTAGAATGGTACTCACCGCTTCTTCTTGATGGCCATTTGCAGGCTGCCACTTGGAACCTAGGGAAAGAGGGAACACGATAACATCCAACCCTGTCAGAGCTAGCTCCCTAGCTCTAATGTGCCTCCCACACCTAACAGAAACAGCAAACAAGCAGCACCTGATCCTATCAACAGTCTAAGTGATTGGCGCAACTCTAATGCTAAACCTATATTGGGTGTAGTGCACTACTATAATTTTAACCCCACAGTTCCAAAGCACACAAATCATAGAGTTCAAACATATCGGATACCAAAATCCTACCTTTAATGGAGGCCTGACTTCTGGATCCTACAGGGGAGAATGCTTCAAGGAACACACAGTTGGGTACAATACAATAGTATGTGGCACTGTGTATTATCTGCCAACGACCACCTCACAAATGGTCTCGGGGCTACTACACCTTAGACAGAGTCTACACACAATAATTGTCTACACATACAAGGTGAACAGATCGGGCTCAGTTTCACTAAGAGGAATTTCACCTACAAGTATTGGCCTAATGCCACTTCAAACCCAGAGGCTTATAATCTAGACTCTACTCCCTCAGGCCTATAGCCTGGACACTGACCCTCAGGCTGAAAAGCCTGCTATGCCCCTCAGGCTGTAGAACCCGCTGTACCCCCTCAGGCTGAAGAGCTCGCTGTGACCCCTCAGGCTGTACAGCCTGCTGTAACCCCTCAGATCACTTTGCATAAAGCAAGAGGTACACAACTACTTCACTAAATCAAGATAGATCCAGTTGTTTTCATTGTGAAATAGGATCCCACTGTACATATTACATAACACACTGAACAAAACAGGAGTAGCAGAATAGATCAAGGGCAGGGAATATGTGTTGAAGTGAATAAAAACAGCTGATGCACTTACAGTTACAAAATGTTTACAGATTTAGCACAATAAAATGAGTGTTAGAGGAAATTCAAGGAAAAATTACTTCACAGAAAGGGTAGTGGATAAGTAAAATATCCTCCCATCATAGGTGGTAGTGGCCGAATTCAAAAACAATTTTCCTCAAAAAAGTCAAAATATTGACAGTCAAAAATATCAACACCATAATGTCGACAATCATAACGTGTAAATGTTCACAATGTTGACACTATTAAAATGTGGACAGGTATAATGTGGACAGGGTTGTAAAGTAGACATTGAAAATGTCGACATAAATTAATGTAATCAAATTACAAGCCGTGGGAAATCCCCATCTTATATATATGACTAATGCCGCAAACGGCTCACTTGCGCCGAAAGCTCTTAGAAGCTGGTATTCCATCTTGTATCAGGGTTTTTTTTATTTTGCCAAGCCAAGGATCCTTGGATTTATTACAGATGAAGAGCCTGGATCTAGGTGAGCAATAAAGAGGGTGAATGATGGTAGTGTAGGGGTGTTTTATTTCAAATAAAATTATTTTTACACCTGTGTGTGTTTTATTTACATTTTTCCTAGGTGTACTACAGGTCCCTGTAGGCACGGGGTACCAGGGCATTCTGATACCAAGAGCCAGCATGCCTTGGCAGCCTTATGCCGTATGCTGATGTTTGTAGTATTACAAGTGTCAGCATGCCAAAACACTTAATGGCAGCCTGGGCATGCAGGGACCTATTTCCCCACACCTACCCCCCGGGGTGTGGAAGAGCCCTTGTTCTATCAGCAGAGGGCTGGTTAAACTTATAGCAGAGGGACTCCACACTGCGGGTTTCCCTGGTATAGTGCCACTAGCCCATGCTGGCAAAACCTAGTGCTGGTAATAGTAAAATCGCGTAACCCCACACTCTTTGCCCCCCTGATATTGTTAGTACCAAACTAGGTTGAGAGCACTAGGGTTTGTTAAACTGTTTGGGAGGGGGGCACACCGTTATCTTATTCTTACATTTACTGCCTTTTTTTTTTCTTTTTACATGTTTTGACATTTTAATTTATTTACATCAATGTCAATGTTTTGAATTTCAACATTACAACACTGTACACATTTAACAGGCTGACATTTTAACTGTGTTGACATTTTAAACATGTAGACATTATGATTGTCGACAATATGACTGTCAACATTTCATAACCAACTCTTAAGAGGGAGGGGTACTGACAGGCTTGCAACGAGGACGGACATCATAAATTCCCAGCAGTGCGTCCATTGCCTGTGACTACCGGGTCCTCAGCCAGACAGTTGGATAGACCTTTAAAAGAGATATTGGTGGTTAGTGTGATGTCACTGACCACCAGAAATACCTCAGGGTAGTCTATATAAGGCAGGTTATGGCACTGATTCAGTGCTAGAGTATTGGATTACTTCAGGTCTGTTCTTGGTTTCTGTTACTAACCTTCACCTCTGGTTCCTTTCTATTGGACATCCTGTTGCCGACTTGCTTGTTCCTGACCATTCTTTTCCCCTCTTTCTGGTTCGGTTTGGATCTTCTGGTTTGACCATGGCTTCCCTGACAATTTTCCTGCTTCATGTTTTTTGGATTCATTAGGATCTCCTGGTTCTGACCCGGTTTGTCAATTATGCTCTATATGTGATTCCATCTACCACACTAAAGACTGGCACTGAGGACTGCGACTTGCGCGCTCCACATAGTTAAGCCTCCTGCTGCGGTTTCTAATGAATACTTACAACTGCTTATGTCGTGAAACACGGAACAGGGTTGAAAAAGGATGAATGTAGGCAATGAAATAAGGGCACGCCGGGGCCATGATAATGCAAGTGCAGTCGGTTCAAGTCCTGGGTTTCTCTAAAGTTCATTTTTTTAAGCATATAATTTGCACCAGCTACAGGAAAGGTGTAAGTGCCGACTGACAGCGATGATTCACAGCACTGTCTTTGTATCAAAGACTATGGGCTAGATTTATTAAGCGGCGGGTTTGAAAAAGTGGAGATGTTGCCTATGGCAACCAATCAGATTCTAGCCTTCATTTATTTAGTGCATTCTACAAAATGACAGCTAGAATCTGATTGGTTGCCATAGGCAACATCTCCACTTTTTCAAACCCGCAGTTTAGTAAATATACCCCTATATGTATGGGTAATATTACATAGCAAAGAACATTTATATGAAAATGAGAATATAAAAAACACATTGCACATATAATACACATTAAGAACATCCGGATTTATATATTTAATGTAAAAAAAACGTAAAAAATATTTTTTTAAAACACATTTGTATTAATGATGATGGTATTATGAATTGTTATTTTATAAAATTTACTTTGCATACTTTCTGATGGGACTTTATATTGCACATATGCATATATGTATCTTGCATTGTGTTCCATCAGTGTACATACAGCAAGTAACATTTCAGCAGAGCGTATTTACACCCAGATTCAAATAGAAATCTTGAGATCTGCTTGGATTTGAACTACACTTACACTGTGGTAATGTTTGTTATAATTTTATTGTATCTCTAATCATTGCTTGTACTATTACTATATTAATATTAGAGATGGGCGGGCTCGGTTCCCCAAGAACCGAACCCACCCAAACTTTGCCTATCCGAGTACCGAGCCGAGCCGAGCAGGCTCGGTACTCTCCCGCCCGCTCGGATTCCAAGGCCGAACGTCGTCGGATCTCGGGGCTCAGTTCTCGCGATACTTGAAAATTATAAATACCCGCCTCCGCGGCAATCCATCGCCATTTGACAGAGGGAGAGAGCAGGGTGTAGTTACAGACTAATTAGAGCAGGGACAGAGAATACAATTCTGATTACAATTCTGATAACAATTGATAGAGAATAGAGGAGGATAGAGGAGTCTTTTTTTTCAATATTTGGAAATACAAGTGCTTTGGGGTGTCCCCCATTCTTTTGCATTAATATTTCTGGCTGTCAACAGTCCTGTTTGTCAGTAATCTGAAAAATAATTTTTAGCACTCCCAAGTGCTTTTTGGGTGTCCCCCATTCTTTTGCATTAATATTTCTGGCTGTCAAAAGTCCTGTTTGTCAGCAGTCTGAAAAATAAATTTTAGCACTCCCAAGTGCTTTTGGGGTGTTCCCCATTCTTTTGCATTAATTTTTGTGGCTGTCAAAAGTCATATTTGTCAGCAGTATCTAAAACAATTTGTAGCACTACAAGTGCGTTGGGCTCATAATGGATTCTAAGCAGTCCACATATGAGCAGAATCAGCAACCAGGTTCTGTCACCAGTCCTGATGGTAGTGTTCCCAGAACGTCATCTGGGAAAGGCGATGTCAAGCTACACAGTCTTTTGAAAGCAGTCAAAAAAAACACGCACCAAAATTTTTTTTACCGTGTTGAAGCGCAAAAGAAGTGTAACTGAGGAAAAGTAAGTGCCGATAAAAAAAAAATTGCCAACATGCCATTCTATACATGCAGTGGCAAAGAGAGAATGAGGCCTTCACCTTTGTCTATTAGTGGCAGATCAAAAATTGTTACCGAACCTACAAGTGGTGCACAACTACTGTTACACGTCAAAGCCGAGCTACAAGATAACAGTAAGGCATTAGAGGATAATGTTTGCTCTGAATCACAAATGACACCAATCCCTGTAGAGAGTCCATCCAACAGTGGGATGTCTAATCGTGAGCATTCTGTTAGTGTACCCATAAAGAGGGACCCTTTTAGCAGTTCTGCTGATGTGTACCTGAACAGCCCGAGTGTAGCCGGTGATACACAAATTGAGGATGCCACTTTGGAAATAGAAGAGGAAGAGGGCGAGATTTGTGGAGGTGACGAGGGCGCTAATGAGGATGTTGATGAGGATGAGGTTGTTTGTGTCAGTCCTGCAGCAGTGGCAGCAGTTCTGGCACGTGACAAGAAAAAGGCCATTGTCATGCCAGGCCATAAAACAAAAAAATCCACTTCTTATGTGTGGAATTATTTCTACCCCAATCCAGACAACAACTGTATAGCCATTTGTAGTGTATGTCAAGCCACAGTCAGTTGAGGGAGGGACCTTAACCATCTTGGAACCTCGTCTATGTTACGCCATTTGACGAGAGTTCATGGCAAAGTGTTGGGAAAAGCTGAAAGTTCTTCCAAAAAAATTACAAGCACTCCATCATCAGCTAGGACCCTCCGCTCACCGACATCCCGACGGCTACAAAATACACCCACCACACCATCCTCATCAATATCCTCAGTAGTGCTCGGAGTTAGCCCTGCATCCCAATTATTAAGGCTGGATGACTCCTGCACTATTATTGATTCCTCTGAAAAAAGTGTTAGTCCCACTGCTGCTGCTGGGGGTGAATCGTCAGTCCAGAGGAAGGCCAAGAAAAAGAGCAGTCCTACATTTCAACAATTAACTGTGAAACAATCATTTGCTAAGGGAAGTAAATATGACAGCAGTCACCCAGTCGCCAAGCGAATCACAGACGCCATGGCTGCCATGTTAGTGTTAGATCTGCGTCCAATATCCACAATAAACGCAGCTGGTTTTTCACAGTTAATTGAGGTTTTGTGTCTGCGTTACAGAATTCCATCGCGAAACCATTTTTCCCATAAAGCTATTCCACAACTATACCAAAAAGTGTGTAAAAATGTAGAGATTGCGCTGAAAAATGCCATTCTGCCCACTTTTCCACAGATATGTGGACAAGTGGAAGTGGTCAAACCAAAGACTATATGACTGTGACAGCCCACTGGGTTGGTCATTCACCTTCACCAGCAGGAACAGCAGCAGCATGTACACCACTATGTAACATTTGTCACAGGCAGGCCACTCTTTGTACCACTGGCGTCACTAACAGGCATACAGCTGACAATTTGTTACGCAAACTAAGAGATGTGATTGATACATGGCTTATACCACTTGGACTCTCCCCAGGATATGTCATTTCTGATAACGCCAACAATAGAGTGCGAGCATTACAGCTGGGTGATTTCCAGCACATTCCCTGTTTTGCTCA
Organism: Mixophyes fleayi; assembly: GCF_038048845.1. Classification (NCBI taxonomy): domain Eukaryota; kingdom Metazoa; phylum Chordata; class Amphibia; order Anura; family Limnodynastidae; genus Mixophyes; species Mixophyes fleayi. The sequence goes on from NC_134402.1 coordinate 379,866,365, forward strand.
CACCATCAACTTGGTGGTGCAGACCTTCCTACAAAATAACCGTGAGGTGCAGGAGATGCTTTCGGTGGCCCGTAAGATTTCAGGCCATTTCAGGCATTTCGGCCACAGCATGTAGGAGATTGCAGCAACTCCAAGAGCAGTTTAACTTGCCCTGCCACCAACTTAAGCAGGAGGTGGTAACTAGGTGGAATTCCCCCCTGTACATGCTGCAGAGGATGGAGGAACAGCGCAAAGCCATCCAAGCATATTGCACAAGCCATGACATTGGGAAAGGAGGGGGCATGTATTTCAGTCTTGCACAGTGGGGAATCCTTTCAGTGCTGTGCAAGGTGCTGAAACCATTTGAAGTTGTGACATGTGAAGTGAGTGCAGATTCTGCTAGTTTGAGCCAAGTCATTCCTTTTGGAAAAACAGCTTGAGAAACTGAGGGAGGAGATGAAAGCAAGCAATTCCGCAAAAGTATGTTGGCCTTGTCGATCAAGTACTTAATTCGCTTCACAATGATCCTCGAGTTATTAAGATCTTGAGCTCGGATCAGTACGTTTTGGCCACTGTGCTTGATCCAAGGTTTAAGACCTACATTGAGTCTTTGCTTCAAAATGAACGAGATGTGAACTTTTGCAAGGAGCTATTGCTCAGCAAGTTGTCTGCTGAACTGGGCCTTGGCTTGACGACGTGTCCTCCTTCAGTTTCTCAAGCAGCTGCTGCTTGTAAAAAATTGAATTTTCCTAAAAAAAAAAGCAGGGAGGATGCAGAGGACAGACCAGAACAGTTTAACATCTGGGCTGGTTTGAAGGATTTTTCCAAAAAATGTGTGACCTTGCCCATAACTCTATCCAATATGAGTATTAACATGCAAAGGATGGAGGATTACTTTCAAGAGGTAATTGATATGGAAATGTCAGACAGTCCCTTTCCTTACTGGGAAGAAAAGCAGGCCATTTGGAAACACATGTACAAACTTGTTTGCAATACTTAAGCTGCCCACCCTCCAGTGTGTACTCTGAACAAGTGTTCAGCACAGCAGGGAACTTAGTCAGTGATCGCCGTAGAAGGTTACTTCCCAAAAATGTGGAGAAAATGATGTTTATAAAAATGAACTACATATTCCACGAGGAAGGCCTTCACCATCCAAGACGTCCAAGCACTGACTGTTCTCTAATGGCGGATTCAAGCGACGATGAATTGATAGTCTGTGATGATGACGTACACACTGATGAGGGTGAGGATAAAGCTGAAGATGATGACAACAACATCTTTTTAAAACTTTCTATGTAAGTGTAGGGTGCAATCTACCCCCAAAGTGGAAAGGGACTTGGGGCATTTCCATATCACGTACCGTCTTGAAAGGCTGCTGTTTGGGCAATTTCTCCTTAAGGGTAGGGTGTCATAGACAGAGTAACCCCAAACTGTCTTTGTCCATTTCAATTAATATTGTACAGTCTATAACGGCTGAATTTTTTGGTATTTTATACAAGTGGAGGGGGGCCTAGAGAGACAGAAACCAAACTGCCTTTATCCATTTCTTTACATATTTAAGTATAAGTGTGGGGTGTAATATACATCCAAAGACGATGGCTGCATTGCCAATATTCATAGATGGAGAGGAAGACAATCTGGTTTGTGTGTAGAATTAATGAAGGCCTACCAGGAATGAAACTGTTTTTTGGATAATTTATTAGCTTTACACTTACATTACTTATCCAAGAAAGAGGTGGAGCACTAAATTTGGTTATTTTAGGCCCAAAAACATTGATTTTTAATCAAAATAGCAAAACAAAACCAAACAAAACCAAAACCAGAACACGCAAGGGCGGTTTCGCAAAACCAAAACCAAAACACGAAGGTAATCCAGATCCAAAACCAAAAACAAAACCAAAACACGGGGGTCAGTGAACATCTCTAATATCCCTTTTAAATTAATTACTAGAGATGGTCACTGACCCCCGTGTTTTGGATCTGGTTTACCTTCGTGTTTTGGTTTTGTTTTGCTATTTTCGAAAAAAATAAAACATTTTTGGTCTAAAATAACCTAATTTAGTGCTCCACCAGTTTCTTAGATAAGTGAGGTAATTCTAAAGCTAATAAATTATGAAAAAAACAGTTTAATCCCAGGTAGGCCGTCCTTAATTTGAACACTTGTCTGCAAATTATACAGACAAACCTGGTTGTCTACCTCCTCTATCTTTGATTATTGGCAATGTAGCCATCGTCTTTGGGTGTATATTACACCCTACACTTGCAGTTGAATATTAAAAAAAGCAGCCTGCCCAGACTGTGGAACTAGAAAGTAAAATTAAATGGACCACGGTAGTTTGGTGGCTATCTATGCCCCCCGCCCTCCACTTGTAGTTCAATATAAAAAAAAGCAGCCTGCACAGACTGTGGAACTAGAAAGTAAAATTAAATGGACCATGGTAGTTTGGTGGCTATCTATGCCCCCACCCCCCCTGCCCTCCACTTGTTGTTGAATATAAAAAAAGCAGCATGCACAGACTGTGGAACTAGAAATTCGAATATACAAAGAAATGGACAAAGGCAGTTTGGTATCTGTCTGCATCAGATCCCCTTTCCACTAGGAGTAAAACAGAAAACTATTCAGCCGTTATATAATCTAGAATATAAATAGAAATTGAGAAAGGCAATTTGGTATCTGTCTGCATCATAATCATCAACATCCTCATTAGCGCCCTCGTCACCTCCACAAATCTCCCCCTCATCCTCTTCTATTTCCAAAGTGGCATCCTCAATTTGTGTATCACCGGCTACACTCGGGCTGTTCAGGTACACATCAGCAGAACTGCTGTAAGGGCCCTTCTTTATGGGTACACTAACAGAATGCTCACAATTAGACATACCACTGTTGGATGGACTCTCCACAGGGATTGGTGTCATTTGTGAATCAGAGCAAACATTATGATTGAATGCCTTACTGTTATCTTGCAGCTCGGCTTTGACACGTAACAGTAGTTGTGCACCAATTGTAGGCTCGGTAACTTTTTGGGATCTGCCACTAATAGCCAAAGGTGAAGGCCTCATTCTGTCTTTGCCACTGCGTGTGTAGAATGGCATGTTGGCAATTTTTTTTTTATCGGCACTTACTTTTCCTCAGTTACACTTCTTTTTCGCTTCAACACAGTAAAATAAAAAATTGTTTTGGTTTTTTGGATGGATTTCAAAACACTGTGTAGTTTGACATCGCCTTGCCCAGATGACGTACTGGGAACACTAACATCAGGACTGGTGACAGAACCTGGTTGCTCATTCTGATCATATGTGGACTGCTTTGAATCCATTCTGAGCCCAAAGCACTGTGGAGTGCTAAAAATTATTTGGTAAAATACTGCTGACATATAGTAATTTTGACAGCCAGAAATATTTATGCACAATTATGGGGGACACCCCGAAAGCACTGGGGAGTGCAAAATATTGAAAAAAACAAAAATCCTCTATCCTCCTCTCTTGTCTAGCGATTTTTGGTAGCTCAATTGAAATAAGAATATTGTATTCTCTGTCCCTGCTCTAATCAGCCTGTGACTACACCCTGCTCTCTCCCTCTGTCAAATGGCGATGGATTGCTGTGGAGGCGTGTATTTATGATCTTCAAGTATCGCGAGAACCAAGCCCCGATGACGTTCGGCCTCGATCCTACTCGGCTCGGTACTCGGATACCCAAAGTTCGGGTGGGTTCGGTTCTCGGGGAACCGGACCCGCCCATCTCTATTAATTACTGACATCAATATCTGGTGGTGGTAAAAGTGTAAGGATCATGTGTTGGGGCAGATTTCAGGAATGTTTACTAACACTCTAGTGACTGCATTGTTTGAATCTTTGAGTGGTACCACTTATCTGTTCCTGTTGTTTTCAGAGTTGAGTTGCAGATCAATGGGTTTTTGTCCTTCTGAAAATTGAAGGCTTGTCCCTGTATAGGTGTAACAAAGTCTTTGTTCCCTCTTTCTTGATGCTAGTTAAGTAGTCGGCAAGGTCTTCTTTGTATTAATATATAAGCTTTTATTTATTCATTTTTGCATGTTTAATGAACACACCTGTGCTCTAGCAAGGAGAATGGGAAACACTGCACAGTTAGGGCTCCCTGAAGACTGAATTTTAGAAACCCTGTTCCAGTGGAAGTGGAAACTCAAACTGGACTTGGAATAGAACGAGGGGAAAAATAATGATTGTTGGAACTTCAGCAGGGCATGCTGTGGGCGACAGGACTAGTACAGAGAAAAAATAGAAAGTAGTGACACAATCAAAATGAGGCCGACACAGTCTAAATAGTCGGACTAGTAAAACAATATATACAGAAAATAAAGATGTAGGGCACAAGGCGACCTTATTAAGAAGGGGTGAAAAACCCTTTCTCTGGCAAAAATGGGAGTTTGCACTCGATTTAGGACTTCTCCCTATTTAATAAAGCCCCTGGGCCGGTGAATATTTATGTTATTATTATTATTAACATTTATTTAATAATAATAATGACTATCACAGGGTATTGCCGGCAATTACTTTTGCCAGGGTTCTCTGGTGAGGACTTCCCCATGACAAGCATGGAGAAACCTATTTAACAAGGATAGCATAACAAGTACTACGGTAGCTTTCGTATCGCTATTGTCATTTTAGGATGGCGATAGCAGAGAGTCCACACTGGGAAAAAAATGTTTTATTATTTAAATAAGGAGTTTTCTTCCTTAGTTAAAAACCTCAAATTAAATATTTTACTTTCTATACTTACATTTATTTTCCTCTATATTTTTGTTCAAAGTGGAACTGGAAGCCCAGGGAAAGAGGCAATAGAAACAAATCCCTATCTCCCCTTGAAGATGAGTAGGCCACAGGGACTGAAACTCAGACAAGGATGCAGATAGTTCAGATCCAAGGATACAAACCAGAGCTGAACCCAGGGACAGACCACAAAATGCTCCAGCACCACCAGAGTTACAAAGCCTTACATATTCCTGGAGGTTTCTAGGAACTCATTACAGCTAGGTTTGAAAGAGCAGAGAAGATAGAAAATGGAGAGACAATTCACACAAGAGAACATATACCACACATAACACAGTGCCTGCTCCAATAGCCTACAGGTAAAGGAGCAGGAACTGGAATTCAGAGGTCCTTAGTTTGGCATCTGGAAACAGAGTCTTCCTATAACATATTGTTTATTTCCGACAGATCTTAATCGAATAAGTTAACATCCTCAGAAATCGTCATCAACATCATAATCAACATTTATTTATATACCGCCAGCAAAATCTGTGGCACTATACAATTGGGAACAAACGCAGTAATAAATCAATACTGGGTAATAGACAGAAAGAAGAGAGGTAAGATTATATAATAAGTATCTGCAACTTTAAGGGGAGAATTTACTAAATTACTATACTGACTTTTAGAAAACCTCACAGTTCTGCCAAAGTAAATATTGTTAGAGTTTCATTTTTATTTGCCATGTCCCAGGGATCAATGAGCACATTTAAGCGATGCTCTCTCAGTGCTACCTCTGCCTCTAAGGCAGCAGCAGGTGGAATTTCTGGCTATATGGAGAGTTACAAGATGTTCTTTAAAAAGAACTTTGTTCTGTTTTATTTGTGTCATTCAGAATCTGAGAGATTACAATGTATTGCTGTAATCACTAACTGTGTGTCATTCTAGTGAGCAGCATTAGGTGGCATACTGCTGAAAAACTAAACAGAGTAAGCACAAATCTATAAAATGCACTACACTGACACCCACACAATGTTCCCTTCCACACTGCACTGAAACACACACTATGCTGCCACCCACACGCCACTGACACCCACACAATATTCACCTCCACCAGGGGAGGGCTGGTAAGCTTTAGCCCGGGGGGCAAGACTCAACTCAGCAGCCTATTTTAAATAAAAAAATGCAGGTGGCCCAGTGAGCCAGCCCAAGGTAGCCCAATATGGGACCAGCCAGGAGGGCCAGATGCCCCCCAGGCCAGCCTGCCCCTGACCTCCACACTACACTGACACCCACACAATGTTCTCCCCCACACTGCTCTGAAACACACACAATGTTTACCTCCACAGTACACTGACACACACAGTATGCTGCCACCCACGCTACACTGACACCCACACAGTTTTTCCCCACACTATACTGACACACACACTATGCTGCCACCCACACAACACTGACAATGTTATCCCCCACACTACATTGACACCCACCCTATAGAGCCACCCATACTACATTGACACCCACGATATGTTTCCTCCTATTCTGCACTGACACACACACATTGTTCACTTCCAAAATACAATGACAACCACACAATGCTCTCCCCCACACTACACTGACACCTACCCTATGTAGCCATCCTCACTACACTGACAGCCACACTATGTTCCCTTCCAGAGTTGTAACTAGACATTTTAGTGTCCTGGGTGAGAGAGACCACTTGTGACTTGGAAGCTTACTGTAAGGGAACACAGGATTCCAGACCCAAATCTAACACTCACCTCTTTCTCTAAGGCTACAGATTTCGCTGATCCCGTCCCACCACAATCGCAGGCTTCACACCTCTCAGCAACTGCCACCAGCTACGAATAAGGCCCGTAGCAAGCCTATGACTTAATCACCCAATTGGCAAAACCAAAACCAAAACACGGGGGTGAGTGAGCATCTCTAATTTATTAATTAAAGGGGTTTTGCCCCATTATTTATCATCTGCCATCGCAAAGATGACTTTTCAGATGCATTTATTAAAATTTCATCCCGGAATAGTGCCTCCGATAGGAGGCTGTTTTGGCGCTGCCTTTACATACTTTAGAACTGCAGCATTCTGTCTTTCCCCTCCAGTTACTATCGCAAAGGTCCTAAGAACCTAGGTCACACATGCCCCAAGCTGTAGGGGAGAGCAGGAAGGCTGTGGTGAGGGATTCGAAGATCCCTATAATGCAATGCACTGTGCCATCTTCAGAGCTTGTTAAATAGCCCCAGACCGCAGTGCTCATTGAAAATTATGGAGACTACGGTTTAATGCGAGACTTTAGGTGACTGCAGCTGGGGTAGGCTTTTGTGATATAGCTATGTAACTTACAAATACCTAAACCATGCAGAACTTGCTGATCAGAATTGTTTTTTTTCTCGGTCGTTTATAAAATCGTTACTTATATGGTATCGGGAGACATTTTCTGTAGTGTGTACCTAGGCTAAGAATACATCTCTTCAGACCATGTCCACTTTTGACCCCTTCCAGCTGAATTCTGAAGAGAACAGAATTGAACACACTTATTTGCCTCACTAAAATATAAGTATATTATACTGCTTAATTGATACAATATTAACCATAAGCAGTCAATATTGTGTCAATTAGGTTGCCTTTCACATGAGTTATATCACTGCTCCTCTACTGCTTTTTATATGTAGGGTAAGCAGTGGGGACAGCAGGACAGTAGGAATCCCCTTCTCCTCTGTCCACCATTGAGCAGGAAGGTTGTTGGTGTTACTATCATATGCCCCCTGTGCTCAGTGATGTGTCCCCAGTGCCATATCTGGCAGCTGAACAGTAAAATAGATTTTCATTGATGGTCGTTGGAGAGAACATATTTTCATTCCTCCATCCATGCTCTGTTCTTGGGTTTCTACCAGAACATTCCCTGCTTTTGCTTCATCTTAGATGGGGCACCCGCATCTTTGGACTAGACAATGAAACTTGCTCAGTTTACTGCTGAGAATGATCTAGCTGATCACTGGAACTCCTACTATCAATTAAATGAGAATTCCACTGTTGATAAGGCCATTGTTCTCCTGAGATACCACTCAGTTAGCTATGGCCTTTATTACAAGTTGCAGTTTTTTTGTGTTTGAAGTTTTTTCACATAGGACAAACTGTGCCTAGAAATGTCCTTCTCTGCAGAAGGTGCCAAAAGAGTTATACTAAAACATAGAACGAGACATGATCTTCATCAGAAAAATCCAAGCATTTTTGTAGAGTGACAAAGGATATGTGTTCTTTACTCAAAACAAGGAAAACTCTTAAAAATGTTCCCTTCTCATTTTCTATATCACACTTTACAAAGGGAAATTACATTTTTTCCAGTTTACTTCAGAGCAAGAGATGACTTGAAACATAGAATAATAAAGACTCCAGCACATTGGTAGTCTTTATTACACTGAGGTAGCAACATTGGTATGCCGGAGTCTTCCACTAGGCTCCCTAGTCTTGGCAGGAGAGATATGACAACAGCCCTTTCCATCTCATGGTCTCATTCCCACTTCTTCCACTGTTGAGCAAACAAAATTTGATGTTAACAAGCAACCTTATTTTGCACTGGGATTACCTGCTTCTTCCCTTAACCCTCTACTGTATCATATTACTACACAAATATAAACCTCTTTAATTTCTAAGGTAGGATTAGCCTCTTCAGAATTATTTTGCATTAGTCCCTTGTGTAAATATCCCAATCAGTTTTTTTAAAAAAGCCTGTTTTCCTCCTTCGTGTTTAAAAATGGATGTCCATAAATGAGGCTATGGGGTATATTTACTAAACAGGGGGTTTGATAAAGTGGAGATGTTGCCTATAGCAACCAGATTCTAGCAGTCATTTTGTAGAATGTACTAAATGATCTTAACTAGAATTTGATTGGTTGCTATTGGCAACATCTCCACTTTTCAAACCCACATTTTAGTAAATATACCACTTGGCCCCACCCCCTAGTGTGTCACAGTCAGTTTGGCCTATAAAGGCGGGGGGTGAGGCCGCGATGACAGGTGAACCTCGTCAATCAGCCCCGCCCCCACCAGTCAACTAATTGAACAGGCCAGGAACTGGGAGGTTGCTCTACTCTCCTGGGGGTCTGGGAGGACTCCCAGAAATTCAGGAGTCTCACGGACATTCCGGGACACACCATCCCGGATAGCGCTATCTGTCATTTTCTGTGGGATTCAGCTGAAGCCTCTCCAGCATAGTTGCCTACTCTCCCGGAATGTCCGGGAGATTCCTGAATTGCTGGAAGTTCTCCTGGACTCCCGGGAGAGCAGGCCAACCTCCTGGTTTCAGGTCCCCTCATTACTTAAGTGGCGGGGAGCGGGGCTTAGGACGCGAGTTGTGCATAATAGTGCCCCAGCTCCTTGCTGCAATAGGCTACCAAAGTGTGATGCCATCCAGGGGGTGGGGCCAAATGACTCGATTCACAGAGCCCCCACCCTACACACCCACCTCTCGCAGGATAGCTTGCCAGAGTTGGCAAGTATGCTCTCCAGCTTCGCTGGATCTCTCACTAGTAAATAGCAAAAAGTGTTTGTGCCGGTGGGGGAAGAGGAAGGAACTTGGTGAATTACAGCAAAGATTCATTATACATCACAGCGATTTGCAGCGGAGCATAATGATTATCACGGCACTGTTTTAATATTGACCCCCACAGACTAACTCATGGGGATTTCTGAACACCCCCCCCCCCCCCCCCCCATTTTCTCCAGCCACGTCTCCTACAGATTTCTTCAGCCACATCTCCCCACGTTTTTCCAGCCACCACTCCCGCTCTCATCCTGTTTTCTGTAGTCTCCTCTCCCACCCACCACCATTTTCTGTAGTCTCCTCTCCCTTCCCCCACAGTTTTCTGTAGCTTTCTCACCCTCCCCCGCCCCCACCCTGTTTTCTGTAACCAATGTTAACCTGACTAACTTGACTAATAATGTGTAATAATATTAACTTAACTAACGTAACTAATAATGTCTCATTCTGAGTCATTATTAATGTTTACTCTGCAACAGGGCCCAGAGCCCGATGCCCTAGGCACCTGCTTAAAGCTGCCTACTGAGGGCCGGCCCAGGATATACTTGCCTTTTTGTCACACAACTTTGCTAAAATATTAATTAGAATAATAAAACTAAAAAGAGAGACACAAAGGCAAATATTAAGCATCATCAACATCAACAGTTATTCATATAGCGCCAGCAAATTCAGTAGCGCTTTACAATTGAGATTTTGTTTTATATGAAAATATTTTCCATTGCATATCTTGAACTTTTAATTCTTCAAAGACTTTTCATCTATCACAACTTGTGAGCCTGTCCTTAGGATATATTTCTATGGGGCCGATTCAATTAGACTCCGTAGAAGTCTAATTGAATCCAATTAGACTAAATGGATCCGTAGAAACGGTTCTATTTCTGTGCAATTATGGTACTTAAAACCTCACTCCTTTTGTTCGCACCTTTACAAAGATCTTTACCTACAACATTTCGAGGTTAACACGCAGCTAAATTAATTTGTCCCTATGTGTTCCCGCACACTGTTTGGATGTTAGCGTTATGGACCATTAATCTAATATGTCAAATGTAATTTATATTTTCCAGTTAAGGGAGGCCATAGTACAAAACATCTGATACACAGTGCAAAACCAACTTGCTTCTGCCATACACCCCAATTTGCACACTTGCACCTAGATTTCTACCAGAGTGCATAGGTGCCCAGAGTGAGATTACAGCTTTTGCAGAGCAGCAGAAGCAGGCAGAGGGAAGAACGTGGGTGGAGTGTGGGTGTTTCTAACTCCATAGTGGGCACACCAGTGCTCCTAGTTTTGGAGAGCAGTTCAATAACAAGATATCTTTTTGCAGGGTTTGATTATGACAAAGGGATGGAGAGGGCACATTTGTGTAATTCAAGGTACACAAAGAGAAACTAAACTGTATTTGTGCTACCAAGCTTTACAAACATAAATGACTGCCATGGTTTGCTACGTTTAGCTTGCATAGTGGTGCCATCTTGTGTTAAAATGATATATTGCAGAAAAAGAAATCCAGACATTCTTGGCCTGACAGAGTTGAACATAAGTTCAATTATAAAGCGTAAAAGTCCACTTCAAATTACAGGACATGCACAGTAAAACAATGCAAAATTTTGAGTGTAGAGTTTAGTTGCAGTTGTGGCCCCTTATGTCTGAAGAGGACAGTCGGGGGTGGGCAAACACACCTGAAGTATAGTTAGGGGGGTGGATATGTAAGTGGGGCATGCCTGTATCCTGACTAGTAAAAAAGAAAGGTATACAAAATAACATAGAACCCTCCCCTCCAAAAGTGTAAGCAGCACCATTGCCAATAGCCTGGGCTGGTTACCACTAATGAGTGGGTAAAAAGAGCATGTGGTCCCCCTATTATAGTGGGGAAACAGGCCCAGCCTGCATATTGAGTATGTGGGCACATTTGTACACTGAATTATAAGCTGTCTGTTTCTTAAGATACAATACATGATCAAGAGTATGTGAACACCCGAACATCACATCGAAATGTGCTTGTTGAACATGACATTCCAAAACCATAGGGATTAATATTGAGTTGGTCACCTCTTTGCTGCTATATCAGCCGCCACTCTTCTGGGAAAGCTTTCTACTAGATTTTGAAGTGTGGACGGGCACTGATGTTGGGCGAAAAGGCGTGGCTTGCAGTTGGCGTTACAATTCATCCCAAGGGTGTTTGAAGGGGTTGAAGTCAGGGCTCTGTGCAGGCCAGTCAACTTCTTCCACACCAAACTCAGGAAACCATTTTTAATGGTCCTCATTTTAAACATGGAGCATTGTCATGCTGAATGTTGGGACTGTGTCCTGAACATGTGTGGCATGCAGTTCCTCTGTTCCACCAGAGGGGCTGCTTTTCTGGACTTTGTGTAGCTTACCTGTGAACTTTGTACCTGTGAATGATTAATCTCTTCCCTTACCTGATTAGCTGGACCTGCCTCCCTGCTTGATATGCATGCCCCTTTATCTGTTCATGTCTGCTCATTATTTCTTTGCACCTATATACAGATTGTTGTTTTGATCTCCAGCTTGTTCCAGTTTTACACAGCTTTTTGTTCTAGTGTCCCACCAGTTTGTTCCTGTTTCCTGATCCTCGCTGCTTGCTAATTGATTGGATTATTTCACCATTTTTACCCTGTAAGCCTCCCACTACTTATTATGATTTCTAGATGAGTTTATCTGCACTTTAGTGATTTTTGCTTCTATGTTATTATGGCTGTTTATTATTTTTATACCATAACCGGGACTGTTTGCTGTGCAATATAGTTTGTTACTCTCCAGACTAAGGGCTCTGCTATACTGCCATCACATTTGTTAATCTTAATAAACTTAATAAACATTTATTTCACCTACTTTTGATGTACAGCTGAGGGAATACCTCTGGTTATAAGATCTGGTTAAGGATTCCTTGCCAGATGATTGAGTCTCTTAGACCAGTGTCTAGTAATCCTGTTACCAGCAGTCTGTATACTGTCCCTGGTCTTGCACCTGAAGCGAAAGCCAACTTTAACAAAACTGTACCTTTTATCAGTGCAGCGAAGTATCATTGCCTAACTGCTTATTATCAAAAATTTCCACCCCAAGGATCAACTGGGATCAGTGCTGGCTGTTTGTTGAATGGGCGCCTGTTGAAACACCTGCTACTACACTGAACCTACGTACTACTCCATTCCGGCATTCACTCCTACTGAGTCTAATGTCTGCAGAATTACTGGATTAATAACATTGATGAGGCGCGAGTGCCTGGACCTGCTTCTACACCATGGTACCCCAGTGCATCTTACTGCAGTGTCTGCTCTGTACTTGTTATAGCTCATGAGCTTCTCTGCTGGTGGCTGCCATTATGTTTTTCAGCTAGAAGCAGTTACAAGAGTGTGAATTTCAGAAGTAAACAAGAACAGTTGAGAAAAAAAACATAAGTAGTGTTCTTGGGAGGTGAAGAAATTGAAAAGTTTTCTATAGTGATTGTGATGTCATGCAGTTGTACATGTGTATATACAGTACTCTGTAAGTCAGAGGTTGATTGTGTCATGTAGGCTGATAAACTCCTCAAGATCTTCTTGAGGATCCATCCAGGCCAGCTTGTTTTTTGTCATTGTAAAGCCCTTTCTGAAACTGATGGTGACTTGCTTCAATGATTTTTATCTCTCCTTTAGTGGATCTAGTAGTCTATTCCAACAATGATCTGTGACCTTGGCATAGGAAAGCAAGTTCCTTGGCCATTACAATATCATTAATAAAAAATCTTAAAATGACAGAACCCAATACTAGTACCTGAGATATAGCAGGACCCCCTTACCTATTTATTTTATATATGGGGCAGCACGGTGGTTAAGTGGTTAGCACTTCTGCCTCACAGCGCTGGGGTCATGAGCTCAATCCCCGACCATGACCTTATCTGTGTGCAGTTTGTATGTTCTCCCTGTGTTTGCGTGGGTTTCCTCCTGGTGCTCCGGTTTCCTCCCACACTCCAAAAACATAATGGTAGGTTAATTGGCTGCTATCAAAATTAACCCTAGACTGTCTGTCTGTCTGTGTGTATGTTAGGGAATTTAGACTGTAAGCTCCAATGGGGCAGGGACTGATGTGAGTGAGTTCTCTGTAAAGCGCTGCGGAATCAGTGGCGCTATATAAATAAATGATGACCCAGTCTTATTGTATTACTGTTTCCATTTGCAAAGCTCTGCTGAATGTGTTAGAGCTATAAAACAAATGTTAATAACAAACAAATAATTCCCTAACAAATTTAGTTATGTGTTACAGATCTAGTATGAGAGAAAGAGACAAGCAGCTAGAATGGAAGAAATCAGGCAGCAAGCTAAAAGTCAGTTCAGGCAGAAGTGACACAATCCAGCCATTCACTCACTGATCATTATAGGTGCAGTGTAAAGTGTTTTAGTGCTGTCATAGTTCAATTTTCCTGACTATTTGATCTCTGCTTGGAGTCTAACCATTCTTGGATAGTGACTTGCCTTATCTTAGACTTGGACCCTGGCCATGCTTTGGATAGCAGCCACCTGCCCTTACCTCTGCTTCAACAAAGACCATTCATTGGTTGTTGTTTGTCCTGACCTCATGCTGGACTTTTGGACCTTGTTTATCGTTGCCTGAGAGTGTACCTGTATTATTTCTCCATTTGCACAGCCCTCAGTTTATGTTTTACCTTTTATTTATGTCCAGCTGTCATTTCTGTTATTGCCCTACTGCCCATTTTCCTGTTCTAGCACACTTCAAAGAAAATGCCTCTACTATGTGTACCAAACCTGGAGGCAACCAACCAGGCCTGAGGACAAAACTGCGATCCTGGCCTCTGGTCCCGACTGCAAACTGGCTGCCTTGGCCTTCGGGCCTGAGGACAATCTCGCTGCCTTGGTCTGTTGCCTTGCCTGAAATGCTGCCTTACCCAAGTACTCAGAGATGTCTACGTTCCTGAACTGCCCTACTCCAGTCTTAACTATTCAGTCTGAGGATCCCCACAAACTATTATAACCTCTGAAATAGGTCAGCCCTTGGCTCCTGCCTCTGAATATTAAAAGCGCCAGCCACCATTTTTATGGGGACATGACACCAATATTTTATGCTTGTTCACGTAACCAAGTAACTGTAATGATGAAGGGTTTTAAAGGGGAGGCTCTGAAATGGGCAGAACCCCCTACTGAGACCAATTACCCCATACTGCACAATACCACAGCCTTCACCAATGCAGTCCTTAGAAGATTTGGTCAGTCATCAGTTAACCCACATTTCGACACTTCTGCAGTTCCTGTTTCCATGCCACAGCAACTACTGTGATAACATCAGTATTGGCAGGTGTTTCTCTTCCTCTGAAACACTTGGCCCCGTTCATGCAATCTACGTCTTCTAATAAGGGAGCCACAAAGAAAATGGCATCATCTGCACCTCATCCAGAAAATGAAATCTGTACTGACCTTAGACACTGATTCCGGTGAATCTCATACGTTTTTTGACCAGCTATTGTGGTTTAAAGCACAACAGTGTAAAGCTTGTGGTCCTACTGTAATAACCAAAGTCAAACCGTGATTTGTGAATAAAGCATTAAAAAGTACATACAGTTATTATCCTGCTTTCATATGTGCCTGTTTAGACGTGCGATACCTAAAAATAACCACAAAAAAAAGCAACATAGTGTAGTAAATATAAATCAAACAAATTGTGATACAAATTGTGCCCGCGTACCAAGGGTACCAAAGGTAAATCAAAGAACAGCTTATCTGAATAATATGTATAAAGAAGTTGCAGATTTGGGATCTAACTATCTAGTTTCCTTGTGTATATTTTGTCAACAGGAGCACTCAAATGACAAGTATGCCTTTTTATGCTGAACAGCAGTGTTATCATCTGGAGAATTAAGTCTCTTATATGGTTGCACTTCTAATTGAAGAGAACAACTTTATTCTCCGCTTGTTACTAATTTGATTTATGAACTATGTTTGGTGCTTTGTTTTGTGGTTTAGGCATTGGGGTTTATCGATTAATTTGCTACTCAGCATCTACTTGATTCTTGTGTTCTGGATGAAGAGTTTCTTGGAATGGATTATCAGCTGAACATAACTAAGGAGGTCCGTCCATCCTGAGGTTATCGCAGATCATTAATTCTGTTTTGCAGTTTTGTGACAGACACAGTTTTGGGGTATCCGTGTAACAGGTCTTAGGTTTATGAAACCTTTTTTTCTTAACAGGCACAGAAAGGTAGGCCTCCAGCTATCTTCAATAGGAACATCTTGACACAAACTTCTAATACTGAGAATATCTGAAGATGTTCATGATGAAAGACTTAAGAGTGCCTTTCATAGGCAGTTTCCAGGGAAATCCCATTTTAGGGGACTACTGCCACCTCCTGAACCAGGGGTACTGTAATGAGCAATGGGCACTGCACCATAACACGGAGAACCCCTCCTCCCCACTGGCTGTAGCTACGAAGGGCACTTCCAAGCAGCTAGGTGTCTAGATTAATGTAGTGATCATGTGATTGCTCTTAATCTATCCGGCTACAGGGCCTCTGATCTTTTTGGGCATTTGATAGGCTGCCAGCACCTTCATTAGTGCAGACAGCTGTTCAATCACTGACCGTTATTGGTGCAGTGTACTATGTTTGATTGCTCCCCTTGTTATATATTCCTGACTCTTTGAACTCTACTTGGACCCTGATCATTCTTCGGATAGCCACCTGCCCTGACCTCTGCTTGGGCCCTGACCATTCTTGGACAGCTGACCTCCTTTAACTTTGGACCATGACATTGTCAGTTGCCTGCTTTGACCTCAGTCTTCAGATTTATCTTTGCCTGAGTGGGTACCCCTATTACTCCTCTATTTGCAGTAAATACAGATAAGCATGTCCAGCTCTAAGGGAAAAGGGGGGCTGCTAAAGGCAAAGACCACAACAAACCTGTTCAAGATATTCATTTTAGGAGTTGGCGCTTGGCATTACAACAAGACAAGACCACAGGCACAAACAACATCAGACAAGGGAAAGAGGAAGCTGTTGTGTTTATCCCAGTGCTTCTTTTAATTGACCACTGATTAGAAACATATGGAACTCATTGAGTAATTAGAAATGTCTCAATGGCAAAGAACAACACAGGATACAGGGTTCAAAACACTACTGTGTTCCATTTATAACAATTCTCTGCTTCCTATTTACAAACCTACATATGATTACCTCAAGTCCCAGAGCTATAATGTTATGATATTGTTCTATTCAACAGATTGGAACATAAGCTTATGCAAATTCCAACTGTATTGCTCAGGTCCAGTTTACAAGTTACCACCTCATCAAAGCTGATCAGATTAGTTTAGCATGACCAATACTTTATAAATCCATGGTGACTCTGGACCTGATTTATTAAGGAAAGTAAAGCAAAATACAATTAGTAACTTTAAACCTTGGCAAAACCATGTTGTATTGGAGGGGAAGGTAAATGTAAAATGTGGGGACAGATTTCTAGTTGGGGTAAGACATGTCCTAGGTCAACTTTAAATTTCAGTGTACAAATAAGCTATCAAGTATTTGTGTGCTACATGAAAACGCAGACAGTATTTAACTTATGTGCAAAATAATAAACTAATTTGCACCCTTTGCATTGTAACATGGTTTTGTCCCTGAGAAAATGTACAATTTTTTTGCCTTATTTTCCTTAATGAATCAGGCCCTCTCTGTTTTCAGTGTATTTTCTATAATTTGTGCCCGTTGATATTTCCTAGAATTCCTTTAGATATTTTATCTACAACTGACTAATTGGTGGGCTGTCTAGAAGACAAGCTCCCAACAATAAAAAGTGACTGCCGTCACATGACTGCATCACAATACAGCACGTCACGACTGGTTAGCAAGCAACTGGAACAGAAGAGGCAGTTCAGTGTCCCAGCTGCTAGACAACAGCTGGGACAGAAGAAAAGCACAGTATCCCAGCTGACTAGCAACAGCCAGGACAGAAGAGGTAGAGTGAGCCGCCGTGAACAGCACGGTGGCTCTGTAGCAATGGTAAGCGTCCCGGCTGTTAAGCAACAGCCAGGACACAAAGAATTAGTGTGAGCCGTTGTGATTAGTATGGCAACTAATGACAGTACTTTCCCTTGAGGAAGGGTTAGGGAACCACTACATCAAGGTTTATCTGGGAATTGTTTGTAAAAGGCCTTTTTCAATCTTTCCAGATGTAAATTTTTTGCACAAGTCCACGATCTCCCCTCAGGTCTATAGCAATCCCAATGGACTAAAAAGTGAATCTGGCCTTGCATCCTTTTAGAATCCAACATTTTTTCTAAAATGAATTCTTGGTGCCCATTGATCCCTACCGGAGGAGATTTAGCCAAGAGACTAGTCCCAAATTTCTTAGAAAAAACAACAGGCTTGAAAAGAGAACAGTGAAAAGTGTTATGAATTTTTAAATGATCTAGGAAGATCCAACTGGCATGGACCAATATATCTAGGTCCAAATTTTTCAAAGGTTTCCAGAGTCTGATATTTCGAGTGGACAAATAGACTCTATCACTCACTTTGAAAGTGCATGCCCTATGATGCGGATCCGGAAAAAAAATTGAGCGATAAGAGGCATGTAGTATAGTAAGGCTGAATGGACTTCCTCCATTTAAAGAGGTAAAGCAGTTTTGTTTACTCCAGGGAGAATAGTGTTTGAGAGATGAGATGATGAATTAGCCCTAGAATGCTGCCCCAAAATACAAAAGAACACAGAGGTGTTAGTAGATGAGTGGCAGGCATTGTTGTGAGCAATTTCAGCCCAAGGTAAATATTTAACCTAATTATTATGATATTTAGAAAATATAACAACATAAATACTGCTCCAAGGGCTGATTCACCATTTCACTATGCCCATTGGATTAAGGGTGATATACAGTGTCTAAGTCAGCAAATTGGATAAAGTCATTTCAATTAATATCGAGCAAACTTGGTTGTCTTTGTCTGAAAATATGCGTAGAGCACGCTGCGGCGTGGAAGGGCGTGTCCAGCCACAACACGTGGCAATAACAGTTTTTACACACATTCACACGAACACACACATTTGTAATTCGCACACATTAATTGTAGATACAACACATAGTTATTTATGTCAAAATATAGCAGTATTTATGTTTAATATTATAGGTTATATGCATGTTAGTGTAACTCAAGGTTCAGGTTGCAGGAACTGTGTCATGTTTAGTATCATTTTAATCCCTTATTCATCAGCAGTTGTCCGGTTCATTCGCCGAAGAGATCGTACATTGCATACTCTAGTTATTGATATTAGGGAATAAATGATTAAAGTAATACCAACTGTAAAATGCTTATAGACTAGTTGAAACTGGATTCTTGGCAGGAAAGTCGGAGTACATCCCCTGGAGAGATGACCCCCACCTTTGGATATTTCGGTTTGAACGGGCCTATGACCTGCAGTACACTGAACCTTCCTGAAGCCTGGACCAATAGAAGCAAGCCACACCATCTGCATTGTTTTACTGTATTTCTGACTGCATATAAGCAGGAGCTCTGAGCTTAGTGACCAGTCTTCCTTGACCACAGACTTCAGACCTGAATGACTGTTCACTGGATCCAGAGCACCTGCGATAAGTAACGGCTGTACTTATTTTATTTTGCTTGCATTATTCTGCTACTTTTGGATAATAAATTACTTTGTGCTTTGGAAACACAAATCGAGATTTGACAATCGTTATTGGATAGCGACAAAACGTGCATAACAACAGATAACAGACTAAGATTGATTTCCAACAGGGAACAAAAGGATCTCCAGAACTGAGCAACAAATTGAGAACCTCTCTCCGAGACTATATATATCAAAGGGTAGTCCATGGAGTCTGAACACATTGGATGAAAAGAGAGGTCAATAATTTAGCACTAGGTAGTTTGGTAAGAGGAACAAAATAAGTCATTTTGCGAATCGATCAACAATGACCCAGATGGTATTATGACCAGTAGCAATGGGTAAATCAACAATAAAATCCATGGAGATATGGGTTTACCAGATACAAGCAGAGGCAAGAGTTGGCCAGAAGGATAATTTCTGGCACAAAGCTCACAAGACAAGACAAATTATTTCACATTATGAAAAATAGATGCCCATCAAACTGATAAAAGATAAAAGGGATAAAAGTTTCCAAGTTTTAGAAATCACAGGGTGTCCTGGAGTTTAACAGGAATTAAGTCCAGACAGTACCACTTTTATAAGTCATTCTGGAATAGATAGCAGTTGAGCAGGGGTTTCCAGAGGAGTTTGATCTTGTAGTTGCAAGAGTTGAGTAGAAAGGTCTTGTGTGATTCCAGCTATAATGGATGAAGGAATTATTGTCAGGATTCCCAATATGAAGACCACTGAGAGAGTGTAAGTGGAATGAAGTGGTTTATAAATAACACAGGTACACAGGATTAGGATGCAATAAATGGTAAGGCAACGAATACAATAGGGTATGGGAGTTATAGCATAGATTACGCAGGAAGCCACAGATGCAGAGATTGGTCAATAATAATATAGTTCAAAGATTCAGTGTTGAGAAGCCGGATGACATGGTGTGGTTCAGAGGCTGGAGAAGCAGGATAAATCATGGTTGACAGGATACCTGGATAACTCAAGAGGCCTGAGGCACCGGATGAGTCACGGGTGTCAGGACTCAGGTGAATCAGGAGGTACAAGGCATCGGATGATCAGCGGGTAGAGAAAGTGTAGTGGTCTGCAGGGCGGAGTACTCGGAAGTCCTGGTAGGCAGACAGCCAGGAGACTGGATCAGACACGGTGGTATAACAACTGCAGACACAGTAGCAGCCATCCAACTGTCTAGCTCCTGACTGTAGATGCTAGAATGCTAGGAGAGCAATACACTGCAGACACGGTAACACAGTGTCTCCAGTCCTCAAAGACCCACTTAATTGCAAGGAGTTTCCAGTTACCAACGTCATAGTTGGACTCAGCGGAAGAAATCTTTGTGGGGGAGAAAGGCACAGGGATGTAACCTTTTATCAAGATGAGACATTTAGAAGAGCATAGCACCAGCACAGACATCGGAAGCATCAAGTTTAATGATACATGGTATTTCTGGATTGGGATAACAAACCACTGGAGCTGAGAAAAATGCCTGTTTCAATGAAGCCAAAGCTTCCAAGGCTTGAGGATGCCAATTAATGGTGTCTGCTATTTTATGGGAGCTACTAAGACTGAGAATGAGTGAATAAATCTCCCATAATAATTTTTGAATCCTAGGAACCTCTGGATAGCTTTAAGGTTGGTAGGTAGGACCCAATCTAGGATGCCTTGAAGCTTACTGGGATCCATGGAGAAACCCTCAGGAAAGATTATGGGGTATATTTACTAAACTGTGGGTTTGAAAAAGTGGAGATGATGCCTATAGCAACCAACCAGATTCTAGCTGTCATTTTGTAGAATGCACTGAATAGATAAAAGCTAGAATCTGATTGGTTGCTATAGGCAACATCTTCACTTTTTCAAACCCGCAGGTTAGTAAATACACACCTATGTGGTTTAGGAAGGCAACTTTGTCGACTTCAAATTTGTACTTCTCCAATTTAGCGAATAAATTATGTTCCCAGAGTCTCAGGAAGACTGAGAATATATCAGAATATCGTCCAGATACACAACAACAAATTTGGCAAGGAAATCTCTTAGAATATGAAACAACTTGAAAAACTGCAAAGACCAAAGTGCATGACAAGATATTCTTAATGTCCCGATTGGGTATTGAAAGCAGTCTTCCACTCATCGCCTTCTTTAATACGTATCAAATTAAATGCTACACGGTGGTCTATTTTAGAAAAATGGTAGCTCCTTTCAATTGGTCAACCAAAACAGAGAAAATGGTAACACATAAGTATTCTTGATAGCAATTTTATTCAAACCTTTATAATCGACGCAAGGCCGAAGACTCCTTCTTCTTTTTTGAGATGAACAAAAACCCAGCACCAGCAAGTAATTTGGAAGGCCTTAAAAAGTGTATACCGAATCCTTACTTTCAGGAGAGGACAGAACATAAAGATTCCTTTTCAGCAGTCTAGCCCCTGGAATTAAATCAATAACACAGCTGTAATCTCGGTGCGGGGGTGGTGAATCACCTACAGCAAGAAAATTGTGGTATGGATGAGGAAGACTTTGTGGGATAGGCTGGAGCATCCGAACAGGCAGAGACCAACAGGCTGCACATCTAGACTCCGAACAAATGATTTCACCATTACCCCAGTCAATAAGAGGATTGGTGCTGTAACCATGGATAACCAAGGATAAGAGGAACCGTAGAGCAATTAATCAAATAAAAGGACAAGGTTTCTGAGTGAGTTCCGATTGACAGATGAACAGGCAGGGACTTGTTCAGAATACTACCGCCAACTAAAGGATTACCATCAAGGCCTCAAATAATAATGACAGAGTCCATTTTGAGAAAAGGAATTTTTAATGCCTCTGCAAATACAATGGTCAGAAAATTTCCAGCTGCACCGTTATCAGGAAATGCTAAGACATCAACAGTATGGGATCAAAAGAAATACAAGCAGGAAAAAGAAGATAATTTTTGGAAGAGACCAATTGAAAGCTTAGATGGACCCCTTTTCCTGGCTTATTGGGACAAGTGCGAATAATGTGGCCTTTGCCACCACAATACAAAGTCCCAAAGACTCCTGGATTTCTGATCCAGTGAAAGTCTATAAGTGCCTTGCTGCATTGGCTCAGTAGAATCAAGGTAGATAAGTTATTTTTCATTTTACTTTCCTTTATGTGCCTGTGCTAAGGACGAGTACGAGTGGTACACAATACACACAATATTGTAATTCGTGTGTACACTGCCAGTGGCGCACGCAGGGGGGGGGTTTCTGGTTCTCCAGAAACCCCTCCCCTCCGCGAACCAACGGTACTGTACAGCAGCCGCGGCGCTGTCAAAGAAGCGTCCGCGGCAGTGCTGTATTGTAGTATAATACAGCACTGGCGCAGATGCTTCCTGACAGCGCCGCAGCAGCTCTCTCTCGCTCTATTTTTTTTTTTGGGGGGGGGGGCGGAACCCTCCCCTTCTAAATCCTGCGTTCGCCCGACTGCAGCAATGAACCATTATTGTTCCAAAGCACATCACATTGTTTCATTTGATTTTTAAACTGAACTAAAAATCTTGTTCAGTAATGAAACTTCAGTGTGTATGTACTCACTCACAATCAGGATCTCCATAGGGTTTACAGAGTCCTCATCTTTTCAGCTGATGGTTATGACAGATGAAGAGCACAGATCTGAAGGTAAAATGTGTACAGTGTGTACACATGAATCTGCATACTGAGCGAGACCTTCTTTTTTCCCCCAATTATTGCTAAAATCATTACAGATGACAGAGTGGTCGAAAATTTTGTAGCGTGCACCCAGCCTTAGCCTCTCCTTTAACCATCTGTGGCAAATTGCCCTGAAGAACTTACATAATGGCCTCACAGGTATCAGAGTTTGAGGTAAAAACGTTTTGCTGTACTTGAGATCAGCCAGTGTCCTTTAGTAGACAAAAATATTAATGGCAACAACCAGTATCTGCTCTGCAGATATGGGTCTCCTGAAATGTGTGTCCTTCTTTTCTATGAGTGGGGTGACCAGATGCATCAGCTCCTGGAAAGTAGAATCATCAATCTGCAGGAAATTTCTGAAGTCATCAGGATTATTCCCCCGTATCTCCTGTAGCAGTGGCATATGTGAAAAGAACTCTCTCCTCAGCAACCGGTCCTTGTTCCAACAACTGTGATTCTTGCTTATCATTTCTCTACTTTTTATTGTTTGCAGTGCCATCACCATGGTGACAAACAAACAAACCATGTGATTTTCTTTTACAGGGCAGACTCATTATAAATAAAGCCTAGTAAACAGTTCTGCAGGGAGTGATCCAAACGTAAACTATACACAAAGCAATGAATGGCGATGATGTTAGTTACGCCACAATCTTTTCTTCTCACTTTCTGGCACGCTTGTGTGTCTGGTTGGCATAGCAGTGTGAAAGTCAAATAATTGGATGAAGTAAACTAAATTGATTAATATTGTTTTCCCATGCAAATTGCGATTTGTTAATACGTAATCACACAGATTACACAGACATTTACATTCACACTTACACTTGTAAATAATATACAATTATTAACGTTCCAATCCACATTTATTTATTAGCAAAATGTTTTACAGATTATTTAGGCAAAAATAATAATATATTAAAGGTATCTAAGGCTCAGGATATAGGAAATGTATCATGTTTAGTGTTATTTTGATCTGCACATTACCATCTGGAATTCACTACCATCTATGAAAGATAAAGGATTAATGCTAAAAATTACATTGTGCTTGGAATGCAAATAGGTTGGAAAAAACTGGTTTAGGTGAGTTTTTCTTTGGCACAACAAGTGCTCAGCTGTTGGATTGAGCTGGCCACACCTTATCAGAGGAATCCTTTGAACTGACCTATGATTTGTATTATACTGGACTGACCTGAACCCTGAGCCAATGAAGACCTCTCTACGTGTTGTATGCCTACATAGTGACATCATCAGTAGTTTTTTGTAAACTGAAACTGCATATAAGCTAGCTTCTCTGGCCCATCTTCCTCTTCCTGACAGCAGACAACATGACTGTATCTTACCCTGGGCCTAGGTGAAGCGCCAGCAAAAATGTAATGTATTCAGTGTTTTTATACTTTCCTGCTCTATCGTAATATCTTTTATGCGTTATGATGGCTTGCTATAAATCCTGCTATATTTTGCCATTAAATATCTTTGTGTGTTAGAACCACAATAATCGCATTGGACAATGTTAATTGGTAAGCAATAAAATGAACTTAATAGCAGCATGAGTTAATGCTTTCTTAACAGACACACTGGCTCCTAAAATGGTACCAAGCTTGCCCCTCCTCCCCCGGTAACCCCCGACAGCAGTCACCAGGTGGCATGGTTTACTATAACACGCAAGGAGCGTTATAATCATTTTCTATTGCAGATTTTATTATGAAAAACTAGATGTAGAATCCTGCCTTTTACTTTTTTGGAAAAGTAGATTGATGTTAAAGCAAGAACCACAATGTATTGTTTGGTTGTGTTTAGAAAGAACATACACACAATTGCTTTTAGTTCACTCTCTTGCCATTTCAATAAAATATGTTTTGGGCCATTTTGGGTATATTTTTTTCAGTTACAGGTGGTATAAGCAAACAAATGGTATTTTCTGATAATTCAAAGCCTTGTGCAAAAAACAAGGTATAATTTATGTGGTACTACACAAATTACTGATATTGACCTTAAACTGGACCGTACATGGGCAGAGCAACAGGATTAATATCCATTTTGGTGACAGATATAGGCAATCAAATTGGACGCGATCTAGTCTTTTGGCACAGGGAAAGGTGTCACTGTAGCCTTCTTGTTGGAAGATAAACACAAACAAATATTGGTCTATCAATCTAATTTGCCAACAAGAACTATAATGAGGAATTTAGATTATTATCGCCCGTT
The DNA here is from genome assembly GCF_038048845.1 of Mixophyes fleayi. Classification (NCBI taxonomy): domain Eukaryota; kingdom Metazoa; phylum Chordata; class Amphibia; order Anura; family Limnodynastidae; genus Mixophyes; species Mixophyes fleayi. Next base: position 379,891,119 of record NC_134402.1, read on the forward strand.
GTTTTGGGGGCACTCCTAGTATCTGGCCATCAAGATATCACTGCCAATATTGCAGTACGTGGCAGGTTTAGATCATACACATATGATACAGTCAAATATATAAGAAGGCTAGTACATAATAAACTGGTAGTGTATATGCCATACATGGCAACTTTTAAGAAGGGGAGAAGTCACATGACATGGGGCAGGACCCCCACTATAAAAAGCCGAAAGTCATGGCATTGAATGGAGGGGGCGGAGCTTAATGAAGTGATTAAGCCCCACCCCCTCCACTCACTGCCATGAATTTCAGCAAATGCAGGAGCTGTGCCTACTCTTCCAGGAGTCCTTGAATTCCGGGAGAGTAGGCAAATATGGTATATGCATGAAAATAAACAGACACCCAAAATCTACAGTATAGAGGGATAATTTACTCCCTACTGTAAATCGTGTGGATATTAGGATAAAGCACTACTGACTGTAAATTCACTGAGTTGTTCCACATACACTAACACTTGTGTTTTCAAGATTTAAAATGTATCAGTTCTAATACTGTGATTTTCTATGTAAAGTATGTTGGCTTCATGGAAACAGGATGCTGACTTGTGTTCTGCTCAAAAGATAAGTACAGGACCAAGTACTGAGGATCCAATGGCTGTGTGGAGTTTGTATGTTATCCCAGTGGTTCCCAAATTGTGCACCTAGGCTCCCTGGGGTGTCTTGGAGATCTCATGGGGTGCCTCGGCCAGTGCCAGTGGTAAGCAAGGCAGGGGACTACTTGGTAATTATTTTGGCTTAGGGGTGCCTTGAAAAAAATTTGGAGACCCTCAGGGTGCCTTAAACTGACAAAGTTTGGAATCCACTGTGTTATCCCCTAGTTTGCATGTACAGCGCTACGGATTTAGAGGCACTAAATATATAACTGCTGCTGCTGCTAATGATAATTCTGCCCCAGGTATAACCAATAAATAGGCCTCTCCATTTGCTTAGTATGAGTAATTTTTAACATGCATTAGTAGTAAAATGTATAGAGGGATCAGATATGATAAGTCACATTTTTTATATAGATTTGATTACAATTTATTTAGCATGATTGCAATATATTTTAAACACAAAAAATCAGATTCATAATTAGGTGTTAAAAATATTATCTGCTCTGTGTGTGACACGTTGTAATCACATCCTACATGAGTACTGCACACTCCCCACAATGGAGACTACACTGAGAGTCACCACTAGTTGTGATCCCTCCTCCTCCTCCTCCCTGACAAACACGTATACACTACCCTGTGTGACCGTTTCCGGGGCAGGATTTACCGGTTTCCGCTTCCAAGGATCCTTCGCCCCAGTCACCCTCCTCCCCGTCTGCCACGCTTGCAGGAGTCCGCCTGTCACCTTACATCCGGGACACTGCCGGGGTGAGTAAGAGTTGGGGGTCTGCGCTGTGACCTCAAATAGGGGGGGGCTGCGGCAGTAACAGGTGCAGTGTAACGTCACGGCTACGTCATGGCAGATGTATGGGCGCCGGCTGCACAGTGTCTGCATTGGTGCTTTTATATTGCATATTATGTGTATAGACCAGCACAGGCTAACTGGGTGCTTTATCTACATGCTAACTCCGTGCTTTATCTCTGTGGTGTATTGGGGTACAGACTGGTTTATAGTTGTATGACTACTAGACAGAGGATGCCTCTACCTTTTATTCGCATCCTTAGTTTATGCTCCCTATACAGTGACGTGTGAATTGCATTTGCTATTGGCAGTGTCCATGAAACTGTTTTCACAGTTCTGTAACAGAGATTTGTGTAGTCACACAGGTAGTTGGTTGCTTAGGCCCCACTATTTAATAATACATGGGAGAGTCGAAAGTAATTCCAGTATTTGTCATGGCACAATGGCTACAACCAAGGGTACCAGATAATTTCTGTGTTATGGACACAGGCACACCTGGTGCTTTGTGTAATACCATGTATAAAGGCCGGGGCACCCAGTTCTTTGTCATTTCATGGATACAGGCTCCATGCATGTCCAGTTTCCAAACTGCGCCTCTTCCAATTCCCTTTCCATTTGCAGTAATGAGGGTTGAAATATGTAATTAGTGTTTTAAAAAAATAATACTTTGCACAATAATAAATAAGCACCGGGTGCTTTGTAATGTTATGGTCATGGCAACTAATGTTTAAATGCCATGGACAAAGGCCAGGGCACACTGTGCTTTATGTTGCCACATGCTCAGTCCAGAGCACCCAATGTTTTGTGATCTGGATAAAACAAAAGTCATCTAAGGTGTATAAAATCAAGCATGCAGCCATGCAGTTTCCATTGTCAAAACACTTTTGGGTTGAATTGGAACGCTGACTGTGAGCCAGGCCTTATTGCCCAACCTCAACCTCGCTAGTGCTCTTGTCGGGGAATGGATGTGAATCCTCACAGTCAAGTTCCAAAATCTAGCGGGAAAGCCTTCCCAGAAGAGTGGAGGATGTTATAGCAGCAAAGGGAGGGCCAACTCCATATTAATGAACATGGTTTTGGAATGAGACATTCAGCAAGCACATACTGATGTTATATTCGGGTGTCCATATGCTTTTGCCCATGTAATGTAAATAGAGGCTAGGCACTCCCTATTGTATTACACCTCACAGCACATACAGATTAAATACACTGTGCTTTTTGATGCCATACATACAGACACAATTAATGCATTCTAATTCAATGCTATAGTCAGGTCACATTCTTGGCATATTGTGCCACTTGTCTTCATTTTTTTTTATTTGTTTTTTATTTGCAATTGCAGGTGGTGATTGATGCTGTGGGTTGTGGCCAGTAAAAGCCTGAAGATGCTGCAGGGTGTGATGAATGAGTCCAGGTTTGGTTCCTTACTGTTACTGCTTACTCTTGGGTTTGCCACGGCATCAGAAATCACCTTTGAATTGCCTGATAATGCCAAGCAGTGCTTCTATGAGGACATCACTCAGGGAACCAAGTGCACACTAGAGTTTCAGGTAAACAACGTAGATCTCAGAGCAGTAATCTTCCAATTGTTACTGTATTCATTGGCTATATGAAATATTAATTCCACATATTTATACTTGAAATTTTGAAGTGTTGCTCCCACCCCCTTGCCTTCATTGGACTAGGTCTTAGTCTCCCAGGACCACTTCCTCTGCGCTAAGGTCCATATACCCAGCTCTGTTTTAGGCATATAATGTTCCAAGCACCAGTGCTAGACCTTAAATGTCATGAGCCTGAAATGTCTGCATTATAAAATCAGGAGGAGTAGCCATTGTGGGGACCTAATAAAAACATGGACTCTCAACACTATTCTGTAAAAATTTGTTCATGTGTTCCTGGAGGAGGGACCCCCATAATTCAGTTAAACAAGAGCAAGGGGCGAGTAGCTTTTAAATCTATCTGCTATGAAGATGGAATTGGCTTTTAATGCAATAAAGCAATCTAATCACAGTTGATGACCATCTTCACAGTGAAACGTGCCTTTAGCACTAATTAATTTTCCTATTTTACTGCCTAGTTGCAATACATAATAGGAAGCAATACCTTCTGTGAAGCAGTATACATATTTATAGTGTCTGTGTCAAATTTGGGAGACAGTAGTTCTTTTTGAGAGATGGGAAAATGTAGGTCAATAGAAAGGACTCAAGTTAGGTACCAGCAGCATTTTTTTAGTGCATTAGCTACCTGGTGACTGAAACACAATATCTAAATTGAAATTTGCATTTCATATCTTATCTTACACATTGTGAACTGGCAGTGGTTGCTTTGACTCTTGTGTCCTGATCATTTATTTAGATTTTATTACAAATTCCTGAAGTTCTTTTTCTAAAGAGTTCTACCAGTCTTATGAGAATTTAAACATTGTTTTTGCAATGTTTTCTTCCCGTCCGTGAATGACATTTCATTGTCACTAATTGATATGTATAACTTTGAAACTGCTTTGCTGATGAACTTCCTTTTTGTCTTATGCTTATCTATGTTTGCTTCATGACTGACCACTTTCAAGAAAAGCAGTTTCAAATACATGAACAACATTTTTCATAATAGGTTCAGTAAAGTGGCCAAGTTCTTGAAATAAATGCCAAGAATCATACCGTTACAATTGTACGGAAAGTGCAGGTTAAACTGTGGTTGGCACATGTTGGCTGCCATTTGATCCAGTCTACAGTGAGTATGTCAGGAGAGTTGTGAGTTTCTTCTAGATATAGCCTAAAACTGAAAATATACACCTTCATTCCAAACACTAGAACTACATAGAATGTTGAATAAAATATATATTTCTGGTATGCGTATATCAGGGCTGGACAAGTGCAGATTGCCCTGGCGACTCTTGGTGACCAGAGTTGAGGGCGTGGAGTCAAAGCGACATTCATATGTGACCTGGAGCCACTCATAGCTGCTGCAAGTAAAGCTAGTCAGCATCAGCAGGTTGCATGGAGAAAGTCAGTACTGTTATTCAACTAAGTAACCTACTTGTGCTGACTAACGTTTCTTAAGTGCCAACAGTAGCTACATTCACTGTTTTTCACGTGGGAGGGGAACTATTGGCTTCTGAATTGTGAAGGAGGCCAGCGGCATTGGTTGCAATACTGAGAAGGAAGGGTCAGTACCATTGGCTGCTCTACTGCGAAGAGGCTGAGGCGCCATTGGCTGCTACTAATGTGAAGGGAAGGGGGAGCACAACATTGGCTGCTGTGCTGTGGATAGGGGGACATTGGCTGCTGTGCTGTGGATAGGGGGACATTGGCTGCTGTGCTGTGGATAGGGGGACATTGGCTGCTGTGCTGTGGATAGGGGGACATTGGCTGCTGTGCTGTGGATAGGGGGACATTGGCTGCTGTGCTGTGGATAGGGGGACATTGGCTGCTGTGCTGTGGATAGGGGGACATTGGCTGCTGTGCTGTGGATAGGGGGACATTGGCTGCTGTGCTGCGGATAGGGGGACATTGGCTGCTGTGCTGCGGATAGGGGGACATTGGCTGCTGTGCTGCGGATAGGGGGACATTGGCTGCTGTGCTGCGGATAGGGGGACATTGGCTGCTGTGCGGCGGATAGGGGGACATTGGCTGCTGTGCGGCGGATAGGGGGACATTGGCTGCTGTGCTGTGAAGGGGATGCTTTACTGGCTGCTGTACTGTTGAGGTAATAGTGCTACTCTACTATGGAGATAGTAGCTGGGTAATACTATGTCATTGGCGGTTGTGTATTTTGCATAATACCCCATCTCTGGTTTTGCATAAAACTCCTATTGTGCTTTCTGTGCATCGTAAATTTACAGGAAAAATATGTGAATAAATTTATATTTCTGGGACTGCTCATATTGATGCTGTTCCCATTATGCATTTAAAAATACTATATTTATTTAAATATGCTGCCACAAGAAAGTCCTGTGTGTGTTGACTAAAAACTATATAAAGCTTGTTTGGTTAGACTGACATCAATAATAATAAAAAAAACAAAACAGAATCTTGCTGTTTTTATAAGTTTTTTGCAGAATTAGTTATCAAAAATATAATATATATAAAATTGTTATCACTAAGGTGTAAAATACCTCTGCTTATTAAGGGGTTTATCTGTATTTTCTTGGAGCGACATGACATTTACAAGTATTTAGTTTTCTGTCTTAACCTGTATAGTATGTCAAGCATGGTTTGATCACAGTATATAATATTACCATGTATTGATACTTGGGTTTATGTCTTTGGATACGCACTCGTACGTGTTTGATTTGATGAGCTGGCATTTGGCTGGCTGATCTTCTGGCATTGATTGTTTGGTATCTGTTTAAAGCTGACCAGTCAGACTGGTTACATCATACTAATAGAAATCCATTCATTCCCTTTTAGGTCTATTTGTATAATAAAGTCTGTGTTCACTCTGTTTACTGACTAATGAAGTTTGATTTTATGTTGCATAGACTATTTTATTATTATGTATGGAATGGCATCTGCTCGTTGTTTTGTCAGATAAATATGCCTGGTCAGTAGATTTATTTGTATTTAAACAAGAATGTTGATAGGCAATATAACATCAACCTAATAAACAGGCATGAAGGCTGATAGCAATGCTTCCCTGGGTGTGGTGTATAAGCTGGGTATATAATTAAACACGTAATGTCTTCAAACATTTTGCAAGTAATAATGTGTAAAGCACACTGCATTATGACTCTGTACTATGTTCAGTACTATAATTAACATATCAGTGTAGTCAGTGAGACATGGATAGAATATATTTGCTCTATTGGATACCACCGAATGCTGTAACAATCCCCACTAACATCTCAGTATGTAGTTGACTTCTTAGAGTCCCCAATGTCAGTCTTACGACTCTGTAAAATAATGTACATGTTAAATGTACAGTATATTAAATGCCTGTGAACTCAATGGTCCAGTACATAAATGTAAGTGTGTGTGTATATATATCTATATATATATCTTGCACAATTTCACTGTAAACTGAGCCTAGGGCATATATATGACTGAAGGGTAATTTATCAAGATGTGGGTTTGAAAAAGTAGAGATGTTGCCCATAGGTTTTTTTTTTTTAGTGCATTCAACAAAATGACAGCTAGAATCTGATTGGTTGCTATAGACAACATTTCTACTTTTTTAAACTCGGAGCTTGATAAATTGATAAACTTGATAAATAAATTTAAGTATTGTCCTTGTGAGAGAATAGCCAAGTCTTTCAAGCTTCAATTTGAAAAACCTACTTAATATAGATAAATTCTTAAATAAGAATAAATAGATTAAGTACAACTGCAATAATTATGATGTGGCTATTTGAATGGCACCTGGGTGGATAAAGCAGTGGTTATGTGGCGAGGAGGGGGGAATAACATGCAAATAGAAGCTAAAAATAAAATATTAACGCTACCCCGGCAATAATTAGGCCTTTTACACACCCATGTTCAATATTAATTAAATGAGTGCTGAAAACCTGGTTAATACACTTTGATACTATTATCATGAATCGAGTATCTGTATTAATGTCACCTGCAGTGTTCAAATGTATTAATGTTAAGCACAGTATAATAGAGTTCTGTGGGAATGATCAGTAAGTACATGACGCACTATGCTGTAGGGAAGCTTTGAGAACACTCTTCTAGTGCTATGTATAACCATATGGAAAAGGTTATGTGTTTGAGATCTTAGGTGTCATTATGTCAGACCTATCGCCATACAATTGGTAAGACTCTGGGCACAACATGGTGCAATGTGCACACGTGTTGTATCCAATTGCAATTTTTGCTTTCATTTGATAAATTGCTAGAAAAATGATCGTTATGATCTGTTTGATTGCATTACAGCAATTTTTTGCATATCGCACCATGTTCGTAAAAAGAACCAAAATGTTAGGGAAAAGCAATGCAGATAGGAAATATTTATCCTGTGTTTCTCCTAACTGCTCTCATTAAATACCCCAATAGTCATATATTCCAGGAAGCAGCCCAATTTGTCAATGCACATTAATAATTAAAACGAGTTAGTGTTTCTATGGTTCTATTCTGGATTTGTATTTCTGGGTGAAACGTGAAAAATTATTTTTTCCCAGCACATCCATATAAGTAGGCTATCTTGAAAGGTGCGTTTTTTAACAAAAGTAGTAAGATTAGTGTGTTTGTAAATAAAGGAAAACATTGTAAGGGAGGGGTATGATGATTTTTTGTCATTGTATGTGATTGGTTAGCAGTGCTATCTAATGTTTTTTAGTTCTAATAACATATTTGCACAATTTGAATGTCTAGTGAGTCCGAATATTGAATTTATGAAGAGAGAGAGCATTGTAAAAAATCTTTGTTTTTTTTTTTTATTTTTATTAATGATTATTGTGTACTTCAAGTGGAATATATGCCAGACTGTCCTCTGAATACAAGCCACAGATGGCATTGGTTAGCCACATGCCGGCATGTAAATGTGTGCTCCACCTGTTTGTTGTTGTGACAATCCTCTGACAATCTTCTTTACCACAGGTGATCACTGGTGGCCATTATGATGTGGACTGCCGACTAGAAGACCCGGATGGGATTGTGCTGTACAAAGAGATGAAGAAACAGTACGATAGCTTCACCTTTACAGCCTCCCGCAATGGCACTTACAAGTTCTGTTTCAGTAACGAGTTCTCCACATTCACACACAAGACTGTCTACTTTGACTTCCAAGTTGGAGAAGATCCTCCGCTGTTCCCCAGTGAGAACCGGGCCACTGCCCTGACACAGGTCAGAATAGGACATACTTCTACATTTGTGCTGTAGCATTTGTATCTATTTTCTATTAACACCTGACTACACAAACATTTCGGAAAAGTAAATGTATATTAAGAACCACCTGAGCATCCAAGTCTCAGGTGTGGGACAATTTTAGACATGCAAATGTTCATTTATAGACGTAAAGGCAAGCCTGCTTCTTTATAGCAGATCATGCACTTCTGAAAAAAATACTAATAGACCTATCACACAACTAAAACTAGTCCACTAACATCACTGTCATTGTCCGACACATGATCAATATCTCATGTCTATGAGATCATCTACTCACTCCATGCTTTCTCATTCACACAAACCGCACATATACTCTTAACATTTTTTTACATCGAAAAGACACTATTCATGCTGTAGAGCACAGCAGGCTACAATGTTGAAATGTTTGCTTTGTTGTGCGAAGGTAGTCTTTTTTTTCTTTTTTCTCATTTGTCTCAATAAATGGGATAAAGTAGACACAAAGTTTTGGTACATTCCCCATAGTCAGTGCTGATCCTGTAACCAGGAAGCAGCAGGTGTCGACAGATGTGCAGCACTATATTGTAACTAATATTTACACATCTAGCATTCCTTTTTGGATTTTACAGCATGCAAGGTGTCCATCGGTTACTATAACTTCCTATGTCTCCTCTAGTAAATTTTTCATTCTGTTTGTCCATTAACGTGCAGCCCAGTTTTTAATCTCCTGTTTCCTGTTACTGCTAAACTGTATTATGTGTAGAAAATATATACAAAAAATAAAATTGTTTCTATGGGGGGATTACAATTGGCTGCAATGCGTCACCAGAAAAGTTTGCGGAAGCACCTTTCCTAAGTGTTTTTACTCAAATCTCCGCTCAGTTTTGCTTAGCGTCCTATAGAGATAAGAGAAGAAAACAAGCAGAGATTCTGTAACCTATTAGCCTCGATGTCTGGCTGTGCACACAGACGGCTATGTCCGGTGCACCTAGCGGCTAATTGAATCCCCCCCCTATGTGTACATTGTATATGTGCTTTGTGCTAAAAGGTTTTTCAACAATGTTTCTAATAACCTCATTGTAACACATTTTACTTACCAGTCTTAAAACTGGCCACATTTGCTAGCAAATGGTTAATTGATAATGTGACTACATAGTGGTATATATGGTCATGCTGAATATGTTTTGACTCTTGAGAGAGCTAATCTACTAACGTGCTTGAAATATTTTTTCCTCGATATTAAAGGTTTGACATCGTTTAAAATCTGGGAATCAATTTTGCCCTCAAATAAGACATTAAGGGGGTACTAGGCCTAAAATACATGTTCTTCAAGCATGTCGTGATTGGCTCACATCCTACCCTATCTCTGGCCAGGGACATCGCACGGCTGTCCAGTCCCCTGGCTGCGCTGTGATAAATGTTGCGATGCAGCTGGGGTTTTCCTACTCCTTTAATGCAAAGCAGCTACCTACAACTTGTATGTAAAAGTATTAGGAACGTCACAGGCTTGAGCAATGTGTACAGAAGGCCTCTTATGTTGGAAAAAAACGCAAACAGCCAGCCTTATAGCAGGATACACGGCACATATAGAAAGAGAAATATATGAATATTAGAGTGTGCTTTTTACTAAAAAAAAAATATTTTTTATATGGTCACCTGTTAAGAGGATGTTTATCTAATACTGAGCAAATATTCACAATAAATGGCGTTTCCCCTTTCTCTCTATCTCTTTTGTGCAGATGGAGTCCGCATGCGTTTCAATCCACGAAGCTCTTAAGTCTGTCATCGACTACCAGACACACTTCCGCTTAAGGGAAGCACAAGGCCGCAGCCGAGCAGAAGATCTTAATACAAGAGTAGCCTATTGGTCTATAGGGGAGGCTATTATTCTCTTAGTTGTCAGCATTGGACAGGTATTCCTCCTCAAGAGCTTCTTCTCTGATAAAAGAACAACCACAACTCGTGTCGGATCCTAACCCATATTTTCAAGGAAACCTAATTTACATTACACACTGTTTGCCCAACTGCAAATGTGGTTTATTTTTCCCTATTACCTGTAGGTAAAAGACTGTATATATTTGGTAAAGCTACATTTTACCTTTTAAACTCCACTATAGCCGCCCCTTAGGAAAAAAAAAACAATTGTAAAAAAAATAATAAAACAAGCTGGAGTTTTTTGTTTTTGAAGAGGATTCCTTATTTTTAACTATTTTGTGGAATATTTTGGATTCTGATGTTAGATATTCATCTTTGATGTTAATATATTTCCTTCTGAAAGATAATCTTGTCCACATAACCTTTCTTTAGAAAAGTCTTTTAATAATGCCACTAGTGCCCCTTGGTAGGTATAGTGCCTGCATGGAAGTATTGGAAGAGTGTGATCCTGATGGTTAGCCAGTGCTGGAGAAATGCTGAACATTTGTAGTTGCACATGAAGATTTTCTTTAGTTTGTTAGGCCCTTCAATTATAGACACAATTGTGCCCATGGTTGTTTTTTCCCAGTGAGATAGATATTTGATGAGTGTATTCTAATTCAACACAATCTATCTGATTCTTAATCATATATAAAATCTGTACATGGGCCTCTTACATGCTTCCTCCTATAGCTCTCTGCTTGTGGTTTTAGCAGATATAGCTATTTACAAAGCTGTTAAAGCATAGGCCAGAAAAGAAGACCCTCTGCACTCTGGTATGGAAGGCTAGTCCCAGAAACTCCGTGCTATCATTAAAGTGGAAATACAGTTTACTATGGTGAACATTCTTTCAGAATATTTCGATTTGGCATATAAATCTTTTCACATCAGGTTTACAATTATTAATCCAGTTATAGTAATTGAAATAAAGCATGAGAGCTGATTCACATCATGCCAGCATTCAATTGCTTTTGATTCAAATTATACCAGAAAGTAGGAAGCATTCCATTCCCTATGAATGAGTTCCTGTGTTATTGAGCTAGATATGTATAATTTTATCCTAATTAATTTTTCATGTGTCAAATTTGGTTTGTTGTGGATTAATGCAGTTTGAGAAATAGGGTAGAGGGGCGCATTTCCTGTGTAGGGTGGTATTTTCAAGCAACCCTGAAACTTACATCTGAGTAATTAACTTTGAGGTAAGAAATAAAACAAGATAATGATTAAAAAAAACCAGTATAACTCTTATTGTTTTATTTTACTTGTGTTTATGGGGATTAATTTATGGAATTTTGGAGCTACAGGCACATTTTTTTCTTCTATGTTTAGTCTAGCACAAGGGGGGCAAGTATTTTTTTAGTTGCTAGTGCATAGTAAATAACAGGGTTCCAGCTACCAGCTCTGTCACTTTTAAGGTGGGCCCTCCACATTCTGCAGGTACATCCCTGCAATGCTATTGGTTATTATTCTTTTCAATTAAAATATATTGTCTCTAAGCGGAGTCGCTTTTCCCTTTGCAGCTCCGTGCCTTCATGAAACAAAGGTTAGTCATCATATAATTCAGAGATGGACTCTGTTCCGATTGGTCACCAATCTAGTAAGCAGTGATAGTGACCTTAAAAAAAGAAAACAAACTTGACTACGTTGCTACAATTCTATTATGTGTGAGGGTTTTATTTTTACACATTGTAGTATCTGCTAAACCAATTTATAGGATAATGCTTGTAATGTTACGCTAGGCATATGAAAGCAGCAATATTTTCTGATTGGTAGCATATGGTTATTTTTCACTTTATGTTTAGGTGATTTGGTTATTTTTTTTTTCTTGTGATACAACTTTTCAGTTAACTAGACACAGCTTGCCAACTGTTTAAATTGTAAAATATGGTTTAATTTTCTATTTCTAATGATTGTTCCTCACCAAACAGTGGTTTTCAGCTATTGTCTTAAATATCCTACTAATATTAGTAGTGCTGACGTAAAATGAAATAATACACATGCAGGTCTGCATTTTATTGTGATTCTATTTATGGAAGACGGGCTGTATATATTTATTTTTATGAAACTACACACCATGTAAGCATCCTGTGTGCACACACATCTATTATAAATCATGCCTGCATTGAAGTAATTAGGGTGGGAATCAGCAAGCAACTGAGTTGTTTCGCTGTGATATTCTTATAAGTAGGTTTATTAGTTCATTAAGAATTTGTAATATTACTAAGGCAATTTGAGGCCTGACTAACATTCATTATGCACTGGCTCCTAATATATAAGCTGCATATTCAGAAATATTGTTCAGTTCTTCATATAGCTGCCTCCAATGTGAGTGACAGATGCAGTTAATCGATAAATGTTGCATTATATTCTCGCAAGGCAATGGCACTGAAATTGATATCTTGGTCATAGTTGTAGAATATTATTATAGTACTATTGCGTATTAAGTGGCAGTTTTCATTTTTTTCCTGTCTTGCATAAGGGGCAGTTGCTTAAAATTTAGAAGTAGCCATACCTGTTAACAACTTATTCACATAAACAACAATTTGTCAGCCATTTACACCAGCTTGTTACTTATCTGTCCACTAACTTTTCATATTTCTTTAAACCCCAATAGAATGCTCTCATTGTAGAAAGCCATGTGCCATTTAACAGTTCCTAATAATTGTATGTGTTTAACAACTGTTTGAGGGCAAAGAGGATGCCATCTGTTTTCTGTTTGTTAAAAAACAAAAGCTTACATATTATCGTGATCTTCAGCACTACATATGTAAAAGTTGCAGAAACTTAACAGAAAAGATAGTTGAAGCTATAAGGGGAAGCGTGTTTTGTGCACACATGATGTCTGTACGTTTCATGGACACTGCCGTGCTCACACTAAGTACATTGACAGTGTTATTATTAAGGAGAGTCTGGAGTCTTCTATGATGCAAGAGTTTGGAGTCTGGAATGTTAAGATGATCTCCTGTTGTTAAATATACATTGTTAAAAAAAAAATTAAATGTATTTAAGTATCTTCCTGTTCATTCTTTTACTGTTCCCTATTAATTTGTATCTGAGGAGAAAAGGCCGTGTAAAACAGCATCAACCCAAAACAATGACAAGATGTTTGCAAGTACCATGAGACCACTTCTCGTATTGTCAGCTGGTATATTACAGTTCATTGCCCATAAAAGGAACAGAAATACAGCAATTCTCAAAGCAAGGATTTCCTTCATAGTTCTGGAAGAGATTATGAGAACATAGATAAGATTCAGTCCAAAGGAGGACCAATATTGAGTAATAGCAGTCATACAAATGACTTATTGCACCTTGCAGTTGTAATTTTCTCCTTTGTATTGAGGTGTACGGGTCAGAATGGCTACAAATATTACCTCTATGTACTAATTAAGAATAGTTGTCCAGCAGCACCAGAAAAGCTGGATACAAATGTATAGTTATCTTTGTGTTTACCATCTGTGCTCACCATATGGGGATATAACAATAAAGGCAATGATTGTGCGGATTGTGTTAGGAGCCTTTTATCTCCCTAATTTTGAGTCTTGCGAAATGTGCACTGTGCAAATGTTGGGAAGCCGTACAATGATGCTGATATGCTGTTACCATGCCGTTTGATGGGGTGGTCATTGCACACCATATGTATGTGTTTGAAAGGATGGCATTGAAATAAAAGCATGTTTCTACAAGCTATTTGACTAAATACAATAAAACTGCAGTTGACTGAAGTTTGTGTCCTCTCTCTTTCTTCGATCTCTGAAATTCACACCAAAATTGTGGGATTTGGACCATCACAAACCAGTGTGCTTACAATCTTCAATGCAATTCCTATAACTGTATGTAAAGGACAAGACCCATCTTTGCTTGGCACTAAAGAAGCTGGGGGTTTTGTGACTGCTTGTCTTTAGAAGTACTGACACTCCTGGTGACTCAGCATGGCTTCTTGTCTCCATTCTGGGTGTTACCTCAAATAGGGTTTTGTTTCGTTTGATGGCTCACAAGATAAATGGTTGTATCCAATTTCCTGTTACCAATCCACTTAGTGATACAACCTGATTTATTGTAATGTGTTTAAATTGTACTATTTAACCAGTTTATTAGAAAATGTATGGAACCACCACCCTATTTTTTTCTATTTATTTTTTTAAATAGGTTACCTGTACACAAATGAATGCTGTGGGTGGTTTTAAAAAAGAAAACTTTCTGTACATTATAAGGATAAATAATTCAACTTTTAAAAGTGACTGACTAAATTGCATCTACTATCATAAATAGCGGTTAGCAATAGTACAGTACCCCATGTTCCAGAAATGATTAACATTTTAGTTATTTGCAGTTCTCATTATATACAAAAAGGAGGAATTATTCATGTCTTGAACACATTGTTTTTTGTCTCAATGATGTCTACAGTATAAGTTTTTTTTTTTGTGCTTTTTCATAAGTTAATAATTGATTCTGAATCAATTGTGCCATTCCCACTGTTGAGTTCTTTTTATGCTGTGTTTAAAATTTTAGAGCGCACGCAGCCAATTTCTAACGCTTTAGTGCTCCCTACCAGTACAATTTGTATTGGTAAAAACCTCACTAAAGCGCATCTGAACTGCACGTTAATTTTCAAGCAATATATAATTATCATTTTAACTGTAGTTTTGTTCAAATTTCTATAGGTGGCGCAGGTGCCACATTACTAGTGCAGTAAACCCCTGTCACTTGTAATATATTTTAATGACATTTAATCTTCTTCTTTTATAAAGCATGGTTCAAGGGACAAAAATGAACAGTTAATGAGTAGAAAGCTTATTTTGGCCATGTACCTTACTGTAATACTATACCCAAGCACATCATACACACTCGCACGATCTGTTCACACATATCAAACTTGTATGTAGGTGGAGTGAGATTGGTATGTACATCTCCAACACTAACAAGTGTAGCTGAACACACATTTTGCTGATCCTGCAATCGGACATGGACCAAATCTTTTTTTTTTTTTTTTTTTCCGGTCCTTTGTTCAAATAGGCAACTAATGTTTGTTTTGTTTGCTTGGGGTTGGGATTGTAGCCCCTTTTCACAGGTGTATGCAATGGAGGTGCCCATGAGAGGGTTAGCTCAGTCTTAAATTTAAATATATATATATATATATATATATGTGTGCCCCTTGTCCCTTCTTGTAGACATTGGTATTGCGCAGGTTGCACCGCTGTTGGTAAGCTCAGGCTTTCTGGCTTCAGTCTTGCACACTTAAGTCTAATTGTTAGCAGTTTAAAGCTTCAGTTCTGGCTTTCAGTAAATGTATTAATGATTTTGCAGCACTACAAGGCTTTTGAGTCTTCTATTCGGAACTCTGCCTAGCATATCTATCATTTATAGCACACGCTGAACCTCTACAGTTAGTCCTCAGCTCACCATACCTCTGGTTGACTACCGGATAAGGTTAAGTCTATCTCATTGGGCTTGAACTTTTGATTGGGCTCTGACATTAGTCATACTAGGAACTTGGTTAGGATGTTAGACTACTTAAACTTAATCTTCTATCTGCTTCTAACTATATTTCACGGCCTCTTGAGAAATTACTTATTACCTACCCATGGATTGCATTTTTAAATCATTTTATCCTGCCACTTACTCATGCTGGTCACGTTCGGGTCAGTACTGTCAATTCTCTATGAGAGTGCAACTCACTAACCGGTGCTTAACATAAGGGGCTACATACTGTATATTTAGTAAATAAATATGCCATGTTTACACAACAATCTAAAATATACAAATGCTACATGAGCAATAAAATATCTGGTCCCACCTTTTCCTTTAACATGCTAATTTTCTGGCTTGTGGCCCACATGAAGAGCCTATCATAATTTTAATGGCCAGTGTAAGGTACCATAGAATAGAAATAACAAATACAAACTTTACTCCAGGCTCCAAGTATAAAGCCCCATTTGCCCCCACCCCCCAACAATATCAAATTCACCTGGATACACCAATTTTGTTACCTACATCAATACTGCACCAAATCTGCAATAAAAACTATCATTATTAACATTAGAAGTCACTTAATAAATTTAGTTATTAATATGTACAACTGCTAAGGCGCATTGTGCGTAAAAGTCACCAACACTCTGCTGATTCTGTAGTTGAAGAGTTCCGAACTTCCACTGACATTAATGTAAGCACAAAAACTGCGGCGGGAATTTAATGGAATGGGTTTCCATGGCCGAGCAGCTGCATGCAAGCCTCACATCACCAATGCCAAGCGTTTGATGGAGTGGTGTAAAGCACACCGAACCGTGGAGCAGTGGAAACATGTTCTGTGGAGTGATGAATCACACTTCTCTGTTGGCAGTCTGATGGGAGAGTCTGGGTTTGGTGGATGCCAGGAGAATGTTACCTACCTGACTGCATTATGCCAAATGGGAGGTTTGGTGGAGGAGGGATAATGGTTTGGGGCTGTTTTTCAGGGTTTGGGCTAGTCCCCTTATCTTCAGTGAAGGGCAATCCTTAATGCGCAAGGCAAGGACTACAAAGACATGGTTCGATGAATTCAGTGTGGAAGAACTTGACTAGCCTGCACAGAGCCCTAACCTCAACCCCATCGAACACTTTTGGGATGAACTGGACCGGAGATTGCGAGCCAGTCCTTCCCGTTCAACATCAGTGCCTGACTTCAGAAATGCTCTATAGAATGAATGGCCACAAATTCCTGCAGAAACCATTCCAACATCTTCTGAAAAGCCTTCCAAGAAGAGTGGAAGCTGTTATCGCTGCAACAGGAGGGCCAACTCCATATTAAAGTATATGTATTTGAATACAATGTCATTACAGTCCCTGTTGATGTAATGGTCAAGCGGTTGAATACTTTTGTCCAGATGTGTGTGTATATATTATATACACCTTCCCCAAAACAAAAACTCCATCACAAAAAAGAGGTAGTTGGTTCAGACATGGAGTGAAAAACATCTGGGCAAGGAAAGGTTAGTAAATTTATGCTATTTTTATGCAATTTTTATATCCATTAAACCTCTATTTAACTTGGAAACATCTGTTTATAATTTGTCCTAACCTGAGACAAGACATAGAGCAAGAAAACATACAAAACCAAAAAGCAATTTAATTAGGTTTGGTGTACAGAACATGAACATTGTTTAGACTTGCTGTGACAGGCTATCTTTCCATTGCTTCAACAATTGGCATTTCCACAACCTGTAGCATGACTAATTCCCCCCCGAAGTGTTAATATAATACATTGTATTGAAGTATACAACATGAAGCATGCATTAAGACATGACTTTCTCCACCTTTAGATTAAGTCAAATAGAGCTGAAAAGATGAAAAAACAAAAGGTAAAAAGGATCAAAGGTAATTGAATCATATTCATTTAAGCAGTATACAAATATGAACTCATGGCCAAAAGTTTTGAGAATGACACAGGTATTGGTTTTCACAAAGTTTGCTGCCTCAGTGTTTTTAGAACTTTTTGTCAGATGTTGCTATGGTATACTGAAGTAAAATTACAAGCATTTCATAAGTGTCAAAAGCTTTTATTGACAATTACATTAAGTTTATGCAAAGAGTTAATATTTGCAGTGTTGACCCTTCTTTTTGAAAACCTCTGCAATTCGTCCTGGCATGCTGTCAGTCAACTTTTGGGCCACATACTGACTGAATTTGTGGGTTTTTGTTTGTCCACCTGCCTCTTGAGGATTGACCACAAGTTCTCAATAGGATTAAGGTCTAGTGAGTTTATTGGCCAAGGACCCAAAATTTCGATATTTTGATCCCCGAGCCACTTAGTTATCACTTTTGCCTTATGGCAATGTGTTCCATCATCCTGGAAAAGGCATTGTTCATCACCAAATTGTTCTTGGATGGTTGGGAGAAGTTGCTCTTGGAGGATGTTTTGGTACCATTCATTATTCATGGCTGTGTTCTTAGGCAAAATTGTGAGTGAGCCGACTTCCTTCGCTGAGAAGACACCCCACACATGAATGGTCGCAGGACTGATAGTAGCGCTCACCTTTCCTTCTCCAGACAAGCATTTTTCCAGATGCTCCAAACAATCTGAAAGGGGATTCATCAGAGAAAATGACTTTACCCCAGTCCTCGGCAGTCCAATCCTTGTACTTTTTGCAGAATATCAGTATGTCCCTGGAGAGAAGTGGCTTCTGTCTAGGCCTTCTTGACACCGGGCCATCCTCCAAAAGTCTTTGCCTCACTATGCTTGCAGATGCACTCACACCTGCCTGCTGCCCAAGCTCTGCTCTGGTGGTGCCCTGATCCTGCAGCTGAATCAACTTTAGGAGACAGTCATTGCGCTTGCTAGACATTCTTGGGTGCCCTGAAGCCTTCTTCGCAACTATTGAACCTCTCTCCTTAAAGTTCTTGACGATCAGATAAATGGTTGATTTAGGTGAAATCTTACTAGCAGCAATATCCTTGCCTGTGAAGCCGTTTTTGTGCAAAGCAATGATGACTGCATGTGTTTCCTTGCAGATAACCATGGCTAACAGAGGAAGAACAATGATTTCAAGCACCACCCTCCTTTTAAAGCTTCCAGTCTGTTATTCTAATTCAATCGCCATGACAGAGTGATCTCCAGCCTTGTCCTCGTCAACACACTCACCTGTGTTAACGATATAATCACTTACCTGATGTCAGCTGGTCCTCTTGTGGCAGGGCTGAAATGCAGTGGAAATGTTTTTGGGATAAAGTTCATTGTCATGGCAAAGAGGGACTTTGAAATTAATTGCAATTCACCTGATCAATCTGCATATACTCCAGAATGTCATGAAAATTGCCATCATAAAAAGTGTGGCCACAGACTTTGTGAAGAATAATATTTGTGTCATTCTCAAAACTTTTGGTCATAGCCGTTTATAAAACGGATTATTAATATTATAACTGCTCATTGCTATATTAATGTGGATTTGTCTCCTATACATAAAACAGTAAAGTATAAAGATGTTACTGTTTGGGCTCGTCCAGATATCGGGGCTTTAAATGTGCTCTGCATATTAGTTTGACACATGCACAACATACAAAAACTAGATTGTGCATTGGGATCATTCATCCCTGATTCCTCTGCACCCCCATGATAATGTCCACTGCACCATGTATAGTGCAAGCTGCCTTTCTAGCAGGTGGTGCTGGCAAATATTCTGATGCCTGCTCTATTTTCCATGCGTGTGATCAGCATGGCCTCACTTTGGTGAAACCACGAGCCCTTGCTGTGAGTTACAGCTATATACTTTTTTGAAAACTTTATACGTCTGCAAGATTAAGTTTTAATCCTGTGGGCAAGCGTGTGATTGAGAGTATAAACATCCCATGTCTGGTAGGTGCATGCTCACTGTGTTGCTAAACATTCTGTGTCTGTTCTTTTCCTTTCTCAAACTGAAAAGTCTTCCAGCTTTCCAGATCAGCTCCTGATTGGCTTCTAATGATCACAAAAAAAAAGTGTCCGCCCACCGGACTGCCCACAACAGCTAATTTAAATACTGCTTAATGTGTTCTATTGCATAACTGCCAGAAAAACAATACAGGGTCCAGCACAGTTATTTTTATCTGATTTTATCAAGATTGGTATTCATGTTAGTGGGACACTAACTGATTTTTTTTTATTTTTTTTACACACAACAAGCAGTCATGACTAGTCCTCAGTGGTGGTGCTTCTCCTCTCCCTTACATGCTCCTACCAACTTAAAAATGTGATAAAGTACTTAACCATTCACATCACTCCTGCCCCAATGGGACTTAGTCTGGAAAGACTTGAACTATGGTGGTGCTTCAAATGGACTGTTGTTATGCTGCTGTTTGTAGCAGGCACCACACACAGAATGTACAGAAAGCTTTTCTCCAGAAACGTTTTATATAAATATATTTATAATTCCATTAGATAAATCATGGGTTTAGTGTGTATTTAGAACATGTACTTTGGAGCTTGTATTTTACTAAGGCTGTATACTAATATTAGTTTTTGTAAAACTGTATGGCGGGTTCAGTTTTAGTTCTGGAGCTGAATAATAATAATAATGTTTTACTATTATTTAGGTATAGATGTATTCTGATGTTTGCAAAGGAAAGTGAATTAAACAAGGAAAGTTGAAAAATAGGACATATCCTCTGTGGCAGCATAGACTAAGTGACACTAGCAACAGAAAGTCAATCAACATCTTAGCATAAAGTTCTGGACTGAGCTATTCTTGCATTTGTGATGCGTGTACAGTATTTAAAATCCTGATTCTCAGGTAGTTAGCCGTTTTAAATGAATACTACCTGGGAAATATAATGAAAGAGGCCCACCAGAGGGCCAGTGGCCAGCCATTAGAAGGGACATGATCATCCCACAGAGGACATGGCTAGCACCATAGTGTAGTATATAAATAATGCAGTGAGGCGACAGGGAAGAAAGTCTTGTAGTTTCTCTTTTGGCGATGCTGACATTAAATCTGCCTGAGAGGAAGGAGAATTCTGTTTTCCTGGGGCATACATTATAAGATACCAAATATCCCTTTTATCCCAAAGCTTCCGATATGAGTTTACTTCCATTAAGATAACCAAGGTCCACAGTTAACTGATTATTGCTGTAATCATTGCACTTTCAATTGTTTTTCAAGTGAGTGTGTTTTTAATTTGATTCTTAGTTTCAGAAGGGGTAATGTGCAACATCTTTTGTTTATTTTACTTGTTACATGAATCAGTGATGTTGTAAAAAACCCTGAGTCATTGAGCTACAGGGAGTGAACTTTGAACAAATTTGAGAGGAGTTCATCTATATTACGAAAAACGAGATTTTTTTTTTCTGTACTGTGAGTGCAAACATATGGGAGTAGTATAAGGAGAGTATCACATATCTACCCCAAATCATGTGTTTCTGGTGGTTTTCAAAAGAAAAATTTAACATTTATGTCTTGGGCTGTTTATCACACTTCCTCGATTTATATAATATAACACAAGTTTGGAGATGTCTCAAAGATGTAAAAGATACTGTCATATTTATCTTCATCTTGTTTCTTATTTATACACCAAGCAAACTTGAAAGAAAAAGAGCCATTAAAGGGAAGAGTCTCAAAGTAACAGAGACTTTATTTCAGCATTTATGGACTTTAGGTGTATAAGACTGCATCTATATTTCTATAGAATTCTATATTTTTATATACAAGTCAGTGCCTATACTCATACTTAAATTGAAAAAATAATGCACTATATAATAGTCTGGGTCCCACCAGAATCAGAACAGCTGGCAGACTGTCCTGCTCTTTCCTACCTGTTTCAGCAGCTTTCACTACCTGCGGCTAGTTGTCTGGATCCGTCAATGTTTGAAAAAAGAACAATTACATGAAATATGGAAAACCTAGCAATCAGTGAACACATTAAATCAATAGCAACCATGTTTAATAATTAGTCCTTGCTCCCTACACTATGCCATATATTAAATTAATACTATTCACATTTAATATATAAACCTATTTCCCCTCAACCAGCCTCAACATTAAATTAATAGTGTTTACATTTCATAAATACACCTATAACCCATCAACCTCCCCGAACATTAAATAGTATTTACATTTAATAAATAAACCAGACCAGAGAAGAATGCGCTCGGTATATCCCATCTTATATATGGTACCAGCTGCCTGGCAATATAAATGCCCATATATGTATACAAAGCAAAAAAAGACAGTTGTTGTCAGCACTGCATATCTGTGTGTATCTAGCAGTATGAAAACATGAGGTATTAGTTCATATTTTGATCAAAATATTTAAACCTGCATTCCAGCATCAAGGGCACCTCATTATATGCAGGTCCTACATTGAGCTATATGATTTAAACACCATTAAAATGCAGTTAAAATCAGATGCACTCACTCCCCAGGTATAGGGGTTTAAGTCTAGCAAGGGCTAGCTTGTGAGCCACACCAAAATGTGCCTTAAATAGGCTTGATGGACAGCTGCTATGCCAACATAGGCAATATTTTGAAACAAAACCAGAGAAGAAATAAGCCTGCACTCGGTATATCCCATATTATATATGGTACCAGCTGCGTGTCTCTAATCCCGCTGGGATGCAGGCTTAAATGTTTTGATCAACATATGAACTAATACGTCATGTTTTCATATTGCTAGATACACACAGATATGCAGTGTTAAGGATAAGCACTGACAACAACTTTTTTTTATTTGTTTTGTATACATTTAGTAAATACAATAATGTCCATCCCTAAACAGCCCGACATTAAATAATTTGTTTTCACAGCCAATAAATAGCCCTCCTTATCCTTAAACTCCTCACATTAATTTATTAGCCCTTAAACTACCCCAGAATTAAATAATACCCTCAAACCACTTCAAATTAATAGGCACCACCATTAAATATCCCCCAACATTAACCAACCAATAAATTAATATCTCCTATCGGGCAGACTGGGCTGGGGGGCAGAAGGGCATCTGCCCCCTGGGCCGGACCCATATTGGGCTACCTTAGGCTGGGTCACTTGGCCACCTGCATTTTAAAATGTTCCTAATAGGAGTCTTGCCTCTCGGGCTAAAATTTGCCTGCCCTCCCCCTGTCTCCTACCCACTATTACACTCCCCATTAAATTAACAGCCCATGCCCCTACCTACGTTACACTAAAATAACCTCCATCTTCCTACACTTACCTTATTCCATTGGGCACCGCAGAGGCAGAGTCTTCTGTCTGTTCTAGCTGCCTGCACACGTGAGAAAGCACACAAAATGTGGTGCATGCCCCACTTGTGATGAGTTCAGCAGAGGAAAGAGGAGGAAGGGAGGAGCACATCATTATGATCCATGGCTGCCAGCAATATAATGGGGATGGGTGCAGGACCACGCAGTAGAGCCAACCAGGGATCCCCCCCCCCACCCTGGTGAGCCAGGCCAAGAATGTTGGCACATCTTTATTTCAAGTTTCATATTTGTACATTTTAATGTTTAAATTATATTAGTCTATGTCAGCAAATACATGAGCTTTCCTACATATAATGCTGCTGGATGGCGCAATAGATCTCCCATTGAAAATAATAGCTGGTATTCAATCAAGCCACATAAATGGATGCGTAAATCTCAAGTCGTTGACAGAAGTAAAAAGACTCTGCAGATGCAAAGCCTGGAACACTTTTATTATTATTATCCTTTATTTATAAGGAATAACACTTCCCTAAATGCACAGTGCCCATCATTTGATGGTCATTAAAATATTTCATCCTGCAATAGAAGAGTTAGTATTGCATTGAGGTGCAAAATCAGGTGTGTTTCTGTGAATAAGGAATGTAACATTCAGCAGGGAATGTCTAGATCTGTCAAGTAACTCCTTTTCAAAGTAGGAGAAATTTCCAGTTAAAACCATGTCGGCAGGCATGTAAGCACCTTGGGCTTACCAATAAAAATTGGTGCAGTACTTCTAAAATAGTCTTATGACGTCACAAAATACAAATTGGCTTTGCTGTGTTTTTAAAATATATTCTTTATTAGTGACATAAGATCACAGTCACGAGGATTAGGGAAGGGCAAGCCATAGAACATTAGCAAAGAAAATGTAGGATTCACCTTGGCATGTCTTTGAAAATAAGGCATGAGGTTAGATTACTTATAATACATAACAACATAACAATTTTGTGCTGACGTTAAGATTTCTTCTATAGACATAATCTATTTTCTTCACCGTTTCCAAAATTATGGTGGTGCTATTTATTATATCAGAACACCATGCATCTTAGATCTTCAGTTTAGATACTTTGCAGGGTTTTGCCATGTCTCACTATGTTAGAGGTTGGGCCATCAGGAATTTCCCTGGTACTACGGTGGGCCAGAACAACAATGAATCCTATTACCTTATATGTTTGTCAGGCGCCGTCCCCGCTGTTCCTCCGCTATACGGGGATGGATGCCTGGTAGTTCTTGGCCGGGGCGCCCTGATGCCTAGCAACAGGTGCGCTGCGGCTTCCGCTTCCCCCTGCTGTTAGGCAAATGCGCCCTGGCCCGTACTGTTGCCTAGCAATGGGATGCTTCTGTCAGCACATAGCGTGCCTCTCCATCCTCCATCCAGCTTCCTCCAATCCCTGGCCTTCTACTATTTAAACCTGGCTCTGGTGCCATTAGGATGCCAGAGTAACAGGTTCCTGTCTCCAGCATTATTCTCTGTGTGTATATTGGATTCTCACCCGGCGTTTCCGACAATTTTCCAGGAGTGTGCCTTCCTGTTGTGACCCAGCTTTGCAACCATTCTGCATTCTGCCCCATATTGTTCCGGCGACCTTGGCCTGTTTTGACTATCCGTTTGGATCTTCCTATTGGTACCTCGCATTACCGAATGGCTTCTGACGCGGACCGTCTGACCCTTCTCTCCACTACACCAGCAACTGGGTAGTAGGACCGCGACCTGCGTGCCTTGAGCAGCGAAGTCCAAACCTCCTTGCGGGGGTCTCTGGCGAACACCAGGGGCACGTTAGACTCCGCACCTGCTAATTCAGTAGCGCTAATAGCGGTTAGTGGCCTCTGCTCTCTAGTCTACGGCTGAAGCCTGACAATGTAAGCATTTAAAGAGTGAAATAGTGTATATATTCTGGTGCTGACAGTTCACTTGTTTGGATATTGATATTTAAATGGTCCTTAAAATATATCAGGCTAAATTTGTCAGGGTTCCCCTCTGCATGTCAAGACGGCAGCTACAGCATCTGAAGGGGTAATACGTGATGCTAAGGTGCCGGATAGGTTAACCCCCCAGCATAATGCGCTGGAGATGTAAAAATGCAGTAATGAATGTATATTAAATAAATGTAAGTATTTAATGTGTGGGTGTTGCAGCACTGTGTCTCCAATGATTGCAGGAGATGCAGGGCATGCTGGGGAACCTAGCAAACAAGGAGACATATTGGAGCCCTAGTCTTGGTGGCATCAGCGAAGGAGAGGTGGCGATTTCTCCATCTTTCTGCCAGCTCATGGGGGAAGTACACTCCCTCCTGCCACTAGCAACAATGTCAACAGTGTTAAACCACTCCAGGCTGATACACATGCTAGCTGCGCGTATCAGCCTAGATTGGTTAAAGGAACAGGAGGCTGGATTTCTTCATGCTAGGTTATGTGTCGAGAACTGTATAAAAAGAGCTATACTGTGCTTCTGGATTATCACTAGTACCTTTTAACTAGTGAGTAATAGTCCTTATAAAAAGCCTTAAGAGTAATAAACTATCACTGCTTCAAGATTTCACCTGATTGTCTGCTGTACCCTGTGACCATCAGATAAGAGCTTACACTGTAATGCATTCCCCGGTAATGCAGTCCTGATCCATAGTAAGTAGTCAGTAGGAACCAGCCAGTCCACAGCAAAGAGGCGCAGCAGCAGCAGCTATAACAATCACCCAGAAGTAATCTGTTCCAGGTACGAGTGATGGAACCTGGTGGTGGCAGTACTCTCCTCCTACAACTAGTGCACAGTTGTCGAGTGTCTGGTGGCAGGTGACACCAGTGGGAGTGGTCAGATAAACTGTGTGGAAGACTCTAAAAGGAACCGGGTGGCAGAGTAAGTCCATCCAGTCACACTACATATTTCAACATTTCTTCCTGGAATAAACTAGTTTTTAACCTATGGGTCAAGTCCCAAAAAACTACATGTCATTTAGGATGGATTCCCATGATCTGATCATGTTATTACCAAATATTGATGTAATTATTAATCATATTTTAACATTATTATTGTGTATGCCTTCATTATTTTGTGTAGTTCATATTCAATATATTTTTTACATATAATTAAATTTGTACAACTCTGGAGGAATAAGATAGAACTATACCAGCAATGAGAATCAAAACAATGAGTTTTAAACCTGATTCACATATATAAATGGAATCTAAACAAGTCCTTGTATATTTCATATAATAGCAAGGCAGTATTAAATTACCTAGCAGGAGAAGTTCTCCCTAACACCAGAAGGTGGAGGCATACATATAAATATATTTTCATTATTATTATATATTTCATTAAATATATTTACAACATGCTGGTAGTATTGGTAACAGAAAAATTAGTACTTGTCTCTTTAAAATGTAAGAATGAAAATAAAAGTAAAAATCCCCAATGCGTCCTGTTCCTCATTTTGGTCACATGATATATGTGAAAATGACATTAGTGTTACATGTCTCCGTGTCTTGACTATTTATCTCTATCTACTTCTTTGTTTTACATGTGCAAAGCAATGATATTCTTCCTATATCCCATTAGCGGTATATTAGGATTTCAGAAAGCCTGTGGTGCCTGAACGAAGCATATGAGCTGTGTTTACAGAGGGGAACGGAACTGCAGGTCAGTGGCAGAAAGAAGTAATATATTCAGTAATTTATTAATATGGTCTATATTTCCCCAATACTAGCAGCTACAGACTACCACACATATATTGTACAGTTATGTGTATACAGAATAGCTTGTAAACCATATGGGGAAGGACCATCCACAGTTATAGGTATGTTTATATATGCTAAATTATATTTTTTTATAAACAGCACTACAGAATATGTTGGTATGATATAAATAAATTGTAGCCATAGTAATGTAATCTTAAACATTTCTTAATTGTTATTTCTATTGTAGAACATAGCTGTAACAAGATGACCCTGTGGTGCTTTACAATATAAAGATTAAAATAGCAAGCTTATATTGACTTTAAGAAGCCAACTTCTGAGAAATTCAGCACAACCCCCCCTCTGTACTGTTCACAATAGCTCTACATCATACTTGCCTACTCTCCCGGAATTTCCGGGAGGCTCCCGAATTTCGGGGAGTTCTCCCGGAAGAGTAAGCAAACCTCCCAGATCCTATAATGCAGAAATTCACAGCATTGAATTGCAGGGGGGCTTAATCGCATCATTAAGCCCCGCTCCCACCATTCAACACGTTGAAATGCTGTAATTTTAGTGGGGACGGGGCTATGCTGACATAACGATGTCGTCATGCCCCCTCCTACCCTCTGTTGCATGACCTAACTCCGGGATCTACCGAGTACAGATTTAAAAAATAGGCAAGTATGCTCCACATATATCCAAATCACAGGTCACTAGACATTGGGGTATCACACAGGTTGCAGAGGCCTGGCTCCTATCATGCCTGGGTCTCCTGGTTTCACCGTCTTTACTCACTAAGCTGGTTGTCGGGCTCTACATGACTCCTTATAGTCTCCCACTCAGGACTCTGGCCAGCATTCTCCTGACTGCAACTTTCACTGTCCCTGCTGTCAGTGCTTGGATCAGCCTACATTGGTCAATCACTAAATAAGGTCAAGGCTATGTTGATGGGCTTGATTCGGTACCTGACCTGGACACTAGTGTTTCAGGAACATAATCCCCTCTTTTATTTAAACTTATTTTTTCCTAAAAAAAAAAAAGAAAAAGAAAATGGTTGCAAGGTTAACTCCTGACATTTCATTAATGGTGTGAAGACTTTATATCCACTGTAAGAGGGCCCTGCTCACGTGCATGGCAACACAGAACTCTGACCCTGGGTTGTGACGGGTAGCAAAAGGTTGTATGGCCTAAGAGACTCTCTGTTAACACGCAGGGGTCACCGTTTAAAAGTACACCTCTTCTGTGGAATGGTACAGCTGCTTCCCTGCCACACTTGCAAGGTTCTTCATGCTATCAGGTTCCACTAATGCCCAGGAGAAATATGGTGCTGCTGGATTTGAACTGTGAATTCTGCGTTACAGCAGTGCAATCTATACAATGAACCACAACTTTACTCATTAACTTTCAGAAGTATTACCATTGAACCTGAGCAGCAATGAACATTAGACTGTACAGGGGAATTATCAACTAATTACTTTTAATGAGCTGCAAGCACCTGAGGCTCATTCATTAACCTTCAGGGCTATATAAACTGCTTCCTGCAATACATTCACTGCCAGTTTATCGCGCTTGTCTCTGTGAACCAGCATGCTCAACACTGTACCTTCCTGGCTTATTTCACATTCTTTGACTCCTGGCTGTCACGGTCGTCTGTATTTCTCAGTCCGATTTGGGACCCTTGACCCTAGCTGAAGCAGAACTGAAACTGAACCTAGAGGCCTTGATGATCTCTCGGCTCATCTAGAGTACTCTGAGTAGAACAAGCAGTATAGGAGACTAGGACCAGAGTCTGCGCCCGAGTAAGGAACTGCAATCTGGCGTAATAACACTCTAGAACTGTTCTAACTCAATCCCGGCACATGTAACCAGGTACATGGGACTGAAACCCACTAATAAGAACTCAGAGAGTAAACACACAGACACTCAGAACAGAATGAACTGGAACTGGATACAGGAACTCGGAACCCTGACACATAATGGCGAACTCAGGACTGCGTGACTGCCACAGACCTAGAACCCACATACAGATACACGGAATTGGAAGTAAGCCCTGGAGACTCAGAACCAGCTGCAGCAACAGAACTGGTGATACCGGTAAAACCACATGTACTGCAGAATAAACACTGGATAGTGCAAAGTTCTTACTGAGGTAAGCACTATTGATGAATGCAGAATACTGCAGGAAGATGAACAGCTTTGAAGTGCAGAGTACTTGCAGAATGATTAACTCAAAGTAATGCAGGATACTTGTAGAAAGATATGCATATTGAAATTGCAGGTATTTGAAGAAAGATGTGTACTTGAAAATGAAGGATACTTGCAAAGTGTTATTTAGTTTGTAATGCAGGATGTTCAGAAAAAGATGATCACTTTGTAAATGCAGGGTAATCAGGAACAGTGCAGGTACAACTGGAGCCAAGAACTATCCTCAGGAGAGAAATGTATTGTTCTGGCAAAGAACAGATCTCAGCAGCAGGTTTAAATAGGGTGTTCCAAACAACTATTGGCTGCACAGTTCATGTGATCACAACGGCTGAATCTGGTTGGTCTGGAATGATCACCTGACTGCTTCCAAGATGGCCACGCCCATGCAGCAGAACAAACAGTATGTGTTTGTTTACAAACGAAGATATGATGGACAGGAATGCTGCAGGCTACCAGAAGGGACCCGGGTTGCCATGGTATGACAGCGGCGGATGTGATAAGCGCGGCTAAGACCCTGATGTGTGACACTGGCTTTTAGACAACTACCTCTCTGATCCTGACCCCTAGCGCTCGGACCAATACCATCTCTGTACCTGGTATATTTGAGTCCCCAGTCTCAATCTCTGTACTTAAAAGTACAGTACATTTTTTTTTCTCTAAAACTGCTCCTGCTATTGAAATCCACCAAATCAGTATCCACTTCATAAATACCATAAACCGTGGCAGGTAGCTTCTGTTGGCTGGTGGCGATATGAAATGGCAGGGACGCTTTCAGTATTGTGTGCTAACACAAATGGCAAGGGATCTTGGAGAAGATAGATAAATCTGGGTATCATCCTCATAGAAATGATACTGAAATCCAAAGGGACTTATTCATATTCCAAGATAATTGGTATAGAGAAGAGCAGAGGGCCAAGGTCTGAGCCTTCTGGTACTCCAGCTGATAGAGGAAGGGGCAGAGGAGGTGGATTCACTGAAAGAGTAATTTGATAAGTAGGATTAGAACCACAATATGGCAGTGTCCTGAAGACCTAGGGAATGTAGCATTTGTATGGGAAGTGAGTAGTCAACAGTGTCAATTGAGGTCGAGGAGAATTAGATGTAAGTTTTGGCCTTTAGATATTTTAGCAGTGATCAAAAAATTGGCCACCTTAGTCAGTGTCAGATTACTGAGTAAAGATACTATGACCTTAGTACAGATCATGAATAGGCTTAGAGGCTAATATTTACAGCCTGGTGCCATTTATGATAAGGTGGAGAAGTTCCCACTGGAGAACGGACCAATATATAACTTCTTCATTTTAGTTAGGTGCTGCTCTATATCTCTATGTAGTCAGGCATCGCTAATACTAAGTAGACTAGTAAGGATTTGAACTATATACAAATTAAACCCAAATGGAACTGACAGAGGGTTGTGGGCAAAAGCTAATCAAGGCAGCCATCACTATGCATTGGACCTTCTGGTAGTGACAATTGCCCCTATCTTATTCAATATCATTGATAAACAGATAAATATTTTCTAAAAACAAGATTATATAATTGCTGATGATGAAATATTAAAAGTGTGTTAAAACCTCTTTTAAATTTAAGCTGTCATGTTAACGGTAGATTTGGCTGACAAGAGCCAGAAGCACAACAATTCTACATATCAATAAGAAAAGAAAAATCATCAAACTCCGTGGGGAGCAAAATAATACCCCCAGTAAACATATAACATTAGCTTATTATATTACATGCATGTCATTATATTAAAAAGTACAAAACTAGCTAATTTTCTTTTCTTTTTTTTACAAAAGAGAATATTCTAATGTTTACAAGTGTAAATGTTTACAAAGACAGAAGATATTTCAATTTAAGGGGGACATTTAATTAGCTGTCCCATAGGAACCCTTGCGCTATGTGTTACTGCGCAGAAATACAACAAGTATCGTGCAGAAAATTTTGGTAATTTTTGCATGCACCTCTGTGGGGAGCAAAAATGTGAGAAGATTTTAGTAATAAACATCCTGCAGAGACTCACTGTGCAAGGTTTCTACAGGACTCAGGGCTAATTGAATCTCCTAATCCCCTTTTGTGTTGTCACACACCTATTTTTGTGCAATCAGTTTTAGGGGTAAGCACATCAAGATTGTGATAGCAGGATGCAAAGGTTTGCAACATCTGAAGGGAGGAGATAGGTGGATTGAGGAGTACGGATTGGGTGCTTGAACATGCAAAATTAGATACAATTTTTGGGAGGCAAGATTATTTACATGAGATACAGTAGCTATATGTCTCTCTCTCTCTCTATACACACAAAATTGTAAATTATTAATATATAAATTATACTTCATTCTACAGACATATTAAAATGTCATTACCGTAAAATTCCACATTCAAAGTTGGACAAATGGTAGCGTTCTCTCTTACCTGAGCTTGAAGTGTAAACGACCTGATGTTCTTTCTTGCTTGTTCTTGGAG
This sequence comes from Mixophyes fleayi, assembly GCF_038048845.1. NCBI lineage: Eukaryota > Metazoa > Chordata > Amphibia > Anura > Limnodynastidae > Mixophyes > Mixophyes fleayi. The sequence goes on from NC_134402.1 coordinate 379,922,253, forward strand.
CGTTGTCTGGCTTCTGTAAACTTGGTGTCCTGTATTGGAAATGTGCAAAAATTGTATTATAGTACAAAATGTTAACAAACCCTGAATGACACAAACACAACACTCCATTATAGCCAAATAAACCCCCTAGTACAGGCATATATAGACAATTCGATATATGAAAATTATTTATAATCATATACTAATTTCTACCTGCCCCGTCTGTCTAGTATTAAGCATTCTATTGATCGTTGAGACCACAGCCACACAATATAGAGATCATGCCCCCCACAAGCTATTTCATCACCTCCCCCTGCCACCCAATTAATCCTCCCCTCAGCCATTTTTATCATCCCTCACCAGACAGTTTATAAACCCCACATCCATTTCGTCACCTACCCAACCACTTATTTGCTAACCCCACCCCCAGGCAATTTATCACCCCCCCCCAACCAATTCATTAACCATTCCCCCTGCAGCCAATTCATCATCTCCACCCCTGCAGCCAATTCATCACCTTCTTCCCCCTGCAGCCAATTCATCAGCTTCCCCACGCCTGCAGACAATTAATTTCCCCTCCAGTTATGATCGCCCCCCCCCCCCCCCACTCCACTGACAGCCCCAATGTATCACCTGCTCCTCTTCCCTGTCATATATAGAAAAAAAACAGCAATTACCTTGCTATCTTCTTTCTTTTTGCACTGTCAGTGCAGACGTGGTCTCTGTGCTTAGTGTGGTAACGTGAGATGTGATAGTCTTATGAGATCACACTAAGCAGTGCACCACGCCCACACTGACAGCAGGGCAGCTATCAGCATCAGATTTGCTGTTAGCTGCCTAGAGGGAATGGGAGGGATACTGTGACAGCAACTGAAGAAGCCAATCACTGGCATTTAGAAGAAAAAAAATATAACGCATAAAAAAAGGCTTTTCATCTTTTTTAGGCCCCAGCTGGCCCAGGCACCTGTCTATAGCCCAGACAGCCCATGCCTTAATCCAGTCCTGGATGCTGATGATATTGTTTGTCACCGCTAATAAACTGAGTAGTCTGAAACTGGATTCATCTTAATAATTAAAAATGATCACTAAAGCAGAAATCTGGGTGATGTGACATTTGTTGTTTGGGGGCAACAAGACACCATTTTACAATAGTTATATTTGTGTATTGAAAAGACAAAGTATACTTACAGTCATGCATCTGCACAGAAACCCCAGCCCTGAGTCATTAAGGAAAGCAAAGCAAAAAAAAGGAGTAACTTTGCAAAAACCATGTTGCATTGCAGGGGAGGTAAAATTTAAAATGTGGGGACAGATTTATAGTTGGGATAGGGCATGTCTTAGATCAACTTTTAAATTTCAGCGTAAAAACTAAGTCACCAAGTATTTGTGTGCTACATGACAAAAAAGGCAATATTTTATTTATGTGCAAAATAATAAACTAATTTGCACACCTTGCATTGTAACATGATTTTTCCATGATCAAATTTACTCCTTTTTTGCCTTAGGCTAGTTACACAGTGAAGGATTGTTTGATCAACGTGTTATCTCAAATGAATGAACCTACAACTGAAGGTCTGATCAGTCATACATGCATACACACTGACATGATTTACTTTCAGATCTGTGTTCTTCATCTGGTTCTCTAGTCTTCAGAGAATAACAGCACAATATTCATTCATACACTACTCTGTAAACTCTATGGAGATCGTCAGCATTCGTGCAACTGCAAACACACTACATGATCGGTTGGTGGTTGGTCGGAAAATATTAAACAGTACGACCAACCAAATGAAACAATGATCGGCACTTTGGGACGACTTTAGATCATTGTGTCACTATACACACTCACACGATAACTGACCAGTCGGATGTCGGCTGATTGGAGGTTTTTCGTGCAATCATCGGGCCAGTGTGTACCTAGCCGTACTTTCCTTAATGACTGAGGCCCCCATGTTTATGTCAGGTGAGTGGTTCTTGGGATCCCCACTTCACTTTGCTCCTGGGGATAGTGTGCTTGAATTAATCTTTAGGGCTGAAGGACTGGTGTCACAGGTAAACATTTAAAGGGCATGTGTAATGAAAGCCATACAGTATATGAACAGGGGCGTCTGAAGCTGGTTATCCAGTTACTACTACCCTTTATTTTTTGAGATGAGCAGGGTGAAATCATTACTAGACCTAGAGGATATTTTTCATCATGAGCATCAAGCTATCTCTCCCATCCTTCTTCTTCCTATTATTTCTCTCATAAGAACATTTTACCACTGACACCTCATTCGTACATATGTGACTCAGGAGTATGCACAAAAATAAGTTTACACATAAATAGATGTCTGTATTCTATACCTCTCCTCTTTTAGAAGTGTCCCCCCATCGTAAGTTGAAGTGAGGTGGAGGTTCCTCTCCTGGGATCAGCACAGATATTTTGTTATGGTTGATGTATGATAAGCTGGTTACCTGGAGACAGAAGTCTGTGGACAAGCTGTGGGGAAACAGTATGTCAGTGGAGGTGTGCAATAAGGGCATTATCTGATTTGACAGGGGCTATGGTCATCCAGTCAGGTTCCGATTTGACTACACAGGCCCTCCAATGCAGTTTGAATATTTTGCATTGGTTTACGTCTTTCGGGTTTCTTTCTGTATACTGTTCTCCACCATTCTGTATCCCATACACTAGCCAAAACGTTATTACAGTTGCAAAGTGCTATCTGTTTAAGCAGAAATCTCTACAATTGCATGACAATTTACAGATACTGTGAAAAAAATATTTACCTTTTATAGAAAAACCCAACAACTTCTTTATACGGATATATTATGCAATTTTAATATTATATAATGGTAAGGTTTATGAGAAGGCTTAACTAATCAAGAAGTCAATGGAGCAGACATTAATTATAATTCATAGCTTTAAGTATAGGTTATACATTAGACTACGTATATATTGCTTTTATTTATAGATTGTTACATAACCAGTGTGTTCCTTAACTGGAGAACAGTTTGCTTTGTGGTTTGAGAGCAATGTTATTTCAAAGAGAAAAGAGGTGTAATGTCCATTATCTTATGGTCATATGAGAAAGGAGTAAAATCTGTTTTATTATTTTAATTACAACTAAAAACGATACTATTTGGCTGTATAAATTGTTCAGACAACTGTCCTGATTGCTAAAAGGCTGGATCTGTGCCCAATATGTTTGTGTTAACATTAATCATCTTAATCCCTTGACACCCCAATTCTGAGGTCAGCTGATGACAATACGTAGAGCTATAGGGGCTCATGCAGAGTGAGATGTACGCCCATTTATGTACCGTATCTTTTTGTGTTTTTATTGCACTGTGCATACTCAGAAGGTAAACAAATGCAACTGTGGCTATTTATACCCGTTTGGCACTTATGTCTCCTTAATCTTAAAGAGGCAAGATGGGGGAAGGAAGGGGTGTTCTAATGTAAGGCGTGTTCGATTTAGACTGGAACATAGTTGCATATACGGCTGTAAGAGCGGTTTTATTTACAAGTCAGGGGCAGGTGTAAGTGGTGGTGTGTGCTTATTAATTTAACATGGGACTAAGTTTAGGGAAAAAGAGAAGCGGTTGAATGGCAGGAACTTGTCCATTTTTGTCATGAGCACAAAATGACAGGAATGTACTTGTTAGATAGTTAGATGTGCTAGATAAAGCTTAAGGTGAATTCAAAACTTATCTTTGAGGTGAACATGTTCTTTGAGAGTTCACTCTAAACCTGTAAGCATACTAAAGCTTGCCGAGTTGTATACTGTTCCAAAATTAGACCCACTACCAATTTCCTAAACTTTTATCAGAAGGCTAAAATATAGAGAGAGCATCTCTGTGACCATTTTATAAGTCCTCAAGGATGTGATTCATATCTAGTTGAGTATATCATCTCCTGCATGTTATGCCAGGTTCTCCATACCATTGCACCAACACCCATGCCTGTGACAAATTTCTTATTGATACATGTACCTATTATTTGCATTGGTGGTTCTATTAATCTAGGCTGAAGTCCTCACCGAAATTCTCCAAGTATACATTAAAAACTTAACTTCAATTACATTGTCTCATGGAGGAGACAGTTTGGAGGCTATAAGATCTGCTACCTTGTGCCTGGGGATTTTACAGGCAACCAAATGTCGCCTGTGTGGTTGAAGGACTTCTGTTTTATTTCATCCACTACTTTATCTCCAGGTACCTTAACTCCACATAACCTTCCTTCTCCCAAAGTGCCAGGTTTTTTTAAGGACATTTTTTTTCTATTCTATTATAGTATTACGTATTATAGAGTGAGTGTGTGTGTGTGTGTGTGTGTGTGTGTATATATACACACACTATATGGACAAAAGTATTCGGATACTTGACCATTAAACCAACAGGGACTGTAATGATATTGTGTTCAAATACATATACTATATAGTTTTAGCACGATAACAGTTTTCCACAAGATGTTGGAGTGTTTCTGTGGGAATTTGTGCCCATTCATGCTGTACAGCATTCATGAGGTCAGACTGATGTTGGACAAGAAGGCCTGACTCGCAATCTCCGTTCCAGTTTATCCCAAAGGTGTTGGATGGAGCTGAGGTCAGGGCTCTGTGTGGGCCAGTCAAGTTCTTTCACACCAAACTCATCAAACCATGTCTTTGTAATCCTTACTGTGTTCACTGAGGCACAGTCATATTGGAATAGAACAGGGCCTTCCCAAACTGTTGCCACAAAGTTGTAAGCATAGCATTATCCAAAATGACTTGGTATGCTGAAGCGTTAAGATTACCCTTCACTGGAGATAAGGGGCCTAGCCTAAACCCTGAAAAACAGCCCCATACCAATATCCCTCCTCTGATTGAAACACCTCAATTCAATAATTAACAGGTGTGGCCAAATATTTTTGTTCATATAGTGTGTATCTCTCTTTCTACCTAGGGTGCCAGGCTTTGGGGGCAGAACATAAAATCACTCATTCAGTATTTTTAATGTCCCCAGGGTGCCCACACATAGCCCATGAAGCTGCCAACTGCAGCACCTCCATGTCTGTTATATGCTGGAAGTTTGGTACTTGGCTATGATGGCACAGCCCAACGCCACGTTCTCAGTGTGAGAGCAGAAGATGCTGCCCCCAGCCTACTAAAATAAGAAGTAGGGGTCTGTGAGCGACAAGGGATCCCTCTGAGCTTCCGATGGTCCTGTGTATATAGTTTCCAATTGATAAAATTATGATCTACAAACATTTTATTATTTTTTCTGTATCGGCTTCTCTGTACCACTAAAAGGATAGACTGTCTTTCTGTAACATTGTTGCAATGCAGTAAAATAAAAAAATTGATAGACATGGTTATGGGCTATATTCTATTGTAGAGAGTAAATTTGGTAAGTACTTTAAAATTTCCAGCACAAATGTAGATTGCAGATGGCTAAAGCAATTTGAATATATGCTTATTTTTCAACAGGAGGCAATAGAAACACGAATAACATAGCTGCAAACCTTCAGGGTATATGAATTAATAACAAGGTATATAGGCCTCTGTTTTACATCTAGGATACAAATAATCCATCTTATTTTTATTTCAGTATTCCACCTATCATGGTTATCAACTGAAACAGGTATGTTGGAGCATTATGGGAAACAGCAGTCCACGAAGAAAACCTCCATCGGACACCTGTGGGGAGGACAGAAAGCAAATTATTAAAGAAGAATCTACCCATCCCAAAGCAGTTGGTGAATGTTGCCCTCCAGAGGAGATGGCAAGTGCAACACTGACAGAGGACATCTATGAGAAAACCGATGGGAATGTGTTTTATAAATTTGTCATTTTGCATGCAGAAACTGATATACTAGAGGCAATAAGAGTGAAGAAGATGCTGCAAGACAAGTTCCGCATTAAACCAGGACTTATATTTGGAGAAATGCCGGCAGGGCAGCACATTCTGAAAAATCTAGATGATGCCGTGAATGGTTCAGCCTGGACTATTCTATTACTAACTGAAAACTTCATTAGAGAGACATGGTGCGAGTTTCAGTCCCACGCGACATTAATCAATTCCATTCACATGCACCATAAATATAACACTGTGATTCCTGTGAGACCAAAGCACAATAACCTGCCAAGAGAGAAGACACCCTTTCCACTCAATCTCATTAATGCATTGGAAGAAGGGAATCCTGAATTCACAAAGCAAGTGGAGAAAACCTTTCAGGAGTGCCTATATCAGAAACAGTATGCAATATGGAGGGCTGAGGAGGAGGGCATTGAGCAGCAATAACAATGATTTGTGTGTGATTGGCACATGCAGCGCAATATGACAGACATGTATCTTTCCTACTTCATTTACAGTAAAGACACGGGTATATTTACTAAACTGCATTCTTCAAAGAAGTGGAGATGTTGCCTATAGCAACCAATCAGGTTCTAGTTATCATTTATTTAGTACATTCTTCAAAATGACAGCTAGAATCTGATTGGTTGCTATAGACGACATCTCCACTTTTTCAAACCTACAGCTTAGTAAATATACCCCATAAACTCAGGGTAACATTCTGTGCTTCAGTTATAATAATAATTACTAATGAATATTGGTTCAGCCAAAACAATGGACATCATGTGGTGCATATAAAATCATCTGCACTTCAAATCTAGAGAATAATAAACATAAACAACAAAGCTATTCCATCGCTGAGCTAGGAACTGCCACTTTTCAAGCAATGGAACATTCTCCGATATCACCTCAAACACATAGTGATGGTAATGGCAAAAAGTTGGCAATCCACCACCAAAAAAACTGAAATAAATCCCAATATATATGCCCAATCCTCCACCCACTACATAATAAAGAAACCAATTTGGCAATTGTTATTCATTCTGATAGCTGGAAATGTATGTAATCACATTAAATATGGGGTTATATTGTGAAAACCTATAGTGTTTCTTCAGAAGCCTTTTATTGGTTTCATAGGAAGCTACCAAATAGCATCTGTATTTGACAAGGCCCTTCATACAAGTGAAATAATACTGAATTACACTGCTGTAGACACTGATCGTTTGAAACTGTTTTGGATATAATTATATACTTAACTGCCCAGCTTATCCTACAATTAAACAGTACACTGAGAAGTGTATCCATATTCTGACTGTAGTTTCTTAGCGGAAGACAATAAAGGGCACTATACCCTAAGAATAAATAGGGGGCATTTATTTTTATACAAATGTACAACTGAAATATCTGGGCTACATATGAATGTGAATCCTCCCTTCTGTAGTACTGGAAAAAAAGGGGAGAAAAAATATTATCTTAGCATAGTAGAGTTTAAGGTTATAGTTTGAGCTTGAGTTGTTTTTAACCGATTAGTTTTCATATGCCCTGCATCAACTTTTACTTACTACTTTCCGTTATATTCTACCATCCTTTTGTGTTATCATCTTTCACAAGCGGAGTTGTTTATATTGGTTACTGCTTTCTATTTATTTTTCCTCATAAACTTCACTGGCTATGTAAAACCAGGCACCTCACCATGCACCTCACCATGCACCTCACCAGGCACCTCACCATGCACCTCACCAGGCACCTCACCAGGCACCTCACCAGGCACCTCTTGGCTGCATCCACAGTTTAACAGAGCACATTGCATGCCACAAAATTCTCTTACATTTCACCCCTCACGGTTGATGTCTCTGAACTGACCGAAACCTATGCTGAATTTTTGAGTATGCAAAGTTTCAAGGTCACAAACCAGACTAAAGGGTTACCAAAATGTAAGCCAGTGCCTCCTACTTAGTGGGAAAGTTAGTCAGTATTTACATCGACTGTTGACCAAGAAACATACTGCTTACTCATTAGCGATGGTGTCCTTATATTTCTAAGAGCACCAAATCCCCACCCCTTCTAAATATAGACACTGCGCTGCCGGCAGAACAGACAGTGTCTTTCTGCAGTTTATGGCTGGACTTACTCATTATTTGAGGAATTGTTTCAAAATTTCAGCCATTCCAGGCAACATACTAGAACTTGCATAAAGGAGGTAGAGTATATATTGTGCAGACCTATTCTTCAGACCTATGCTTTACCTACTAGTCTCAGTATAGTTGAATAGTTTTCAGATATAAATCCTGTTGCATTATCCAGCTTGCTCTGGCTTTTATTTCGGAAGTGCAAAATATACAAAGTTCAATGCAAAAACCTTCATAGAGATGCCACTAGCTTTACCTTGTGCAAGTGCACAGATGCACTTAGTTTTGTGGAGCAATGCAAAAACAAGTCTCCTGGACAAAACTATGTTACAATGCAAGGGGTGCAAATTAGTATTCTGTTTTACACATAAGTTAAATACTAACTGTTTTTTCATGTAGCACACAAATACTTGATAGCTTATTTGCACCCCTTGCATTGTAACATGGTTTTGTCCAGGAGACTGAAATAAGAAGTTCCTTAAGTTAATATCCTTAATGAATCAGGTCCAAGATGTACATCTATGGAATATGATTATTGAAATGGGATAAAAGTGTTGAGAGGGCACAATTTTAAGGTTGTTTGTTGTTGTGCTTAGGAGCGCACAGCCATTCCCAAAATCAAACAGAGTTGACTTAGACTTAGATTTTTCCACTAATGCAGATCTGGCAGAGAATGGATCACATTGTGAGGTCCTTACCCCTACAAAAACTGCATACTCATTTGGCCATTACTTATGCACCTCATCAAGCATTGCATCCACATGGGCGTGCACAAGTTCAGTAACATGTCTCATTTGTGTACTCTTATAGTTACATATAGTGCATTTAATGCCTGCATTCACACATACTCTGTTATAGGTTAAATTGCTGTTACCTGGGCGCTCAAATTATCGCTGCTTATCTATGTACTGACATTGCCTGAAACCTTGACATGATTAATCGCCTCCACCCGTGACTCTTATTCCATCTGTGCTCCTGTAAGAAACACCGTTCTTTCTAAATTGTGCACTCTAAAAATGAAAGCATTAAAAACTTTATCTAGTGTGAACTCCATGCTGACAGACTTTTCTTAATCATTTCAAATTTTAGCTCTCTCACTTCAACAAGAGCACAGAATGTTCTAGTGCCAGTGTAAGTGCTGGAGAAAGCAGCATGAGCAAGCAGACAGAGTCCTTCATCGCTGTGAACAGTCCACAACAAGCTGAATTTGCTAATATTTAATACGATCCATTTATTAAATAAAAGCTACTTTAATTCATTGCTGATTTGTTCATTATTGTAACTGTAACTTGTGAGGTCTACAGATTCTTGGCAATATCTCCCCTGGCTAATCTGCAATGTTTGTCAAAGCTCCAAATGTTCAGCTCATGTTCAGCTGGTTGCTTGGCAGTTTGTGTTTTGTTTTTCTGCTTTGCTCACCAGGCTTGCACTAGCAAGCTGGAGCCTATGACTATTTCTGGACAGCTAAAAATATTATACAGCTTCCCTCTTTAAAAGCATCTGCTCCAGCCTTATAGCGACCTTTAAACAACTCAAGCCTGAATAATACCATACACTAAGACCTTTATCAAAAGAAGGAATATTATTATAGTTGATTTGTATGACACCACAGTGCTCCTCAATGCTGGACAGTGGGGAAAACAGGGATATACAGGGTAAAAATAAAAAAAATGCATACATGAAAACAAACAGTAAGGAGGGCCCTGGTTATGAGAGAGCTTACATTCTAATTGGAATGTGGGTATGGCTGAAACAAGAGAAGCGAGTGGAGATTGGGACAGTTGTGAGTGTGAGTCTTGGGTAGTATAGGTAAGAGTTGGATAAGCTCTAAAATAGACATGGGTTTTCAGAGATTGCTTAAAGATTTGAAGGCTGTGAGCGAGTCTGTTTGGGCATGTTAGGAAATTCCTTAAGTAGGTAGGTGGGTGTGAAAAGTGGTTAGTGGAGATTAGGTGCAGGTCAGAGGTATATCTAAGAGGGTGAGATGGGCAGAGTAATTTGAGAAGTATGAAGGGGTAGATTTGTTGAGGGCTTTGTAGGTAAGGTTAAAAGGTAGGTCATTTTAGGTAAGGTTGAGTAATTTTAACTGGATTCTGTAGTGCATGTGAAGCCAGTGTAGTGATTTGCAAAGTGTTGCAGCTGATGTGGAGCGGCATTCGGGATAGATAGGTGAGCGGAATGCAAGAAAGGAGTCAAGGCAGGAGATGATGAGAGAATAGATAAGAGTTTTGGTATCATCTTGGGTAAGAAAATATCATATTCTGGCAATATTTCTACAGTGCAGGACTGGGAAAGAAGCATGTGAGAAATAAAGCAGAGGGCAGAGTTCATGTGAATCAAGGCAGGGGGCTTGGGAGAAAAATGATATTGTGGTGTTGATGGTGAGGGATTTGAGGGGAGGTGGTGACTCTGGGAGGAGGGAAGCTGATAAGCTCTGTTTTGGACATGTTGAGCTTTAGGTATAATTGGGACATCCATGTTGAGACAGTAGAGAGATGGTTGGTTACACACCATTGTACAGAACAGGAGAGGTCAGGAGAGGAGAGATAGATTTGGGTATTGTCAGCAAAGAGGTGATACTGAAGGCTGAATAAGTGTATTAGTTCCCCAAGAGAAGAAATGTAGAGTGAGAAAAGCAATGAGCTCAGAATAGAGCCATAAGGTACCCAAACAGATAGAGACTGGCACAGTTGAATAGTGTTATATTTTTAAAGAAAAAACAAGGGTTGAAGAGATGACTTAGCAGTGGGGTAATAATCCTCCCTGGATCTCACCAAAGGGTACTCTATGAGCCACCATGTTATTGATCCAAATGTCCATAGCTCATAACTCAAGTCCTAGTAATATCCATCCCTTTTTCTAGAAGCCCACATAATACACTGCACTTACTGCATAGGAAACAGTTTTGAATTATCCTTCACTTTGAAGTGGAATAAAAATTCTTCCAGGACTCAATTATCTACTAGAAAACACCAGAGTTAAAGACTTTACTAGAAGCATAAAAACAGTCAAATTTGATGAGCCAATCCCAACTGTAAAAAATAATCAAACTGCGCCTTAGATGAGACTTGCAGGAGGCCCAAATCCCCTACCTTTCCACACAGTGGGCGTGATTCATTAAGGAGCTTAGGCAAGAATTTGAGTAAGTTTTCTTACTTAAGTTTGCTGGACAAAACCGTGTTGCAATGCAAGGGTTGTAAATTAGTTTATTGTTTTTCACATAAGTTAAATACTGGCTGTTTTTTCATGTAGCACACAAATACTTGATAGCTTATTTGTAGACTGAAATTTAAAGTTGATATTTGTGTGCTACATAAAAAACAGCCAGTATTTATCTTATGTGCAAAATAATAAACTAATTTACAACCCTTGCATTGCAAGTTGCAACATGATTTTGTCCAGAAAACTTAAGTAATAAAACTTATTCAAATATTGCCTAAGTTTCTTAATGAAGCAGTCCCAGTATGGGCAAGACAGTAGCTAGCCCTTACTTTGGTAGTATAAGCCAATATGGACATAGGGCATGTAGTGGCAATTCCTTTCTTTTAAATCACTCATTTTCCCCTGGTCTCAGCACTCCTACTATTCTTTCTACAATCATGAAATCACTCTGCACTAATTAAAACTATTTAAAAGAAAAACTGTTTGATTCTTTCTTTTAGCAAAGTAAAAGATGACTTATGTACTTATTCATGCATATGTTAATGTGATGTCAGTGAAGTCCCTCCCTGGCCACTAACCTAGGAAATTGTATTCAGAAATATTTATATTTATATGAAGAGCATAAGCTTATTTTGCAATCTAGAAAGTCCGGTAAGAAGGGTGGAGTACCAGACCAAGCTTTGCTTTAAACTTGTGTGCTACTAACGCTGCAAGTTTGAATTAGTGATAATTACAGAATAGGTACATACCAGTGCTCTGTCTGGGATTTTCCCCAAATAAGCTGCATGAAAAATAATGTAAAGGTTTATTGCATGAGATACAGCACCCACAAAAATTGAAATATCACCTGGCTCACAACTCTGGCTTGATTCATCAAGGCACGCATACTGAGCACTACCTGCCTTTGGCATTAAATGCACGTATTTTGGATTTGTGCAGTCCCGAAATCATCAAGGCACGGATATCAAGATACGTGCGCTGTTGAATTTGGGTGTAGGATTACTGTGCTCTACTGCACAAAACACTGCAGGATATGTCCAACCCCTAAAAAATATAAATTTGCCAAAGAACGCAAATAAAATATATATATATAGTGAAATATATATATATACAGGGCCGCCATCAGGGGGGTACGGAGGGTACTGTTGTACCGGGCCCGGGCTCACCAGGGGGCCCGGGGGCGGTGCAACACAAACTTACCAGGGGTCCGCTGTCTTCCAGTCTCCATTGGTCTCTGCTGCTCTCCGCTGCTGTCTACTGCTGTCTTCAGCCTGGCTATCACCGTGACAGCCAGGCAGTAGAATGCGATCGCAGGGGTGGAGGACTCATTCCCATGCGATCATGTGATCTGCCTGTGACAGCCAGGCAGCTGCCAATCATAATCGCAGGGGAATCATTGCTCCACCCCTGCGATCATGTGATCTTCTCTTCTCACTGATTATGTGGTGTGAGCTGACGTCACACCACTGTTCCCGCCGCCGCAAAGAAGGAGCAGCAGCTGCAACATCTCAAACTGTAAGTATATTTTTAAGATTTTTTTTCCAGGTTTTTCTGTTTGGGGGTTCATCGGGAGGGGGTAGGGGCCCTGCCTGCGTCATTTGTACTGGGCCACATGATTTCTGATGGTGGCCCTGTGTATATATATATATATATATATATAGAAAGAAAATAAAATAATAATTATTTACACACATATATATATATATATATATATATATATATATACCGTATATACTCGCTTATAAGCCGAGTTTTTTAGCACATTTTTGTATGCTGAAAAAGGCCATTCAGCTTATACACGGGTGAACTTACCTGGTGTCCGGTCCCTCGGCTGTTAACTTCTGCATTGGAACGCATATTCGTTCCAACAACAGGAAGTTCGGCATTTGGAACGCAAACTTGCGTTCCAAATGCCGAACTTCCTGTTGTTGGAACGCACGTGCGTTCCACTGCGGGATAAGCCTAGCATCTCTCAATCTATTTCCTGATTGAGAAAGTCCACAAGGGGTGGACGAAACGCGTTGCTGTGTTCCAAGTCACCAGCATATTGCTGCACACTCCTGTGACCAACTTCCACACTCACCTGATGAACGGAGATCCAGTCCGCTAAGATCGCTGATGTGTTATCATCCATGGACATACTAGGAACCCTTTCTGCGGTAGTGAGTTTCTACAGACTTTTTTTCAGGTGCGCACCTGTTTCATCTTCCGGACATCGGATTCCATTGCTGACACATTGTCAGCGCAAGTACGGAGGCACTTATGCGGGACCACAATCCCTATGAAGATTTGTAAGTGTGCCCTGCATTTCTTGCGTTTTTAGTTTGATGTCTTTTTCCTCCAGTTTGACTGTCACGTTGTACATCTATTGATCCATCATCTATTGCTGACACGCCGTTAGCGCAAGTACGGAGGTACCTTATGCGGGACTACGATCCCTATGAAGATATGTCATCTTCCTCCAGTTTGACTGTCACACTGTTATTTTATTGATCCACCATATACTGCCCAGCTATACAGACCTATCATTGGGCATAATATATAGATCCTTTACATCGTTGGATCAAATTGAAGTCAGTCTCAATTTCACTCATCTCATCATTGTTATTAGGCAGTGCTATCTTTCCGTCATCTCTCCATATGGTTCATGTCGTGTCAATCACCTATGACAGACCCCATTTCATTCAAGTGCTTGATGCATCCAGTATTGTGGTTTATTGTTATGTTCTATATGTTTGAATAAATTTTATGTCATTTTCAAGAGATCATTCATGTGATTATCTCTGTTGAAATTGTTCAATTACAACACACTTGGGTGATTAACTCTCAGCGCTGTATCTGTAAATTAGCGCTGTTTTCCAACCTAGGCTTATACTCGAGTCAATAAGTTTTCCCAGTTTTATGTGGTAAAATTAGGTGCCCCGGACTATATATTCGGGTCGACTTATACTCGAGTATATACGGTATATATATATATATATATATATAGTTAAAAATCTCTCATTGTTGGTCCTGGAACATTGTGATTTCTTTGTAAGCGTAAATGTTGATCCTTGAATGTCAGCCATCAATAAATTAGCCATGTATTTGAAACATGCAAACCTTTCAACTGCAATAATATAATTAGCTGCTGAAACACCAATCTGTTAAATGTTGCAGATGCTTGAAATTAATGTTTACTACAAAGACCTAGCAGAGATAACTGCAATGATGAATAACTTCTTCTCCTAAAGTAGTTTATGTCAGCAATTTTGTAATAGTGTTGTGGTAGTTTGCTTGTGAAAATATGAAAATAGTTTCTGAACTGTTCAAGAATATTGTATTTTGCTACTGTATAGTGTAAATTCTGTATTTCAACTGTTAACCTTTTTTTTTCTTTTTTAGACAAACCAGAAATGTTGTTTTCATAGAGGTGCTTGGGTATGCAACCTTATTATTATTATTATTAATTTTTATTTATAAGGCGCCACAAGGCGTCCGCAGCACTGTACAGAGACAATCAAATTACAATACAATGGGAGACAGCACAGTACAGTAAACAGTAAGCACAGCAACTCAGTAAGCTCAATGCACAGCTAGAGAGGGCGGGGAAGGGGGAGGGAGGATCCGCAAACGACAGGGCCCAAGAAGGAGGGAGCGGAAGACAGGGAGACCCCCAGGGGGGAGGAGGGAGCGAGAGTGGACGTGGGGTGGAGGACCCTCAAGGAGGAGGGCTAAGTAGCTGGAGAGCAGAGTTAGAAGTGGTGGAAACAGGAGGAGAGATGGCCCTGCTCAGAGGAGCGTACAATCTAAGGACAGACAGAGAGACGCAGGGGAGAGAGGGAGAGTAGGGGGATGGAGGCAGAAGATAAGGTAGGAAGTTACGTGGGAGACAGAAAGGCTTTAAGAAAAAGGTGGGTTTTTAGGACCCGTTTGAAACTGGACAGATTAGCGGAAGTTCTGATGGAGGGAGGGAGCTTGTTCCAGTGGAGGGGGGCAGCGCGGGTGAAGTCTTGGATACGTGCGTGGGAGGAGGTTATAAGGGGGGAAGAGTGGCGACGGCTAGAGGCAGAACGGAGAGGGCGGGATAGAGCATGAATAGAGAGGAGGGTGGAGATGTAGGGCACTGTGGAGTTGGCGAGGGCCTTGTAGGTGAGTTTGAGGAGCTTAAAGAGGATTCTGAAGGGGAATGGGAGCCAGTGAAGGGCTAGGTAGAGGGGGAGACAGAAGAGAAGCGGCAAGAAAGGAAAATAAGCCTAGCGGCAGCGTTAAGTACAGATCGAAGGGGATCGAGATGAGAGTGGGGGAGGCCAGTGAGGAGAAGGTTGCAGTAGTCCAGGCGGGAGATGATCAGAGAGTGGATAAGGCATTTGGTGGCATCGTGGGAGAGGAAGGGCCGGATGTGAGCGATGTTACGCAGCTGGAAGCGGCAGGATTTCGCAAGAGAGAGGATGTGGGGGCCAAAGGAGAGAGAGGAATCGAGGATGACACCAAGGCAACGAAGTTGGGGGACAGGGGAGATAGAGGTGTTGTCGACAGTGATGGAGAGGTCAGAAGGGGATGAGGTATGAGAGGGAGGAAAAACTATGAGCTCAGTTTTGGCAAGGTTAAGTTTGAGGAATCGAGAGGACATCCAGGAGGAGATGGCAGAGAGGCAGATGGACACCCTAGAGAGGAGGGAGGGAGAGAGATCAGGAGAGGAGAGGTATAGTTGAGTGTCATCAGCATAAAGGTGGTAGCTGAAGTCGAAGGAGCTGATGAGTTCACCCAGGGAGGAGATGTATAGAGAGAAGAGTAAGGGTCCCAGAACAGAGCCCTGAGGGACTGCGACTGGAAGGGTGGACGGGGGGGAAGAGAGACCCAGAGGTGGTGACAGAGAAGGATCGGTGAGTAAGGTAAGAGGTGAACCAGGACAGGACTGGGCCGGAGAGGCCGAAAGACTGGAGGGTTTGAAGGAGGAGGGGGTGGTCAACGGTGTCAAAGGCTGCAGAGAGGTCAAGGAGGATGAGAAGGGAGAAGTGGCCCCTGGCTTTAGCAGAGAGGAGGTTATTGGTGACTTTAGCCAGGGAAGTTTCAGTGGAGTGGAGGGGGCGGAAAGCCGACTGGAGAGGATCAAGGAGGGAGTATTCAGAAATGTAGGAGGTGAGACGGCTGCAGACGAGCCTCTCAAGAATTTTGGGGGCAAAAGGGAGAAGAGATATGGGGCGATAGTTCGAGAGAGAAGTGGGGTCGAGATTAGGCTTCTTAAAGAACGGGGGATACGAGAGTATGTTTGAAGGTGGAGGGGAAGATGCCAGTGGAGAGGGAGAGATTAAAGAGGTGAGCGAGGTGGGAGCAGGTGGTGGGGGAAAGGGAGCGAAGAAGGTGGGAGGGGATGGGATCCAGGGGACAGGTAGTGGGCGGGGGGAGGATGAAATGAGAGAGTGGACTTCCTCGCCGGTGGTGGGACGGAAGGAATGGAGGGGAAGGTGGTTGGGGGGGTAGGACGGAGGACGGAAGAGTGGGAGGGGTGGAAGAGAGAGTGGAGAAGGAGATTTCAAGTCGGATGGCCTCGATTTTAGAGGAGAAGAAGGAGGTGAAATCGGAGGAAGTCAGGGAGGAGGGAGGGGAGGGGAGGAGGGGAGGGGGCCAGGAGAGTGCTGAAGGTGGCGAAGAGGCGGCGGGGGTTAGAGGACTGGAAAGAGATGAGGGATTCAAAGAAAGATTGTTTAGCGAGTGAGAGGGCAGAGCTGTAGGATGAAAGGATGAATTTAAAGTGGAGGAAGTCAGCCAGGGAGCGGGATTTTCTCCAGTGACGTTCGGCGCTACGAGAGCATTTTTGGAGGAAGCGGGTAAATTTGGAGTGCCTGGGTTGGAGTTTGGAGCAGTGGGGGTGGACGGAGTGGGCAGGGGCGACTGCGTCCAGAGCAGTGGTGAGGGTGTAATTGTAGAGGGAGACCGCCTGTTTGGGGCAGGCCTGGGAGGAAAGGGGAGAAAGGAGGGTATCGAGAGAGGAGGACAGAGAGGCAGGGTCAAGAGCGTCAAGGTTGCGTATGGACAGAGTAGGTTTGGGCAGGGGGAGGGGAGCAGGAGAAGAGGGGAGAGAGAGAAGGAGAGGAGATGGTGGTCGTATAGAGGAAAGGGAGAGATGGAGAAGTCGGAGAGACTACATAGGTAGGAGAAGACAAGATTAAGGGAGTGACCAAGGCAGTGGGTAGAGGAGGAGGTCCATTGGGTGAGACCAAGGGAGGAAAAGCAGTCTGCTGGAAGCAGGGTAGGTGGGGTTGTCGATGGGGATGTTAAAGTCACCAAGAATGATCGAGGGGAGATCGGAGGAGAGGTGGTGAGGAAGCCAGCTAGCAAAGTTGTCAAGGAAGAGGGAGGTGGGGCCAGGGGGGCGGTAGATGACAGTGACGCGGAGGTGGATGGGGTAAAAGAGGCGGATGGAGTGAGCTTCAAAGGAGGAGAAGGAGATGGAGGGTTCAGGGGGAATGACACGAAAAGTACAGGTGGAGGAGAGGAGGAGGCCAACTCCACCGCCTGGGCGGGCACCAGGCCTGGCGGAGTGGGTGAAGGAGAGGCCACCATAGGAGAGGACAGCGGGGGAAGTAGTATCAGAATCGGAGAGCCAGGTTTCAGTAACGGCAAGAAGGTTAAAGGAGTTGGATAGAAAGAGGTCTTGGATAGCAGTCAGCTTGTTGCGGACGGATCTGGCATTCCAGAGGGCACAAAAGAAAGGGGGAGAGGAGAGGGGGGAAATGGGGATGAGGTTAGCAAGATGAGCAGCGCGCGGGGATGGGCGGGGTGGAACGGGAGAGGTAGGGTGGGGGGAGAGTATGGGTATGGAGTGAGAGCGGGGAGGCATAGTAGGGAGAGAGAGTAACAGAACAGTGAGATAGTGGGGACAGTGAAAAACAGGTAAGAACAATGGCAGAAAGACAATGAAAAGGTGGAAGATAATAACGAATTAGGGCATGGAGGGCATGGAACAACAGTACAGTGAGATAATAAGGACAATGAAAACAGGTAAGAATGATAGCAGAACAGTAAGATAATAAGGACAGCGGATAACAGGTAATAATAAGCAGGGAGACAATAGCAAGATGGAGGACAATAACCAATTAGGGCGTGGAAGATAACCAATTAGGGCGTGGAAGGCAAGGAATAATAGAAGGAGAGGTAATAAGGACAATGGAAATAGGCAAGAATAATAACAGGTAAAAGTAGTTGCTGGTAAATATAAAATCAGGAAAAACAAGATAAAGGCATATAAATAGTAGAATAATAACAGGTAAAAAGTAGTTACTTGTAAATGTACATTTAGGAAAAACAAAATAATGGCATATAAAAAAATGTTTTATATGCAGTTGATGCAGTTAAGCCAGGGATTCAGCAGAAGAAGGGTTAATTGACAAGCCGGGTCGGTACACAGTAGATCAGTTGATGCAGATAAGCCATGGATTCAGCAGGAATCTTGGTGTATCATAGTGTATTAACAATATCAATAAAGTAGTTGAAAATAGTGATCATAGATCTCTAGAGAAGAGTACGGTGACAGTGTCCCTGTGCTTTTACCAGTCACACGATGGACCAATAACAGAACAGACAAAGGTCAAGGTCCACAGTGACAGTACCCCTGTCATTTAAACAAAAGTCTGATGGACCAATAGAATATGTAGAACATTTGCTGAACATCCTCTCGTTATAGTTAGTTGCGTAAGCCTAGTTGAGTGCTAAGAAGTTCTGTGCTGGATGTCTGGCATTGATGGTCTTGGGCAGAAAGTTCCAAAAGGGTCCAGCAATCACAGGAAAGAAAGTGCATACTTATCAGCATTCACACTGAGGGGTAAAGCAATAGATGTTCAAGCAACTTGCAGTGCTTATGGGAGTAAGAGGTACACTACAAATAGATAGCAGGATTTAAAGGAAATCTGGTTTAGCATAGAAGAAGCTGAGCAGGACCTGTGACACTGAAACCGAAAGGATACATAGAGTCATAACTCTGACCGCATCACAATCCAAATAGCAGAACTGAGCAGGATGCTGAGAAAGTAAGTGTTTTCCAGTGGTATCTGTGTGCTTCACTCTCCAGAAACCTCCCTTGCATGACACACTAAGTGTCAGGAACCCCTCCAGCCAGTACAACAACACCCGGAGTCTGCTCTGACAGTCTGGTGTTCACTGGAGCCCCTAGTGGTGGAGACAGACTTGGCTGCAGACTACAGAGGGTCGTGTGATGTGGAGAACCCAGGAGCAGAGGGTTGTGGCAGACAGCGAACCAGAGAACAGGCCGAGGTCAGGGGTCACTTGCAAGATAGAATCGTCAGGAAACATGCCAGGGGTCGGGGTCACTAGCAAATCAGCAGAAACGATGGTACAAGCCAAAAGGTCAAGGGCACAGGCAAAAAGGCAATTCCAGAGTACAGGCAGGGGTCATACACGGCAAACAGAGGTCCAAAAGGTTTAACACAAACAGCACACAGCAGGCAGCAACACAGAGGTCTGGAAGCTATAACCGGCAGGGAGGCTAAGCCCTCCCTGCCTTAAATATAGAAATGGACCAATGAGAGCCTAGCTCTCTAATTACACACAGACTGCCCCATGATTAAATAAATTAGCCCGCAGGCTTGCCACAGGATTGCGCAGGCGCCCGGCTGCCCCATAGTGCCTGGACGCGGCGCCGATCAGAGAACCGTCCGTCTGTTGCTACGGCAACGGTCGGCTGACCCCCGGAAGTGACGTCCCGGTCGTCATAGCGACGGCCGGGACGCAGGTAGGAGAGTTGCGGCGGCTGGGCCCCGCCGCGGCTCGTAACACTAAGTAATACAATACTGCAAGGCAGATGGTTAAGTATTCCTGTGTAAAGAGGACCAAATCCTGCTCTAGAGTTAAGTTCCCCTCTGACTCTGCTTACTTGACTGTTGCCTCTGCCTTGCAGAGGGTAACTTCAAGGAAAGGTCATAGGCAGTCTTAGGCTAATGCTTGGATCCAATGGACCTTTACCGGTCATTGAGGAGGAGGCAGGAGAACTCCTAACAGGTTTCCTGGAGGGGCCGCTGACCGCACTATTGTTTCCACCAAGTGGAGCATACCAGCCTACCATTATACTCCTCAACCTGCTCATTAAAAAGATGTTCAAACCTTAACCAGATAACCAACCAGATGACGGAACATTGGTGAAAACAGCACATGTCAAACATAGCAGTTTCTTAAAGTATTCAAGCTTATTTTTACCCTACCGCCCGCAAGAGCTGCCCACAGGTGGCTATTTGCAAGTTTTATGCTCCAGCATGGAGCTGATCACCACCAGCAGTGCCATAATTAAAATGCCAGGGCCTCACGTAAACCTATATCTGCACAATATAAAAATGTAATGAAGTTTAAAAAGAATAGTCTATGGACAGTGCTATCAATGAATGTGAAATTCACATTTACCATCTAAAATATAATCAAATACAAATTAAATTAAATTTAGTAAAATACAAACATATATTAAGTTCACCTTTAAAAATCCTTCTCTGACACAGTCAAATTGGAAATATCAATTAAGTAATAGGAATGGACAGCCACAATATCCATAATATAGGAACCATACTAATGCATTAAGTACAATCAAAAGGAGAGGCGAATCTGCAAAAATGTAATCAGAAGCTGCTAATTATTGCTGCGTCATCATTGTTACATATCATTGCACCAGCCCTCCACCGCCTGCAACATATACACCTCCCGACAGACACGTCTGTGTCCAGGTCTTCCTCAGTTGCATTTATGCAAACACACCATTACTGTACTTACACTATGTTTGCCCACCACTTCCTTCTCCCATTCTGCAGTTACAAGTGTAAGATGCAGCCATGTCTGTATACAGATGTAAGCATATGCATTTTCTGGAGTGCATGGGCAGTACAGAAATGAGTATTTTAGTTCTACATCTGTTTTATCAGCATAAACTACGCATTTCCGTACTGCCCATGCAATCAAAAAATGCACATGCGTACATCTGTATACAGATTGGGCTGCATCTTACACTTGCAACTGCAAGTATACATGAGCCTCTCATTCTAAAAGATAACAAGCTTATTTCTGCTGTGTTAGACTACAATGTGCTACATATTAGGGTGAAAGATGATCACCTGATGCTCACATTCAATTTTGGGGTGGAACTTTTAAGGTAACCCCTTCTTCTGCCAGGTCCCCTTGGCCAACAGGGAGAAATACTGTGATGTGGTCAGGGATTTCCATCAGCATTACAGAGCACTCAACTAAGCTGCCGCCTCAAGCACTAGACTAGGCTAGGTACACACCTAGAAGTGGTTAATCTGTATATCAACAAATTGACAGCTTATGACTTCAGGTTCATATTATTCTCTTTAGGAGATTTAACTGATTTGCGACAACTGTTGTCCTCCAGTACATTTTAGTAAACTGATATATTTCTACTTTTAAAAGTAACTGCAAAATCTTAGAAAAGTTGGACATCAAATATACAATTACAAGAAATTGTAACTATGACAACAGCAAAATCAAAATGTCCTCAAACAAAAGGTGAAAAGACTAAAAAGTAAAGATTTATGAAAGCAGAGTTTTATGTATGGAAGTGGTGCAATACTCTATGGTTTGGATTTTGTTGCATTCTCTTCTATGAATAAAAGTAAATGCCCCTGGCATTACATTTTGACTTTTCTATAACTTTGTTTATGAACTCGAATGGTGACCCTGAAAAAATGACACAGACACAGTCCTTTCTTTGCGCACAGTAACACAAAAACACATATTAGTATGGTAAGTGCATATATTGGAGTATGACGTTATTACATTTTTTTATTGTCATATGCACAGGAGCATTGTATAACATTTAGCAGAATTTTGGTCACTAACAGAAATGTGGACATCTCCTGAAATGCTGCATAGTAAATCCTTATCTCTAGTTTGCACTACTGAATCCTGCTTTTCACTCCTGACACTGACCTTGGCCCGTCTGACAACACTGCTGACTTCTGAAAGTAACCTGTCAAGATCCCACCACTGCTATTCCAGCTCCCTGCCATCAGCATATTTTCCTGTACACTAGACTGTTGCTAAACTAGTAAATTCCTGACAATATAAGCCTGCCAAAAATGGATACCACTTGAGCTTATGCAGTATTAAAAAGGACTAAATGATTACATGAAAGGTGAGCTGGCCCGAATGGATTCTGCAGAGGATTTGGAAGTATATATATCATGCTGGATTACTATTATTCGATTCCCATCTAACTCAACAGCGGCAGGAGAAGTGAAGGGAGCAGCTTAGTTCTTCAATGTCTATCTACTCCTCTCCTGTTCAAATTCCTCAAATATACCTTTTATTCTCAAATGACTGATCTTATGTGGAGTGGTAGTATACAGGTTCCCTCATGGGCAAAACAGAGAAAGACTAACAACCTGATCATCTACTGTGCCAGTCCAAAGCACTTTCTGGAGGAGATAAGAAAACCAATGGGAAATTTTTGCCCAATTGATTTACACAAATTCCTTTTGGTGGAATCTACTCCCGTTTGGAACATTATTTAAAGACCCTAAGGGAAAATTAAGCTCATAAACTCAAGTGAAATTTTATCAGACACTTTACAACCCTTACTGGAGCACTAACTTTCTTTGTTGGGAAGAAGAATATTAAATACGTTTAAATAATTCCACCGTCTATAATTGATATCTTCTTCTGCTCAATTAGAATTATTACTAAACTAGATATATGACAAGCTTGCAATCTCATTTGAATAAGAGCTACATAAGATGAGTGAAGACAGCCTTTCAGACTCAGTGGGCCTGATTCATTAAGGAAAGTAAGCAAAAAAATTAGTAAGTTTTCTATCTCTTGCAAGGGTTGCAAATTATTTTTTTTTATTTTGCACATAAGTTAAATACTGTTTGTTTTTTTCAGGTAGCACACAGATACTTGTTTATTTATTTATTATTTGCACACTTAAATTTAAGGTTGATCTAGGACATGCCCTAACCCAAATATAAAGCTGCCATCACATTTTAAATTTACACCCCCTCCAATGCAACATGGTTTTGCCAAGTTGAAAGCTACTAATTTCTTTACTTTCCTTAATGAATCAAGCCCAGTATGGTCATTTTGATTATCTTGTGATAATCTTCCTGCAACTTTCAGCACTTTGTGAAAGACAATTTAAATTAACTACTTGATCAGTATGTTGCTTACCTAGATGATATTTCAATATTTTCCCAGTGTTCATAAGAACATCATCAGCATGCCCATATGATATTAAATAGTCTTCTGGAACATAATCTGCACAAGCTAAATAAATAGTTTTTGAAGGTTATCAACATCTCTTTCCTTGGCCAAATCATGTCCCCTAAGGGTCTACAAATGGATCCAGAAAAAAACACTGCAACTAGAGAATGGGCAGCTCCTACTTTCTTATAGACTTTCTTATAGCATTTTGCAGGTGTTCTCCAGCTATTCTAAGTAATTTATCAAGAATGTTTCTATGATCATTGCCCCAATATATACATAATGTTTAACTGGACTCTTAAAGCTCAAAGAACATGCACCAACATGGCTCCTTTTATTTTTCACTCCAATCTGACTCACCTTTTCCAGGTGGAAGTTGATGCTTCTGACAAGGCTGTGAAGACTGTATTATGACAACACCATGGAGAAAAGATGGTTATAAACCCCTGGGCATTCTATATGGATTTCAAAGACATTTAACATAGCAGGGCCGTTGTCTACAAGACCATTGACCTGGTCGGTGAAAACTATTGGTGGTCTGACATTACACCCAGTGGGTTTCCTTAAACCTCAGCCAATACTCTCCTTCCCATTGAGATCCGTACCTGTATCTGGACTTTATCACCAAACTTTCAATTGAAAGGTCATTACACCATTATATTGATAGTCAATCTGTTTGCGAGATGGCCCAATTTGTAACACTGTAGGGGCTGCCATCAGCCTCAAGAACAGCAAGAGCTTGCATGGATTCCCTTCAAATAAACCTCAAAGTTCTGGAAGGAGTTTTGTGCAATGCTTCACATTAAACTCCATTTTTTCACAGCCTATCATCTACAGTCTGGGCAGGTGAACCAATTATTCAACTATACATACAAAACTATAACAACTTTAGGTAAGATGACTGGATCCACCTGCTGCCAACTATCGAGTTTGCCTACAACAATGTCATTAACTGTTCAATTCAGCAAGTCTATTTTTTAACATTCTGTGGTTTTCACACTCATACCTGGCCCTCAGTCATGGTCAGATTCTTGTCATCTCCAAGCTCCCTCAAACTCTTCAAACCACCATGAACATATCCACTGATTCTCTTAGCAAGGCACAGGATGCTTAATAGCAGCAAGCTGATAAAAATAAACCCATTCCAGCTCGTTACCGCTTTCTATGTAGTAGGTCCATGCTAACTTCAATGTGTCTTTGTTTAAAATCTCCCATACCTCTATCTTCAAAATGCTCAGTACCCGTACCTGTAAAAGTTATAGGTCACTTGAAATTTGTTGTGGAAACCATTCTTGACTCCAGGATCCACAGCTGTACCTTAAAATTCTTGAGTAAGTGAAAGGGCCAAGACTGGAAGGAATGGTCATGAGAGCTGGTCTCTGGGTTTCATACTCCTTGCCCCATTGCTGATTTCTATGCCTCCAATCCTGCGCACAAGATTGTTGCTAAGTCATTAAGTTTCTGACAAGACAGCTGTAATCACAAATTTGTCTATACGACATGACAAAAAACAACATGGAGGCATAATTCTGCGATTTTGTCACTCTATGGAGGCATGACATGGCTTATATAGCTGTGTTATGAGGCCATTTTGCTAATCCCTTTACGATTATTGTTTAGAATAGAAAATTTGTAATGTTGTGCTTGAACACTTGCATTAATACTTTTGTCTCTGACCCAAATCCCCCTCCCTTCCCAAAATATAACAATATAATGACAATAACAATATAACCTTGTAAGTAGAACACTTTCCTGCTTCATTGAGAGTACCACTGATTGTGAGAAACTTTTCTCCAGTAATGCATTCTCCTTAACTGCCATCCTACTAAATTAAAGGCATGAGTTTTAGGATGGAGAAGGGGAGTGCGATAAAATGGTTTATTTCAACTCAAACAACCTGTATATCATTTCTCACAAAGTGTGGAATATTAAAATGTATATTTTTCTAGTTGGATCCCTAGATTTCCCAATTATGTTTTTAAATCATATATTTGTTATGTAAATGTTTTAAACTGGTATACATTGTATACAGTTCAATATATTGAGGAGCGAATTTTATCCTGGGGATTTTGAGTCACAAATATTGAGTAGATAACCATGCTGTATCACCAGAAGACAAACTTATGGCCTTGCATCTCTCTTGCTGTTAGCAAAGAGCTTGTAATGAGCTGTAGCTCTTTCAAGACTGGACTTGACCTGAGCCCAGATGCAAGAGAATTTCAGAAGAAGGGGTTTAACTGCCAAAACATCTGAGTGAGGAAGCAAAGGTAGAGATAAAGTTTGTTGTTGGCGAAATTCAGCTCAAGGCAAAAGATCCACCCAGTCATCCTGACTTGCTGAAATATACAGCTAACTCTTTTAGTTTGTCCATTAGACTGAGAATGATATGAAGTAGAGAAAGTTTTATATCGATAGTCTTACACACTGCTCACAAAAATTTGGAAGTGAATAAAATTCCTTGATCAGAAACAATTTCTAGTGGACAATCATGGACAAGGAAATTATCACAGCAAAAGAGGCCAATTTTAGGCACTGATTGAAGACTCTTGAGGGGAGTAAAGTTAGCTATCTTGGAAAACCAGTCCACTACAACCCATATGGTATCTGTCACGACTAGTATAGCGTACCTGCTATCGTTGGCACTACTCGGAGGAAGATGCGGAGTCTAACGTGCCCCTGGTATTCACCAGGGACCCCCGCAAGGAGGTATGGACTCAGCTGCAGGGAACACGCAGGTCACGGTCCTTCCACGAGTCAGATAGCGAGGAACGAGAGGAAAGTCAGCCAGGCCGGTTCGGTAATGGTGCGGGTAATGCAGGTACACGAGGAGAAACCGAAGGCGTGATGCGTCTAGCCGGGTCGGTAACGTTCTGACAGCGAGGTACAAAAGAGAGATCCAAAGAGTAGTCAAGGCAATCCGGGTCACAAGGGTCACAGGCAAACGGCAAATAAGCAGGAGACAGGCAACGGTCAGGAAACACAAGAGTACACTAGAAACGCTAGAGGACAGGAGGACCTGAAACTCTGGCACTGGAGGTGGGATCATGGGAGCCTTAAATACTTCTGATGCCCAATCAGTTTCAGCGCTGCAGCGCTGTCATCATATTAGCGCCGTAGCGCTTCCTGAAAGCAGCGTCCCGTTGCCTAGCAACGGGAACACTTATAGAGCTGTAGCTGGGTGGCCAAGCATGGTGGAAGTGATGCGGCTGGTTGCTAGGCAACCAGACGCACCGAGCAGGACAGAGGGACCTCCGTCCCAATCTACAGGCGGCGCCTGACAGTATGCCCTCCTCTTCCTCCTCCTCCCCTTGATTGGAGAAATCTTTTGAGTAGCAGAGGAGCATGAAGGTTTGGTTTGTCCACCCAAGATCTCTCTTCGGGACCGAATCCCTTCCAGTGAACAAGGAACTGTTGACGACCATAGCGGATACGAACATCCAGGATTTGGCTGATCTCAAATTCTGTTCCAGAGGAGGTTTGAACTGGAGGAGGTCGAGATGGAGGTACAAAGAACCTGTTAAGCACCAATAGTCGGAGTAGGGACACATGAAAGGTATTATGACATCGTAAGGAAGCAGGTAGCTTTAGCTTGACACACACAGGATTAATAACTTGTGAGATGATGTAGGGACCAATAAAACGTGGAGCCATTTTCATAGATGGTACTTTGAGTTTTAAATCTTTAGTGGAAAGCCATACTTGATCCCCTACCTTCAATAAAGGAGTAGCTCTTCGGTGGCGATCTGCAAAGGTCTTATGGTGCTGTGATGCTTTTTGCAGAGCTGCTTTGGTTGTGGCCCAAATGAGAGAGAATTCTCAATAAAGTGAGTCCACAGCCGGAACTGAGGAGGAAGAATTTGGAAACGGGTCTGGAATAATAGGATGCATCCCGGTCACAATAAAGAATGGAGAAAACCCGGTAGATTCATGGACATGGTGATTGTGTGAGAACTCTGCCCAGGGAAGGAATTGTGACCATCTGCTTTGATTATCAGCGGTAAAGCAACGAAGAAAAGTCTCTAAATCCTGGTTGATCCGCTCAGTCTGACCATTGGTCTGGGGGTGATACCCCGATGAGAATTTTAACTCCGTACCCAGTTTTTTACAGAAGGCCCTCCAGAAGCGGGAGATGAATTGAACTCCACTGTCAGAGATGATTTCTTTTGGGCAACCATGAAGTCTGAAGATCTCTTTGATAAATGTGTCGGCTAAGTGACTGGCCGAAGGTAGACCTGAAAGAGGAATGAAGTGCACCATTTTAGAGAATCGATCAATGACGACCCAGATGGTATTGAATCCTGAACTGCAGGGAAGGTCAGTAATAAAATCCATGGCTATACTCTCCCAGGGAGCATCAGGCGTAGGCAGGGGTTGGAGCAAACCAGCAGGGACCTTCCTGGAAGTTTTGTGTTGGGCACAAATGGTACATGCTGCAATAAAGTCCCGTACATCAGCACGTATAGTAGGCCACCAGAAACGACGACAGAGAAGGAATGTGGTCTTCTTTATGCCAGCGTGACCCGTGATACAGGACGAATGGGCCCATCGCAATACCTTGAGTCGTAATTGTGGTTCCACAAATGATCGTCCTGTGGGAGGAGCATCCTTAACAGTATTGGTAATCGCAACGATGTTAGAAGGCTCAATAATGCATTGCTGAATCGATGGATTCAGGTGATCTGTATCATCAAAAGAACGGGATAGAGCGTCTGCCCGCCCATTTTTAGCACCTGGACAGAAGGTAAGAATCATATTGAAGCGAGCAAAGAATGATGCCCAACGGGTCTGCCGAGGATTCAAACAGCAAGCTTCACGAATGAATGTCAAATTTCGGTGATCTGTGAATATGGTAACAGGAAATAAAGCGCCCTCTAATAAGTGTCGCCACTCCTCCAAAGCTGCTTTGATAGCAAGAAGCTCTTTGTCTCCGATTCCATAATTAATCTCGTTAGGAAGAAATCGTCTGGAGAAGAACCCGCATGGAGAATGGGTACCTGAAGGTGTCTTTTGGAATAACACGGCTCCAATGCCTATTAAAGAGGCGTCTACTTCCACAAAGAAGGGTCGCTGTTGATCCGGCTGGGAGAGAACAGAGGCCGAGGAAAAGGCTTTTATCAAAGTAGTAAAGGCAGAAACAGCCTCTGGAGACCATATTTTTGGATTGGCAGATCTCCTAGTTAATGCTGTGATTGGAGCAATAATGGAAGAGAAATCTTGGATGAACTGCCGATAATAATTGGCGAATCCGATGAATCTTTGGATACCTTTAAGGCCCTGCGGTTGAGGCCAATTCAAGATGAACGACACCTTGGTGGGATCCATCTGTAACCCAGAACCGGACACAATAAACCCAAGGAAAGACACTTGGAGAGCTTCAAAGGCACATTTTTCCAATTTGCAATAGAGATGGTATTTGCGCAGTCTTCGTAAGACCTCCTTTACTTGTTCTTGATGAGAACTCATGTCTTTTAAAAACACTAGAATGTCGTCTAAATAGACAACTACGGATGTGTACAACAGATCTTGAAAGATGTCATTAACGAAAGTCTGGAAGATGGCAGGGGCATTGCAAAGGCCGAAGGGCATTACCAGGTATTCAAAATGACCATCCCTCGTATTGAAGGTGGTCTTCCACTCGTCACCCTTCTTTATACGAATGAGGTTGTAGGCCCCTCCTAGGTCTTATTTAGTAAACACTTGAGCCCCGCTGATCCTGTCAAATAGATCGGAGATAAGAGGTAACGGGTACCGATTCTTGATGGTAATACGATTTAGGGGTCTATAGTCAATGCACGGGCGCAGAGACCCATCTTTTTCTTGACAAAGAAGAATCCAGCCCCAGCAGGAGAGGTAGACTTGCGAATAAACCCACGTTCCAGATTCTCCTTGATATATTGAGACATTGCAAAGGTCTCTGGGCGAGAAAGAGGATAAGTTCGCCCCTTGGGTATAGGTTGATTGGGAAGCAAGGTAATGGAGCAGTCCCAGGGCCGATGGGGAGGTAACAACTCGGCCTCAGTCTTACTAAATACATCTTGAAACTCTGCGTATGCTGCTGGAAGGCCTGATTCCGTAACAGTGGACTGAGCAATAACTTGGGAACCGGGAGGCAGAACACTAGATATACATCTATGATGACATCCTGTACCCCAACGGGTAACCTGAGCCTGATCCCAATCCATCTGTGGAGAGTGTCTTTGTAGCCACGGAAGCCCCAAGATAAGGGGATTAATGGATCTTGGCAACACCAACAACTGAATCATCTCGCTATGGAGGGCTCCTCCCATTAACCGAATGGGTGAGGTGATGGAGGAGATGGAGCCACTGTTGACACGGTTCCCATCCACTGCCGTTAACGATAATGATTGAGGCAAGGTGAGGGTTGGAATTTGAAGCCCAGCAACGAGAGTAGCAGAAATGAAGTTCCCGGAGGAGCCGGAATCCACAAAGGCAATGGTGGAGAAGGGACCTCTAGGGGTGCTCAGGGTGACTGCCATAAGAAGCTCAGGGGTGTGGTTAGAGTAGGGAGCAACTGTGGATACTCCTAAACCGGCCTCCCTGCTACCGTTTAGGGTTACGGGTTTCCCGGTCTCTTAGGACAGACCTTAAGGACATGTCTGGAATCGCCACAGTAAAGGCAGAGACGTTGCCTGAAACGCCTCTCTCTTTCTTCTGGGGATAGGCGAGAACGTCCTACTTGCATGGGTTCGTCCATAGGCAAAACTGGGTTTTGAAATTGAGGAGCCAGACGAGGAACAACCCACTTAGAGACAGGACGTTCTTGGGTGCGTTCTTGATAACGTAGGTCTACTTTGATACATAGCGCAATTATGGTATCAAAGTCAGAGGGAAGATCCCGAGAAACGAGTTCGTCTTTAATACGGTCGATTAGACCTTGCTAAAAAGTTGTGACCAGCGCCTAGTTGTTCCATTTCAGCTCTGACGCTAAGGTCCGGAACTGGATGGCATATTGCCCGACAAGTTGCCTTGACGCAGGTTCAGCAAGCTGGTGGCAGCAGAGGCTACTCTCCCAGGGTCATCGAAGACTCTCCTGAAAGCTTCAATAAAGGAGGCGGTGTTATTAAGAAGAGGGTCTCCAGTCTCCCACAAAGGCGAAGCCCATGCTAGTGCTTGACCGCTCAGGAGGGAGATCATGAATGCCACCTTCATACGCTCTGAAGGAAATGCTCCTGCATTGCACTCAAACTGGATGGAGCACTGGTTCAAGAAACCCCTGCATTTTTTGGGATCTCCGTCGTATTTTTCAGGCGCGGGGATACGCATGCCTGAGGTTGCTGTAGATACGGTAACCACACTAGAGGACGCCACTGAGGAGGAGGTAATGGCTGGAGTAGCAGGCAGAGAGCCATGTAAAGCATCGAAACGTGTAGCGATACCTTGAATACATTGTAGGAGATGTGCTTGGGCTGCTTCTTGCTGTTCTACACGCTGAGCCAAATGAATGAGAAGGTCCTGGGCTGAGGGTTCACCAGTTCCTTCGGTAGACATGGCCAGAGTTTACTGTCATGACTAGTATAGCGTACCTGCTATCGTTGGCACTACTCGGAGGAATGTGCGGGGTCTAACGTGCCCCTGGTATTCACCAGGGACCCCCGCAAGAAGGTATGGACTCAGCTGCAGGGAACACACAGGTCACGGTCCTTCCATGAGTCAGATAGCGAGGAACGAGAGGAAAGTCAGCCAGGCCGGTTCAGTAATGGTGCGGGTTATGCAGGTACACGAGGAGAAACCGAAGGCGTGATGCGTCTAGCCGGGTCGGTAACGTTCTGACAGCGAGGTACAAAAGGGAGACTTAAAGAGTAGTCAAGGCAATCCGGGTCACAAGGGTCACAGGCAAACGGCAAATAAGCAGGAGACAGGCAACGGTCAGGAAACACAAGAGTACACTAGAAACGCTGGAGGACAGGAGGACCTGAAACTTTGGCACTGGAGGTGGGACCATGGGAGCCTTAAATACTTCTGATACCCAATCAGTTTCAGCGCTGCAGCTCTGTCATCAAAATTAGCGCCGAAAGCAGCGTCCCGTTGCCTAGCAACGGGAACGCTTACAGAGCTGTAGCTGGGTGGCCGAGCATGGTGGAAGTGACGCGTCTGGTTGCTAGGCAACCAGACGCGCAGAGCAGGACAGCGGGACCTCCGTCCTGACCTACAGGCGGCGCCTGACAGTATTATGCCACTTTGTTGGGGGAAGGTCAGTGATGTAGTCCATAGATAAATGACTTCAAGATTTATCCGGGATAGGTAAAGGTAATAAAGGACCAGCAGGCTCCGAGGAGGCACTAAATGCTGAGCACACACAGTTCAAGCACATATGAAATATTTAACATCTTGTTGAAATGTAGACCACCAATAGCTCCTGGAAATTAATTCTATGTTTTTTTTTGTTGCCGACGTGCCTAGAAAAATGTGAACTATGAGCCCAATTAAGAAGTTTGGTGGCACAAAGATTATGTGGAATAAATGTCTTGCCGGCAGGAGTTTTAGAGACATCAAGGGTTGTGGTGGCTTCAAAGCAACTGGGCTCTAATATAGGTTTTGGTCTAGGACTAGATTCTTTGTCTGAAGGAAAAAAGAAGTGAGATAGAGCATCCGCCTTACTTTTCCTGGAACTTGGTCTGATGGTAATATGTTGGTGGAAGCGAGAAAAAAAGAGAGACCATTTAGCCTGATGTGGGATAAGGCGTTGAGCAGTTTGCAGATAAAGTAAGTTCTTGTGGTCAGGAAAAAAAATTACAAGAAATATTGCTCCCGCCAGAAGGTGTCTCCATTCTTCTAAGGCAAATTTCATAGCCAGGAGTTCTTTGTCCCCTATGCAGTAATTCCTCTGTACCACAGAAAATTTCCAGGAATAGAATCCACAAGGGTGAAGTTTCCCTCTTTGGGATACAACTGCAAAGGAGGAGGCATCAACCTCCAAGAAAAAAGGTTGGGAGGTGTCCGGTTGCCTGAGGATTGATGCAAAAAGGAAAGCTTGCTTGAGCTTAATAAGTGCTTGGGCAGCATCCGGTGGGCACATTCTGGGATAAGCGGATTTGCGGGTTAGTGCACAGATAGGAGCTACTATGGTGGAGAAACCCTGGATAAACTGCTGATAGTAGTTAACAAATCCTAAGAAACAATGGATTGCCTTGAGTCCAGTTGATTAAAGCCATTCCTTAATAGCTTTAACCATCTTGTGATCCATTTTGAGGGCAGTACTAGAAATTATGTAGCCAAGGAAAAGCACAGAGGTCTGTTCAAAAAAATTGGAACAGAACTTGCTTAACATGCCTGCGATGGGAATTCACGCCTAGAGAAAATATTAAGCTGCCATCCAAATATATGTCAACAAATTGATATAATAAGTATCTGAAAATCTCATTGATAAAGTTGTGGAAAACTGCCAGGGCATTACAAAGGTCAAATGACATCCCTTGGTACTTATGGTGGCCATCTCTAGTGTTGAAGGTTGCTTTCCATTCATCACCCCACCTAATACGAATGAGGTTGTATGCATAACAGAGATTATTCAGTTTGTTGAAAAAGTGGCACCCTTAATTTGGTCGAATAATTCAGAGATGAGTGGAAGAGGGTACTTATTCTTGATGGTGATATTAATGAGACTACAATAGTCAATGCAAGAACAGAGACTTCCGTCTTTCTTCTTTACAAAGAAAACACTCCAGCGGGTGAAGAGAACTTTTGTATGAACCCCCTTTCCAGATTTCCTTGGATATACTCTGCCATAGCTTGGGACTCAGTCAAGGATAAAGGGTAGACACGACCTCTGGGTGGTGTCTTGCAAGGTAGGAGATTGATGGGGCAATCCCCCTTCCTATGAGGAAGTAGTGTCTAAGCTTTTTCCTTAAAGAAAATATCCGAAAAGGACAATTATTGAAGGAGGAAGAATAACCTTCATGTCAGAAGAACACACAAACATAGACCGGCTGGGAAACACCTTTTGTAAAGATTTAAGGTTGCATTTCGATCCCCAGGAAAGGACCTAACCAGAATACGAGTCCAGCACCGAGTCATGCAATTGTAATCATGGTAGACCTAAGATTAGGGGAGTGATAGCTTTGGAAACAACATAAAAAGAGATATGCTCCTGATGTAAAACACCAGTTTGCATAAGAACGGATAGGGTTCAGTGGCAAACAGTACCCTCTGACACCTTATTACCATCTATGGTGATAAAGGAGATGGTACTTGACAGCGTTGGAAATCGTTTTCACGATTACCAGAAATCCAACAACAAGGAGGCCTACAAGTAAAACCCAAATGTAGCAAAATCCAATTTCAATTTACACAGACTTACCTTAAAACTGACGGTGCAGATCTACGATGGTACCAGCAGGCTGAACGCAAGTTATTCCGAATGGACAGGTGACCGGCAGTACATTTTGACGACATTGCAACCTGTATCAATGTTAATTTAAAACAGCAATGTAGGGACTGCGCAGGTTAATTATTTAAACACTTAACCCGACATTGCCACACACCCACCCACACACCTTTAGACAATAGCTAGTCAAAACACAGACATAATGGCTTGTATATTTATACAACAGGAAATTGACTGCAAAGTATTTTATGAAAAGAAATTTGTTGAGTTTGTATAAATACACTGTTTATTGTTTTATAATATATACATACATTTTACAATTAGAATGTTAATAATACAACACGTTTTAAATGAAACTATATTTTGTGCTTAGTTTTTCTTGAAGATATGAGCATAAGTTATTATATGAATATTGGTCCTGTGGATTTAAGAGAAAATAAGAATAATATTTCTTAGGTTAAATCAGAATTACCTTTGTGAGGTTGACGGTAATAGTCATAATAGTCGGTATGAAATGGTCGTCCATACATTTGCCAGAATAATAGGGAGATTAAAACCACAGACACCCTAGAAACCTTTTTACTAGGGGCTTACAATTTAATTTAAATTCGTGATGGGGATGAATGTAAGACTGCTTTTAACACTCATGACGCGCACTACGAGTACAATGCCATGCCATTCGGATTGAGTAATGCCCCAGCGGTATTCCAGCATTATGTCAATGAAATTTTCCGTGACCTCCTCTACAAAACAGTTGTTGTCTACCTGGATGACATTCCTATCTTTTCCAATAATCTGGAATCACATCGTGCCCATGTCAAAGAGGTTCTTTCACGACTCTGTACCAACCGGCTCTTTTGTAAATTGGAGACATGCACCTTTGAAGTAATATCCATCTCCTTTTTATGTTACATTATTTCTGCTACTGACTTACAGATGGACCCAGAGAAGCTCAAGGTGATTCTCAACTGGACTCTTCCAACCACTCTCAAGGCAGTTCAATGCTTTCCGAGTTTTGCGAACTATTACAGGAAATTCATTAGAAATTTCTCCACTCGTGGCTTACCAAAAAGGGTACGATCCCTACAATTGGTCTGAAGAAGCTAAAGCAGCATTCCACTGCATCAAACAACTTTTTATTTCTGCTCCAGTTCTTCGCTAGCCTGATTTATCCCTGCCTTTTATCCTGGAAGGGGATGCCTCTGCAGTAGGTATAGGTAATGTTTTATCCCAGCGTTTTGAAGATGGATATCTTCAACCCTATGGCTATTTTTCTCGCAAACTTCTGCCGCAAGAGAAAAACTACTCTATAGGAGATCAAGAATTATTAACCATTAAATTGGCTTTGGAGATATGGAGACACTCGGCAAGAAATGGGCTCATGCCCTCCAAAACTCCGGACATTCTGGGGTTCAAAATACACTTAAATTTGTCCAAACATGCTATTGGTGGCCTACTCTCAAGCAGGACATCCAAGAATTCATAGGTTTCTGTTCCAGGTGTGCCCAACATAAAATATCTCATCAGACACCTGCCGGCCAATTTCAACCATTATCCATTATTCATCAACCCTGGACTCATCTGTCTATGGACTTCAATGCTGATCTACCAGTTTCTAATGGGTTCAACATCATCTGGGTTGCAGTTGACAGGTTCTCCAAAATGGCCCATTTTATCCCTCTCACTGGACTACCCTCCGCTCCAAAACTGGCTCAATTGTTTATTCATTCTTTTATTTGCAGACTCCATGGCTTGCGTTCAGAAATAATCTCCGATCGTGAGGTCCAGTTCATAGCCAAGTTCTGGCGGTCTTTGTGTTCAGCTCTCCAAGTGCAGCTCAAGTTTTTGTCTGCCTATCACCCCCAAACAAATGGCCAAACTGAAAGGGTGAATCACGATTTAGAAACTTTTCTTCGCATATTTGTCTCATCTTCACAAGACAACTGGAAAGACCATTTACCCTGGGCAGAATTGTCCCACAATAATCAGTACCACTCCTCCTCTGGGTCTACACCCTTTTTTACAGTCTATGGTCTTCATCCTAGAATACCTGAATTCCAGCCTCTTTCTTCTGCCATTGTACCTGCTACTGATAATACTTTACGTGAGTTCACTAAAATATTGAAGGAAGTCCGTTTTTCCCTGTTAAAGACTTCCTCCGATTACAAAAAATTTGCTAATCGCAAACATCAAGCAATACACAGCCTCAAACCAGGGGATCGAGTCTGGCTTTCCACTTGCAACCTGAGGCTTAAGGTACTTTCCATGAATTTTGCCCCTTGCTATATAGGTCCATTTCCCATAGAGCAAGTAATCAATCCAGTAGCTTACAAACTCAAACTTCCTCCATATCTACAAATCCCAAACTCCTTCCACAAAACCTTGTTGAAGCCTTTGGTCTTGAATAGGTTTCATTCTACACTACGAAAGACTCCTAAAGTCGAAACTCTTTGAGTAGTGGAGTATTAAGTGGAAAGGACACTTAATTTATGTATTCGTCATGATCATTTTCAGTATCTTATAGATATGAGGGGTTGCGACCCAGAACAACGAGCCTGAATTAAAGCAGCTGATATATATGCTCCACGCTTGGTCCGTATCTTCCATGCAAAATTTCCTTTGAAGCCCAAGAGCTGTCTAGGGTCCACCCTCAAAAGGGGAGGGTCTGTCACTTACCTCTCTGCTGTCTTTCCAAACTGTCCCTGCGGTCATCAGGCTCTACTGGTTTCAGATCACTCTGCAAGATGCTGCCCACTCTGTCTCCACTTCAGAGATCCCTCCAGGATCAGGGTATGGGCGCTGCCATCTTGGATTTGGTCACATGTTTCCTCTCAGCCACTCAGGGGACAACAGCCTCCAATCCATATTTCCCTCCAGACCAAGTTCCTGGGAGCTGAAATCTTGGATATAGTCACCTGATCCATATCAGCAAGAGTTCTACTTCTGCCCAGCTGACCGCAGTCTCCAATCAGCAATCAACAACTACTATAAAAGGACTTCCTGGAGCCCTTACCTGTTGCCAGTGCAACGTTGCATTTCCAAATGCCAACCTGGTTTCCAGCAGTCTGCAGTCTTTCTATTCTTCCAGCTCAGACAGTGCAGTCTGCATTCCAGCTCCAGTCTGGCTACAGCAATCTGGTTCCATTCTGTCATCCAACATTCTGGTTCCATTTTGGTTCTAGTATTCCGGTTCCATTCTGGTTCCATCATCTAGCATTCCGGTTCTGTTCCGGTTCTGCTTTCCAGCATTCCGGTTTCCAGCATTACAATTCCATTCAGGGTTCAGCAAATCAGTTCCTGCCTGGTCTCCTCTGCTGGTTCATCACCACCTGTTTCTGTCCTTTCATTTAGTTGAACATAATCAGGCCACCTAACTTTGTGTATCTAGTCATCAGCCTAGCTCAAGAGACTCCACCCAGTGTGGGTACAGACAGATCCTCAGGCGTGACAGGTATCCTATATTTAGAAAACAGAGAAGAAGAGCTAAAGTTCCTCCCTGCCCCAGAATCAATGAAGGCTGACACTTGAACTTCCTCCTGAGAGATGATGAGAGACACCGGAGTAGAAAATGTTTGGGAGATATCTATCGAGGAAGAATGACAAGTAGAACCTAACATAGTCTCCATAGTACTACCTAGTTCTGGCGTTTCCCGGTCTCTTGGGGCAGACAGTGAAGTGATCTGGGGCCACACAATAGAGAGTTTTCACGCTCTTCTGGTGTTAATTTGGAGTGACCCAAATGCATAGGCTCTTCAGCGGATGACACCGGGAGCCATGTTTTGGTGTCATGACTGGTGTTGAAGTCAGCAAATTGGATAAAGTCATTTCAATTAAAATCGAGCAAACTTGGTTGTCTTTGTTTGAAAAGATGCGTATGACACGCTATGGCGTGAAAGGGCGTACGCGGCCGCAACACGTGCCACAAACAGTATTTACGGTTTTACATGCATTCGCTCAAACACTCACATTTGTAAAATAGTACACATTAATGGTAGTTGCAGCACATAGTTATTTATGTCGAAATATAGTAGAGTTTATGTGTAATATTATAAGTTATATGCATATCAGTAAAACATATAGTACACGTTGAAGGAATCATGTCATGTGTGGTATCATACTAATTCCCTTCACATTTGCGATTGTCCGGTTCACTCTACGAAGCGAAGGGATCGCAGAGTGCATACGCAAGTTATTAATGTTAAGGAATTATGGACTATTATGATTAGAAATCTTGGCGGGAAGATCAGAACCCATCCCCTGGAGAGATGACCCCTCCTTTATTCCTGAGCTTAAACTAGCCTATGATATGCAACCCCATGGACCCTCCTGAAACCTGGACCAATAGAAGCAAGCCACACCTTTGCATTGTTTTACTGTATTTCTGTTTGCATATAAGCAGCAGCTCATCTAGTGTTCAGTCACTTAGACCACAGACTTCAGGACTGAATGACTGTACACTGGATCCAGAGCGCCTGCGATAAGTAACGGCTGTACTCATTATTATTTTGCTTGAATTATTCTGCTACTTTTTGAGAATAAATATTTGTGCGCTGGAAACACAAAATCGAGATTCGACAATCGTTATTGGATAGCGACAATACGCTCATAACACTGGTTACTCTCTTGAGACCATTCTCTCAGGCAAAGAGCCAATTTGTTACATTGGAATTACAAATTGGGACATGGTTTACAAGCATTTTTGGATTAAAAGCTGCTGACGAAAGAAGAAGAAATCTGATTGGAAAGTATATTGAGGTTTTTGTTATTCTTAATAAAATTATGTGGTATTAATGAGGGTGTTTACTGTATTTGGGTTTTATTATTTTTAATAAAAGTATGTGGTTTTAATGAGGGTGTAGTGGTTTTAATGAGGGTGTAGCGGCCCCCTACACCCTCATTAAAACCACTACACCCTCGTTAAAGCAGCCCCCTCTCTAGGAACTCCCAGCCCAGTGCTGGAGTCCCTAGAGAGGGGGCTGCTCGTTTTTTCGGCAGACCCCACTCCCTAGAGCATTGGTTCCCAAACTTTTGCAGTTCTCGGCACACTTACAGTCTCCATAATTTTTTCAAGACACCCCTCCAAAATAATTACTGAGCAGTCCCATTTTATAAGTAGTTGGGTGAAAAAACTGTAATAAGTATTTAGGTCAGGACAAAAATAATAC
Source organism: Mixophyes fleayi (assembly GCF_038048845.1). Classification (NCBI taxonomy): domain Eukaryota; kingdom Metazoa; phylum Chordata; class Amphibia; order Anura; family Limnodynastidae; genus Mixophyes; species Mixophyes fleayi. Next base: position 379,961,051 of record NC_134402.1, read on the forward strand.
ACATTAATCCAAGGGAAAATAATATTTTTATATTTTTTTTCAATTATATTTCTGTGAAAGAATAATTTACAGCTAACTCACACTGTACCCCCTTCATCTCCACACACTCTGTGCCCTCCTTCATCTCCACACACTCTGTGCCCCTGCATCCACACATTCTGTGCCCCTGTATCCACACTCTGTACCCCTTCATATCCACACACTTTGCATCCTCACACTCTGTGCCCTCTGCATCCACACACTCTGTGCCCCTGCATCCACACACTCTGTGCCCCCTGCGTCCACACACTCTGTGCCCCCTGCATCCACACACTCTGTGCCCTTGTTCATCTTCACACACTCTGTGTCCTCCTTTATCTCCACACACTCTGTGTCCTCCTTCATCTCCACACACTCTGTGCCCCTGCATCCACACACTCTGTGCCCTCCTTCATATTCACACACTCTGTGCCCTCCTTTATATCCACACACTCTGTGCCCCCTTCATTCACTCACTCTGCTCCTCTGCATCCACTCATTCTGCCCCCTCTGCATGCCTGCTCTGCCCCCTCTGCATCCTCGCTCTCTGCATCCTCACTCTGCCCCCTCCATTGCTGTTTCCTATCACCATTCCCCTCCGTTTCTTTACTTACCATACTTGATCTTCTTTCTTCTATTTCATCTGTCTTTTCTTCTGTCTTACCAATTCGGCGGTGCCTGGGACCCAGCATCCTCTCTCCTGCCGCTTGTCACTGAATGTCGGGCGTGATGATGCCATGGCACCCCTGGGAACCGAGGCCCTAGGAAATCCAGCCTAGTGCTGAACAGCCAGGGGTTGGTTGTCATTATGGCAGGTGGTTATGTGAAAATTGGGGGGACCCCACGCAAACTTTTCCCCGATTTTCACACAACCAGCAGTAGGCTTGCAGCACTAGGGTTAATAGTGGTAGGACGGGGGGACCCCACACTTTTTTTTTTAACTTTTATCTGTTTTTAAACTTTTGACAGCTGATGGACCTCCGGCTCTATAGGCAGACAGTGTAACAGTGATGTGTTTACTAATCACACATCTAGGAAACACAGGAGAGTTATTATTATTATTATTAATTTTTATTTATAGGGCGCCACAAAGTATCCTTAGCGCCGTACAAGGACAAACAATGGCACAGTACAAGGTGAAACCGCACAGTACAAGTAACAGTAAGCACTATAACTCTGGGGGCTCAGTCACAGCAAGAAAGAGAGGGAGGAGAAAAGTGAGTACAGGCAGGTAACTATGGCCCAAGAGGGTGGGCACGGATGACAGGTAAAGAGTCACTGAGGGGAGCGGAGAGAAGCGAGAGGAGACAGAGGGCAGAGGGTTGGAGAGGAGGTGAACTGAGTAGCTGGAGAGCGCAGTTAAAAGTGATGGAAACAGGAGGTAGGAGAGCCCTGCTCAAAGGAGCGTACAATCTAAAGGGAGGGGAAGACAGACAGGCACATGGATGAGACGGGAGAGACGGAGACGGAGTCGAGGAAGGGGGAGAAGGGAAGAAGGGATGAGAAAGAGAGAAAGCCGACCAGTGGGAGTTTAGGCATGAGACTGGAAGGCTTTTAGGAAAAGGTGGGTTTTTAGTGTTCGTTTGAAAGAGGACAGATTAGGGGAAGTTCTGATGGAGCGGGGGAGCTTGTTCCAATGGAGGGGAGCGGCGCGGGAGAAGTCTTGAATACGTATGTCAGAGGAGGTAATCAGGGGGGAAGAGAGGCGACGATCGTTGGACGATCGCAGAGGGCGGGAGGGAGTGTGAATAGAGATAAGGTTAGAGATGTAGGGAGCAGTGGAGTTGGCGAGGGCCTTGTAAGTGAGAGTGAGGAGCTTGAAAAGGATTCTTTAGGGGAAGGGGAGCCAGTGAAGGGCTTGGTAGAGTGGGGAGACAGAGGTGGAAGGGCGAGAGAGGAAAATAAGCCTAGCAGCGGCGTTAAGTACAGATCTAAGAGGAGCGAGATGAGAGAGGGGGAGGCCGATAAGGAGAAGGTTGCAGTAGTCCAAGCGGGAGATAATCAGAGAGTGGACGAGAGATTTGGTGGCATCCTGGGAGAGGAAGGGCCGAATGCGGGCAATGTTGCGAAGCTGGAAACGGCAGGATTTGGCGAGAGAGTGAATGTGAGGGGCAAAGGAGAGAGAGGAGTCAAGGATGACACCTAGGCAGCGGAGTTGGGGAACAGGGGAGATAGAGGAGTGGTCAACAGTGATAGAGGGGATTACAGGGGAAGGAGGTACGAGAGGGAGGAAAGACAATGAGTTCAGTTTTAGCAAGATTGAGTTTAAGAAATCTAGAGGACATCCAGGAGGAGATGGCAGAGAGGCATGCGGATACCCTGGAGAGAAGGGAGAGAGATCAGGAGAAGAAAGGTAGAGTTGGGTGTCATCAGCATAAAGGTGGTACTTGAGGCCGAAGGAGCTGATGAGTGCACCCAGAGAAGACGTGTATAGTGAGAATAGTAAGGGTCCAAGGACAGAGCCCTGAGGGACCCCGACTGGAAGGGAGGAAGAGGGGGAGAGAGACTCAGAGGAGGAAACAGAGAAGGAACGGTCAGCAAGGTAAGAGTTGAACCAGGAGAGGACAGTACCGGAGAGGCCAATGGACTGGAGGGTGTGAAGCAGGAGGGGGTGGTCAACGGTGTCAAAGGCCGCTGAGAGGTCGAGGAGAATCAGGAGGGAGTAGTGGCCCATGGCTTTAGCCGAGAGGAGATCATTCATAACTTGAGCCAGGGCAGTTTCAGTGGAATAGAGGGGGCGGAAGCCTGATTGGAGAGGGTCAAGGAGGGAGTGTTCAGAGAGGTAGGTGGAGAGACGGTTGCAGACAAGTCTCTCGAGTATTTTGGAGGCAAAGGGGAGAAGGGAAATGGGGCGGTAATTAGAGAGTGAGGTGGGGTCAAGATTGGGTTTCTTGAGAATGGGTGAGACGAGAGCATGTTTAAAGGCGGAGGGGAAGATGCCGGTGGAGAGTGACAGGTTAAAGAGGTGAGCGAGGTGGGAGCAGGTGCCGGCGGAGAGGGAGCGAAGAAGGTGAGAAGGGATAGGGTCCTGGGGGCAGGTAGAAGGGGGGGAAGAAGAAATGAGAGAGTGGACTTCCTCTCCCGAGGTAGGGCGGAAGGAGAGAAGGAGTTGGTGGCTGGGGGAGAGGGGGGGGAGAGTGGAGGGGGGAGGATGGGCGAGAGGGGGGGAGGCGGAAGGGTTGGTGGAGGAAGAGATTTCAAGTCTGATGGCCGCAATTTTAGAGGAGAAAAAGGAGGCGAAGTCAGTGGCAGAGAGGGAGGAAGGGAGGGGGGGAGGGGGGGAGACAGGAGAGTGTTAAAGGTGGCGAAGAGGCAGTGGGGGTTGAAGGACTGGGAGGAGATGAGGGATTTAAAGAAGGGATTTAAAGGATTTATGAGGGATGAGGGATTTAAAGAAGAGTTAGCTAAAAACAGGAGAGTTAGCTAAACATTGGAGTGTTTAAAAATCGCTGGTCATCTCTGGCGATTTGCTGCGATGTCAGAGTAAAAATCGCAGTTTAATTTATCTGGCAACTTGTGCTGCGATATTAAACCACTGAAAAAATCAGACCTTGATTAGACCATTTACTCCCTGGTGCTGAGACTGGTAAGTGAAAACTAATACGGACGCAGGCTTGTGACACTGGTATAGTGTGGTACACCTGGGTGACTAGACAGCGCGGAGTTGGTTTAATTGGGCCTGATAAACCCTGTATCTTCTACATGGAGTAAATTTTTTTCTGCCAAGGACAGTTTCAATAGTAAGTTGCAAGCTCACTACAGTGAAATTAGGTTATTAAAGATCCTGTCTTCTTAAATTTTGTTTGACTACTTTCAGCAGAATAGGAAAGTGTTGAAATATATTGATCACAAAATGCATCCAATCTTAGGGTTCAAGGAGAATTTTTTTTAAATAATGTCTTACTTGGAGCCGGCGTTGAAATTACCATAATAACTGTATTTAAGCGCACTATTACATGAATAACGGTAATAGTGTGCAGGCCATGTTACTTTTTACAGTAATACGGCCAATTGAATTCCCCCCTAATTGTGTGCTTCATAAAGTGCTTTATGCAACATTGTTACCTTAAAAAAAACATTGACAGGATAGCAATATCATTCAAGTATAAATAGGAAAATCAGTATATCTGACTGTAATAGGGGTATTCAATTGTCAGTGAGTTGGGTTTTTTTTGAGCCTGTTAAGTCATTTTAACACTGCTTTTTATCATTTTCGAGCAGGTTAACTTTACACGTAATTCAATACCATTTTTTAACGCTACGTTTTTTTTCATGAAACGTTCCTATCGCGCTTTAGTAGAAGGGCTATTGAAAGTATAGGGTGTGCTAGAGGCAGCTGCGTTAAAAGCTATTCAATTGTTTTTTAACACAGCAAGTAAAACAGGCAAATATGCTGTTTTATCTCCTTGGGGTCTGTTAAAAATAAAAAAACTCTGAAAAGTATTTAGATCATGTAAAAATGTTGAAAAAAGTTAAACTTATGTTTATCACTAATACCTAACTTGTGTGAGTTGATTTTCTTGTGAAAAAATATTGAAATAAAAAAAACATAAAAAATAAAGTCACTAATTAGTTAGATTTATGTATGTTTTTGGTACAAATATGAATGTAGTAATGTGTTTTGACATGGTATAGATTATTTTATGGAAAAAAATAGTTCAATAAAAAAATATGCTAAAAGTAAGTACTGCAATGTAGATATTATCAATGTGTATCAATGTGTAATGCAATCTAATGTATGGAAATGTATGCAAAACCTTTTTTTGTGTTATACATGACAGCGTTAAAACTCCCCTTCACTCCCCTAAAATTTTTACACAATTTTTAACGCGCGGGGGCAGCGTTCCCTCTTTTTCAATTGAATTGCATGAGTTTCCCGCTGCGCTAACTCAAAACGGGCAAAATCCCGCAGGAGATTTTATTTTGTTAACACTGCGGGGGAAAAAAAAAAAAATCTCGCTAACAAATGAATACCCCCCTAACGCTCAGTGTGTACATTTAGAAACAAATTTGTATATTCTTTCTTTTTTTTTTTAAATACGTGTGTGCCGTTTTTTTCCCTAGTTTGATATATAGATGTTTAGTATATATACACTCACATATATAATTTAAATAAATTTGCTTATTGTGTGTGGATATAGATAGATAGATAGATAGATATAGACATATATATATATATGTGTGTGTATATATATATATATATATATATATATATATATGGATAGATAGATATAAATATAGACATATATATATATATATATATATATATATATATATATATATATATATACCTATATATACACACCACACACATTTCTGATGTGACATTACCAGAAGTTGAAAATACGCACCTCTGATATCAATCATCTGTAAATCCGGCGAAATTATAGATTTTATTCTGGTCACTGACAATATTTGTTACTTATTTTCAATAACATATTTGTTTTTAACCTGAGGGCTGGAATATCCAGGCTAATTATCTAAAGTTTTTCTGACAAACAACTACATAGTTTATTCTATCATTCCTATTTGTAGATCTACAAGGGAAAGACCCAGTCCCCATTGAAGAGGCTGAGAGATCTATATAAAATATTTTTTCCTTTAAAACAAGAAGTCTTGCAGTCATAGAAAAATACATATTTTCTTGGCTGATAAAGTTATCCCAGATTTTAGTGTTCTAACGTGATGGACTTTACCCAGGAGTCTTTTATACAAGCAGATGTCTGCAAAGGAAAGCAATCTGGTTCCTATTCTGTCTAAAATATAAAGAGAAACTCCCCCGCTATAGACAACAGTAATACCATGCATTATTATACTGCGGTGTGGTTTAGATTATTGATTTAGAAATGTGGAACTGTGTAATTAATAATTTACTGAGAAAGAAAATAATATATTTAATGAAATGCACACACCTAACATTTTAATGTTGGGGCTCCACAAAAGTCCAATTGTTCAGTTAGTAAAAAACATTTTCTAGCAAAATATAGCAAAGAATAAGATAAAAACAAATGTGTGACTCACGAAGAACCCTGAAGGTATTATTATGCAGCTCTATATCCAGAAAATTATCAACTGAAAATTGAACAAACTGAACAAAAATATACTTAATATATGGAAATGATTCGCTGCCCAAACAGACCTTAAAATGTGTTAATTAACATACCCTTATTTAATCTTGTCACCAGCACATTTCCATTCTCCTTTAAACATGCGCTCATCTCAGCAAACCATCCTTGATCCAGCATCTCTCTCCAACTACCGCCCTATTTATCTCCTCCCCTTTGCATTCAAACTGCTTGAGCGATTAATGTACAGGCACCTGTCTCACTTTCTCTCCTCTCACTCCATTCTCGACTCTGCAATCCAAATTCCATCCCCAATATTTCACTGAAACAGCTCTCATAAAAGTGATCGATGATCTACTTACTGCAAAGTCTAAGGGTCAATTCTCCATACTCATTTTCCTGGACCTCTCTGCTGCTTTTGACACAGTTGATCACCCTGCTCTCCTACACACTCTTCGCTTCATTGGTTTTCTGTTAGGCTGGCGGGTCTTGTCATAAACTTACAGAACTGGTGGTAGAGGTCTTCACCTATAGCAGCTGCCTTTCCTGTAGAGCTTGATATGCTCACAGGTACAAAGAAGCCCCCAGGACTTAACTCTAATGTAGTGTAAGTTTATGAGCAACACCACAGCGGATGGAAGATGGATGGTATCAGGATGGTAGCGAGTAGTCAGAAGGCGGCCAAGGTCAGGGGGTCTGTAGCAAATAGGAAGGTCGGAGACAGGTAATAAGATCAGGGCAGGCAGAAAACATGAGAATCCAAGAAACAGGTCCAGAGGTCAGGGTAATCAGCAAACAGGCAAGGTCCAATAAAAAGCAAAAGGTTACAATGATAGGTCAATCCAGAGTATCAGCAGCATACACCAGGTACTAAACACAACATGTCAGCAGTTTCTCAAGATACGCTATAACCGGCAGGAAGCCTAAGCCCTTCATGACACGCGCCCGGCTACCCAGTGTTGCTGGGACTCGGTGCTGCTTAGAAATCATCCCGCTCATGGTGACGGTTGACCCGGAGGAAAGAGGAAGTAACATTCCGGCTGTTGCTATGACAGCTGGGACACAACTGGGGGAAGCGAGCCGCGGTTACACCTTCATGACACAATTCTTTTCTGGTTCACTTCTTACCTATCGAACCACTCCTTTAGTGCTGCTACCTCTGGCACATTATCCCCTCCACTTCCACTATCTGATGGGGTCCCACAAGACTCTGTTTTTGACCCTTTACTCTTTTCATTGTAAACTTCTTTTCTTGGGGCACTAATTCGCTCATTCAGCTCAGTGCCACCTCTATGCTGATGACACCCAAATTTATATCTCTTCCCCTGACCTATCTCCTTCTGTACTATCTCGTGTTAACCAACTGTCTTTCTGCTATTTCTACATGGATGTACCAACGCTACCAAAAGTTCCACATATCCAAAACAGAGCTTATTATCTTCCCTCCTGCCAGAACCACAATCTCCCTTCAAATTCTCCTCACTGTCAATACCACCACAATTTTCTCAGTCTCCCAAGCCCGCTGCCTTGGTGCCGCACTTGACTCCACCCTCTGCTTTATTCCTTACATCCAGACTCTCTCCTAATCCGTTTCATTCCACCTTAAAACTTTGACAGAATATGCCTTTTCTTACTCAACATGCTACCAAAACTTTTATTTATTTTCTCAGCATCTACCGTCTTGACTACTGCAACTTCTGCTATCTAGCATTCCCGAAAGCCATATATCCACACTTCAATCCATCCTAAATGCTGCTGCAGGACTGATCTTCCTCTCTCACCTCTCCATATCTACTGCACCACTTTGCAAATCCCTACACTGGCTCCCTGTGTCCTCTGAAATTCATTTCAAATTAATTATCCTAACCTACAAAGCCCTCGACACCACCAACCCTTCATACATCTCAAATCTCATATCAAAATACTCTCCCTCCCACCCCCTTAGATCTATCTCTGGCTTGTGCCTTTTCTCGTCTCTGGTAACCTCTTCTCACTCGCGCCTACAAGACTTCTCCTGTGCTACTCCCCACTTATGGATTTCCCTACCATGCCCAACCAGGCTTTCCCACAACCTTCAAATCTTTAGACATTCTCTAAAAACTCATCTCTTTTTTAAAGTTTACCAGTTTACCTTATCATAGGTAAACCGAGGGGGGGGGGGTTCCTAGTGCCTAGAAACCCCCCTTACAGCCTGGGGTACTGTATGCTTGAGGTGGCTGGACCATGCCCCAGGACCAGCCACTTTGCAGATTGTGTGCAGATTGTTTCTGCCAGCACTGTTCACAGCCATCTCTCCCCAACACGCATTGAAAGCAGCAAGAACAGGTAGGAGAGAGCAGGACAGTCTGTCAACTATCCTGACACACTCAATCAGAACTTTGTCCTGATTGTAGGGACAGTTGGGAGGTATGTCTCGCTGCACATGGCTCTGCTCGAAAAGGGAGAGCTGTATGCCCCTAACAGTAGTGCATGCAGAATTACCCATGTATATGATGGGGATAGGGTTGGAGAGCAGCCAAGCACTGTCTATAATTATAGCCACGCCCCGAAGCATGCTGGCCATGCCCACTGGCGGTGTGGCATGGAAACCCCTCTCTACAAATTCTGCGTTTGCCCGTTTATCGCTGTTTATACTATTCACACTAATACACCTTAATAGCTATCGCACTCTCAACTCTAAGCTACATTCGCTCCTCTTGTTTCAGCTGTGCCCTCTTCCACTTAGAATGTAAGCTTTCTAATGAGCAGGGTCCTCCATAGCCGTTGTTTTGTAGTCTGCATTTATTTTGTCTGCCTTGTATCTCCTTGTTTTATGTATGTCCTGTTTTCCATACTGTATGGCGCTGCAAAGCACAGTGGCGCCTTACAAATCTATAATAATAATAAGAAAATGGAAATTGGGCTCATTAAACACTTGTCTATTATCTTGATATGTCAATATGTAAATTTAATTTTTAATACAAGTTTATTAGAATTTACATATTGTGTACTAGAACCTTTCAGATTTTTTTTTATGCATACTCCAGTTATCCCTTCAACCAATTGTTTCCCAAATCCAATTTTTAAGGACTAAAGCTGGGTACACAGACCAACTTTTTATGCCGAGCGATTTTACATGCGATCGATGTTCCGATCGCTCGCTCCATGGACTGCAAACACAATAGCCTTGTTTAGGACGATAAAGGGAAGAGCGGACATCCCTTTAGCGACTTTTTACAGCCATGTTGTCGTGAGAAATTACTGTAATTTCGTACTCACTGTTGTGGATCGGTCGGAAGTTTATACACACTACACAACGGAAACGAGATTGGAACGAAAATATTAAACGGTACGACCAACCAAATGAGGCGATAATCGTCCATTTGGGCAGACTTTCGACCATCGTGTCACTGCACACACTGACCCGACTTTTGAACGAGCGGTCGTATGTCGGCTGATTTAGCCGATTATTGGACGAAAACAGTGTAGTGTGTACCCAGCTTAACAGTGCATATTTTCCATATCTCCTTGCTGGAGTACAAGTGTATTCATTGCTGATCCTCAGGGCCGGATTAACCATAGGGCTAACTGGGCATCAGCCCAGGGACCTATGGCATCCAGGGGGCCCTTGAAAGTACTCAGCAGCAGTATTGATCGGTCGGGGGCTGGGGCGCCCCCGGCGCGATCAGTGCTGCTGAGCACTTACACTGCGGTCCTTCCCCGGCGTGCTGTAGTCTCCTTACTGAGATCTCGTGAGTCTCACTCTCACGAGATCTCCTCAGTAAAGAGCGTACAGTGCGCCGGAGAAGGAGGTAAGTGCCAGGGGGAAGGCAGGTAGCTCGGATCACAGGGGGGGGGCCCTCCCAGGGGAATGGAGGCCCCCTTAGCCCAGGGGCCTCCATTCCCTTAATCCGGCCCGGTGATCCTAAAAGATGAACAGGCAATACTAATTACACATGTGATCTGGAAAGCATGCAATGTTAGTGCTCCCTGAGGACTGAATTTGGGAAACACTGCTCCAAGCATTAACAGCATTTGCTGTATTTCTGAGACAGACTGCTGCTGCATGTGCCTAATTGGGATCTTCCAAGAGTATGTACCTTTGGGTGATGTGGGTGTTCAGAAACTCATTATAATACACCTTCATTCCTTACCTGGATCTGTGTTCTTTGTATGGGTAAATAATCTCACAGCACATAAAAAAAATACAAATTTCATTATGGGGACGTTTATAGTGCACACTTGTGGCACTATAAGTGTGCAGATGCACTTGAGTCCATGTGCATGCTGCCACTTGTAGTTCTACAAGTGCCAGAATGCAATAACACTCATGTGCTGTCAGTGAATGCTTGCCCTTGTAGGGCCACAAAAGGTTGCACTATGTTTTTACATTTTTACCCTAGTAGCCTGTGTCCAAGCATACCAGGAGAGGCCCAGCTCTAGTCAGCATTTGCTTAGGACTCTATAGGTGAGGGCGCCCGATCACTTTTTGGGATTCTTCCCCTAAACAACTGAACCCAATGCTTAGAAGGCTGGGCTGTTAGGGAATGTAAGGGGACATTTCAAAAAAAATAATAATAATTAAATAATACAAGTGAGCCTGGATGGGTGGCTCCCACCAGGCCTGTAAAGCTTGGCACATTACAGCTCCCTTTCTTGCAAATTTTTAAGAAAGACTTATATGACATTTATACAGCGGCATCTGTCTTTGTCTTGTATATACATGATATGTTTGTTTCCTCAACATATTTGGAAGCTTCCAAAATGAGTCTTTGCATCTCCTTTTCTGTCTTACTCAGAAGACACACAAGACTTCTAGGGAAAACTTTAGCTCTGTTTACCTAAAGAGCAGTATTTAGAAAATGACAGTTCAGCTGGGAAATGCTCCCTCTCTATTGAAGAAATCAAAGTAATTACCAAGGTTCCAAGACCTAACACTGTCCCCCAGATAAGAACCTTTTATGGTTATCTATTGCCACTAGAGCAGTCCGGGTTATGTTTCAAATGTCAAACCCCTTCAAGCATTGATTAATATAAACTCCCCAGAATCTCTCCCCTGGGACACAGAAGCAGAAGTTTTCACATCCATAAAACATGCACTTTCTTCCATACCTGCTACACTACTCTAAATATTTCACTTGTTACTGTCATGAAAAGGAGGGCATTGCTTTAGGGGTACTTATTACATATAACAGTACATCCCTTCATTTGGTAGCCTGTGATTTCCTGCCATGTCTTTGGGCTGTTGCTCCTGCTGCAATTGCTATGGAATCCTCAGCATTTCTTGTTCTCGGTTCACGACTCGCTGAACCTGTTTCACATGTGGTAGCTGCTTTTATGTTAAAAACGAAGACACAACACATACTCCATGCCAGACTGAGCAAATATCACCGTTTTTTCTGTTTTATAAAAAAAAAAAAACATGTCCAGTGTTAAGCCCTACTACCCTTTTAAGATAAACTCTCATCTCATATTTTATGTACATTTACATTAAATCCTGATCTCACAGACCTTGTCTAAAGCTGGGTACACACTACACGGTTTTCGTCCAATAATCGGCTCAATCAGCCGACATACGTCCGCTCGTTTAAAAGTCGGGTCAGTGTGTGTAGTGACACGATGGTCGAAAGTCTGCCCAAATGGACGATTGTCGCCTCATTTGGTTGGTCGTACCATTTAATATTTTCGTTCCAATCTCGTTTCCGCTGTGTAGTGTGTATAAACTTCCGACCGATCCAGAACAGTGAGTACGAAATTACAGTAATTTCTCACGACAACGTGGCTGTAAAAAGTTGCTGAAGGGACATCCGCTCTTCCCTTTATCGTCCTAAACAAGACTAGTGTGTATGCAGTCCATGGACCGAGCGATCGGAACATCGATCGCATGTAAAATTGATCGGCATAAAAAGTTGGTGGAAAATTCTGTAGTGTGTACCTAGCTTTAGAATTGACAAAGTGACACTGGTCGCAGGATATGTTATCTGTTCACAATATAAAGCAATTTAAAATGACCAATTCATTCTGTCTAATCAGCTGAAATTACTGAGTTTGGGCCCTTACAAGAGCATGTGCATTTGGCAAAGAAAAATCTGTTCACATTGATTATCGGTATGCATTTGGTGTAGTAAATGATTTTGAGCAACTATGTATACAAAGGGCCTGATTCATTAAGAAAAGTAAACCAAAAATAAGGAGTAATTTTGCACATTGGCAAAACCATGTTGCCTTGGAGGGGGACGTAAATGTAAAATGTAATGAAATCTTTATATTTGGGGTACGGCGTGTCCTAGATCAACTTTAAATTTTAGTGTAAAAAAAAGCTATCAAGTATTTGTGCGCTACATGAAAAAACAGCCTAATTTATGTGCAAAATAATAAACTAATCTGCACTCCTTTCATTGTAACATGGTTTGTCCAGGAGAAAATATACTCCTTTTTGCCTTACTTTCCTTAATATATCATGCCCAATATGTGTGCCTTACTGCATTTGGGCTACAAATCTAAACAAACATCCTTTATAGAGGCATTACTATAACCTTTTGCTGTTGCAATCATTAAATGTACTGCACACCTTGATGATGTCTCCAAAGGAATTGCCTTGACTGACCCCACCACCAAATCACAGCTGTCTCATATCACACCAAGTAACAGACAGTTGATTTAACTGGAAGAACCACTCTCAACTCTTGCTAAACTCAAAGATGAAGCCCTTGAGTCTGGAAGACTACATGGAGATCTTTTGGTTGTATATTACACTCTGTGACACTCTGCTGATGTCCACTTAGTGGCAACTATAATAGGACAATGCAAATAGGAGGGCGTGAATTAGCACAAAACAATAATACAAATTTATTTGCAGAGCAAAAGCTTAATCATGGTTACCAAAATAATGGTGCAGAAGACGTTATTTATTATAGATATTTACTGCAATTAGTTTATTAATTGTTTTTCTAAAGGTAGGAGTAAGAATATGAAGGAAACTTCTGAAACTGTTACTGTTGGTACCTCAAAATGGATGACGACGGTAGGACTATGAAGGATGTTAGAATATTATCCAGAAGGCTAAAAAAGTTTAGCAATGAAACTATTGTCGAAGTCAGCAAATTGGATAAAGTCATTTCAATTAAAGTCTAGCAAACTTGGTTGTCTTTGTCTGAAAAGATGCGTACGGTATGCATCGACGTACAAGGGCACGCTTCGGCGTGAAAGGGCGTACGCATCCACTGCACGTGGCAGCAACAGTAATTGGTCTTTTACCATACATTCGAACAAACACGCATACTTATAAAATAGTACACATTAATGGTAGTTGCAACACATAGTCAGTTATGTCGAAATATAGTAGTATTTATTTATATATCAGAGTTACATGCATATTAGTGAAATACACGGAACAGGTTGAAGGAATTACATCATGATTGGTATCATAATGAACCTCGTTACATATCCTACTGTTTGGTTCACTCTGCGAGGGAATCGCAGAGTGCATACACAAGTTATGAATAATAGGGAATTATGAACTACTTAAGACTAAGGAATCTTGGCGGGGAGAGCCGAGCATACCCCCTGGAGAGGTGACCCCCTCCTTTGGATTCCTTAGGATGAACCAGCCAATGATTGACAACCCCTTGGACATTCCTGAGACCTGGACCAATAGATGCAAGCTATACCATCTTCATTGTATTACTGTATTTGATTGTGTATATAAGCAGCAGCTTGTGATCCAGTGTGCAGACATCTTGTCCCTAGACTTCAGGATTGAATGACTGCACTGGATCCAGAGCGCCTGCGATAAGTAACGGCTGTATTTATTATTACTTCGCTTGAGCATATTATTCTACAATTTGCGAATAAATCTTTGTGCGTTGGAAACACAACTCGAGGTTCGACAATCGTTATTGGTTAGCGACAATACGCACATAAAAATTTGGGGGCTCGTGAGCTTTGGAGGTTTCGTTGCCGATGATACGCAAGACCAACGGATTTCGGTTCCGCAACAAAGGGTGGAGACGCGTCATATACGGGTAAGAACGCATTGTGTTCAAAACATGAATTTTACTCTGTGTTGTGAAACCGAATGTCCGTTTTGCATTATCTAGGGCACGCTAACTAGAACCTAGGGACAAAAGAGAAAACTGTTTCTTTTTTCTGTCATTGTGCATTTTAACTGTATTGCATTGCTTAGCGTATGTGTATTTCCTGCTGTGCGTACGCGAACTTCCGGTAGATTTGCCACGTGGTTAAACAATCGATTTGATAGTTATATATGCATAGTATAAATCACTTGTGAAAGTCTCTGAAACATTATTACTATTGTTGGGAACATTGTTGATTTTCTGCGCAGAAAACTAAGGTGTATTTGTTTGGTGATTGTATGATTTTGAAGTGAAAGTTGATTTACTGTCAAAAAGACAGGGATATCGGTTGCCGTTTGACGAGGCGGGCTTGCAACCGAGGTAGTATACAAGGCAGGTATACTGGCAACAAAAGCCCTGTTTGAAAAGAGAACAGTTAAAAAGCTTTTGGAAACTTTCTCCCCAAGGGCAATCGCAAGGTTTAGCGATAGTTAGTATTGCTAAGCGGTGAGATCGGACCGCATGGTTTTGCAACCGTGCTGGTGACTTGGGTTGAACGGCTGGAGGAATTACGCTGGTACAAACGGGTAAACTCCGGTACTACCAGTTCAGTAATACTCAACAGAATTTTGAGTATATACAAAAGTTTATTGAAGATTGTTTGTTGGAGGAAGATGACACCTTGACTGATGAGATTAACCAAAAAAATATAGCACAAATTGTCAAACACTTAGCCATCTATTTTCCAGTAGTGGTAAATTGGAGTAAGATTTTCACCATTAAGCAAAAGGATAGTGAAACAGCAGCAGACTATTTTTCTAGGGCACTAGCATCAATGACACACCTTACGGGAGTAACTGACATAAGAGAGGACCCACATCACAGGGAAGTAGCTGTAGGAGTGTTAATGGATGGTCTTAGGGAAAATTTAAAAACCAGAGTACAAACCTCATAACCTAATTGGAGAGGTATCACAGTAGACTCTCTTAGGGAGTCTGCTGTGGAACATGACAAAAATATCTTTAGAAAGAAAGAAGAGAAAGGTGATAGGTTAATGACGGTGAGTATTCAGGCTTTAGAAGGAATACACACACACACAACCACAAACATACCAAGCATACAACCCAAGCAAAAAGGTAATGGTATGTTTTCGCTGTAAGAAAGAGGGACACATAAGGAGATTCTGTCCAGAAGCAAGGAAAGAAACATCAAGGGGGGAATCATATAGGTATCCTCCACGGAGAAACACACATAGGCAAGAGAACACACAGCTACCTGCGCATATTATAGCAGCAAATGCTGCGCGAGAAAATGATAGTCAGCGCTAGGGGTCAGGTCATACCTGTAGTCTACAGCCAGTGAGGTTAACTGAGAGTCAGAGTGAAGAACCAAAAATGATAGTTGACATAGCTGGTAGGAAACAAACTTTTCTTGTAGATACAGGGGCGGCCCGATCTGTGATAACCTCTCCTTTCAATCTACAGGTGACCAGTAAAACTATTCCAGCTATGGGGGTAACGGGAAAAGTGTTACATTATCCTCTAACTAAACCCGCTGAAGTTACTATCGGGCCCCTGCATACTAAGCATTCGTTTCTCTTGGCTGCAGCGGCTCCTACTAACTTGCTAGGGAGAGACTTGTTATGTAAAATGGGATGTGTCATATACTGTACTTCTGATGGTGTGTTCTTAGATATACCGGAGAAGGTCGCACATGAGGTACAGGATATATTGGACACCCCTCAAAGGTTAATGTTACACTCTCCTGTTATAGAACAAAGTCCATCTCAAGTAAAGGGGATGTTGCTGGAAATACCAGGTTCCCTATGGACCAGAGATGGACAGGACACTGGACTGATGGCAAACGTAGCCCCTGTCATGGTCAATCTAAAAAGTGGTAGGATAGCTCCAAAAATCCCACAGTATCCATTAAAACCGGAGGTGGAACTAGGGGTATAGCCTGTTATTGAGAGGCTGTTACAACAAGGGATTTTAATTTGTACAGCCAGTACAGCAAATAGTCCCATTTTCCCTGTGAAGAAGAATGGGGGAGAGGCTATAGATTAGTCCAGGACTTAAGGGGAATTAATAAAGTTGGTGAGAGCCAATTCCCCCTAGTGCCGAATCCAGCTGTCATCCTCATGCAGATTCCACCGTCTGCCAGTCATTTTACCGTCATTGATCTATGTTCTGCTTTCTTCTCAGTCCCTCTTCACCCTGACTGCCAATACCTTTTTGCATTCTCCTACAGGGGAGTGCAATACACATGGACCAGACTACCCCAGGGGTTCATTGACAGCCCCATTATTTTCTCCCAAGCCTTACATGACTGTTTGCAATCCTTTCAACCCCACAATGGGTCTGTTCTAATTCAATATGTGGACGATTTGTTGTTGTGCTCTGATTCTTTTATGTCATGTTTACATGATACTAAATTGTTGTTGCTTCATCTTTCACAAACAGGGCACAAGGTGGCAAAGGATAAATTACAGCCATGTCAGACTAAGGTCAAATACTTAGGACACTGCCTCACTAAGGGGCTAAGACACCTGACAACTGACAGAATTGAGGCCATACAACACATGACTCTGCCGCAGAGCCAGAAGCAGATTCGTACTTTCTTGGGGATGTGTGGATACTGTAGATCCTGGATCCCAGGTTTTTCTATTCTGGCATTACCATTGCAGGAGCTAGTCTCTTCCTCAAAACCAGAACGTGTTGTACACACAGAAGAGTCAGAGCAAGCGTTCTTTAATCTTAAAGATAGTTTGACTAGAGCACCTGCATTGGGAATACCTGATTATGAAAAGCCTTTTGAGCTATTTTGTACAGAAGCTGATGGTTGTGCAGCAGGTGTCCTCGCACAGAAACATGGTGACGCTAGCAGACCGGTAGCATACTACAGTGCACAATTAGACAATGTGGCAAGATCACTCCCAACATGTCTCAGAAGTGTAGCAGCAACGGCTCTTCTGGTGAGTAAGAGCGAGGACGTAGTATTAGGACATAATTCAACTATCTATACACCCCATGCTGTATCAGCTCTGTTAAATTCAGCCCAAACCAGACATGTTTCTTCAGCTAGATTCACAAAGTGGAAACTAGCCCTGATGGCACCCTCAAACATCACCATCAAATGATGTAGCACCTTAAATCCAGCTACATACCTTCCGTATGTGTCTCTAGAGACACAAAGGGTGGGAGGTGAGGAGACCCTGGTTGATGATGAGTTAGGCAAGAATACTGACATGCATGATTGTATGGAATACCTGAATCAGACCTTTACTGCAAGGCCCGACATACGGGACACCCCCTTAGAAAATGTAGATTTTACGTTTTATACAGACGGAAGACAGGAGAGCTATGTACTGGTTACGCTGTTGTAGACGATCAGGATGTGGTAGAAGCTGAACCCCTTGGCCCACCTCACTCAGCCCAGGTGGCGGAACTAGTAGCACTAAGGAGAGCGTGTGAATTGGCAGAGGGTAAATCAGCCAATATATATACTGACTCTAGGTACGCCTTCGGGGCAGTGCACGATTTTGGGGCCCTTTGGCGTCTTAGAAACTTTACGACAGCAGCAGGTACACCAGTGGCACACTCACAACACATAAAAGGACTTCTGACAGCGATACAGTTACCCAGAACAGTAGCCTTCATAAAGTGCAAAGCCCATACCTTTGAAGAAGACCCAGTGTCATTGGGCAACAACAGAGCAGACGAAGCTGCTAAATGGGCAGCAGGGCAACCTATGACTGTATCGACCGAGACTATGGTGGTTTTTCAGACATTAGACATGCAGAAATTAATTGAAATGCAAGATTTGTGTTCCCTGCAGGAAAAGGCGGTCTGGAAGGTGAAGGGATGTGGTCAAGAGTCCTCAGTACTCTGGAGGGATGGACAAGGTAAGCCTGTAGCTCCCCGAACATACTATCCAAGCCTGGCTGAAGCAGCACACGGTCTGACTCACCTGGGTAAAGAAGGTATGTGCAAACTGGTGAGAGCATACTGGTGTGCTCCCGGATTTTCCTCTCAGGCTGGTAAGAAAGCAATGTCATGTCTTACTTGTTTGAGGAAAAATGTTGGGAAAACTATTCCAACTGAGCCATCCCACATCCCTCCTACAGACGGACCTTTTCAGGTAATACAAATTTACTATATCCAATTACCACCGTGCAGGAATTTAAAGTATGTGTTAGTGTGTATTGATGTGTTTTCCGGTTGGGTAGAAGCATATCCGGCAGCCACTAATACTGCTGTGTTCACTGCAAAGAAAATTGTACAAGACTTTGTGTGAAGGTTCGGTATCCCTAGAATCATTGAAAGTGATAGGGGTACCCATTTTACTGGTGATATCTTCCAAAATATGTGTAAACTCATGGGAATTGGTGGCAGACTTCACACCCCTTACCGACCACAAGCCAGTGGTAAGGTGGAGAGAGTAAACGGTACTATAAAGAACAAGCTTAGTAAGAGATAATGGCTGAAACTGGGTTGGCATGGCCTGAGGCTTTGCCTTTGGTCCTCCATAGCATTCGGGCCACTCCTAGACCTCCTCTTAATCTGTCCCCCTTTGAGATACTGTTCGGACGACAACCTCAATTGATCGTGAGTCCACAAGACGACTTGAAGAGTAATAATGAAGTGACTGTACAATATCTTATAAGAATGAGTAGACAGCTAAAACAACAACAACAAAAACTAAAAATGCTGTCATCTGGTATGCCAGAAACGAACTGTCACTTGTGAGCCTGTTCCGGGAGACCTAAAGCCTGCAGTCGAGACACCTGAACCAGAGACGTTGCCTCAGAACTATCTTTCCAGCGATGGAGTGGCGGTTTTTGTTTTTCTTTTGTTCCAGGATTTTCCTTGTTTTTACTCTTTCTAGGACATTCTATTTTTGTGAAAGAGGATGGAGGACGGAGGAGAGTTCTGGGAGTGATACGGATGAAAGGGAGGCAGAAGAAAAGTTAATAGGATACTCAGAGCAGCCCATTATCAAACTTGGTCCAGGGGTTATGAAAAGGTCTGCTAGCTCAGGAACTCGGAGGCAGTGTGAGGGGCTATTGTCTGATGAGTATTGTATCTGCAAGTTCTGCGACTCCCTAGTTGAAGAGAGATGCATCCAACGATGCCAGTCCCCCAGTACTCTGAATATAGGCGGGCATCCTTTGGAGGATTATCACTCCCTGGTGGGTAAGGTGCTAAACCAAACCTAGTGTTGGGTGTGCTCTCACGTGCCGCAAGGGCAGCATAATATAGGACTAGTGCCATTTCCTCTAAACATATCTGAAGTACTCGAATTGAGGGATGGGAGGCCCATAGACGGGAGGTACAACAACACTAGGTCCCCTAGTCTGACGCTTCGACAATACTCCATAGGCAGATCTTTGCTGTGCCTAAACATATCTCATGCAAAGCGCCTGGAGAATTGGGAGGCTGACCTATCAGATCAGACAATGGCTCGCCACACTCATTTTAGAGGGAGACTCACAAGGTCACTACTAGGCAGGAATGTTGATGGAAGTCACAGATTAGGGCGTATAACCAAACATAAGAAGGTATCCATTGGAAAAGTCTCTACAGATAAATGTAAAAATGTCATTAATGCCGACACGTGTCTAGAACAAATGGAGACACTGGGCATGGGTAGTTTTATCAAAACTCTGTGTGATATAATTCATGGGCATACTGTTCCTTATGTTCTCCCTGATGATGTGTATTTTGTTTGTGGGAGGAAAGCTTATTCCTGGGTGACTCCGAGTTCCAAGGGCTTGTGTTTCTTAGCTAAACTGGTTCCTGAAATCATGACTATTACTCATGAAGAAATGGTTGATATTCACAAGACTACATCACCACCATACATACACACATAGTATGAACACCGTGGCAAGAGAAATATGATTCCTGGTGAGGAACCCATAGCTACAAAATTGATTAGTGAAACTGCTGGTTTCCAAGTTATGGTTGCTCTAGATCTCACCAGGACCGCTCGGGGGAACGATAAACTTTAAATATATCCAAGACCTAGCTAAATTAATAGATAATATCACCGAGATGTATGATGACACTTTCAGGTATACTGGAAGGGAGCTACAAGCGTACAAGAAGGAGTTGGTGCAACATAGACTGGTACTAAATTATCTCACCTCTATTACTGGTGGGTACTGTGTGACACTGGCCACCCAGTTCGGTGTCAAACGTTGCACGTACATTACTAAAAATACGGATGACCCTAAAGAGGTTATAGACCGGAAGATGGATGAAATTTTGCAGCTGAAATGGGAATTTCGAAAGAGCCATAATTCTTCGTTATATGAGGTCGGGGAAAAGGTGGCGGGTTGGTTCTCGTGGTTGAACCCTGTGAAATGGTTCTCCGGTCTGGGGGAGTGGGTATAGGAAATGGTTGCTAGTGTAGGTAAGCTCCTTCTCCTTATACTGGGTGTCATCTTAGCAATTGGTTTAGTTGTCAAATGTGTTCCTACTGTGTTGAAGTGTGGAAAACGGTCTCATAGGAGTAACACTGAGAAAGAGACTGAAAGGGTGGTACCAAATACCGAGATCATGGTCTGTGAAGAAGTATTGTATAATCCTGAACTTGAAACGGTGATTGGGTGATAGTTTAGTACACTATCAAAGGGTGGAGCTGTCGAAGTCAGCAAATTGGATAAAGTCATTTCAATTAAAGTCTAGCAAACTTGGTTGTCTTTGTCTGAAAAGATGCGTACGGTACGCATCGACATACAAGGGCACGCTACGGCGTGAAAGGGCGTATGCATCCACTACACGTGGAAGCAACAGTAATTGGTCTTTTACCATACATTCCCCACATAGTTATTTGACCATGTTGAGCAGATTATAAAAATAGAAAAACTCCATCTAGATTATCTCTTTTGTTTGTTGTGAATTAACTCTAGGAACAAAAATATTGTATGGCAACTTGATATTTATTTGTGTGTATTTTTTTATATATATATTTCCTTTTCATTTTTATCAAATTCTGTCTTCTGTGTAGTAAACTGACTGAAGAATCCATATGAAATTGTGTAAAAACAGGCTTAAAAGATGAGAAAGTGGAAGAAATGCCTTGATAGCCATACGTTGTGATGATGACATTGGAAGTTGTTTATGTAAAAAAAATATGTATTTGCCTATGGGATTGTGCATAAGTAGATACATGATTTCATTTATAGAAAATAGAGTATAGGTCTCAAAATTCATGTGTGCTACATGAAAAAACAGTCAGTATTTAACTTATGTGCAAAACAGAATACTAATTTGCACCCCTTGCATTGTAACATGGTTTTGTCCAGGAGACTGAAATAAGAAGTTTCTCAAGTTAAGATCCTTAATGAATCAGGCCCCTAATTCATATAATACAACACAATAATCCCCCCAGTTCAGGCCCCTAATTTATATTATACAACACAATAGTGCCCCCGGTTCATATTATGCCACACAGTAGTACCCCTAATTCATATTATTGAACACGATAGTTCCCCCAGTTCATATTATGCCACACAGTAGTAGTACCCCTAATTCATATTATACAACACAATAGTGTACCCAGTTCATATTATGCCACACAGTAGTACCCCTAATTCATATTATACAACACAATAGTGCCCCCAGTTCTGATTATGCCACACGGTAGTACCACTAATTCATATTATACAACACAATAGTGCCACCAGTTCAAATTATGCTCAATATTTCTTACTTATAAGAATTGGCTAATGTTTTGTTGCCATAGTAAACATTTAGATGATTTTATTGTGTAACATGTTAAGTATTTTTATAAAAAGCCTTATACATGTAAGATATTACATATATTAAACTATAGCCTGAGAAAAGGAATTAAAATAAATTACCTAGTAAGGTCTCAATTTCTGTCTACTTTCTGTGACAGTTTTCACTTTGCTGCATGCTCAGCTAGTTGGCTGTACACTGCACCCTTTTTCTTGCCTGAGGCTGTATGCCATACACTTGTTGTGCGCACAGCCGGGAGCAAGAGGTGGGGATCAGCAAGGGGAGGACTGCGCGGCCACTGGACAAGTACTTAGGTGGCTGCTACCTGGGAAGGAGTAGGCCAACAGGAAGTAGCCATACCGCCAGGGCCAGTGCTAACATGTCTACCGCCCCCCCCTACAAAAAATAAATTTGCTCTCTCCTCTTTTAAAAATTATTTGTTCAATCAATAATTCTTTTTCTTAATACAAATCATATAATAACATTTAACAAAGAGATTAATACAAATAAATACTTTAAACAGGAAACATGAATTGCTATATAATTAATATAAATGAAGAATATGTATTCTTTGTAATAAGATTTACATTTTGTGCAAATTAGTCTGGATGTGCCACCTCATTTATCATTCTGTACCCCCTTCAACATCACACTGTGCCCCTTATGATCCCACTGTGCCTCATCATCACTGTGCCCCCTCTTCATCACTATGCCCTCTTTTCATCACACTGTGCCCCTCCTTCATTCTGCCCCCTCATCACACTGTCCCCTTCACTATCACTGTACCTCTCCACTTCCAATACATTGTACTCCATCACATTGTATGCCCTTCATTGCTGCCCCTTCCGTTCTTTACTTAACTTTCTATGACCTTCTTTTCTTCTCTTCCTGCCTTCTTCTCATTAGTCTTTTCTTCTTCTCTTTCCCTTCTGTCTGTGTCTGACTCCTCTCTGTGCCGCTCCTCACTGTAATGACGTCACACCGACACTATCAGTGAGATGGGAGCAAAGAGGAGCAGGAGGGCACTGCCGCTGGTTTTTTTTGTTTTTTGTGCCTGCAGACAAGCAGGGATGGCAGGCGGAGGGGAGCGCCTCTCAGGGTTGGCGCCTCTCTCAACTTGCTTACCACTGCGTTGCACATTCCACATTTGCCCGATGTCGGGCAAATGTGGAAGTGTGTATGCACTCACGAACAGCAGTGTCACAATCTTTTCAGCAGATGATTATGACAGATGAAGAGCAAAGATCTGCAGGTAAATCGTGTAAACATGTACACATAAATCGGCATGCTCATCGAGACTTTCAGTCGTTGGTAAAATCGTTACAGAATCGAATAGTAATTTTCTGTAGTGTGTACCTGGCTTTACTATCAGATTTGGCTGCTACAGCTTGCTGTAAGCTTTTTCATGGAGAATTTCTCACCATGATATGTGAATCCTTCACTAAATGATTGCTCGCTTCAGTCTTTATTCAGCAGTTGTTAACTACAAAGCATTACAATATAACAACAGTAATCAAAGCTTATCTTTGACTACTGTACAATTATCTTGTTTTCTTTATCAGACCTAACATGGCTATCAAGTGTGTGGTTGGTACTACTGTTAATTCTTCTGAGGCAGTCCTCTGTTCAGAATTTGTACGTTCCTGCGAAATACAGACTATTAGTATAGGAGCTGGGAATTGGCAGGAGATAGACATGTAAATTGTCAGGATAAAAGGAATAGGTCATAACTTCATCCTGTGCAGCAACAGCTATTAGCTGAAGAACGGACTTTCTGATCTTGGATATAGGAGAAGTATGATCAAAGAGCAAAAAGCAACCAAGTTGTTTGCTGGTCACATCCAAAACAAGCCATGGTTCTTATTAGTCGGTTTGCCCTTGAGTCTGCAGGGATCCATGATATACAGGGTAATAGTTTGGGAATGTTAAGATATCCTTTTTGTGACTGAGTTTCCACACATTTGTTTCTCAACCCATGATTCCACTGGGTGATTGGAGGCCTTCATAAGTGTCTGGAAAGTCTGTTTATATGTATCACATGTAATGGCATAGTGGGACAATAGGACTATTTCTCTTCTTCATAACAGAATCTTAGCAACTCATAATTGGTCCTGTTGGTGAGCTTTCAATTAAGACTCAAAGTTCAACATTATTCCACAATATTACGAGACTAACATGTCAAATATTTTAAATTAGACATCAATAACCTTATTACATTCATGTAATGTGGAGTAGAGATCTCAGTTTTAAAATATTGCAGCCACTGATATCACCAAATGCTGATAGTCCCCTCAAATGGCCTGCTCTTGCTTCTCAGTTACAGCAAAGGATTTTCATTAGCTACAGTTCCAGAGTAACAGTCAATAATCTGCTCAACAACACCAACATTCTTCAAAATATTTGGTCCACTAACTTCAAGGCAGTTTGGGTGGTTGACGTAGGAGGTTGCTCAACAGAAACATCTTTGACAGGCAGGGGCAGCTGAGACACCTTGCTCTTCATTCAGTAACTAGGAATATTTTTTCTTTTTCTTGCAGTATGAATTTAGAGCTCTAATCCAACACCAGTACCCCAGTGTGGTCAGGGACAAATCTCCCAGCACCTGTCTCCCAATCGCACTTGGTGCTAGATCCCACCACACCACCAAATGTCACCACAGGTAATCTGTGAACTGAACCACAAGCATGGAGCCAATTCAATCTTCAAGTGGACCAAGAAATTGTTATTAATGGGCTTTATTTTAACAACCTTATGCATGATAAGTATTTTGCAGCATTTACTAATCAAAGAATCCTTAAATAGAGTGGAAGATGTCTTTAACAATAGCCTACTTGATGGAAATTAAGAGCACTTCAGTGGGTAAAATGAATTTCCGACTATAACAAAAATGGTAAATAGGCTGGGTAGTCGCTCTCCTTTTTACTGTTAGTTAGGTGGCATAGTTCTGTATACTATTCAATATATTTTTCCACTAGTTGATTAAACAGCAAATCCAGCGCTGTCAATTCAAGACACTATATATCAATTTATACATTGCATACAAACGCACAATAACCACAAATACTAAATACACGTATCATATACACCTACCACACATAAATTCACATTAATGTTAACCAGTGGGAGCATTTCATCACTTCATAACACTGTAGTTTCCTGGCCAGAAAACTTGAGTGTTCTAAATTGCCCTTCTTAGATTATTATCTATTGTGGTAGAACACAAGTTTTAAAAACAGCTAGGTAAAAAAAACAACTGCTACAATAGTTTAGAGGGTTTTTTCATGTTGACAGTAAAAATGCTGCATGAAATCCTCTGGTTAAGACTGTTAACTGTTGTTAAAAATTTCCCATCTGACATTGTACCAAAGTGTTTTTTTCTGCAACTGTTTAATTTCTTGTGTAACACATGTAGGAGAAATACGGTTACACCATGGTTAGCACTGCCTCCTCACAACACTGGAATCATGGGATCAATTCCAACCTATCTGTGTGGAGTTTGTATATTATCCCCCTGTTTGCGTGGGTTTCCTTCCGCACTCCAAAGACATAGGGGCATATTCAATTGTTTACTTTTTCCGCCGCGGAAAAAGTATTACTGTTATTACGGTAATAATAAGCCGGATTTCATCTCGCAGCTTCCTGAATCGTGAGCTGAAATCCAGCTTCAAAGGTACCGTAATAACGGTATTTACACGCACTATTACCGTCATTACGGTAATAGTGCGCGGGGCGCGTTACTTTAGGTTGTAACGCCAACAATTGAATATGCCCTATAGTGATAGGTTAATTGGCTTTTGACAAAATTAACCCTACTGTGTGTTCATGTGATAGGGAATATAGATGGTAAGCTTTACTGGAGCGAAGACTGATGTTAATGATTAATTACTCTCTGTAGGTGCTGTGCAATATGTATGCGCTATATAAATATCTCTTAATGAAAATTTAACAGGCTCCTATAAAGCACTTTTGGTTGAGTTGTTTTCCTACTGGACCTAAATGTTGCATGCAGCTTTTTAACAGCTATCAGAGCAGAAAATCTCCTTGCGTGATACCACCTAGTCAGATCCCATCTTTTACAAATGTGCTTCTTTTACCTGATGGGGGAATGAAGCACAAGAAAGCTCCAATACAGCTGAACCTAAAATCTAGATTACATAAGTTCAAGTGTGTGTGTGTGTGTGTGTGTGTGTGTGTGTTATCTATACATCTTGCAGCTCTTTTTAATATATTATGTGCATAGCTATATCTTGTTTTAGCAATTTAGATGCATATGTATATATGTATGTATGTATGTATGTATGTATGCATGTATAAGATTGCAAACATGTCCATAAGGCAACCTGTGATTTTCCAGCTGTTTTGAAAGAGGCCAATAGGGCAACCTAGGGTAAGTATTTCTACAAATGCTGGAGACTAAGTTTGCCTCAGGACGGGCTACTATGATTTTGCACACGTGTCAAGCACACAGCCTATAACTACACTACATCCTGTAGTATTCACCCTGTGAACATCGCCAGGCGACGGGTCTGCGATTTGGAGTAACTATTATTTACGTAATTAGTAAATAAGTTACTTCCTCAGCAGACAAATCTAACACAGTGATCCCGTCCACTATTGTTGCACTGTCCCTGCATGACGTCCCTCCTCGCACCCCTTCCCCCCACCACACCATTGTCCTCTCCCTCCGCCCAGCCACTCGACGCCGCTGTTGTCTCAACCAAACCTTAGACGCCATAACGTCACGATGCGCTGGACGAGACCGCATTTGTCACACTCCGTCCCCGCCTCTCAGCTGTGATTGGCTGCGGTTCGTCCTACTGGAGCCTAACGGCAGCTAGCAGGTTAGATACGCTCCCTATCAGACGGAGGAGAGCCCCGCCTGCACCGTCACACCGGCAGCAGCGCTGCGGAGGTTTCACACGGTACCTGTTGTCCCGGGGGGAGACCTGGGGCTAAGAGCAGCAGTCATGGCCGTGGTAATGACCTATTGTCTCTCTTTATAGTGTGTTACATATGTATATCGGATGTACTGGTTCCTTGTCGTCCTCCTACACCTAGTGATTACATTGTGTCACCGTACACTATATATAATACATGTCTATATGTAGTCTTAGGTGACACTTGCTAATACGTACTTAAAATACACCTTCGTGATCTTTCTATACGGTGTTTAAGCAATTCTGCTCACTGCTTCCTGTACATGTAGTCTTAATCGGTGTGTCCTGTATAGTAGTCACGTTTGTCAGTTCCATTCCATTGGCTTCTGTCAATGTCCGTGTATATTATTTTATGTGGCTTAATATGTTTAACTCTTTAGTACTCATGCTTCATAGTTAAAGTTTCCCTATTGTATATTTTACACATTATTAACCTTGCCCGACCTTAGTAGCAAAACCTATCCATAGAAGTGACTTCTTTGGCTGATGGGGTTTATTCTATTTATAACCTTAAATTATTCCATGCTTTAGCTTAAAATATCATGCATGTATTGTAAATATGTAGCTGTATCATATGGTTTATAACTCCCAGAATCTAAATAATATTTCCTAATTCCACAAATACAGTATTTGCAAGTTAAGAGAATTGTGATAGATATGCTGTTAGGGTGTGTTGTGCTTCTTGCATGACATATGTCATGTGTTGATACATTGGTATATTCTGTGTGGAGTTTGTATGTTCTCACGTGTTTGCGTGGGTGGGTTTCCTCCGGGTGCTCCGGTTTCCTCCCACACTCCAAAAACATACTAGTAGGTTAATTGGCTGCTATCAAAAATTGACCCTAGTCTCTCTCTCTATCTGTGTGTGTATGTTAGGGAATTTAGACTGTAAGCTCCAATGGGGCAGGGACTGATGTGAATGAGTTCTCTGTACAGTGCTGCGGAATCAGTGGCGCTATATAAATAAATGATGATGATGGGTAGAAAAGGCTGTGTCCAAATAAAATATGTCATGTAATCGAATAACATTTTTCATGGAAACAACCAAACTATTATTTGTTGCCCTATAGACATGTATAACAAACCAAATGCAGTGTTGGAGTTGTTTAGACTTGTGTATAGAGTGTAATCTGTAACATCTGAGGGTTTTAATTACAGCTTGATTGGAACGAACTAGGAACTGGGTCCATGACTATATAACATCTGGCAAATGATTGATCACTTATTGTTTTTTCTTTTCCTAAAGCTTATTTAAGCATCACTTTATATTGTAAATTAGAGATATGAGAACACAATCACAACTGACAGGCATTCTCTTGATGGGTGTTCAATATTTGAACTTCTTGCTTTTGGAGTTTACTGGACCTTCAGTACAGTCATGAGTGGGTTTTTTTTTAGCATTTTATGAAGCCCACAGGCTGTGCTGTTAAGTAGTTTAAACCTAACATTGTAAGATGAGATACTGCTGTCTTAAGAGATATCTGTGTTTAGCGAAACATGTTAACCATTTTTCTTCTCTTTTTGTCCAGCTTTATGCATATGTGAGCCCATATTTATGCTTCTCCTGAGACAACGGACAGGATCTCATTCATTTCTCCTTTGTGCCTTTCCTGGAAATTTCTTTCTGTTGTTGGAACAGATTTGGTATCAAACCCCCACAAGCTTGTCACAGTAAAGCAACCATGGATCTCAAGACAGCAGTGTTTAATGCTGCTCGTGATGGCAAACTGCGCCTTCTTTCCAAGTTGCTGGAAAACAAGGCCAAAGATGAAGTAGTTATCCTTATGTCGGAGAAAACCAATGGGGCAACACCACTTTTAATGGCAGCCAGATATGGCCACCTAGATATGGTGGATTACCTGTTAGATCAGTGCAGTGCTTCTGTGGAGATTGGTGGATCTGTTAATTTTGATGGCGAGACCATAGAAGGGGCACCGCCACTCTGGGCTGCATCTGCAGCTGGTCACCTTAAAGTGGTTCAGTCGTTATTGGATCACGGAGCTTCCGTCAACAACACAACCCTCACCAACTCCACTCCTTTGCGAGCAGCCTGCTTTGACGGACACCTGGAGATTGTGAAGTATTTAGTAGAGCACAAAGCTGACTTGGAAGTAGCCAACCGTCATGGTCACACTTGTCTGATGATCTCCTGCTATAAAGGTCACAAAGAGATAGCCCAATTCCTGCTTGAGAAAGGAGCAGATGTTAATAGGAAAAGTGTGAAAGGTAAATGTATAATTCAACTCGATATGTGACATCTGTTTCTATTGGGGCTAGAAATAAATGTTGGAAAATCATATTTTGTGCTCCCTGAACATATAATACTATATTTATTATGACATATCTGCTGCTTATAGTAAAGTATCACAAAAACCGAGTGGTATGTTAACATGAGGGGCATTTCAAAGTACAGTAGCCCAATTGAATCCTTTGCATGTTATTTTTGAAATAACTGCATTTCTGAAAGTGCATTGTTCTGCATGTATGCACATAATAAACTGCTTAACTTTTTTGCATTTATGGACTGTAATCTTTTGGTTTGCAGTGTTGGTTCGTATGGTTTACAGTTTGAGTGACATTTGCTGTAATAATATATGTTACACATTTGGACATGTTAAAAATACTATGTATGGAGCAGCTGAGTATAGGTGTTGGTTTCAAGTTTTACCTGATCAGTAGCAGCAGCAGCTCAGTAATGTAGATATAGCCTTGGACCCTCATGTGGTAGCTAGCTACAGTAGCCAGCAGCAGGTTGAAGCATCTATAATGGAAGCATCAGAGCAAGTTGTAATAAGAGATTTATATTTATATGTTTGTAAATACATATATTAAGACTTTTGTGTTTTTATTTCCCAGCTTTGTGTTTTGAGCCTCCTTGAAGCCACCAATTCTACCAGTAACTTATTCCTTGGTGCATTATTTTATTGACACAATCCTCCATTGATTAGCTTCCTTAATTACTGGGGTTAGTGGAAATATTACCGTGCTGGAATGAGACTGACATTTTTAAATATAAGGTTTATTTTATGTGCAAAGATTTATTTTTTTGCCGTTTGTGCAAAATGTTGTAGTGTTTTTAATAGAACATGAAATAGTTTGGTGTATATATAGAATCTACTGCTCTCTAGCCAAAACCTATAATTACAGATTGTCAATTTCTCTTTGGTTGAGTCTGCTTTGTGTCCATAAAAGGGGAGGTGGGAAGGGGGGTCCCAGAACATTTCGTACAAATAAGCAGTTCAGTGACAGATACAATATGTACAAGTTTCATCACAAACATTGCTTAATAAGGACAACAAATACATAATGTTATTCCTATATTATATGGCAGTTATTCCTATATTATATGGCTCTTTATATCTACTTCCCACATGTTTACAAGCTTGTCACAAATACCTTCTAGTGTTTTTGTCTTTTTTAGTAATGACCTTTTAATAGAATCTCTGTAATGGTATATGGCAATACACCAAACCTTCTAACCCTCAATAAATTTTGACCTCTGCCCTTTGTACCCTTCTAGATTAAAATGAGTGTACCATCATTCATCTAGTTAGCTCTATATTTCATCGCTCTTGCCTGTATTACATGTTCATTTTTTATTCACTTGCTTAAATACTCTTTTACGAAAACTTGTGATCACTTACTGTTTCTATTTTGCGCACAAGGGCACCTAAGTGTCAAACAAACACATTTAAGCACAACCCACTTCCCATTCCTTGGAAATGCCTGTGAAATCCACCCACTCCTACAGTTGCGGGTTTGCAAAAAATGTGGTAAATGCGCACAGCAAAAACGGGGCAAACATTGAGTTCTTTGCTTTAAGACTACCCACGTCCTTTCCCTCATTAATTAGATCTTTTTAGTTTTTCTCCTGCTCCATTTGGCCTCATTATGTCACATTCAATGAAGGGGTATTGTGATTGTCTTTATGACTTTTGTGTATTTTAAATGTTTCTGTGTATATATAGTATTTTAGAATACTACATATAGTATTCTCTTTGTCACTAGGGTCACTGTTCTATTGCAGAGAAATACAATTATTAATAAGTGGTGAAGTTGTCCAAGTCTCCAACCAGAGACTTGGACAGCTCATCATGCAGCAGGTGCACACAAAGGGCTCAGCCTGTGCAGAATTGTCACTCCTACCATGCTGGCCAGACTTAATGGTCACATCAGTCACTGTTGGGAACACAAAATAAATGTATTTGGTGATTGTTTAATGACTGCAGGAAACTATTCTACTACAAGGGAAGAACTAAGGATCTACACTTGGTGGTTGGCCTTGTATGCTAAAAGTGTGTATCTGCGAAATTGGTTACTATGCTTGGCTTTCACCAATTAAGGTTGAGCATGTAAATACATTTTCTTTCTTGACATATATGTGGTTTTGGAATATATAACACCATAGCATTGGATGCTATACCTGTTTTTCACTAGTGTAAAGGTGAGCATATTCGGACACTATCTCCCTTTATTTGGTCCTCTGCGCTGTCAGATATTTGTATTCATTACTTGAGAACTTGGAAAGACTTTGGGGAGCTTCCACACAAACCTTTTTTTTTTTTTTTAATTTGAACGCAAAAGAACAGTGCCTAATAATGATCCTACAGAAATCAATAGGCTAATTTTCGTGTATGTTAAATGTTGCTTTTGGACGATGACTGCTATTGGCCCCCAGTGGTGCAGTAACTCATACAGCCTGGTACATCTGAATCCTTGCCCAATTAGGCCACCCATCTGTGTAGTAAATTTGGAAGATTGCAGCCTACTTGTTTTTTATGAGCAAATGTATAGCGTGATACAGCGGTAGCTTGTGATGTGTTTATGAAATTGTTCATTTATAGAGACCGTTCCACTATGTACAAATTATAATTATGTTTTACAGTCTTGTCCATGCCCAGTCAAACATTGAAAAAGCCTCCCTGTCCCCACAACCTTGGCTTTGCATGGCACCATTCCCTGTCTATAGAGTACAGGAGGGAAGTGCACTGTCTGACAGGAGATCTTAATCATATGGCAGATCACCTAAAGATGGTGATAGCTGCTTATGGAGACGCTGCTTCTTTGGCAGGATGGCTTCTGACTAAAGCCTTGCACAGACAGGGTTGTAGTGGTGGGAGTTGGGGACTCGTTCACAAATGGCATTTAAAAAATGAAGATAATACATAACTGACGTGAATAACTGTATTATAGACAATTGGCTCCACTAGTCATCAAAGAGTAATATTTCCAACTTTGGTGACAATCCTTATATATTTTCTCTCCATCCTTATCTCTGAAATGATACTACATAAAATACACATCTCCACCCCCTATTATAGCTAGAAATATTTATTTTAGGATGATTCTGTGATGGACCCTTGATAATCTAATTGTATATTCATGGCAATTTGATAAGGGTTGATAAAGCAGCCAGCCAAAGCAATTAGACTACTATGAGGCAAATACAGCCTTTCCCAATGCTGCCCATCCACCAAGTATAAGATTCTAGCCTACAACACAACCTATACTGCTTGCCTGCAAGTCTTGTGCCAAGTTACTGATAATTTGACATCGTTCAAATTTTTCCCACTACACAGAAGGCACACATATGTAAATCTAGGCTTGAATTATATCTATACACTGCATACATGGTGGGTTTATATTTTGAAGGTTGTCTGCTTGAAATATATTTATCCACAAACACTGATTTAGTTATAGTTTTCATTTTTTTCTTTTCTTTCGAGAGTAAAGGTAGCATTAGGCCTCTCTTTCTCTACCCACATCCTGGTTTCCTTCACCCCTGTCTCTTTATTCAGTTCCTACATCCCCTCTCCCCTATAGTTGTTCACTTGCCTAAGCCCCAGCAGGGGGCACCGCTCCTCTTGGCTCTTCTTTAATGGAGGAGTCGTGAAGCTATGATGTCACGCCTTAAGGAGGTTGTGGGATGGAGAATAGACACTGTATTGGTCGCATCCAACGGATTGTGCTGCCGGGTGCAGTTAAGTGTAGAGCTCAGCTCCCTGTATATTGGTGTCCAGAGACAGAACCAGCACCCTCTTCATCCCTGTGCCCTGGGCAGCCAGGGTCCAGTGGGCCCCCAAGAAACAAGGGTGCCTGGGGCACTTACCCACTGGGCCCCCCTTAATCCAGCTCTGGCTGACGGCTTTGCTTTCTCTCGTTTAAACAAAGACAATTCATATTAAATTAGATATAATTTAACACAATGTTAATCTGCTCCCGGGGACAACTCTTTGCTGCTCTTTTTCCCAAGACTTATCTGTTGTTGGTGCTCATGCTGAAAGGGGGAAGGGTACACTTAAGTGGGAAGATGGATCCGCAGCAGCAGTCAAGAGATGTGGCTTGTGTTTGTCCTCCCGTTTTATATGACAATAGTGGTAGACTATACACTAACAACTTTTTATCCTTTAAACTTTGTGTGAATGACTGGTGCACTTTAAGAACTTTTGCAATGGATGTCCCTCTCATGGCACTGCAGGAAGAAATCTACAATACAGTATCATTTCAGTATTGCCCACTTTTAATTTCTTTAACAGGCAAACCAAAGCAAGGGGTGAAATGTGAACAGCTTTACTGAAATCTAGTGTCCTATCATGAACCAATATGACCATCTGGCACTGTTAACTGTAGTTTGTATGTCACCTTTTATTTCAAGCTTGTATTTCCAATATGCGACTATCCATATTTGATGTTTTTATAGCTGCCTTTGTACTTCAGTTAGTGATGGAATACGACACATGATCTAAAGCTAGGGTGGGTACAGTACAGTACAAAATCGAGTAGCTAGCAGTATATTATAGAGAGCCACGGAAA
Organism: Mixophyes fleayi; assembly: GCF_038048845.1. Classification (NCBI taxonomy): domain Eukaryota; kingdom Metazoa; phylum Chordata; class Amphibia; order Anura; family Limnodynastidae; genus Mixophyes; species Mixophyes fleayi. The sequence goes on from NC_134402.1 coordinate 379,994,686, forward strand.
ATGTGGGTTTTTGTTTTTTACATCAATTGAAAAGACTCTCTCCACTAGTGTTTGTTTTGTTGTTTTTTTTCCTGTTTTGTTTTTTTCTTGTTCCTGTGTTTTGAGAGCTCATTGACTGACTACCTTGTCCAGCCCTGATCTACAGGGAATAAGTATTAGACAGCACTTAGTGGAACATTCCAGAAGTTCTCATGTCTCTGCCAAATTTATGTTAGAGACAGTCCAACAGTCAACATTGATGCACTGGATCAAAAATACGCTGACTTGTGTCAGCAGTAGTATGTACTGCAGGGGGTTTTTTGTTTTTTTTTTATCTGTGTTACATAGTGTTACATATCACATCATGCTCAAGTTTTTTTTGCTGCAATTTAAATCTATTCACACATCAAAAGTATGGATAGAAGCTTGGTGCATCATGTAGTTTTAAAATTATTATGTTCATTTCTTTGAATAATTCTTGTGTGTGTGTGTATAATATAGTTTTCACACTGATTCAGAGAAAAGTTTTTTGTTTTTATATGTGAGAGCACATATGACTAAATTCCACTAGGACATTTTTAAATAAAGAAAATGTGTCTGATTATTAAGCACTTACAGCGTGTATTTCAGCTAGCTTTTATTTGAGTAACTGCTACAAAATCATATACTCTCTGGTTCCTGCGGTGTATAAATGCTTATTAATGGGCACCTAGTGATATTGGAAAACTTTCTTCTGAGTCATTTCATTATGATGTGGGCTTTTTACCATAAAGCTGTCTTACTATTTCATGAATTTATCCTGGTCAGTCTGTCATTTCTCCCTCATACCAGTAGCTGTAATATGAAAATGAGTGAATCCTCATTCTCAGTTATTTCTGTGTAAGATATGAAAAGGCTCTGACCACTTACGGAAGAGGATAGAACGGACATGGAGCAGACGTATCTACAAGTGTTCTGTTATTCCTTGATGTATTTTATTTTTGTTATAGGTGTGTGTTTTTTGTTTTGTTTTTATCTATGGCCACCACCCTATTCCCAAGTAAAGCTGGGTACACACTACACTGTTTTCGTCCAATAATCGGCTCAAACAGCCGACATACGACCGCTCGTTCAAAAGTCGGGTCAGTGTGTGCAGTGACACGATGGTCGAAAGTCTGCCCAAATGGACGATTATCGCCTCATTTGGTTGGTCGTACCGTTTAATATTTTCGTTCCAATCTCGTTTCCGCTGTGTAGTGTGTATAAACTTCCGACCGATCCACAACAGTGAGTACGAAATTACAGTCATTGCTCCGGACAACATGGCTGTAAAAAGTCGCTAAAGGGACGTCCGCTCTTCCCTTTATCGTCCTAAACAAGGCTAGTGTGTATGCAGTCCATGGACTGAGCGATAGGAACATCGATCGTATGTAAAATCGATCGGCATAAAAAGTTGGTTGAAATTTCTGTAGTGTGTACCCAGCTTAAGACTATTACTTTGGTGTATCCGTCCACAGACCGAAAGGATCTATGCTGCTAATATGACACACTTGCTTGAAATAGTCAGATTCTGATTTTAAGGTGGGAGTCTCTTTTCAAAGGCTTTTAAACACATACTTATGTGATGTGTAGCAGATAACTGTGCAGCTAAAGATCCAATTTAAAATGGGTGTTTTTTTCTGTTCAGCTGTTTTGTATGCTTTTGTTTACCTGTGGGTATGGGTTTAAAGGGTAATACCCATTTTTAGCAGAACTTGATAAATCATTTTGCATTTATGTCCAACTTGTCTATGTTGTTGAGCTCTGGTGGTTCTCTCAATGTGTCTCGTCGTCGGGGAAGATGTCTTTGTTCCTGTTGTTATCATGTTATCAAAGAGTAAATTCTCTGGATTGCCGATCACATTTATATTTGACTTGTTGAATATTCTTTTAATGTGACTGAATTACTTTAATGTTTGTGGAGGAGGGGTTGTTGTTTTTTTCCCCATCTTTTATGTCAGTATTCAGGTACTGCTAACTAGACTTCTTCATATTATATTAAACTAACCATGGGTAGTTTTCTACTGCCTCCATCTTTGTGATCATTGACTTCCCGGTGCTGAAGTGATCAGATTTCCTTCCCATTGTGCTTGAGGTATTGGAGAAGGTGACCTCATGCTCTGAAAGTAGAAGAGGGTTTTTCACACTATTGATCAGCCCTCTTTAACCAATTAAAAACTGGAGAGTTTTGTTATCTGCATGATGAGACCTGTTTCCCTGGTTTTACAATGCAGTAGTTATAGCATCAATAATGTCTGTTTCACAGTCACACAAGTCTTCTATTATTGGAGATGATTGGGTGTAAGGGATAGGCAGGTCATGCCCTAAGTACAACATTAGAATAAACCTTGTTCCTTTTTTGGGGCCTTACAAAGGAAACAATAGTACACTTTTTATGGTGATGTCTACCAATAGCCTCTTTTGTCTTGTATTATATAAATTTATTATGTGATGAGGAGGGAATGCATGTGTAAACTTGCCTTTATATCCTCTACACACCAGCAGACTGGTTCCTGGGGCATGGAATATAGCAGTGATGTCACAAATGTTTTGCATTGTACCATTTGTCATTTTGAACCTATTCAATCTAACTAAAGTTTCCGATTCCTTTTGAGTGTGTGGTTATAGAAGTGTATATAAAAGGTCCACCTAGCCAGAAGACCATGGAGGACTGACAGCTTTCAGTTTACTATATACAGTAATTTGTTTTCTTTTTCCTCATTGGCTCTTATTTATTAAACTTCACTTATAGTTAGGCGCTGGAGTTACTAATAATGCACACTTTCCAAATCTGGTACTGGTAAAATTCTGTGGATCAAAATGCTGCTTCTCTGAATATTTGGCAATTCAGTGCTTTGCTAAGAAATGGTAATCCTGTCATAGAAATTTACAAGGAAGTAAAGACATAATTTGAAATTAATGTAGGTCAAAGGCTGTTTATTTCTTAACAGTATTTCTACTTCACTTAATATGTTCATCATGTCCTCTTTCCCCATTTTACAGCTGATTTCTGTGTAAGGATGTTCTGTTTGAACGGAGCAGGCAGAGTCTGATTAACAGGCATGCAGACCTCTGTTACAGAAATGCACAGGGTGTACTGATTGATAGTCGGCGGCAGGACCACTTATGTCTCTGCAGTCACTGCTTTTTGACCTGCATCGGATGTTGTTAGGACACTGTCCTAAAGATGTGGGATATGCTTCAGCTTTCTGAAATGTAGTAAGGAGATAACGAGAGTTGCAGTGGAATACATTGATAGTTTGTATCTGAAATTTTACATTTTGGGGTTTAGTGGCCTTTCAGTAGTGCTTTAGGGGAAGCTAATATATGCACTCACTGGTTTTAATCTGTTTAAGATGACCTTCTATAAGGATTGTTATATTTTTTTTTTCTATTTATGTATTGCCCAATATGCTTGGTGGAAGCTGCATATGCTCACCACCATTTCAGTAGACGTACATACTTGTACAGCAGTGTTTCCCACTGCCCAGCACCAGAGGCTGGAAGACTTTTGAATGGAGTCCAGCAGGGATCAGCTCTTTCTGTTTTTGAGTCCTGTTACCTGACAAGGATGTCTTCCTTGCATGGTAACGCCAGCCTTAAAATAACTTCTGGAGAGGCATCTGCATAATCTTCCTGTAGGTTATTTCTGTGGAGTCGGGAGATGGCTGCACCTGTAGATAGCCCTGTCTATTCTCATATACGCACCACTTGACTCCTATTAGGGCTATTTAAAGGCTTTGGAGTAAACTGGAAATTGACACATTACTATGCATAGCTTTGCTAAATCCTATTAATCTGTTGTAAGAGATTTGACAGACCTACCGAGCGATTACATTTTACATACATGTTTTGTCAGATCATTTAAAGTGGCTTTTAAGTCAGAAATAAAACTTTATACTGAAAATTTCATTAGTGCATTAGAACAATGCATTTTGCAAGTGAGAAAAGTTAATTAGGAAGGAGCGGTACTTCAGCTGACAAAAGTCAATCTCCCTATGAGGAACACAGTGTCAGAACTGGAGGTACTGACTTCAACTACCAAACAGACTATTTTTGGTGTATCCTATTTCATAGAAAAGTAGTGAATTCTCTATAATGAAAGATGTGTTGTAACTGGGTCCCCAATGCAGCTAATCACACCACAGGTAGAGAGTTTGTGTTACCAGCATATATGAGCCCTGTGGCCTATCGCCCATTATAGGGACATTGACCCCAACATCTCAAGAACATTTCCATTAATTCCATTAAATCTAATGCAATCATCTCTGTTCGCTTTACATGCCACTTTATTGCCCCTAAAAAAATCATCTCAAAAGCCCCCAAAAACAAGAAAAGTTAAGAGGCTCATTCTAGTTAAGTGAACATCTAACACTTTGACTGCATACAAGCTAATTTTAATTTCTCCTTTCCCTAGTGTTTGTTTTAAAACGGATTCCCAGAACTGCTGGCATGACTAACACATGCTGCACACATCACACCCATAGAAACTAATGAGTCATTACAAATGCCTTACTTTCTATGTGAGCATTTCTCAAGTAGCGTTTGTATATTCTTCTGGATTTAATCACTTCTCTGAGCTTTGGCATTCTTATGCAAACATGCCATTTTTTTTTAAATACATATTAAAATTCAGTTAAATGGATTTTGTGTTTTTGTTTTTGAAGGTATTTTGTCTATATGATTTGTCTTTCAGTTAATGAATAGCTGACAAAAACATTTGGCAATTAGCTGTCTGTTTCCTAGAATATCTTGCAAGTGGCAGGGGTTAATGGCTGTGAGAAATACTTGGCAAACTTTTATGTAAATAGACAGGGTACTGTACATTAGGTTGTGGGTTAGGTACAGGTTCATTCCTACTCTGGGTGTGTCTGCATATTGAGAACACTGAAAGCTTCTACAGACTGTAAAATCTGTACTCTGCAATAACACAGAATGGTCAAGGTCTGAGTTATGTAATTTGTCTTGTGTAGTGTTTGAAGTGCACATAGCAAGTTGATCATTATTTTCTACCAGACAGAGATTCCAGAAGAAAAATATCTGCTACAGACAAACAATCCTCTCCAAAAGGAGAAGCGTTTTCTGGGTAAAGTCTTCTATAGCCTCACCCACTGGTGTTTTAGAGCAGGACACAAACTTATACTGACATAGAAAATTCATCTGTAGACAGATCTGTTTCAGCCTAGTTTGGCCTCATCAGAGCAAGACTGATTTGTGTAACACAATTTGTGTGAAAAAAAATTTTCACCACGCCCATAGAGGACGCCATATCGCTGCAGTCCTTACTTGGGCCGCTACTCAATATTCATTTGACAGTATATGGCTAGTTCTGATTCCCCCCCTTCCAGCTTCAGTCTGAGCCTCATGCATGCTCAGTTTGTGCAGAGCCAGCTGGTGAATCTGATCTGCTTGGTTGCAAATATGACATACTGGGCATTGTGTTTTCCAATTGGGGAGGGGGCAGAAAGAAAGACATGAGTTGGAGATGTGTGGAAGCAGGATCCAAAGGTAAGCAGTTGAGTCCTCACTAGACACAGTCCAATAAATATGCCAAATTAACAGATATTATGAATTTTCATTAAGGAATATCTTTGTTGTAGCAGAATACTTTCGTTAGCAACTAGGGGAATGACTGCTCCAGTAAAGATGGGAATAGGAGTGTAATGAAGGTCAGACTGGTGTTGGTTGCAAGGGATTCAATTATTTGGAGGACAGATGGGTAAAGAGTTGCTGGACTGTTAATGACAAACAGCCTGACATCTCCTGGAATATATATACAGGATAAAGGTAGGTGGATATTCCTCCAACAATGTCAGGGAACTGGACTGTAAACTTTAAGTAGACATCCAAGTTATGATTTTTAAATTGCCTTCTGTAGCCATACAGATAGCAGGAGCTTAGGGAAGTAACTAAGTGGTTAAGATGTTGGTGTATTAAGGAGTGTGGTGAGTTATGGAGAACTGTGCTGATTTCTCTTTCAGCTACATCCATTATTGTAGGTACAGGCTGCAACTCAATGAGGAGTGTGCACCAGTGCTGGGGTGGAACGTGGTTAGATGGCTGGAGGAGATAAACTTGAATATATAGTGTAGACCAGGAAGAGTGCTTGGTCAACAATAGTGGGGTAAGGTTTAGAAGAGGCTATAAGGAGGTATGTAAAACTAAAAGTGGCAATAAATCTATCCAGTATATGACAACAAATGGTAGAAGCCTTTCAACAGAAGTAATGTAGCAAATGATAAGATTAACCATTGGATAAATTTTAATGGTAAAACTTATAGAGAACACCAGAACATTTCTGATTTGTATATAAAACATGGAAAGGAGGAGGGGGTATTTATCTTAAAGGACTATGAACTAAGGAGATCAATCCTATACAAGAATGTGGAGTGTTATCGGTATATCTGGGACGAACATACCAGAAGAAGGCAGCCCCAGGGAAACTAGGAAGATGTGAGCTTGGTGGAATTAGGCAGAGACAATGAATCCATGTAATCACTGGATTCTTTAAACTCCAGCCAACTAACCCATGTAGACATAAAAACGTATGTATCTGTTCCTGACAAAATAATATCATCCATTGACCTATAAAAGTCTCAAAAGCTTGGAGGCCAAATAAAAGGTTTTAAAAAATTAAAATAAAATAATACAAATAAATAATGTTTCAAGTAGATACCGTATGGCAACACAATTTGTAGGTTTCAAAGGCAACAAGGGTGATTAAATAAAAAGTACTGCAGGTGATAAGGCAGTGGTGGGTATCGGTACGTGGGCAGCTGACTTCCGCGTCACGTGACCTCCTCTGCACAGTGCAAGGAGGTACTGTGGCATACTTGGCAGGACAGGAAGTGCACTGTGCCCCCTCTCCTTCCTCTGGGCAGCGCTTATGTGACCCTTCAGCTACCTCATGTTGCCGATCACTGTAATAAGGTGAAAAAAAGAGCATTTAAATTATTAAAACTAGAAGGGGCTGAAAACTAATTTGGCAAATACAACAAATGTAGCAAAATTTGTTAAAAGGAAATCTGGTTAGTAAATAGTGAAGTTGAAAAACTGATTTTTAATGATAATAAGTCTAATCCCTAAATGACTATGCCACAAAATTGTCAGAAAGTAGATGTGGTACCTATCAGTTACACTTTGGGATATATTTACTAAACTGCGGGTTTGAAAAAGTAGATGTGTTGTCTATAGCAACCAATCAGATTCTAGCTGTCATTTTGTAGAATATACTAAATAAATGATAACTAGAATTTGATTGCTATAAGCAACATCTACTTTTTAAAACCTGCAGTTTAGTAAATATACCCCTTTGTTTCCCTTTCGATCCTTTGTTTCATTAAAAAAATCCAATGAAAATGTTGTTCTAAAAAAATAAGTCTGCCTGCAAATCTGAATCTGTTTCATAGAACAGTCTAGTTGCAGGTGATCACGTCTTCTGTGTGTTCAGTCATCTGTCAACCACAATACATGGACCTGCTTATGATCACATCTGTATGGTTTCAGGTTGTGTGGCCAATGATCTGGTTATTTGAAATGTGTTTTCAGCTTCAAGTGTTATTTAGACCTGCTATATTTTTGTGTTTGGTGAAGGAAGAAAGTCACTAATTATTTTTCACCTGCACTTGTTTTAGTTGTCTTTAACATTGGTCGCAGCAGTAGCCCTAATTCCATCACTACCAACCTAGAGCTGGTGCCATCACGTAAGCAGTTGCAGTGATGTATCTCAGAGACTGTGCATTTAGGATTGTGTAGCAGCTACAACTCAAATATACCAGATAATTTTCTTCTATTGTTCTTACCCCTTCTTAAATTTTCATAATGGTGGTTGTTTACTTGTATTTGTGCACGTTGTGGTTATTCCTCAGATTATATGATTTGTGGTGTAATACAAGTAACTCTTCTCTTTACAGGAAATACAGCCTTGCACGACTGTGCTGAATCGGGAAGCTTGGAAATCATGAAAATGCTTCTGAAATATGGAGCGAGGATGGAGAAAGATGGCTATGGTATGACGCCACTCCTTTCCGCCAGTGTGACAGGCCACACGAATATTGTTGATTTCCTGACTCAGCACCCACAGACCAGCAAAACAGAGCGCATTAATGCACTCGAACTGCTCGGAGCTACATTTGTTGACAAAAAGCGGGACCTTCTTGGTGCCTTAAAGTATTGGAAAAGAGCAATGGATATGAGGTACAGTGACAGGACTAACATTATCAACAAGCCTGTACCGCAAGCATTGATTATGGCTTATGATTATGCCAAGGAGGTAAATACTGCAGAAGAGTTGGACAACCTAATTGCTGACCCTGATGAGATGAGGATGCAAGCGCTTTTAATTAGAGAACGAATCTTGGGCCCGTCACACCCAGATACATCCTATTACATCAGGTACCGAGGAGCAGTCTATGCAGACTCTGGGAACTTCAAACGATGCATCAATTTATGGAAGTATGCGTTGGACATGCAGCAGAACAACTTGGACCCTTTAAGTCCAATGACAGCCAGCAGCTTGTTGTCTTTTGCTGAGCTTTTTTCCTTCATGCTTCAGGATCGAGCTAAAGGCTTGCTTGGTACTACAGTTACATTTGATGACCTCATGGGTGTACTGTGTAAAAGTGTATTGGAAATAGACAGAGCTGTCAAACAAGCATTATTGCCTCCTGACCAAATTCAGCTAAACAAGGCCCTATCTATTATTTTGCACTTGATCTGTTTGCTGGAGAAGGTTCCCTGCAGCGCAGACCAGGAGCACTTAAAAAAACAGAATATCTATAGGTTCCTTAAGCTGCATCCCAAAGGAAAAAACAACTTTAGCCCTCTGCACCTGGCTGTAGACAAAAACACCACATGTGTTGGTCGCTACCCTGTTTGCAAATTTCCCTCTCTTCAGGTGACCGCTATCTTATTGGAGTGTGGCGCTGATGTTAATGTCAGAGACTCTGATCAGAACAGCCCGCTACACATTGCTGCTCTCAACAACCACCCAGATATCATGAATCTTCTCATAAAATCTGGGGCACACTTTGACTCTACAAATTCGCACAACCAAACTGCCTGTGATTTGCTGGATGAGAAGGAAATGGCCAAGAACTTGATCCAGCCCATTAATCACACCACACTGCAGTGTCTTGCTGCACGAATAATTGTCAAACACAATCTACAGTACCGAAAGGAAATCCCCGAGAAGCTGGAAAGCTTTGTGTTGCTTCATAGATGATGCTTTGCTGGGACCTCTAGTACAACCGAAGGATGTGCGCTTTGACTGTTGGTTTCTTATTAAAACACTGTTGATAGGAGACACCAATTATGCTTCAACTGGTAATGTAATGATCCAATCGTCACCAACATCGTCCTCATCAACGTTCAAAGAATTTGTTACCCATATTTAAATATAAAAATGCTATATAACATTTGGTTTTGTATGTCATCTTACATTGCTATTTCTGGACCCTGACCTGTAAACTCTGCCAAATTCTGTTTCCATTTGGTTTGTTTTCTGCCTGTTGGTGTTGGGATGGGGAGAGTGGCAAATTGTATTTTCTTTCTTATGCCTTTTCTGGTGATTTCCTGCTATTGCCAATTTTGTGGCTTTTTTTCTTAATTATCAGTCTAAGGTAATTTCCACTCTTGTCTCCAGACTTTCACTCACAATGTGTGAATGGGTATCAGTTTCTATGGACCATTTGCTAAGTTCTAAAAGCTTTATGAACATGTTAATGTTTGCAATTACCATAAGTGCTTTATCTCCTCTATGCACTGGCTTAGACATGACTGTTGTGTGTTAGCATACATCTATGCAGCATTTTGCGAGCCCGATTAAAACACAATTCGTACTTCGTTTAAATTCAGTTTCTATTCTGCACAAAGCAGCATGGCTATTTTGTCAGCATTTTGCTGGATTCGTTTAATAGTACCTTCCCGTAACCAGATATTACAGGAGATATCTTGTGGATTTGGAGTATTCTGGCTCGTCCGTTCTCTTGAATTAAATTGAACCCTTAAAATAACAACACGCTTGTGCAGAATGCCTCTTATTCCTTAATTGTTTTCACACAGTACCATACTCTAAAGGGACACTATCAGAAAATGTGTGTTCTATGTGTTTAAATCTAGGAGTGCCCAGTAGTCCATGTTACAGAAATAAAACAAATTCATGTTTTTCTGGGGGTTTTTTTGTTATATTTTTTATTTGTAAAATAAAGGGCCAATATGATTTTGACGAGCAGCGCTCAGCCTCATCTGGCGATGAAACTTATTTAATCTAAATTATAAGTAGCACTGATTTCAAGTTAGCGATAAAACAGTGTGGGAAAAGGTAATAAACCATTGAGACAGAAAACTACAGCATAACCATGTATTTCAACACTTTGTAATACATTTTGACAATATAAAACTAAAAACTATACCTTCAGTGGAATGATGTACACAGTTTTGGTGATAATGTCCCTTTTACACTAAATTTGCAACAAATTCAGAGATTTACGTGTCTATGGCATGCTGCATCAATGGTATTTAGTGTGATAATACAAGAGGTAGGGATTTCGTTTGTGGCCAGGGCTTTTCCATATTGTATTAATGTCCTTTCTGTTCTCTATAATCAGTTCAAGTAACCTGCATGCCTTGATGCGGTTTTTTGTTTGGTTTTTATTTTTAACATAAATCTGCAGCAAACTTTTTTTCAGAGAAGCAGAAACTTTTATACTTTTTTCCTGCATTTAGATTTTTTTTTTTTTTTTTTTTTAGCTACCCATTATGGTTTTTTTTGTTTTTGTTTTGTTTTTTTTCTTCCCCCTTAACAGGAAAGTTTCTCTCTGTGGTCATAAGGAGGGTATAACGCATGAGTAAGATTCAGGTGATTAACTTAACACAGCACTTTATTGTTCCAGAATAAAATTTATATTGGCCCTGCAAATGTCTTCAAATAAAACTCTTTAATTGAAAGTGTATATATATATATATATATATATATATATATATATATATATATATATATATATATATATATATATATATATATATATATATATATATATATATATATATTTTTTTTTTACACACACAACTCTGTACAGGTTCTGGGATGCTTGGTCATGCTTCTCAATTGCTCAGACTTTGCACATACTGTAAGTGTTGCTTTAGATGAGTAAATGTAAATGGTTTTGTGGTTTATCCGTTTCAGAAACAAGGGTATTGCATACACTAAGGGGAGTTTGGGACACATTCAGTTGTTACATTGAGAAAGACATTCTCGACCCTTTTTTATGTTCTATATTGCCTTTTATTATATTAATATACTTGTATAGAGATTAGGTTTCAGATTTATGTTGTTTTGTTTTGTTTTATTTTTTAAAAATAGTACCACTATACAAAAATATTGAAAGCTTCTTGTTAAAAACAAGACCTCCTCCCTCTCTTTAACAGTGTATTCACAAACAGTATAAACATTTTTATTATCTTAGATTTTTAAGGACTGATGTAACAAGCTTGCTGGTTGGTTTGAAAGAGCAGGAAATGACATTACATTGTAAGACTAAGTAACTGAATAGCTGCATTGATCATTGTACAGCTTATGTCTTATGATTGCTGTTGCCTTTCTTAAACTTTTAAAACCCAGAACAACCCAAACACAAACTTAGAAACTAAACTATGCTTTATAAGATATCCAATAAACCAGTTGATTCAGGTTAAAAGGGTATCTTGCTACACTTACAAATACATGAGGAATAGTAGCCAAGAACCTGTTATGCACCTCCACTTTTTTTTTTTTTTTTTTCAGGTGAGAGCTCTGCTTCATCCAGTGACATTAAGCTGTCTACTGTCTGCTTCCAACATCTGCAATGTTTTGGGTTTTTTTATCCACTGTTTGAGGTAAAAGCATGGGTCATGGTGGGCATGTTTTCTAGTAGGGAGCTGTCTGCTCAATTTTGATGTAATCTTGGTATTTATTTTTATTTTTTTAGTGTGGCTGATTTTAATGGTATTTTCCAACTTCCAACATTTACCAACTTTCCTAATAATCTTTTATTTGGGTTATTATAGGTATTCAGATTTTGGAGACACACGCACTTCAATGTCACGTCTGTTGCTTGATATCCCTGCTTGTGTAGTCCTCTTTAGTGTCCAAAAGTCATCCTGCATAAAGGCCAACTAAAAATATTTCCCAGGGGTAAATGTATCAAGCTGAGAGTCGTCCGGCGGGTGTGAAAAGTGGAGATGTTGCCTATAGCAACCAATCAGATTCTAGCTATCATTTTGTAGAATGTACTACAATAATGATAGCTAGAATCTGATTGGTTTTTCAAACTCGCCGGAAAATTCTCTGCTTGATACATTTACCCCCTAGTCTCCAAAATCAAACATATCGGGCTTGATTCATTAAGGAAATTAAAGCAAAAAAAGAGTAACTTTGCACCTTGGCAAAGCCATGTGCAATTCGAGGGGTGCAAATTAGTTTATTTTTTTGCATGTAAGGATACTATTTGCTGTTCTTTACATGTAGGACACGGACACTTTATAACTTTATTTTTACACTCGCATTTGAAGTTCATCTAGGGCATGCCCCTGCCCCAATTATAAATCGGTCTCCACATTTTAAATTTACCTCTCACTCCAATGCAACATGGTTTTGCCAAGGTGCAAAGTTACTCTCTTCCTTTACTTTTCTTAATGAATCGGGCTCATCATGTGTAGAGTGCTGATGCCTACGGAGTTTTGAGTCCACAAACGGTAGATAAAAAAAAAATAAAGATTGGTATCCAGACTCGCTTGATATGAAATTCCTGGAGTTTTTTTTTTTTTGTTTTATTTTAGTAAATACAATTTTTGTATAGTGTTTAAGGTGGATTTGACTTGGTCCAACCACCCTATTGTATTCAGTCTTCATCTCCTGCACATCCAAGATGTCAGTTTTGATGTGAGAATGGAACAATCGGGGTCACAGTGGGAACTGTGACCTATCCACTCATGGTTATATTAGTGCGGGTAGGGCTAAATGTGTTAGGTGCCCGTGGCATGACATGAGGCATGGGGGGGTAGCTTCGGACTGTTAGACAGTGGAGCAGGTTCAACACAGTATTAATGCAAGGCTCTTGTCAATCTAATGGAGGAAGATTGCGGTGTCAAATGCTTCACCATATTGACAAAATTTATACATGCACTAGATCACTTCAAGCAAATGTATACCACATTCCTTTATTCCTCCACATTGTCTAGGTCACTACCCCCTGGATTAAAAATCATTTGGCATCTCACGGATTGGATATTTCTTATTTTTATTCATTTTGGGGGGGGGGCGAAGAAATAAAAAAAAATGTCTCCAATTATAATTTAGCTGCAAGACCCTTTAATATGGAACTAAACCTGTGAAATACAAATGTATATAGTAAAATAGGGCTAGAGGTAGTTGTTTATACACTTAAAATTGCTACATAAATTTATAGCTATGGCAGATAAAACATCTTTTTATGACAATATTTTGTAACTTTCAAAACACTGGTTCTTTCGGTAACACTGCAACAAGTTTGAAGTGTGCACTTTGTTTCATATACAGGTACATTTGACACTGAAAACATTCTGCAACATTTTGTAAGACCCTCGTCTTCCTCTGTGCTGTTGGAGGAACTTGCTCTTTCTGCTATCAGATACTGTGTTTTGGTATCCTGCTACAGGTCCCTTCCCCATATCATTATCATTGCTTATATAATCATACAAGTGCCTCCATTAAAATCTTGCAAGTCACTGTGTTGCTGTGGACATTCTGAGTTGTTAGGCTTAAGGTTGTTCCTCTCCATCCACTTAAAAAGAGTGTGTACACACACACGCACGCACACACGCGCAAGAGCTGAAAGAAAAAAGGTGCTCTGATAAAATTGCACTGTAAAATGTAACTGGTTTCTTATTACTGCAGCGATCAAATCTTAATGAGTTAATGCTACAGTTCCTATGAACATCTTTAATGTAGTCTAGAATGAATGGTTTATCAATGCACATTAACCATAGTAAAAAGTATCATTGATCAAGTTAATAGAAATTGAATTATAATTGACATAGATAGCAACTGTCAGCCTAAGTAAAGGGGAAACATATGAAAACTTTTTTTCATTAAAATTACAATTTTTGGGGCTCCAATTAATCGATCTCACACACAGGTATATGGAAGTGGGAGCAGAAGGGCACTTCTGAACAATCCATACACACTAGATACAGCATGAAAGTTATGGCCTTTTTCAAGATGACAATAACAATAAAATGACTTGTCTAACTGAAGAATAAGCCTTATGTATTCACTTCATTCCATTAACAGCAGTTACTTGGATGGACTGTTGCTTAGATACAAGCCATTTTCATTATAATAACTATGCAAGGAGTAAAAACTGTTCAGCAGGCAAGGTATATGAATGATCATTTGATTTTGTTTTTTTAAGTTCCAAATATTCATGTTTTCAGGCAAAGGGAGGCAGAAATGCCCCTGTGTGTGTATGTATGTATATATATATATATATATATATATATATATATATATATATATATATATATATATATATATATATATACACATTTATATACATTAACTTATACTTAAGTTAGAGTGGAGACTTCTAAATTGAGGCAGATGGCACAATTGAGTAAATATTTTTTTTTTTGTAGTTGAAGATGAAATATATTTACATGCTGATAACCAATAACAAGAATCACCCAAAAGAACCAAGAAAAATGAAAATGTAATCATTGCTCCTGGAATGCAGATAAATCATTGCTACTTTATCCCCGAAGCCAACTATGTAATTGGGACTGTTGCATTCACAAAAGTCTTTTACTGTGTTTGCAGTGAAACACTTGTAGATTCACGTTAGCCCCCCTATTACTGGATGTTCCGTCTTCTCTTCAAGCAATTTGTCTGCATATTGCACTGATGAGATGCAATAAAATTAAACTAAAAATGTGCAAATTGTATTACATTTATTATGCAGACACCTGGTTATCTGTTGAATTCCATATGATGTAGATCTCTGTAGACAACTGAAGATTGATCACAGTACTTTGACTTAGTCAGAATATGTGTCTTCACAGGCTCTAATTATTATGACCTAAGTTTGGGAGTCTACCCTAAGGGTGTGTAAGCACCGTTTAACAGCAACAGCAGCCTGCCACAAGTTGTGACGCTGCATGTAGATGTTAAACCATTTGTGAGAACATTTCTTGTATTTACGCCCCTTCTTGCTGTTTATAGTCACTTGATGCTCATAATCGGGGCAAACTGAATGTCCAGCCCTCTGCAATAGAGTGCTACAGACTGCTCTTATCCAGCTATATTTACCTGGATTTTATTGAATTTGTACTCCCACAATGAGAGCTAAAGCATGATATAGAACTCGGCATCTTCAATCCGAGGGGAGTTTAATTTTAGACCTGAGCTTGGCTTTAAACAGACCTTTTTATTTTTTCCCTCACACTAGTATTTTTTGTTTGTTACAACTAATTATTAAGCCCTGAAAATATACTGTGTACTGTTATTTTCCTCACTGTTCAATATCTGACTTAAGTGGGAAAATTGATACGTTTTTAAATTGTGCTTTTATTTGAAGTAAATAGTAGGTTATTAAAAAACAAACATCTTGCTTAAGAAAATCTCCCAAAACAAAGATTCAGACCAGGAATTTCAGAGACAATATTCTCATTAAATGGAGAAGTAGACCAATATCATACTTGGGAAATAGTTTAAACTTGTTTACACCATTTCACATGTATCTGACTGTTAGGATTTTTCTGCTAAATCAGATTAATTAAAAATTGTGAGCTTAATCCAATCAATCAAAGGAATGTGTGTGTGTGAGACTCTCACTTTAAATCATACCTGCGCTGCACTAGATAGTAGAATGTGGAGGCCACGTTTGCACACCCCACTTCTACCCATCCCGGAAGCCAGGACACCAACCGTGCCACAGCTTTCTGCTGCAAATCTCCATCTGCCCAGATATCATCATCATCATCCAAGCACTAGAGAAGAGGAGTAGATGATTGTAATACCTTGCAGTGAGCTACAGAATTGCTGCAGACAACCTGAGCAGATGCAGCCATCTCCCAATTTCTGGTAAGAGTGGAAGAATACCTAACACAAGTGGGTTTGATTATAATAATTGTGACCTGGCCAAAAGCGCCTTTGTAAAGGAAAGGGTGTTACATAATTTAAATCAGGAAGTGTTATATTGTATGTTTCTAACATTTCAGAGTACACTGCAGTAGAAATGCACATTGTATCCTGGTTAATAAACATGAGTTTCTAATTCTCTAGAGGCAGCAACATTGTCTTCGCTTTTTTTTCTAAGTGTGAAGGATGTTGCTAAGAAACTGATTACTGTGTGTGATAGAGAATAGCTCTCAAAGTTTTTATGGCAAACACTAAAGACAAGATCTATGAGCACAAACAAAGAGATCTGTAAATCAAGGTGGAAGTAGATTTTGGATGCTACACAGAAACTTGAAAACCTCTAGAGTGAAGAGGGCTCGCACAGCGTATTCTGTATAAAATGCAAGTGGAAACGGGTTTCTAATTTTAGTAACATGTATTGAGAATTACTTCCCAAACCCTAATGATTGTTTTATGTAATGCATAACGCCTCTCCCACATACCTACTTTATTATTTAAGTTACAGTTTGAATCCCCAGACATAAGGATTAGCAGTGTCTGGTGTTCATATCACAAACTAGGGCATGAGAAACAAAGAACTGAGTTTTGATCAATTTGGAGAACAACAAAGTTAAAATTCCTTATGTAATGTATGTAATGGTAGGAATAATGACATAGGTAAATTGTACCTATGTGATGATGGGTACAACATTACCTAGTAGTCTTTATTATAACTTGTATATAAAGTAAGGATAGTATCGTCAGTGAACGTAATGCAAGAATGTTGGTCCTATGCTGGAAAAACAAGATACAGACAGGTAACAGGCTAAGGTCAACGCAGGTACAAGAAGAGCAGGAGCAAGGGACAATAAGAAGTAAGGAATGTAGATGGATGAGATACCGTAGAGATAGTATACTATAGAGTCTGAATCACAAGGCTCTGCAGCTTCACACAAAGGGAACATTTGAAGGCTGGAAGGGCTGGTTTAAAATTGACATTTTCACTGATTGGCCACTGTATGGATTTAGATGCAAACAGTGATGCTTATCAGTTACTGTGAAAGTCTTTGCATAGTCTGCTTAGAAGGGTTTGATAAGTCTCCAGCCTTTGAACTGGGAGATCAGGAGTCCAGTATCTCGCAGTAGATAGCCATAACATTAATCCACCCTAAACTTGACATCGACCTAAGAATTTCCGAAACTCTAATCTAATTTTACATCATAACAGTAAATTTAGGTCAAGGTTCTATAAATTGTAGTAGTGGAAATGTAATATATATATATATATATATATATATATATATATATATATATAAATATTCCTCTTGTGAGAAAAGGCAATGTCCTATTAAAAGGATGTCCACATAACGTGTACTAAAAGTTCATTTTTAAAAAAAATCTTAATTAGCAATAAGTAGCTTATATAAATTGTTATTTTTCAGATTATTTTTTTTTTACCCTTAATTAAGCAAGTATGTACACAATTGTGGATGGTAATATGGTCTACAGTTGCATTTTCCCGCCTGCTGATACCATAATTTCCCCAGAATTCTCTGTTTTAGAACAACACCACTGCACAGCATCCACTGTACTGACATTTTTATTTTTAGCACTTTTAATTCAGCCCAGCTAAATGGAAAAGAAGTGTGATATTCAGGAGCAAAGCATTTTGTACCGGGGGAAGGGGTCATGTTGATGTGTCAAGCAATTTACAGTCATGTCACTGAAGTTGTATAGAGGTACTTTTCCAAAGTTTTATTGATGGGACAGCCCATTTAATAGCAATTTAATAAGTATTCACATACAATTGTTTGCATTTATACTACAGCATTTTATAATTATATTATGAATTACCAAACCTTTTCGAAAATGTCCCATCTTATTAACTTTATACCATGTAATCATGTCCCTGCCTGCTTAACACAAGGGAAGGAAAACCATATACTGACAACAGGATCCATGTGTGGTAATTTCACATCTACAAAGAGATGAAGTAACACCTGTTTTTGTTGAATTTAACCATGAATTCTGAATAAACACTATCATTATAATTGCAGCTTGCAGATTGTCAAGGAGCAAGAACCAGTGTATAGAAACTAAAACAAATTCAGTTGGTTTATGAGGATTGCTTTAATGACCTAACAGCGCTGTCGAAGTCAGCAAATTGGATAGA
This sequence comes from Mixophyes fleayi, assembly GCF_038048845.1. NCBI lineage: Eukaryota > Metazoa > Chordata > Amphibia > Anura > Limnodynastidae > Mixophyes > Mixophyes fleayi. The sequence continues at coordinate 380,012,988 of NC_134402.1, forward strand.
GTCATTTCAATTAAAGTCTAGCAAACTTGGTTGTCTTTGTCTGAAAAGATGCGTACGATACACTACGGCGTACAAGGGCACGCTACGGTGTGAATGGGCATGCGCATCCACTACACGTGGCAGCAACAGTAATCGGTCTTTTACCATACATTTGCACAAACACGCATACTTATAAAATAGCACACATTAATGGTAGTTGCAACACATAGTCAGTTATGTCGAAATATAGTAGTATTTATATGTTATATCAGAGTTACATGTATATTAATGAAATACACTGAACAGGTTGAGGGAATCACATCATGAGTGGTATCATAATAAACCTCGTTACATATCATACTGTTTGGTTCACTCTGCGAGGGAATCGCCGAGTGCATACACAAGTTATGAATGATAGGGAATTATGAACTACTTAAGATTAAGGAATCTTGGCGGGAAGAGCAGAGCATACCCCCTGCAGAGATGACCCCCTCCTTTGAATTCCTTTGTATGAACTGGCCAATGATGACGACCCCTTGGACCTTCCTGAGACCTGGACCAATAGATGCAAGCTATTCCATCTTCTTTGTATTACTGTATTTGATTGTGTATATAAGCAGCAGCTTGTGATCCAGAGTGCAGACATCTTGTCCCCAGACTTCAGGATTGAATGCACTGGATCCAGAGCGCCTGCGATAAGTAATGGCTGTATTTACTATTACTTCGCTTGAGCATATTTATTCTACTATTTGCGAATAAATCTTTGTGCGTTGGAAACACAACTCGAGGTTCGACAATCGTTATTGGTTAGCGACAATACGCACATAACAGCGCTAACTTTACATTAGCACATGAGACAGATTCCATTGTAAAGGTCATTTCATTAACAATAATGATTATTCTACACAACCAACATATAAACATTAATATAAACAGGCACATTTCATAAAATATGCTAATCAACCAAAATAATTCTTAAAAATCCTTCCAATTTTATTTATTTGTAATATTGCAATTACACTTCTTTTTGTTAAGAAATGTGTAACTTCCCATCTGATGATCAGGGTCGTTCCTCAGATGAGGTGAGATCTTTGGACACAATTCTGGGGGAATAGAAAGACCTCTCCTACTGGCCCTCAGCTTGCCTCTCCCCACCTCCTTCAGGTCTCCGTTCACCCACTGTCCTGTGATATTGATTGCAGGACTAAGCACTGATTCTCGCTATCCCTGTAGCCTATTAACTGACAAGTATGAGAGGAGTAGATGGAGAGCAAGTATTCTCCCTCTCTTCCATTCACTGTGCCAGTCAGTGCCCTAATCCTACTGCAGTGTGTGTAGGGTAACTGGAATATCAGGTGTGGAGAGGTGCCACCTTGGGCAGCACGGGGAGCTGAATGCTCTTTCTGATAAGCTATTTGTGGAAGACTACTGGGCTTTATTACCATTATTGCGGTTCAACTCCGGCTTTTTGCTCGCAGCTCCCTGACCTGCGAGCAGGAAGCTGGGTTAAAAGTATTGTAATAACGGTAATGGTTTTAACGCCGTGCAAATTTGAGGGGAATTCAATTCCCCCATAAGAGAGAAACAAATCCCCCCATCCATTACCAGGCCACTCCAGACCTGCTTCCCATATATTTAGATTTGATCTCCTAGGTATTGTGAATGAATGCACTTTATAAGTATTTTATAAAGCACCAACATATTCTACAATTGTGGGATCATGTTAGAGACAGATTATATGCAATAACATATTGAAAGTAAAGATAAAGGTGTCCTGCCCAAACAAGCTTGGTATCGGAGAGGTGCAGTATAAGGAAAAGTCAAGACCTAAAGAAGGCCCACAACTAATATTTATGTCATAAAATGCCTTTGCCCTGCACTCCTTCCATTACTCAGTGTATTAGGGATGCCAGCCCATTCAATAGAATTGACTGCTCAGCTGGTGTGCAGACTATGCTTTGTAAAGTAGGTAGGTATAAAAAGATCATGCGTGTGTACAATACTGAGGGTGGTGATGGGTACCAGACCCACTTGTATGAGTGTATCAGGAATAGTGACCCTGCTATGAATTTAATAGTGGTATTGGGTACTGTAGGTCAACACTGAGATAACATTCATCTATTGATAATACTGTGGTTCAGAATAAATCATTGTTGAAAGATTCGGACTAAGACATACATGACTAATATGTTTCATATGCTGTATGTCAGCCAAAGACCAAACCAGGTTATATTCCTGTCAACTATAAACAATAAGGTGCAGTTGTATTGGGCTAAGAAATACAAAGGACATTGGGAGAATCAGAAAACATCTGCAAGTGCCTGATTTCATACTGAAGGGAGAACCTGGATATAGCAAAACTCACATGAGTCCTTAAATCCACCCTTACTGCTAGGTGACAACAATGCAGGCTGGGAACGGTGTTGGAATGTTGTTGGGTATTTTCATGGCAAACATTGTGTTCCTTCATTCTTCATCTCCTGCACATATATGTGTAACCAGCTGTGAATTGGGCTGGGCTGGAACAGTCTGTATAATGAGATCATCAGAATGTTCACAGTGAAGCACATGGTATTCTCCTACAATCTAGGAGCTGAGTGTGTTGTTTATGTCAGAAGTAAGTGTACTGAGAACAGGGCTGGGTGTGGCAGGGACAGTGTCACAAAGTGGTTAGTGGAATGGAGGTAAGCAGGAAGCCACACACCGAGAGCTAGTAGAAGGAACAGGTTTCCCCAAACACACAGCGTAGTGATGTGAAGCTCTTGTCAAACTGCTGCTGGGAAATTGTTCACATTTACCAAGTGAGATTCATACATCCAACTTGCTAGAACATGGGGAGAATATTCTTTCCGTCCTTTCCTCTGTGGATTCAAGTGCATTGGAACTTTGTCTTTAACACAGTATATTATGTGAAGCTGTAAGTTACACAAGCCCTTCAACCACCAGACTATTGCTCCTTTGTGAGTTCCCTCTCTGGAAACCCCAGTGTTTGTGTGAAGCTGTATGGAGGCAGAATAAGCTGCTTTAGACAGTAATAGAAATGAGAACGGGATCCTCATTGGATGGTCATAGTACTTCTCCATTTAGGAGGCAAACTCTCATTTTTAAGAGTGTGTTTGATCCTGGCACTGTCTCTAACAGTTCCTACTGCCTCTACCGATACAGTGCAGGTTGGGACACAGTGAATCATGCAAAACGTCTGCAGACCCAATAGTATAAGGAAAGATGTTCGATGTTGTGTTACCCCCTCCCCCTTACCTAAGTGGAACATGTTTTAACAAGAAGAAATCTTCACTCAATCAGCACACAATAAAATGCTGGCACTCAGACTGAGCAACAAACAGGATCAAAATCCAGTTTGGCAACACAGGTAGATCTTTTTCTGCATCACTGGGTCCTCTTTGTGTGGTAGGAAGTTAAGCGCACACCATTCCGTAGACAGTCATCTGTTTTCTTCAGGGGCAAACGCAGGATTTCTAAAGGGGGGTTTCCAATCTAGGCTGCCAGAGTGAGCATTGACCATCATGCAATTGGCGTGGCTATCATTTTAGGTGGTACATGCCCCATGTGTTACACATAGGTGTGCACCCAGACAATCCTAGAGAAGGATACTCTGCACCGCACCTCACCATCAGAGGGACACATCTAGCACCACCTAGGTATCATTTTATGCCACAGAGTAGTACCCCCAATTCATACTATGCCAAACAGAAGTGCCGCCAATTTATATTATGCCCCACAGTAGTACCCCAATTTCATATGCCCCACAGTAGTACCCCAAGTTCATATTGTGCCCCACAGTAGTGCTCCAATGCAGAGTGGCTGGTCAGGCTCTGCATACAAAGTACCGTGCACTTGTCACCACCAGTATTATTATTATTATGCCCCCTTATATGGCTGGAGCATGTGGAAGGTCAGATAGGTGGCTGGGGCAGAGTCACATACAGCTTGCACTTATGTCCCCAGGGTGTGCAGCAGGAAGGGTTAGACAGCAGGCTTGAAGGGAGATACAGTCATTAGATGAGAACGTGCTGCCGAGTGCCGGGAGCCCTCTGTGCTGTGTGCTATTGTTAGGCTGTGGAGAGGCAGCACGCAGAAGAGGGGGCCACAGGAGCACTCACCAAACAGAAGCACAGGCAGCCAGCCATGGCAACCGTCGTTGTCCTGACTCCCCCTCGCTTCCTGCTGGAAACAGGAAGCCGGGTCAGTGGCACAGGGAAGTGGAGCCCAGCGGGGTGTTAGAGACTCGTGGGGTCTGGCGAGGGTCCTGTTATGCTGTTACGTTCCCAGGCCAGAGGGGTTTCCGGGCAACTGGAAACTCCCCCCCTGTGTGCAAGCCTAATCTTCTAGCAGCATTTCATAACATGCCCAATAATGATTTTATCGATTTCAATCAGATTATTTTCAGATATAGAGGTTATTTCAGACAATTATTAATCATTTTGTTACCACACATGCAACAATATTGGACCATTTGCCCAATGTTGCTGCACCTGTGCCAGCATTAGAGTATCGGGAAAGTTCCCTGTATAGTTCCAAGTGCTAATATTCTGTTAAGTAGTCAATCATATGACCACCTAGGGGCTCATATAGAGCAGGGGGTTTACAATTATATTCTTGATAAGGCACAAAGTCTTCTGAAGTAAATATGAAGTCTTTATTGCATTCATATCAGATGTGGACACTTCTCAAGCAGAGAGAAGTGTATCCTTCTATAAGTATAAGCTTTTATACCTTTTAAAAACATATATTACACAGGGTAATGACACTTCCTATTTTTTTATTTAGTTTGTTTTTATTGAAAATGGAACAGCGTATATATATGCACCTAACAATATAAACACGATTGAACAATATTACAAGCTGTTTGTTAAATAACAACATTCAAATAGTTTATGACATCCGTAAGGCGGTTTGTTCGTTGAAGTTCCGCATGCAGAACTATGAAGGATCTGGATTAACACGGCAAGAGATGTGTGATTGCTTAACAACTCTATTGGACTATTCCTATTTTACAGTTTCCTAATTTGGTTAGCAAGTTTCTAATTGACATTGGCTATCTTGAGCTAAAGAACAACATACATCAACATTGTTTAAAGTATATGTGTTAGCATCGTAAATCTCATGTCATCTTCTTTTGCTTGACCTTTGTCATTGACCTTTCTTAAACCTAAAGGTAAATATGTTTGTACAGCTGTCACTAACATCTGTTCAGACCATGTCAACCCTTGACCGCCTCAAATCGACTTTTGAGAAGTAAGTATAGAGTTGGACACGTTTATTTACCTCGCTAAAATAGAAGTATAAGTTATTGCTTAATAGATACAGTATTGACCATAAACATTCAATATTGTGTCAGTCAGGTTGGCTTCCACATCAGTATGGAACATGCTACATTCACATATATTAAAGATTGTTAAAACACTTTTCGCTTTAGTGTAAATGATACTTCATTGTAGTGTTATACTGTGTGCAAATAGGGTACATATAAGGAAACTTCAGTATTTAATAACACTGTGAAGCCATCCTTTCTCTATACTTTATCTGCACCATCTGTAAGTTATTGTGGGGCGTAGGTATACACGTCTGTTATGCCTGATGTACACCTGTCACAAATGCTATTGTTTTTAAACTGACCATATCTTGCATGTGACTGAATATATGCATGAAAATAATCTTTTTATTATATCCATATGTTCTTAACCCTTATGCATCTATCTCTAAATTAGCCCCTTACTAGGTGCTGTGTTCATAGAATTGTGCTTTGTCAGTAGAATCCAGTATAGAAATACTGGAATCCGCACACCAGTAATCCATGCAACAAAGATTTATATAAACATCAAATAAGTTGATGTTTCGGGCCCTTGAGTAAGGGTGTTGTGTCTTCCTGAATGCATCCTGTAGGCTACAAGGCAACTCCCCTGGGGATTGACAAATGGTGTGTGATATTGATGTATTACTAGTCAGACTGTAATGAATGCCAAGATAGCTAACAGCCAGGTGTAAAGTGAGTCTGCATTTTTAGGAGGGGGGTTCCGGAACTACAGAACTCAGAGAATATTGTGCAGGGTCTGAAATATGCTGAGTTCATGAGAGTTTGATATAATAGACAGGTGCAGAGTGTAGTAAAGCTGCCATAGTGAGGGATGTGGCAGTGACACCTGTCTTGGGTAAACACTAGCAGTGACATGTATAACAAGTCTACCCCTGTTATGCCCCAAAGTGACAGCTCGCTGGTAGACAACAGAGAGCAAGGGGGTACTTGCAGAGGTTAGCAGTGTAGAGTGATAAGCCTGAAGTACAGAGAAGTTTAGCTCTGGAGAACTAGAGATGTTCAGGCTCGGTTTTCTGAAAACCGAGCCCACCCGAACTTATGGGATCTGAGTAGGCTCGCGTGCTGGCTCTGCATCTCTGCACATCCTTGAATCTGAATCGAAGTAAAGCGTCATCGTTGCGTTGTTGGATCTCACGGGTTTTGGATTCCATAATTATCTCCCTCCCCAGGAGATCTTGTCACTCTCCATTCTCCAGTGACATTGCTCACACAGAAACAGGGGTAGCAGTGTTCTTGTCACTCTCCAGTATCCAGTGCCATTGCACATACAGACACAGGAGGGGTAGCAGTGTTCTTGTCACTCTCCAGTATCCAGTGCCATTGCACATACAGACACAGGAGGGGTAGCAGTGTTCTTGTCACTTGACAAAAATTGACTGGAAATGACTGGAAATTAATGTTATTGAGGTTAATAATAATGTAGGTATAAAAAAGAGCCAAATTAAGTGATATTAGCAAAAAAATTGGGATCCAAAACCAAAACACACGAGGGCAGTTTTGCCAAAACCAAAACACAAAGTTAATCCAGATTCAAAACCAAAACACGGGGGTTAGTGAACATCTCTTTGGAGAAGCCTTTGCTTTCTTGTGTGCTATAACTACAAACAGAAGAGAAATGAGATGTAAATAAATTGGGACTTTACTTTAAGATGGCCTGGCACCCATTCTTCCTTACAACTGTGTTAGTACTGCGCTACTACACCAGTGCCAGCTACTCCTCAACTACCTTGCTACAAAGCCTGCATGTGCAGAAGCACTTTAAACCCACCAGAGCCTGAAACAAAGAGACCTAACCTACCTGGAGAATGACTGACCAAGAAGTAGGTACCTACACTACACCACCTGTAAATAGGGGTTACACTTATTTCATGTTTATATAAACCTCTGTTGCATGGATTACTGCCATGTAGATTATTGCATTGCTGTACTGTACACTCCAGTAATCATTAAGCTCTATATAGCTTAATTCCCTACGCCACCATCAGTTTTTGGAAATTATTATTTTTTATATTATGTCTTGGGTCTAGGTTGCCCAGTTTCGTACACATAGTTATTACAAATTCAATTCAGTAATATTACATTTTTTTAAATTAATCCTGATATATCACCTGAGATTTAGATCACTTTTTTCAGGCTTTTTAGAAATACAGATTTCTTCACTGGAATGCAAATACAGAATTGCTTAAATAGCCTGTTTTAACGTGATTAATAGGGCCGGGGCCTCGGGCAAATGGGGGGCCCTAGAAAATATTTTAATATGGGGCTTTTTTTTTTTTTTTTTTTAATTTCGTGAGGCGCCAACTTCTTCTTCATCGGGCCGGGGGTAGGACTCCGACTGTCAGGTTAGGGAGGCTGACAGGCAGCTAATAGCAAATCTGATGCTGTTAGCTGCCGGCTATCACTGTAAGTGCGGGCGCGGTGTTTTGTATCATCATCTATTTATTTATATAGCGCCACTAATTATGCAGCACTGTACAGAGAACTCATTCTCAGTCCCTGCCCCATTGGAGCTTATAATCTAAATCCCCTAACATACACACACAGACCGAGAGAGACTAAGGGCAATTTAACAGCAGCCAACTAACCTACCAGGACGTTTTTGGTGTGTTGGAGGAAACCGGAGCACCCGGAGGAAACCCACGCAAACACGGGGAGAACATACAAACTCCACACAGATAAGGCCATGGTCGGGAATCGAACGCATGACCCCAGTACTGTGAGGCAGAAGTGCTAACCACTGAGCCACCATGCTGCCCAATGAATAGGTCAGAGCAGCCATGTTGCATACTAATGTGTTAAACAAAGTAGCTTCTCTCTTAGGGGCGTATTCAATTACGATTCTGGTACGCAGGATCGCGCTGGAACGGGCCGCGAACTTAATCCACGGTACCGCAATAACGTGTATTTTCGTTCGCAGCCCATAGGGTTGTGTACAAAAATCTGCGTTATTGCGGTACCGTATTACCGGCAATAGTGCGCACTTTCCGCGGTAACGCGCGTTACCTCGGACCGGAATCCTAATTGAATATGCCCCTTAATTGCAAATTACCCCAAACTCTCAATTACCAGATTAAAATCTGTTCAAATTTATTTAGTAATACATTAGGAAAAGCTTCTGTATAACCCTTAGACCCATACAATGCTTCAAACAACTGTAGTAGTGACAGTAATTAATTACATTTAATGAAACTTCTGTTAATATTTTTGACCATGACCAAAGTTCGCCTCCACATTGTAATAATATGCTCATGTTAGAACTTTCTTTTTTTATGAAGCTTGTTCATTAAAATAAATATCATGTTAATTCTCAGATATGTGGATATATGTCCAGCCCTAGTGAATATGCACATTTTCCATCCTATAGTGAAACTGTGTCCTTTAACCTTCCCAGTGATCTTCATATTGTTAACATGTATTAGTTATTACATTTCATGAAATTTGATGTCCGTCACAAGCAAACAAGAAGCTATTTCATCTAAAAATGGGATAGCTACATAAATGAAAAGGTACGTTGAAAAGTTGAGGATCATTTAGAATGGCTGGCACAGTACATACAGGCGCGCACGCAGGAAGGGGTTTCTAGTCTCCGGAAACCCCTGTCCTGCCTGAGGCAGCCAATCGCGAAGCTACCTGTTGCTGATTGGCCTTAGACAGGAAGTGCGCACTTCACTTCCTGTCTAAGCAGCGAGGAGTGATGCTGCAGAAGAGCACCTAAGTGAGTAAGTGAGGTAAGTGAGGGGTGCTGATGTTAATGTTGTGTTAATGTTGTGTATGAGGGCAGCAGGGGGGGGGGCTTATGTAAATGTTGTGTGTGAGGACAGCAGGGGGGGCTGATGTCGTTGTGTGTGAGGGCAACGGGGGGGATTGATGTCAGTGTTGTGTTTGAGGGCAACGGGAGTGGGCTGATGTCGGTGTTGTATGTGATTAATTTAATGTTGGGGTGGTTTGGGCGCTATTAATCAAATGTGTGGCTGAGTTTGGGAAAAAGGATAGCTATTTCTTAAAAGTGAATGCAAGTTATTTAATGTATGGTAGGAAATTGGTTTATTTAATAAATGTTATTACTATTAATTTAATGTTGAGGTTGTTTGGGGGAAATGGGTCTTTTTATTAAAGGTTAATAAAATTCTTTTACAGTCGGGCTGGTTACAAGAAAGGAGGACTAATAATAATACATGAGTTCTTTTGCTTTAATGTCAGACTGCATAGAGGGAGGGAGTCCTATAGTGTTCACTCATAGGCTTTCTGTATCTCATGTACCTATTCTTTTTCCAAACAGGGACCCAACATTCCAGGATCCAGACAAGCACAACTGAGCTTAGGACACGAGCAGTAGCAACAAGTATTGAAAGCAGGAAGAACAGGTAGGAGATAGCAGGACAGTCTGCCAACTGTCCTGATTCTGGTGGGGCAGTCCTGAGTTTGGGAACTGACCCACCCAGTCAGGATTTCAGGGACAGTTGGGAGCTATGTACCTCTTCACACTGCTCTGCTCATGAAGGGGTAGCTGCATGCATCCTGCATGCAGGGCTACAGGAAAATGGCGCTGCCAGAGCAGAGTCACTGCCTACATAGAGGAAGATGAGGATGAGGGCAAGGAGAACCCACCGTTGAGAATTAATGCTGGATATGACATAAATAGGGGATGGGATGGCAAGAAAGGTGAGCCATATTGGGAAGAAGTGACCACACACAGAGAGATGCTGAGAGGAGCACAACGTCAAAATATCCAGCCTGCCCTGAGTCAGCCAGAGAGGAGGGTTTGGAGGAGAAAAGAGAGGCAAATCTTGCTGAGAAGTGCTAAAAGTGTCTTGAGTGAGGGACATGTTTTAAAAGGTATTTGTGCCAGTGAACCTTCCATTGCTATGGGCATTCAAAGCTTGTCCCTGGCCAGAGAGGAATTCTCCTGGCCTAGGTAAATAACAAGTTAGCAGTGAGGATCGTAAGCAAGAGGAGATCTGGTCCCTGCTGATTACGGCCGAGTCCTGCCCCGTGTCTTGTCTTCACTTGAGAGATAAGTGTGTTTGCAGTTTGATTTCTGTAGAGCATTTCCTCATCATACATGGACACGGCCAACTTCAGCCTGGTAGTGTTTTTCCTTCTGGAGGACTGTTACAGATATTCACTAAAGATACATATTACTGCCAAGTTCATGTAACCCAAGTCATGTAACCCGGGTCACAGTCTCACGCTCACGAGATCTCACTAAGGAGTTTACTGCACACTGAGGCCGCACTTACAGTGATAGAAGAACACCCGCTGCAGCGACAAGAGGACTGTAAGGGGGGGGGGGTAGAAGAGGAGCAGAGATAATGGATAATGACTGGGGAGGAGATCATGACTGGGCCTGGGGCAGAAAAAATACAAAAAAAAAATGAGAAAAAAATATAGTTTAATATGTTCAAATGGATCATGACATAACGTGTGTGTGTGTGTGTAGGGGGGTGATCATGACTGGGCCTGGGGACAGAAAAAATAACAACAAGCAAAAAAAGAAAAAAGATAACAGAAAAAATACATAGTTTAGAATGTTTTAATTAATTAGGACATCACCACGTATATAGTGATTCCCTTGCATGCACACCAATATTATCATCATCATCATTTATTTATATAGCGCCACTTATTCCGCAGCACTATACAGAGAACTCACTCACATCAGTCCCTGCCCCATTGGAGCTTACAGTCTAAATTCCCTAACATAGACACAGAATGTCCCGAAATAGACCAAAACAGGTGAAGGGTCCCCCATTATTATTAATTTTAGCACCATCTTTTCTACCTCTCCTGTTTTTTTCTGGTTCCTTGAGCTATTGGAATTTGAAGTGGCACATTTATTAGGTCTATTCTGGGACTATTGGTGTGCATGCAACTAAATCACTTTATACATGGCGATGTCATAAGATATATTTTTTCTGTTATCTTTTTACCTTTTTCTTTTTTTGTGAGAACTCTGGATCCAACTTCTTTTTTTGCATTTTGAAAATACTGAGTAGGTATATTAAAATGTACATTTGTCAAGCGACTTTAACCAATCCGATATTACTGGGGGCCCCCAATAATATCGGATTGGGCATAAGTCGCTTGACAAATGAGGGCCTCCCAGTACAACTAGCCCAGGGGCCTACAATGTCTTAATTCGGCCCAGGTGATGAATAATAAAAATTACATATACTACATACTAGCAATACCTACCTACCAACCGTTCCAATTTTCACTGGACAGCCAAAAATTGTTTTTATTTTTCCAGACATTTGTGTGGCACTAGCAGACTGGGGCCCGGTTTGGCCGGATGTGGCCTAACCTTTTGATTTTTTTATGTAAGAGTTATGGCAATACAATATACCAAAAAATAAGTAAACACTACACGTGTTGGCCAAACAGACCGCAGATCAAAATGGTAACTCACCAGTTTATTCCATGGTTTGTTTTAATATAGGTCCATGTGTTTGCAGTAGTTCTCACATAAATGAATAGAAATATTACTGGATATAAAGTCGTTCTTCGTGTATAACTTGCGATTAAATACTCTATATTAAAAGGAATTTTTTTTTTATGAATAGAGATAAGGAAATGTCACATGATTTGGTTTGCCATATTGTTCTGTCCCCACTGCAAAAACCTGTGGTTTCATTAAAGTGTTCACCCAAACAATTGCCGTTATGCCCAAATAGGAGAATGTCTGAATTGGCTTGAACCAAGGCAGTTCAGATATCGATTTACGATGTCACTTACAGTTAATTCTGTGCACAGTCATTCATGGACCTTATATATAGCCAGTTGTCACTGCAAGTGGTAGCATAATCTAGGACTATACAACCAAATTGCATATATACAAATCTTAGTTTATATTATAAATGTGTAAATTGATATTTAAGACTAGTGGAGTGTCAATTTATGTACAATAAAGAAACGTATTATGAATATGCATTTCCCCTTGAAACATTGTATAATTTTTTTTCTATAGCTAATCACATAATTGGAAATACAAGAGCATGATGAATACAGTGCACCAGATTTCATTCATAATGAAGCTGAAACTAGGACAGTCATTGATAAAAGGACACTAGGTCAAATGACAATTTAAAGTAAACTCAATAGTTCCAAATACAATGTATTATTGGCAAGAATTAGCCATTACCTGTATAGGGGTATAGAGAACCAGTACATGTGTTTACAGATGTTCCATATTTTATAGGCTATAAAATCTATCATAAATATATAATATAAATCAATATATGTGCATTTAATAAAAAGTAAAAATATCTGGGGAAAAATATTTTGTTTGAAAATACAGTACAGCTTTTGCATTTTGCTCATTTCTCTGTAGGGCGATTTGTAGAGCTCTTCCCACATGAAGGAGTAACTTTTTGCTCTCCTGCAGTCACTGCATCTGAATGAGGTTCACTATACAGTAATGTGCTATCACGTATAAAAGGCAGTGTACATCCGCAAGCTTGTCCGTCTGTACATGTTTCCTTTTCTAAATGTATTTTTTAACAATTTTATGTGACAAGATATTTTTCTACGGTGCAATATACAATGGTCCTCATTTAGAATTAGGAAAAAATCAGGACCTGATTATCCAATAGGCTGATTAGGCTGCAGCCCAGGGCGGGAGGATCTTGGCGGGTGCAAAATTGTGGCGGAGAGGTATAAACTAAAATTAATTTTAAAGTGTGAGACAATAGTTGTTCTCCATAAGTGTTTATTCCTCATGTATTTCCATGGTAAAGGCTGAAGGCAGTGAGTCATCCTTGCACGGAAGCTTAAGGATAAGCAAGTAGGAGAGATAAGGATGGCGACAGGAGTAGGCGAGACAGCCCCCTCTCCTTTCACACTTGTTCATGCCTCCACTTTGTTTTTATATATATATATATATATATATATATATATATATATATATATATATATATATATATATATATAATATATACACATATAATATATACACATATAATACATATATATATATATATATATATATATTTATTTACACAATACACACACACACACACACACACACATATATATATATGTATTGTGTATCTTTATATATTATATATATATATTGTGAGGGAAAAGCTTCCCAGTGCAGGATTCAGAGCACACTAATTAGGAAATGCACCTATGTGCTGCCTGTAAAAGGCTGCAGCTCTGATCCCTCTGCCTCCCGCTATCTGGGGAGGAGGTCAGATGACTCCTGACAGAAGCTGCAGCTTTGTTCTGTGAGTTCCATTGTTGGGTTTAAGTGAGGGGGACACAAGGTCCCTCACTCTAGAGACGAAATACCCCTGTATTAGTTAGTAGCCAGGTTGCTAGGATGTGTGTGTGTGTTTGTGTGTTTTCCCTTTTTAAAAGTCAGTTTCTTGAAACATGGGCACATAATCATTGCTTTGTGTGTGTGCTGGGGATGGGGGGGGGGGGGCGTTGTCGGAATTTAAATTAAGGACAAATTCATTTTTACCTACCACTTTTTAAGCATGGCGTGAGAGGCGATGGGGAGCTAGGAGCGCATTAGCCTAGGGCAGCCTGAACCCTTAATCATGCCCTTGAACAAACCCAGCTAAATGGTGCACATATGCACATGGACAAACTATGTTGCTATTAAATAGGTGCAAAGCAAACAATTTATATTTTGCATGTAATGAATACTGCCTGCTTTTGTATGTTGCACATACAAAACAATGCAAATACAAAATACACACAAAAAAAATAAAATAAATACACACACTGACCATCTTTATTTTTACAATATTAAACGATCTAGCTAAATTTACCCCTAACTCTACATGAGACTCGATAGGAATATATATTTAAAATATATATAACTATTGAATATAATATTTTGCTTGTATAGTTCATTTATAACAGTTGGAATAGAATAATATTTATGTATGGTAAAATAAATCCTCCGTTATTTTGTTGGTGTTTTCACAGCTGATGTGGCAATATGGATATAAAAGTAGATAGAAATAGTTTGCACTTTTTATGCCGATGTATTTCCCACAGAGTATGTTATGCGATATACAGTTACTTACAACATAGGCCTGTGGTGCTGAAAACATTGCTGACATGAGAAGGTTTCTTCCACAGTCAATTGACTCCGGAGCTACGTTCAGATGTAAATATATCTGCAGCTATAGGCTCCAGTGTCACAAATGGCTTTAGAGTACAGCTGTTATCAGTGGCATGGTATCATTCACTAGTCAGAGAACAAACCATAACGCCAAATTCATCTTGGGAATTACAGGAGAACAGGCATTGACAGGCCCCATAGCAAAATTTGGGTAGGAGCTCCATGAAGCCGCTCTGGCCTCTCAAGACAACATAACTGGGGCCTCTTCTGAGCACATGAGGCTAACACATGCCCACTGTGCCGGCTCTGATGAGTCCTCAGAATTGCCGGGGCCCATTTCCCCATAGGCCCTGTAAACCACTGTAATTCCGCCACTGCACAGACATCAAATATACTTGTAACCTTTGCAAATAATCCATTCATCTATTACAGAGTCGCTTACCCTCTTTGTCTCCTAATGTTATATGCATGCTTTATTGCTGCCTGAATCAGCCCATTACAAGAGTGTTACAAGCAACAGGCAGATCACACCACAGCTGTTTATCACAGCTAAGAAGGAGTTATAAATCGACCCATAAGCCTCCAGTTAAAGCACTCTTTAGCGTATCAATTCTAATCTATAAGACTTTTGTGTGATAAAGTAGTCAGAGCTGAGTGGCCATTGATGAATCTCTAGAATCTAGGACTATAAAAAAGTTTGTACATATACAAAGCTTAATTCAAATGATAAAATTGTGAATTGACATTTTAGACTAGTAGAGTGTCAGTTTATATAAAATAATATATAGGTATTATTAACTTGATGATTAACGCAGATCACAAAGGTTCAGTAGATGGCAACAATGCTGAAACTAGCACAGTTCTATATAAAACAGGACTCACATTCACTCTAGGACAAATGACAAGTTATCTATCTATCTACAGTCTTGGCCAAAAGGTTTGAGAAGTATTGGTTTTCAAAAAGTTTGCTGCTTCAGTGTTTTTAGACTTTTCTCAGATGTTGCTATGGTATACTGAAGTAAAATTACAAGCATTTCATAAGTGTCAAAGGCTTTTATTGACAATTACAAGTTTATGCAAAGAGTCAATATTTTCAGTGTTGACCCTTCTTTTTGAAGACCTCTGCAATTCTCCCTGGCATACTGTCAATCAACTTCTGGACCACATACTGACTGATGGCCGCCCATTCTTACATAATCAATGCTTGGAGTTTGTCAGAATTTGTGGGTTTTTGTTTGTCCACCCGCCTCTTGAGGATTTACCACAAGTTCTCAATGGGTTTAAGGTCTGGGGAGTTTCCTGGCCACGGACCCAAAATTTCGTTGTTTTGATCCCCCAGCCACTTAGTTATCACTTTTGCCTTATGGCAAGGTGCTCCATCATACTGGAAAAGGCATTGTTCATCATCAATCTTTATTCATGGTTGTGTTCCTAGGAAAAATTGTGAGTGAGCCCACTCCCTTGGCTGAGAAGCAACCCCACGCATGAATGGTCTCAGGATGCTTTACTGTTTGCATGACACAGGACTGATGGTAGCTCTTTTCCCGATGCCCCAAACAATCTGAGAGGAGATTCATCAGAGAAAATGACTTTACCCCAGTCCTCAGCAGTCCAATCCCTGTACCTTTTGCAGAATATCAGTCTATCAATGATGTTTTTCCTGGATAGAAGTAGCTTCTTTGCTGGTCTCTTTGACACCAGGCCATCCTCCAAAAGTCTTCGCCTCACTGTGCGTGCAGATGCTCCCACACCTGCCTGCTGTCATTCCTGAGAAAACTGTGCACTGATGGTACCCCGATTCCACTGCTGAATCAATTTTAGGAGACGGTCCTGTTGCTTGCTGGACATTCTTCGGCGCCCTGAAACCTTAATCACAGCTATTGAACCTCTCTCCTTGAAGTTCTTGATGATCTGATAAATGATCTGAAGATAACCATGGTTAACAGAGGAAGAACAATGTTTTTCAAACACCACCCTCCTTTTTAAAGCTTCCAGTCTGTTATTCTAACTCAATCAGCATGACAGAGTGATCTTCAGCCTTGTCCTTGCCAACACTCTCACCTGTGCTAACGAGAGAATCACTGACCTGATGTCAGCTGGTCCTTTTGTGGCAGGGCTGAAATGCAGTGGAAATGTTGTTTTGGAAGAAAGTTCTTTGTCATGGCAAAGAGGGACTTTGAAATTAATTGCAATTCATCTGATCACTCTTCATGACATTCTGGAGTATATGCAAATTGCCATTATAAAACTGAAGCAGCAGACTTTGTGAAAAATAATATTTGTGTCATTCTCAAAACTTTTGTCCATGATTGTATCATTGATTCCAAATCCGGTGCATTATTAGTATTGGTGAGAAAAAAACCCCTCATCTGTCAGGACTAAACCTAGAAACATAGAATTTGATGGCAAATAAGATCCGCTTGGCCCATCTAGTCTGCCCAATTGTTAACCTATTGTAACCTTCTTTGTAAGGATATACTTATGTCTATCCCAAGCATGTTTAAGTTTCTCTGTTGTATTCGCCTTTACCACTTTTGATAGGAGGCTATTCCACTTATCACTACCCTATCTGTGAAGTAGTTTTTCCTTAAAAAAATCCTCTGAACCTACTTCCCTCCAGTTTCAGTGCAGGTCCTCATGTTCTAATATTTCTCTTTCTTTGAAGAATGTTTCCCTCCTGTACCGTGTTAAAACCCTTGACATATTTGAAAGTTTCTATCATGTCCCCCTGTTCCCTTCTCTGCTCCAAACTATACATATTAAGATCTTTTAGTCTTTCCGGTTAAGTTTTGTGATGTAGACCATGCAGCATTTTAGTTGTCCTTCTTTGTCTCTAATGTATTTAAAGCCTTCAGGATATATGGCCTCCAGAACTGAACACAGTATTCTACATGAGGAATTGTTTCTAAAAAAAAAAAAAAGTTGAAAAATATAGGTGGAAATAAGATATCCATATTTAATGCAAATTTATTTTTCAATTGTACATTTTGTTACGATCATAAAAAAACACTGCATTCTATTTTTTGTTGTTTTACCATTTAAAATTCTGCAGTTTAGACTGCTTAAAAGAAAATGACAATATTGTGTTATATAACTCTGTTTTTATTGACTATTCATGATCGTTCATAAAATCTATTAAAAAATTGTCAATAAAGAGATAACTCCATAAGAGGACTTGCAAAGTCAAATATTTGCACACACATCAAAATATAAAAGTACAATGAATTTGTCTATTGCTATAAGATGATATGAGAACCCTCTTTGGCTTCATATAGAATATGAATGCTTATTGCTACCCTTAATCTGCACATTACAAAAGTGTTACAAGCAACAGGCAGATTCCACCACAGCTGTTCATCGCAGTTAAGAAGGATTTATAAAGCGGCTATTATCAGCTTTGGAGATGAGAAAAGTGGCTTCTTGCCATAAACTCTTTAGAAGGCTACTTAGTTTGGAGATTGTATCTAATCTTTAGTTAATGTGTATAATTCTTTAAAGTTTGGTGGCCTACATGGATTCTAAAATGACTGCTGCCCTAGCTAGTTTTTTAAAAACCAACAATAGCTCATGAATCCATGAAAATCAAAATCTCAGTCTTGCGTGGAGACATCACTTCTTATATCTACATTAATATTACAGATCCAGTCAGAGTTGCAATGCACTAAATCCAGGTAGCAGACAGCTATTTTCATCTTATTAGATCTCATCAGTACAAAATAAGAGTTTTACTATACTGTGCATAATTGAGACTTTTATGCTCCTTGGAGCCCATCATAGCCTCTTCAGTCTACACACCAGGGGGTAAATCTATTAAGCTCCGGGTTCTTCAACACCCGCGAGTTCGGCGTTTTTTGGCGTTTAAATTTAAAGCGGCGTTGCCTTGTAAAGGGAAACTTCCCTCAATGAAAATACTTAATCTGATTAGAGTCAATTAATATATTTGTCTGTTATATGTTAAAAGCGACAATAACTTTTAGAATACTTATCCTGGAATTGGGTATGTATGTTTTGTTATGTAATTTGTTTTGTTGTACTGTCCCTTAAATATCTAAATATTAAAAACACTTTATTAAAAAAAAAAAAATATCTTATATCTTTAGCGTTTTGGACTTTATGAATAGTCACTTTATTAAGCAGTTACAGACTTTAACAAGAAGAGTTTGATAAAAACACTGTTGTCTGTAGGCTGCCTGAAAACCTGATTCTTTCTTATAGTAATTCAAGTAAGAAGTTCAGGTAAATATGGATCAGATAAATGTGTCTAAGTGATTGCTGATTGTTTCAGTTGCAGTGATGTAATGGTGGGTGTGAACTGTGTCTGCTTAACTTTTATTTCACATCTCCAGCTTGTCTCTCTCCTCTCGCACTGTCCTCAGTACATAGGCACAGTCTCTGTTGTTTGTGTTCACAGAGCTCTCTACTTCTTAGCAATTTTCAGTACTTTCCATTTTACTCACGCCTTTCTGTTTATCACTTCTTCTCTTCTTCCACTTTCTTCCCTTTTTTGTCTGCTTATATATCACTTTGTCCAATTTTCATTCTGTCCCTATCTTTTTGCTCTCCACACCAGGTCCAGTGATCTCTCTCATCAGTCCTGTGTATCACAATCCTCTCTCTCTCACCCCCGACAATCAACAACAACTCCCCAAATGTCACTTCTCCCTGCAGGAATTATTATTATTATTTTTTATTATTATTTCTTCATAAACACTTACAACCAAACAAATGTAACCACAGGCAACCAGGCAGGTAGATGAACATAGCCATGTGTATACACCATACTTGCCAACTCTCCCGGAATGTCCGGGAGACTCCCGCATTTTCGGGGGAGTCTCACGGACTCCCGGGAGAGTATCTCCCACATTTGCCCACTTCCTAGTGAGAGTGGGCAGAATTAGGTCTAAAATGCCGCGATTCACTGGGAATCACGGCATGTAGCATTTGTAACATCACGCGTTTGCGACATTAAGTCACGGCAGCGGGGCCAAAAATGATGCGATTTTCAGAGCCCCGCCCCCTGCATGCCCACCTTCCCTCTGCAGCTCCCAGATCATACTTGCCATAAGTGGCAAGTATGGTATACACATATATTTAAATATGTTTACGTATAGATACACCCTGGGGTACTCAGGTTTTGGGGTATCACAACAGTGGAACAAGTGGTTTGCAGATGTAGCAGGTGCATATTACCTACAAAATATATATATATATATATATATATATATATATATATATATATATATATATATATATATATATATATATATATATATATAAACTCAGTATGCACCATAGGTAATATTGAGAACAATGTGGATGTCTAAATGAAGTAGTATGGCAGACAGAACACTACAACTCCTGGATCTTATACTCTAAATGTTTATTGTGAAATGAAAAATAATGTCCAATAAATTATACATAAAAATATGCTGATAAAAAACAAAATACCTAATAAAAAGAAAATGGCATTTCATAGATAGTATGAAAAATGCATATGCATATATAAAAATTACATTGCAAAATGAAAAGTGCACATTAAAATTGATTAGAAATAGCAATCTTGTATAGAATATCATCTCAGTGTTCACTGAAAAATAACAGCTGAACAATATTCAGAATAAGGATGAGTGGCCAGCTCATCTGTTTACAGCAAGTTCTAATTCCAATCCTCTCCCTGTTTGTGTTAATGAGGATATGATAGTACTATAAAAAAAAATACATGCACAAAAGAGTCTTAGGGGTAAATGTATGAAGCTGAGCGTTTTCCGGCAGGTTTGAAAAAAATCAGAAATCAGATTCTAGCTAGCGTTTATTTAGTACATTCTCCAAAATGAAAGCTAGAATCTGATTGGTTGCTATAGACAACATCTCCACTTTTCAAATCTGCTGGAAAACTCTCAGCATGATACATTTACAATGATACAAGGATGACAATCCTGGCAACCCTGATTTGTGATAGGTTAAACCTAACAGGGGTAAATGTATCAAGCTGCGGGTTTGAAAAAGTGGAGATGTTTCTACCTGTCATTTTGTAGAATGTACTAAATAAATGATAACTAGAATCTGAGTGGTTGCTATAGGCAACATCTCCACTTTTTCAAACCCACAGTTAAGTAAATCTAACCCGTAGTCTGTTAAATATCTTGTCTCGTTTCGCTTAGGCCTGCTTTCTCCAAGGCAAAGGAGAAAGTAAACCTAAGCGAAATGCGCGTCGGCGTCTTCGCTGTCTGCACTATTTAATCTTATTTACTTGGCAGTTAATTGTTTTATGACAATAATGCTCCGATAAACCCACAATTAGCTTGGAGCTATTATTTAGGCAGACAGCAAGACACTCCCCGTACTATGTATGGGCAACTGCTTTATTATAACCAGAAATAGATAGTGTCTTTGGTCAAAAGGGTTTTCACTTTGCTATGAACTAACTATGACAATCACTGGGAAAGTGTAGTCAAAATTAATAGCTTGTGATAGTGAAGCAGTATTTATTTTAACGCTGCTAATATATTAGATATTCAGACATACATGCATTAAGGATACCCTACTGAATTATATCTATATTACTGCCTATAGCATAAGTCCAATTATGAATAGAGAAGATTTCTGTGCAGACAGCATTTTAGTTTTATAATATGTATACATATTAATTGTTTTATATTTCGCTTATTTTAACTTCCTCAATAAAAGTTATATTTTAATATTAGATCATTTCACTAAATATTATAATTGAAGCTGAGAGTGCACCTCAAAATTCACTTCTTCCTCTTCTTCTAACTTATGCATAGTGCACCAGGTTTTAACTTTCAGCTCACTCTTGATTACAAAAAAATCAAGAGTGGAGATGCTGCCTATAGCAATCAATCAGATTCTAGTTATCATTTATTTAGTACATTCTACAAAATGACAGCTAGAATCTGGTTGCTATAGGTAACATCTCCACTTTTTCAAGCCCGCAGTTTAGTAAATATAACCCATGGAATTAAATCTTGAAACCTCTAAGATGTATCTCTGAGTGAGCACCCAAGCTCTTACAACAATGTATTCACATGCATGTCAGGCTAGTTGCAGCCTGCTCTTACTACACACACTCAGGGCTAGATTTACTAAAGGGCGGTTTTCGGCTAGTTTTCCAGCGGTTTTGAAAACGCCGGATTTACTAAAGCCCAAAACGCTGTCAAAACGAGCAGAAATTACATTTTTCAAAACCACCACTTTACAAACCGCCATCCCGATTTTAATAATGATGAACATACAACCAGCCGGATTTACTAAGCTGGGGTTTTTAAAACCGCCGCAAAACAGCCATCCAAACGGCCAAAATGAAAGAGGTGGTTGCAATAGGCGAGATTAATCAAACAGCTGCTGTTTGAGCTATTTTGCCATTCAGAACATAAGAGAAAGCACCATTGATATTTTATTCACTTGGAAAATCATTATTTTTTGATAAAGGGACAACATAAATGTAATATTAATTTATGAGAGAATTTATTTTTTTTTTTTTAAAGGGACACTATTATAGCATTATATTATGTAGAAAATGTGAATATATAATATTAACTGATTGTTAATGGTGGATATAATTATTTATGTTGCACAATTTGTCATTACACATTGTCCAAATAATATAATAATTAAGTAATTTTATCCCCTTAATATAATGAAAATGTTTTATTCCCTCATAAGTTAATATTTTATTCATTTTGCCCCTTTATAAATAAATAATGATTGCCAACATAATTTAAATGTCAATGGTGCTTTCTCTTATGTTCTGAATGGCAAAATAGTTCAAACAGCATATTTAAGCTATCTAGCCATTTTGAAGCAGGTATTAAAACTGTCCTGTCCTGTCTTTTGGATGGCGGTTTTGATGGTGGTGTCATCCAAACCGCCGGCGGTTTAGCTTTTTCAATCCGCCATACATCGCCAGTCATTTTAGATTGAAGCCTCAAGCCGCCCTATAGTAAATGCGGTGGTTTGGACCACTAAACCGCCGGCGATTCTTAGTAAATCTAGCCCTCAGTCTTTTCAATCTCCTGATCCTCATTTTGATGTCCACAGTCTCTCTCTATTTATACTGGAGAAAAAAAGAGTATTAACAATACTGGCTTGGACCCATTCAAGCACACAGGCTTACTCAGATTCTGTTGATTAAATCGCTGATTAAATCGCCTTGGAGACCAGCTTATAATCTCACTAAGGGTAGATACAGGCATCTGAAATACATTTTTTTAAACACTTAGGTCTGGTGAACACTATCCTGACGCCTTACTCACAAACTGCCTCAGGGGGCATTACACTTACACAGGTACACTGGGCATTCATGAGCTCATTTATTTCATTTTTATTTAACTCCTTCTCATTCTGCATAGTAGATCATGGCTACTTAACTTTTAGCATAACGTGGCAAAGATACATCTTGTTCATTAATTTTTATTACCAACTGTGTTCAAGCAATATTTAAAGAAGGCTATAAACAAATGCAAAAATTATAATACAGTATAATATTTGAACCTAATGTTTCAAACCATGCCATTAGGCTCCAGGAACCATCTTTGATGTGAGGCAATGAATGACTTTCATAATGTTATCAGCATGCTCAAAAATTTCCTCGGAAATATCAGGAATAAAGTTGCAACATTCCTTTTGTACAATTCCCTCCTCTGATAACCTAAAGAAAATCTGATGCTGTTCTGTTTTGTAACACGGTCATTTTGATTGCATTGCTCCTCACTGATATTAGAAAGGGCAAAAGCAGTTTCATTTTCAACATATTTTAAAAGCACTGCATCACGTTAAAAAAATAATAATAAAGCATCAATCAAAAAGACACTGACAGCTTTATCTTCTCAGTCAATGTTGTACTTTGGTAAAAATTATCCGTTGATCTGCCAATGACAGGCCATCCATTCACTGTGTGTCGCTTTCCATTGACACTTTAATCTCCTCCTTTCCACAAGAACAAAGAATGAGAAAGAGTAACCAAGGATCCGCTGCTGCAGCGCAGCTTTAAAGATACACATGTGCTTCTGTAGCCAACAACCGGGGAGAGCTGGGATAATGTATCCCTGCAGCCCACCACCTGCACAGGGTCACCCTGCTTTTTGGATTTTATTACACTTTATATGGAAAATGTCACTTTCACATTTATTAGTAACACTGTGCCTGGCCACACAACTTACCCTGTGCACTTAAGTGATGATATCTGATTGCAGTATTTTACATTTATATTACTATGTAGATGGATGATTTTTTTTAATTTGCATTTTATCCTTTACTAACACTGGGCCTGATTCATTAAGGATCTCAAATGAAGAGTATTCTCATTTCAGTCTCCTGGACAAAACCATGTTACAATGGAAGGGGTGCAAATAAGTGTTCTGTTTTACACATAAGTTAAATACTGCCTGATTGGTTATTGAGGCTATAAATAATAAAGATCATTGAGTCCCCATATGGGATCTAGGCACAACTAGCCAATCAGAGAGACTTTCTTTAACCATTTTTTTTTTTAAATATACATTAAAACTCCAATCAGCATCAAGTGGATGAGGATGACTGATGTCTCTAGTATGCGGCTACTTAATCATGCATTTTTAACATATCTTCATGCTAGCGCATATAGCAATCAATGCTGGGCTGCATATATCTCAAGATATATGCACCTCAACATAACCATGCAAAAAGGCAATTTTGGCAACACGCATTTTAAGTGTACTTTTTTGGTCCAACAATAAATAAGGTCTTATATGCGATTCGGTTCTTAACCGATCTAGTATATGTACTACAAGCTGGGTTGTATACTTGACTGTATAAGTGGTATAGTCTGCAACATTAGGAATATTTAAGGACACTAATTAAATATCATTTCCGTCCTGTTTCGTTTAATGTTCGTATCAGTTTCTGTTGGTTGCAAATGAAAATATAAATGACAGAAACATAAGGAAATATTTGTTTCATTAAAGAGAAAATGTGATCACGATGTTGGGATCACGGTCAGGAGGGGACGTTTGTTACCATGGAAATGGTAGCTGTTAAATTACATTCTCTTATATATGTTTCTTTTTAACTATGTCGATATTTTTAGGTTACACATGTTAAACACTGCTACTGATAATCACATAGTCACAAATTAACCATGTGTTTTCTAGAAGTAATTCTTGTACTGAGTTTTATATGTCATAATGGATGATGGATGTATAAAAGGTATATTATTGCTTCCCAGACAGTAAATTAGAGGACAAAATGTGTCCTCCTGCCATCAAATACAAAGTGACATTGGTATGTTAATGTTAATAGCTAACTAAAATGGAATACAGTGTGAGCTTTTTGGACTACCTGAGCATAATTTAAGAAGCACACTAAGGGGGGTATTCAATTGACGGCGGGATCGCCGAAAATCCCGCACTCAAAGAGTATTACCGTTAATACGGTAATCCTGCACGTAAATACCGTTAATACGGTAATTTACTCGCTGGATCCAGCGAGTAATTACCGTATTAACGGTAATATTCTTTGAGCGCGGGATTTTCGCGATCCCGCCGTCAATTGAATACCCCCCTTAATGCGCATAGCAGATGGGGGCAATGCCCACACCCCTCTCTCTAGCAGCAGAAATATTTAAATTGCCTCCAAGATGCAGATCAAAACGGGGAGTGGCAGGGTCAATAGTGGGGGCAGGGCCAACTGGGGTTAGCCAATCAGAATGAATGAGGCCATGATTATGCTGAATCGCCACCCCTAAAAATAAAGTCTAGGTCCGCCCCTGTTGGGGTGCCTAAGCAAACTAGAAGTGTGCGTAGGTTTGCAGGGAGGTGGGAAACTGAGACACACTGTGCAAAGTTCAACCGACTACTGCTTTAGTACCACTGCTTTTATTAAATAAAACATTCTGTTTCTTTCCTAAAATACTGCTCAGAATAAGAGGGATTGGGTCTGTGTTTATTAAATATGGCACTTTAGTTTATATTTTAAATTGATTGTGCAACACACACCTTTCTTTACACCTAATCTATTCCTATTGAGTATGCAGGTACTATTACAGGGGAATACTTGAGGAAAACTGTTTTGCTGCTGTCTACTGGTAGAATAACTCACTTGATGATGAAAAGCCACGGTGCGTGGGATGTAAACTGCAAGGGTTTTCTGCAGGAAGGAACACAGAACAGCCTGTGCTGGTTAATTAAAATTGCCATTCACAACCTACTCCTCATGTTCTTCTGACCAAACATAATACAAAGTAACAAACAAGAACGTCTGTCTTCTCAATACTTTCAGGGATCTATGTACAGATAGACTTTCATACATGGGTAGAAGATTGAAACATTCTTTTTACAAGTGCAACAATCAATATGCAGTAGAAGGATAAGGCAGAATAATACATAAGGATTCAAACTTATAATTTTACGGGTAAGTTTATCAAGCTGACAGTTTCTGGCAGGTTTGAAGAGTGGAGATATTGCCTATAACAACCAATCAGATTCTAGCTATCATTTTCTAGAATGTACTTAATAAATGGTAACTAGAACCTGATTGGTTGCTATAGACAACATCTCCACTTTTCAAACCTACCTCGGAAACTCTCATCTTGATAAATTTACCCCTTAGACTTCCTGATACAGGAAAAAGATCACAGCAGAGGAGCTTACAATCTAGGTGACAGTTTTTTTTTTTCTTAACTCTTTATTAACTCTTAACTGTTTTTATTGAACTTAAGGATTTGATAGAGGGAGGAAAAAAATGAAGATAAAGAAGATAAAGGTGATTAGCATTGTCAAATAATACGTAGGTTAGCCTGTGTTTTATGTAGCATTTTTCCTAATAGTAATAGTAGTTACATTGTGAGCATTTTTAGGCATAAAGTACATCTGAACAATCAGGCTCTGTTACCACTGCTTTTTTTAAAAAAAATAAAATAAAAATCAAAGAGAAAAAAATCATTGTTTACATTAAGATATGAGGATAAAATGCAATGAATTAAAATAAAAGCATGTTTCATACATATACTTATATAAGATGCACACATAAAAACATATTTATGTACATATGTTGAGATGGATGCATGTCAAGATGACTTCTCGTCATCCATTTATTCTTGCTATGTATTATGAATATATGTTTGAAAGTTACTTTAGGTATGATTTGAAATGGCAAAAGCTATTAGTAGTAACAGGTTATGTCTATATGGACTTCGGCAAGGTCAGGTATAACAATGCTAACTCTAGGGAGGAAGTTATCTGCCACCAAAAGGTAGTCTATGTGTATTAGTGGTTTGTGAACATTGGATTTAAACTTATGCAGTATGTCCTATTGGTTTTGCATAGTTCCCATCAGGTACATTTTAGTATAAGGATTTGCTATAATTTGTAAAGAAAGTGTGGTTAGGTGCATTTGGTGTATAGATGTTAAGAAGGGTACATTTCTCTCCAAATATTGTTACGTTTAATAATCCCCCATCTGAACCCAGAAATGTATCTCTTATGGTGCGTGTCAGATGTTTGTCAAATAGTATTGCCACCAGTCTTTTTTCTTTATATAAGATGTAGAGATACACTTCTGAATCAAAGTGTTTTTAAGTATTGTCTTTTGGGTTAGGGCACAGTGTGTAATTGTTGATAGATGTTTGCAATTATGTAAATCCGCTTGGTATTTATGCATTGAGGGGTAGAGCCATAATTTGTAGAATGTAGAGGTTTTAAAATATGCTTCTGTTTTTGTTTGGGTTTTTTTAAAAATAAATTTTGAATTGAATTTTGGAATTATTTCAGGGAGGGGTGATGAATTAGGGAAGAGAAAAGAAAAAGGAAGGGGGAGGGAGTGGGGGACTGGATCAGTAAATACAATATTTAATGCAATCAGTTCAGTTAGAAAGACATGTCGTATGATCTTCAAAGCCAAAAATTAAATTCCAAAAATTCAGTTTTATCAGTAACAATGTTGTCAAATGGATTCTAGATGATTTAGATGCTTGAATATTAAAACATTTTAAACCACAGACATTTTTAAAATCTCAGTGTATTATTATTATTATTATTATCCTTTATTTGTTAGGCGCCACAAGAGTTCCGCAGCGCCGTACAATGCACAAACAGTAGACAGTACAGGGTATTACATTACTGAACAGTAAACAAAAAATACTGACACTTCAGGAGCTCTAAGCAGGCTAATGCGGTAGAGATGGAGCAGAAGAGCTGGTAAGGACACAAGAGGGAGGAGGGCCCTGCTAAATGAGCTTACATCCTAAGGGAGGGTGAACAAAACACAAGTACAGAGGGAGTGAGTTGGCGGATAAAGGAGGGGAGGCAGGGTTAGGTGGAAGGTGGGTAGGCTTTGAGGAAAAGGTGGGTTTTTAGTGCCCGTTTGAAGGAGCTAAGAGTGGGAGAGAGACGGATGGAGCGTGGCAGGTCATTCCAGTGAAGGGGGGCAGCGCGGGAGAAGTCTTGGATTCTGGAGTGGGAAGAGGTTATCAGAGTGGAGGAGAGGCGACGGTCATTGGCCGAGTGCAGAGAGCGGGCAGGAGTGTGAATGGAGAGGAGGTCAGTGATATAGGGGGCAGTGGACTGGCAGTGTATCATGTCTTAATTGTGGTGAAGGAAGAAAATAAGAGGGAGTTGGCTTGTGCCATTATAGGGGAAAGTGGAGTGGGATATGCAGCAGGAATAGTAGCAGTAGGAGGATGGGAAAAGCTGGCAGAGTTGTTGAAGATGTTATTAGGGAGGGGGAGTCAACATTCACCTTTAGGTCCCTTCTTAATTCTCTCTCGCCCATACAAAATATATTGCAATACAGTGAAAAATGAATCTGGCATATCCCAAATTACACCAAGGGCTAAATTCACTAAAGAGCAGTTTGGTGAAATTGCCGGGTTTCAGCGATTTTTATGGCGGTTTTGAAACTGCTAGATTTGCTAAAGCCCAAACCACCCAGAATGGTCATTTTTCTAAACCACGAGTTTTCAAGTCACCGTCCCGATTTTAACAATGATGAACATACAAATCACCAGATTTACTAAGCTTGGGGTTGGACCGCTAAACCGCCGGCGATGTGTGGTGGTTTAAAACCGCCACCAAAATCGATTCTTAGTAAATCTAGCCCCAAATGTCAATTTGCATACAATTGAAAACACTTTGAACTACCATCTCTATCCACCACAATCAATAATATACAGACAGCTTGTCACTCACCGGACCGTGAGTGCCTCTTCCCGGACATTTAGGAACCGTGGCCGTCCTCCATCCTGAGGGTCTGCGCATGCGCAGCCCTTTCCTATACTTCAGTGTATGTCCCTTTAACTCAATTGGCAGATCAGGCAACACTCCCTATATTAAGCACCTGTGGTCAACACCACGTGGCCTGATCTTGGAGTCTCATTCCCCATGAGTCTCTGAAGGTGTTCCTGTATTCCTCGTGTATTCAGCGCTGCTGATTCCTGTGGTTTCCAAACCACTTCTATCTCTGTGGTTTCCAAACCACTTCTACTACTGTGGTTCCCATACCACTTCTACCATCAACTGTATCATCGTGACTGTTTGCTGATTCCTATCCGCTGCCTCCGTGCACTACAGTCTTCCAAACCACTTCAACGCTATTATATATCATTGTGACTGTTTGCTGATTCCTATCCGCTGCCTCCGTGCACTACAGTCCTCTAAACCACATCAACGCTATTATATTTCATTGTGACTGTTTGCTGGTTCCTATCCGCTGCCTCCGTGCACTCCAGCCTTTACTTCACATCCACTCACCTGTTCCTCATCAAGTCTGTGAGCTGATTCCTATCCGCTGCCTCCGTGCACTACAGCCTCCAGCTTGCTACTCGCCTGTGTTCATCATCGTGACTGTTAGCTGATTCCTATCCGCTGCCTCTGTGCACTACAGCCTCCAGCTTGCAACTCGCCTGTGTTCATCATCGTGACTGTTAGCTGATTCCTATCCGCTGCCTCTGTGCACTACAGCCTCCAGCTTGCAACTCGCCTGTGTTCATCATCGTGACAGTTAGCTGATTCCTATCCGCTGCCCCTGTGCACTGCAGTCTCTTCTCAGCTCTCCTGTGTTGCCTCGAGACTGCTGCTCTCATTGCCATCCGCTACTCTCCGTGATCAATAGCTCCTGGTCTACTCTGCTCTCCCGTGTTCCATCGCTACTGACACCTATTGGTTGCTACTGGTTACCTCCGTGTACCCGCAGAGTCCTGCTGCTGCTGACCGCGCTATCGTCCATCTACTACTGATCCGCTCTCCACGCCTTCACGTGTCCCGCTGGTCTCTACCCTCCTGTCAGCATTGGATTCGTATCTCATCAACTACTCCTCTGCTGGATCATCTCCATTCTCCTGGGTCCTCCATGAGTCCAGTTCCACGTGTTACTGATTCCTGTGGATTCGTGTCCCTGTTGGTCTACTTACCTGTGCGCTGCACCTACTAGACCGCTGCCTCATCTATTCTGGGACTTCTCATCCAGCCGGCCTCCTGCCGCTCAGGTATCGCTGCACTCCTATCTGACTGCCTGCTTCTGAACCACGGTATGCATACTTCTCATTGACTGTGCTGGTGTATTGCATATCTTGCTGGACTGTGTTGGTTCTCCTCTGGAGTCTGCTATCCACTGAGTCTATTGCCATCATTGACTGTGTTAACTTGTGCTGGACTACTTCAAGAGACTTTCTATAATTGCAGATCTGTTCAGTCATTTATATATATATTGTGCATGTTACTGTGGATCGTGTATAAGGTGCCTGTGTATATCCTGTGTTGCAGTCTCTCCCCGTGCACCTCCTCACATATATATTCAGTGGTACAACTTGCTGATGACAGACCACTGATCCTTGTTTCCTGTATCACCTGTTCCAGTATCCTCTCACATAGCAGTGGTACAACTTGCTACCGCAGACCACTGACTACCCGGATACCTCCACTTGGATTCCATTCCTTCACTAAGACAGCGGTACAACTTGCTATCCGTAGACCGCTGACTCTCATCACCTCCTTGTTTCTGTTGGACATTCCTCCTCACTATAGCAGTGGTACAACTTGCTATCGCAGACCACTGACTACCTTCACGTGCCCTTGTCCATACAGTTCCTCGTAGATTATTACCTCCATATTACCAGTGCTGCTAGTCATAGACTTTCCTGAGCATCTCATCATCTACCATTTCCTGTTCCGTGATCACCCAGCTACCAGAGTACCCTATTACCATCTACATTGCTCTGGTAAGCCTACCACCTGGTGATCCCTGGGTAAAGACTCCTAGTGCCCGTGACAGTAAGATCAGGCCATGACAGACCCAGATACGGAACCTACCGCCAAGGAGATGCTGCAGCATCTGGTCAGCCGTGTGGAGCAACAGGATGCCCGCCAACAGCTGTTACTTCAGTGTTATCAGTCATTAACCTCCCAAGGAACATCTGGACAGACTGTGACAGCTACTACTGAGGCTCCTGTGCTTTCCTCCGTTTCCCCAGTGCCATCCCAGGTGTCTACAGCTTCCACGCTTCACCTGCCTACTCCGTCAAAATACGATGGAGACCCCAAAACTTGTAGGGGTTTCCTTAACCAATGTTCAGTCCATTTTGAGCTCCAACCTCAAAATTTTTCTACCCATCGTTCCAGAGTGGCCTATCTTATCTCTTTGTTTTCAGGACAAGCCCTGGCTTGGGCCTCCCCTCTGTGGGAAAGAAACGATCCAATATTACAAGATAGTGCCAAATTCATTTCTACATTCCGAAGTGTGTTCGATGAACCAGGTCGTGTGACCTCCGCTGCTTCCAGCATCCTCCGTCTACGACAAGGATCTCATACAGTAGGTCAGTACATCATTCAATTTAGGATCTTAGCCTCTGAACTTCAGTGGAATACTGAAGCCCTAGTTGCCGCCTTCTGGCAGGGGCTTTCCGATAAAATTAAAGATGCACTGACTACTCAAGAGCTTCCTTCGTCAGTTGAAGATTTGATCTCTCTATGCCATCGTGTTGATATGAGATTTCGTGAAAGAGAGGCTGAGAAAACAACTTCTGCTAAAGCACCTCTTCGTTCTAACCCTCAATTTCGTCCAGTTTCACCCTCTGTGATTCCTATGGAGATAGGACGTTCCAAATTATCTTCAGAGGAGAGGAAACGAGGAGTAAAGAATAGACTCTGTATCTATTGTGCTGATTCCACTCATATTCTCAGCTCTTGTCCTAAGAGATCGGGAAATGCCAGGCCCTAACTAGTTCTGGAGAGGTGAAGTTAGGGTCCCTGGAGTCCTCTCCATCTTCCATGAAATCTAAAGTCTGCGCCTTTGATGTTACCATTTCCTGTGCTACCAAAACCTTTGAGTCACAGGCATTGATTGATTCCGGAGCAGCAGGAAATTTTATTTCCAAATCATTAGTAAATCAATGGTCTCTACCAGTGATTACCTTAAAAACACCCGTTACTGTGACGGCTATAGATGGATCACGTCTCATCCACGGTCTCATCACCCAGAGTACGTCTCCAGTAACCCTTCAGATTGGTGCCCTGCATCATGAAGAAATATCGTTTTTAATCCTTCCTGTTACGACAAGTCCAATTGTCTTAGGCCTTCCATGGCTTCAGTGTCACTCTCCCCAGATTGACTGGCGCACCCCTCAAGTCACGTCTTGGGGGTCTGAATGTCACCATCGTTGCCTTTCCCAAGTCATTCCTCTTAAAGTACAGCAATCTTCCATCTCATCTACCTCACCGGGACTCCCTCCTCAATATGCTTCATTTACTGATGTTTTTGATAAAGCTCAGTCTGAACGTCTTCCTCCTCATCGTTCTTGGGATTGTCCGATCGACCTTCTACCTGGCAAGACTCCCCCCAGGGGCCGGGTCTATCCACTCTCGTTACCTGAAACTCAAGCTACATCTGAGTATATACAGGAGAACCTCCAGCGTGGGTTTATTCGACCTTCCACCTCTCCCGCTGGAGCTGGGTTCTTCTTCGTTAAAAAGAAGGATGGATCTTTACGCCCTTGCATAGATTTTCGTGGACTCAATGCCATTACTATCAAGAATCGGTATCCCATTCCGCTGATCACTGAGCTATTCGATCGCATCAAGGGAGCCCGTATCTTTACTAAGTTGGATCTTCGTGGTGCCTACAATTTAATCAGAATCCGTTCCGGTGACGAATGGAAGACAGCGTTTAACACCAGAGACGGGCATTACGAATATCTGGTAATGCCTTTCGGGCTGTGTAATGCCCCCGCTGTTTTTCAAGGTTTCATCAATGAGATCTTCCGGGACTTATTATATGTATGTGTCGTCGTCTACCTGGACGACATATTGATCTTTTCACAGGACCTGCCTTCTCACCACCAACATGTGGCAGAAGTCCTCTCCAGGCTACGGAAAAATTCATTGTTCTCTAAATTAGAAAAATGTTCATTCGAATTACCCCAGATTCCATTCTTGGGGTATATCGTTTCCGGAGTTGGCCTGAAGATGGATCCAGACAAGGTGAATGCTGTACTACATTGGCCCCAGCCAACTACTCTTC
Source organism: Mixophyes fleayi (assembly GCF_038048845.1). NCBI lineage: Eukaryota > Metazoa > Chordata > Amphibia > Anura > Limnodynastidae > Mixophyes > Mixophyes fleayi. Next base: position 380,045,885 of record NC_134402.1, read on the forward strand.
GTGCTATCCAGCGTTTTTTAGGTTTTGCCAATTACTATAGACGCTTCATTCAAGACTTTTCTTCCATTGCATCTCCTATTGTGGCCCTGACTAGGAAGGGGGCTAATCCTAAGCAATGGTCACCTGAGGCTCTTCAAGCCTTTCAAACACTAAAAGAGTCCTTCTCTTCGGCTCCAATCCTTCGACAGCCTGATGTGACACTCCCCTTCTTCCTGGAAGTAGATGCCTCTAATGTGGGCTTAGGAGCTATTCTCTCCCAACGCTCGGAACAGCAAAAATTTCATCCTTGTGCCTTCTATTCTCGGGGTCTCCTGCCCGCAGAGAAGAATTATACTATCGGGGACAAGGAGTTACTGGCTATCAAAGCTGCATTAGAGGAATGGAGATACTTATTGGAAGGAGCTCGCCATCCGGTGACGATCTTCACGGATCATAAGAACTTGTCATATCTCCAGTCTGCCCAATGCTTGAACCCTCGTCAAGCAAGATGGTCTCTTTTCTTTTCCCGTTTTGAATTAATAATAACCTTCAAACCAGCTGCCAAGAACAAAAAAGCTGACGCTTTATCTAGAGCTTTTGTGACGTCCTCGGATATAGAAGAGGTTTCCAACCATACCATTCTAGACCCCAAATGTATCTCACTGGCTGCTTCATCCACCAAAACGCTACCATTTGGGAAGACCCTCGTGCCTCCTACTCTAAGGAGGAAAATCCTTTCGTGGTTCCATGCCTCTCGTTTTTCTGGACACGCCGGTGAACACAAGACCTTTGAGATTCTCTCTCGAAGTTACTGGTGGCCTTCAATGAGGAGAGACGTCAAAGAGTTCATTGCTTCCTGTGAGCTATGTTCCCAGTTCAAATCCTCCCGCAGAACTCCAGCAGGGTTGCTGCGACCACTACCCATTCCGTCCAAACCGTGGACCCATATTAGTATGGATTTCGTTACTGACTTACCACCTAGTAAGAATCATAACACTATTTGGGTGGTGGTGGACAGATTTTCGAAGATGGCTCATTTCATTCCTCTGGCTGGTTTGCCTTCCTCGTCTATTCTGGCTGAACATTTCATTAAAGAGATCTTCCGTATCCATGGATGTCCGTCTGAGATTGTGTCGGATAGAGGAGTACAATTCGTTTCCAGATTCTGGCGAGCCCTTTGTAAAACCTTGGGCATACGATTAGCACTCTCATCTTCTTACCATCCGCAATCTAACGGACAAACTGAACGTGTCAATCAAGATCTTGAGACTTTTATAAGGATGTTCTCATCAGCCAATCAAGACAACTGGGTAGAGTTGCTTCCTTGGGCTGAATTCGCCCATAACAACATGTATCATGAGTCATCATCCAAAACTCCATTTTTTGTGGTCTACGGTCACCATCCGTCTTTTCCGGAATTTCCTGCCCTCCCGCCCACCCAAGTTCCTGCGGTGGAAACTGTTTGTCAGACCTTTAAAAATATCTGGTCTCAGGTCAAAACCTGTTTAAAGAAGACATCTATCAAATATAAATCTTTCGCAGATAAGAAGAGGCGGGCTATTCCACCACTAAAAATTGGAGATCGTGTCTGGTTATCCACCAAAAATATTCGTTTGAAGGTCCCATCTATGAAATTCGCCCCTCGTTTTATTGGTCCATATAGGATCATTCAAGTAATCAATCCAGTATGTGTGAAACTTCTTCTTCCTAAGAATCTTCGGATTTCTAATGCCTTTCATGTATCCTTGCTCAAACCTCTTATTATCAACCGTTTCTCAACTCCTCCCTCAGCTCCGCAGCCAGTTCAAGTTCATCAGGAGGAGGATTTCGAGATTACTGAGGTACTAGACGCAAAAATTTCGCGAGGAGTCCTCCACTTCCTCGTTCATTGGAAGGGCTTTGGTCCTGAGGAGCGCTCTTGGATCAAAGCTGAAGATCTTAATGCTCCTGCCCTTTTGAAGAAGTTTTATTCCAAAAATCCGGACAAGCCCGGTTCCAGGCGTTCTGTGCCCACCTTTAAAAGGGGGGGTACTGTCACTCACCGGACCGTGAGTGCCTCTTCCCGGACATTTAGGAACCGTGGCCGTCCTCCATCCTGAGGGTCTGCGCATGCGCAGCCCTTTCCTATACTTCAGTGTATGTCCCTTTAACTCAATTGGCAGATCAGGCAACACTCCCTATATTAAGCACCTGTGGTCAACACCACGTGGCCTGATCTTGGAGTCTCATTCCCCATGAGTCTCTGAAGGTGTTCCTGTATTCCTCGTGTATTCAGCGCTGCTGATTCCTGTGGTTTCCAAACCACTTCTATCTCTGTGGTTTCCAAACCACTTCTACTACTGTGGTTCCCATACCACTTCTACCATCAACTGTATCATCGTGACTGTTTGCTGATTCCTATCCGCTGCCTCCGTGCACTACAGTCTTCCAAACCACTTCAACGCTATTATATATCATTGTGACTGTTTGCTGATTCCTATCCGCTGCCTCCGTGCACTACAGTCCTCTAAACCACATCAACGCTATTATATTTCATTGTGACTGTTTGCTGGTTCCTATCCGCTGCCTCCGTGCACTCCAGCCTTTACTTCACATCCACTCACCTGTTCCTCATCAAGTCTGTGAGCTGATTCCTATCCGCTGCCTCCGTGCACTACAGCCTCCAGCTTGCTACTCGCCTGTGTTCATCATCGTGACTGTTAGCTGATTCCTATCCGCTGCCTCTGTGCACTACAGCCTCCAGCTTGCAACTCGCCTGTGTTCATCATCGTGACTGTTAGCTGATTCCTATCCGCTGCCTCTGTGCACTACAGCCTCCAGCTTGCAACTCGCCTGTGTTCATCATCGTGACAGTTAGCTGATTCCTATCCGCTGCTCCTGTGCACTGCAGTCTCTTCTCAGCTCTCCTGTGTTGCCTCGAGACTGCTGCTCTCATTGCCATCCGCTACTCTCCGTGATCAATAGCTCCTGGTCTACTCTGCTCTCCCGTGTTCCATCGCTACTGACACCTATTGGTTGCTACTGGTTACCTCCGTGTACCCGCAGAGTCCTGCTGCTGCTGACCGCGCTATCGTCCATCTACTACTGATCTGCTCTCCATGCCTTCACGTGTCCCGCTGGTCTCTACCCTCCTGTCAGCATTGGATTCGTATCTCATCAACTACTCCTCTGCTGGATCATTTCCATTCTCCTGGGTCCTCCATGAGTCCAGTTCCACGTGTTACTGATTCCTGTGGATTCGTGTCCCTGTTGGTCTACTTACCTGTGCGCTGCACCTACTAGACCGCTGCCTCATCTATTCTGGGACTTCTCATCCAGCCGGCCTCCTGCCGCTCAGGTATCGCTGCACTCCTATCTGACTGCCTGCTTCTGAACCACGGTATGCATACTTCTCATTGACTGTGCTGGTGTATTGCATATCTTGCTGGACTGTGTTGGTTCTCCTCTGGAGTCTGCTATCCGCTGAGTCTATTGCCATCATTGACTGTGTTAACTTGTGCTGGACTACTTCAAGAGACTTTCTATAATTGCAGATCTGTTCAGTCATTTATATATATATTGTGCATGTTACTGTGGATCGTGTATAAGGTGCCTGTGTATATCCTGTGTTGCAGTCTCTCCCCGTGCACCTCCTCACATATATATTCAGTGGTACAACTTGCTGATGACAGACCACTGATCCTTGTTTCCTGTATCACCTGTTCCAGTATCCTCTCACATAGCAGTGGTACAACTTGCTACCGCAGACCACTGACTACCCGGATACCTCCACTTGGATTCCATTCCTTCACTAAGACAGCGGTACAACTTGCTATCCGTAGACCGCTGACTCTCATCACCTCCTTGTTTCTGTTGGACATTCCTCCTCACTATAGCAGTGGTACAACTTGCTATCGCAGACCACTGACTACCTTCACGTGCCCTTGTCCATACAGTTCCTCGTAGATTATTACCTCCATATTACCAGTGCTGCTAGTCATAGACTTTCCTGAGCATCTCATCATCTACCATTTCCTGTTCCGTGATCACCCAGCTACCAGAGTACCCTATTACCATCTACATTGCTCTGGTAAGCCTACCACCTGGTGATCCCTGGGTAAAGACTCCTAGTGCCCGTGACACAGCTTCTGGAATACTTGGTCTCCCTGGACAACCTATGAGGTCGAACCTCCACTACAAGCCAATTGTGCTTTTTTTGTGGATAGTCAAACACGATAGGATTGGTGTCTAATATGACACAGAGTTCAGCTGGGTTTAAAAAGGCACATTTCGTGTTGTTGTCATATGGACTTTCACAAATCGAAGTGAAATCCCTCTGTTTTTGTGACACTGATTGTAATAAATCATGAAAAATTAGGTTACTAATCTGGTTGTTAGAGATGATATTTTACAATTACTGCCCTGGGGCAGACACCCCGTTTTCTCTTTCCAGTCCTTTCCGACCCTAATCTATCTGCCCTTTCAGTTTGCACCGATCCTTGAGTTGCAGCGACAATGAGGGTATGGAATATACCAAGGCTAAGGTAATCCACACTCTTTGATCGTTTTATGTGCTCTGGAATACTAATAATTATAAGGTGTTAGAGTCTAGATGTGATAGCACTGTATTGACAGATGTTTGAATTGAGGCAATGTTTTTATGTATTAGCAGCATGATTACGAGTGACATTTTCCCTTGCTGTTTCTGATGCTGAGAGTGTGTTTATTTCTTTAGCAGATGGCACAGACCTGGTTTGCCGTGAGAAAAAGTCACATTTTTTTGCTGGCTCAATATTACTAGGAAATTTCACACAGTGCTGACCAAGCTCAGGCTGGTTTCATATTATGACAGGGGGACCACATGGTTGTCAAAGTTGATAATAAGTGAAAACAAAAATGTTACCCTTTTATTATCTACCAGAATTCAATAAAAGCATTTTACAAAAAAAACATTATACAAAATGTGTCAAAACATTGCAGTCTTGTGGATTCCAGAAAAACAGCATTTTTGCAACAGATTTCACAGCCACAAATCTCCACGTTAAGTGACTTCTTTGACTATCATAGACCATCAACACAGTTTTTAAGCAATCACTTTTTATTGTGAGCTAATAGTACTCCAAAATGTATTTTATTTTACATTCCATACCTTGCATCCATCGCCATAATGATTTCCTGTATAAAGTTTATTCATTATTATTTGATAATTATTGGAATGGTAATGGGCACAACCTTTGTGCCAAACTATGCTAAGATCTTTATTGGTTTTTGGTACTATACATAGATGAAATCTTTATTTAATCTGGCACACAAGAATCTTTAGGATTTGTCACATAATTCTACAACAATTTTTTTATACTCAATTTTATTTACTAGTCTTTCTGGACCTCATCATGCATATTTAGCATAATCAACTCCAGACAAAATATTATGTTAAATGTTATTAATATTTAAATGTTACAGTTGCAGCTGTTCAAATAGTCTCAATTTAATAGTTTTGCAATATGCCTTGTGGATCAGTCTATTTGTTCAGATATAACTGTATCCTTCAAAATGACTTCAATGCAGAAGTGTATGTGTTGGGATCACATGGTTATGTAATCCCAACACCTTCATTGCACGGGTCTTACACAAGAAAGGAAACCGCAGCACTAGGTACAAATCCTAGAGGCTTATTTGCAGCTACCTCCCCTCAGCATAGTACATAACATTCGCTAACATGTCCTTACTGCACTTCTTACGCCTATTTGTCCACTCCCTCCCCCATTCCGCCTCTCTAAGCATAGAGCTGTACAAGTTTCTATCTGAGAGCAGATGGAGACCTAAATGTTTCTTTTTCTGCTTACGTCTGACTCTACATAACTCCTCTATCTTTATGTCATATATATATATATATATATATATATAAAAATTGGGACACTTTGCCACCTGCTAAAGGTGCGGAGAGGGCTGAATCTGCACATGCACACAGAGCAAGAGCCCAGGAGCCAGAGTGATGCCTGAGCTGTATGTGGGAGACTGCTGCCAAAAAGTGGCCAGTGACCAGTTAGGGACCTAACTGTGATAGCCAGAGTTTAAGGCTATAGGACTGTGTTTATTTCTATGAATGTTTCATTTGATTGCTGAAGACACTGCCAAGAATGTTTATCCATCCTGACAAGTAAATAGACTTCAAAGTGGTCCAGCAGAAAGTTAGTTTGTTTGTTTGTTGGCATTTATCTTCCACAGCTCTCAAGGTAAGTCTGCCAAATCTTAAATAGTTATTTAGTATCAAAAAAGTAAACTATTGGGCCACATAGCAACAACACGACAGAGCAACAAATAGTGAAAACATATTTTTTTTTTTGTTGTAAATAATTGTTTGACTGCTGAAAGTAAACCTTGTGACAACACCACATAATGACAAAGCGACAAAGCATTGAATCTTAAAATGTTTTAATAGAGATGCTCAGGCTCGGTACACCCGAACTGAGGGGATCCGATTAACGAGCCGAGTCGGCTCAGTACTTTCACGCTTTTTCGGAATTAAAAACGAGGCAAAACGTCACCAGGATGTAGCCGGATCTCCCTAGTTTGGGAATCTATAAATATCGCCCTCCACGGCAATCTAGAGACATTTGAGAGAGGGACACAGAAGGGGTAGCATAGAGTGTAGAGCAGTTGGGCATGCAAAGTTATAGAATTGAAAGAGGAGAGTGGTAGCAGTGTTAAACAAAGTAATCAGTGACATTCAGAAAAGATCCATAGCTCCAGTGTTAAATTTCATTGCAGAAAAATACAAATACTAGTGCTGTCAGGGTTGGTGTAATCCTGCAATCAAATTCTACTGTGTTATATAGGTAACACAAAAAGGAGAGCTGCATTGCTAATTGTCATTGCTGAAATACAAATACTAGTCCTTGCAGGCTTTTCTTCTAAATTTGCACCAAAGTGCACGGTGTTATATACACCCAAAGAGAAGAGCTCCATTGCTGAAATACAAATACTAGTCCTTGCAGGCTTTTCTTCTGAATTTGCAGTCAAAGTGTACAGTGTTATAAGAAAGGATTTACAGCAGTACACAGAAGAGCAGGAGCACCAAGCAGCTGCTGCCACCAATCATGATGATAGTAATCCCTGTACGTCATCTGGTAAAGCCTCTGTAAAAGTACATAGTGAATTTACGTTAGGCAAACAAAAATGTAAAAAAACACCTTTTACCTTGGTCAAGAAAAAGAGAGCTTTAATCCAGGCAAAGTTTTCTGCAGAAAATAATAAAATTGCCAACATGCCATTCTACACACGCAGCGGCAAAGAAAGAATGAGGCCTTCGCCTTTCTCTATTAGTGCGAGATCTGAAACTTGTAAGGTCAGTAGGGACCAAGCAAGACCTTGTCTTTCGGACTCTAAAAGTGGTGCCCAAATACTTTTACGTGTAAAAGCAGAGCTGGAAGAAAACAGTAAGGCATTAGAGGAAAATGTATGTTCTGATTCAGAAATGACACCAATTCCTGAGGAGAGTCCATCCACAAGTGCTATGTGTAATCGTGAGCATTCTGTTAATGTACCCATAAAGAAGGCCCCTTTCAGCATTTCTGCAGATGTGTGCCTGAACAGCCCGAGTGTAGCCGGTGATACACCAATTGAGGATGCCACTTTGGAATTGCAACAGGATGAGGGGGATATTTGTGTAGCCGACGAGGGCGCTTATGAGGATGTTGAGGCTGAGGATGATGACAACAACGTTGCTTAGCATCCAGCCAGGTCGCCTCATTATTTGTCTGAAAGTGTATGAAAATAATCAGTGCTTTTTTTGTAAAAAAAAAGGTGCCGGAACTCACGTCTTATTAATCTTTTATGAAAAAAATTATATATATATATATATATACACACATAAATTTACTCCCTTCCTTGCCCCTCACACACTTGACAATTGTAAAATAAAAATAATAACTCCTACCTCCTCCTGGTTGGCTGGCAAGGCTGCAGTCCAGATGACTGATGGAGTAAACGCAGGATATCTAGAGGGGAGGCCCCATATGTTAATTTAATAAAACAAACATAACAACTGGACATCACTCACCTGTTACACACTGACATGTCCCCTGCTGCGGCTGCCTACCAACTTTTCTCACATATGGCCGGTAGCTATTCTCACCCCTATTCTGCAACCTGGATTTTTTGTGGCCCTCTCTTTCCACCTCCCTCCTTTTTCTGTAGCCCTCTTTCTGCTCCCTTTCTTTATTCTGTAGCCCTCTTTCTGCTCCCCCTTTATTCTGTAGCCTTCTTTCTGCTCCCCCTCTATTCTGTAGCCTTCTTTCTGCTCCCCCTCTATTCTGTAGCCTTCTTTCTGCTCCCCCTTTATTCTGTAGCCTTCTTTCTGCTCCCCCTCTATTCTGTAGCCTTCTTTCTGCTCCCCCTCTATTCTGTAGCCTTCTTTCTGCTCCCCCTCTATTCTGTAGCCTTCTTTCTGCTCCCCCTTTATTCTGTAGCCTTCTTTCTGCTCCCCCTCTATTCTGTAGCCTTCTTTCTGCTCCCCTTTTATTCTGTAGCCTTCTTTCTGCTCCCCCTCTATTCTGTAGCCTTCTTTCTGCTCCCCTTTTATTCTGTAGCCTTCTTTCTGCTCCCCCTCTATTCTGTAGCCTTCTTTCTGCTCCCCCTCTATTCTGTAGCCTTCTTTCTGCTCCCCCTCTATTCTGTAGCCTTCTTTCTGCTCCCTCTCTATTCTGTAGCCTTCTTTCTGCTCCCCCTCTATTCTGTAGCCTTCTTTCTGCTCCCCCTCTATTCTGTAGCCTTATTTCTGCTCCCCTTCTATTCTGTAGCCTTCTTTCTGCTCCCCCTTTGTTTTTCTGTAGCCCTCTTCTACTTTCGCCCCTTCCCGCTTTCTGTAGTCAGTATTACTTACCTTCTTTTCACTCTCCTTAGTTCGATCGCTGCTCCTCCCGCTGCCCTGCTTCCGGCCGACGGAAGCAGGACACACACACACACACAGATGCGGTGCTGCACTGTAGCAGCACCGCAGAGAGAAAAAAAAGTTTAAAAAAAAAGGTGCCGGAACGCCGTTCCCAGTGTTCAATGGGAAAAAAAGCACTGAAAATAATATTGTGACCTGTGACGTGGTCAAAATTGACTGCAAATGACTTGAAATTAGTGTTATTGAAGTTAATAATAATGTATTATCAAAACAAGTTGTGAAGTTGTTCCTTGTTGTGAACAATTGTTTGACTGCTGGAAGGAACCTCGTGACAACACGACATAATGACAAAGCGACAAAGCAACAAATCTTATTTTCTAAATAGCATTTTTGGTCTATTTACCAAATAATTTGCTAATATATAAAAACTGCTACACATTAGAAATCAGACTCGCTCAACGCCGGGTGACCCTGCTTGTCTTAAATAATTGTGGAGATAGCAAATTTGGTTTTGGTAATACACATTACTAAGAAAAAAGTACAAGTGCATGTTTTTACAGCAAAGCAATATTATGTAGAAATATATCTCATGGCAAGTGGACATATCAGCTCAAGGATTTATAGAAATAGCCTACGCAAATATACTATACATGTTAGTTACACGTCTGTATATAAACTTCCATAACTGGTGAATTTCCATCCATCTTGTACTATACAAATTAAACTAAATTAATAATCACAGGTCTACCTGTTTCTTCTTATGGGTAAACTGTACAACAGCAAAGTAACTGATACGTGAAAATGTGGTATCAGAACTTTTTCTGGTGCAGTTTTTACTCCTGTGCTTTTATTTAAAGATACTGTCTTATTGAAATAGATGTGTTTTTCCTAGAGGGTGTCACACAAAGCAGCTTTTCCCATCTGACCAGTGTTAAAAAAAGCTGCAAGCTGCAGTGAAATAGCGCATGCAAAAGAAAGTGTTTCATTGCAGTCTAAGTTATTTCTCCTGCACCTGTCACACAAGTGATTCAATAGCTGCTGAAAATCTGTTTGGCAGCTATATAGAACTTTTAAAGCAACTGTTGCTGGCAGGATGCTCTGAGATATTATACATCTTCTTTCCATAGCTGTTTTGCTGCAGCAGGAAAAGCTTTAGTGTAACAAAACGTGAAACACCTGTGGTCACAAAGGGGTTAAAGCAGAATTCTATCTTTACCCTTTCCTGTCCAAATGTGTTACACTTCCCAAACCCATTCAGCAATGACATACTTCAGTGACATGGGTTCCTTAATCTACCAAAGTGAATTTATATTGTTTTCTCAAGATACATAGGGCCTGATTCATTAAGGAAAGTAAGGGAAAAAGGGAGGAAATTGTCTTCCGGATCAACCAAGTTACAATGCAAGGGGTGCAAAAGTAGTTTATTATTTGGCACATAAGGATAATATTGGCTGCATTTTCATGTAGCACACAAATACTTGATAGTTTTATTTTTACACTGAAATTTAAAGTTGATCTAGGACAAGCCCTATACCAACTATAAATATGTCCCCACACTGTAAATATACCTCCTCTCCAAAGCAACATGGTTTTGCCAAGGTGCAAAGTTACTCCTTTATTTTGCTTTTCTTTCCTTGATGAATCTAGCCCAAAGGTTTTTCTTTTAGAAGCAAATTGTAACATATATATTTTTATACATTTGATAAATACTTTGTTCAAGAAGAGTTGAAAAATGAATAGTGGATTCAAGACCCATTCACCTTTAGCTTGGACTCAATGGATGATGCTGATATAAGGAAAGTTGATCTCATTGATTTACAGAGAAAGGTTTTGCTGAAACAAAGTTTCTTCAGTCAACATACTAGTGAATTTTGATGTCTTCCTCTTCATCTATGAATATTGACAATGCAGCCATCGTCTTTGGATGTATATTACACCCTACACTTATAGTTAAATATGTAAAGAAATGGACAAAGGCAGTTTGGTTTCTGTCTCTCTAGGCCCCCCTCCACGTGTATAAAATAGGGATGTGCACCGGCGACTTTTGAGGTCTCGTGTTTTGTGTTTTGGATCCGGATTTTCGTTATTTTTGAGGTTCGGATTTGTCTCGCAAAACACTTGACGAAAGGTCTCGGTTCGGATTTAAGGTATTGGATTCGGATTTTTTTTGAAAAAAACATAAAAAGTTTAAAAATCAAGTTTTTGGGCTTATTTTCACTCCTAGGCTATTATTAACCTCAATAACATTCAATAACAAGCATTTCCACTAATTTACAGTGTATTCTGAACACCTCACAATATAGTTATTAGTCCAAAACGTTGCAAAAAGGTATCTTTCTGGACTGCGTAGAGGAGTGGGTCACCACAATATCTTAAAAACCCTGAACTTTTATGATTCGCACCAATAATTGTACCTGGACTGCGTAGAGGAGTGGGTCACCACAATATATTAAAAACCCTGAACTTTTATGAATCGCACCAATAAATGTACCTGGACTGCGTAGAGGAGTGGGTCACCACAATATATTAAAAACCCAGAACTTTTATGAATCGCACCAATAAATGTACCTGGACTGCGTAGAGGAGTGGGTCACCACAATATATTAAAAACCCTGAACTTTTATGAATCGCACCAATAAATGTACCTGGACTGCGTAGAGGAGTGGGTCACCACAATATATTAAAAACCCAGAACTTTTATGAATCGCACCAATAAATGTACCTGGACTGCGTAGAGGAGTGGGTCACCACAATATATTAAAAACCCTGAACTTTTATGAATCGCACCAATAATTGTACCTGGACTGCGTAGAGGAGTGGGTCACCACAATATCTTAAAAACCCTGAACTTTTATGAATCGCACCAATAAATGTACCTGGACTGCGTAGAGGAGTGGGTCACCACAATATATATAATAAGAAAACCATCAACTTGTTTGATTCGCACCAATAAATGTACCTGGACTGCGTAGAGGAGTGGGTCACCACAATATATTAAAAACCCTGAACTTTTATGAATCGCACCAATAAATGTACCTGGACTGCGTAGAGGAGTGGGTCACCACAATATATTAAAAACCCTGAACTTTTATGATTCGCACCAATAATTGTACCTGGACTGCGTAGAGGAGTGGGTCACCACAATATATTAAAAACCCTGAACTTTTATGAATCGCACCAATAAATGTACCTGGACTGCGTAGAGGAGTGGGTCACCACAATATATATAATAAGAAAACCATCAACTTGTTTGATTCGCACCAATAAATGTACCTGGACTGCGTAGAGGAGTGGGTCACCACAATATATTAAAAACCCTGAACTTTTATGAATCGCACCAATAAATGTACCTGGACTGCGTAGAGGAGTGGGTCACCACAATATATTAAAAACCCTGAACTTTTATGATTCGCACCAATAATTGTACCTGGACTGCGTAGAGGAGTGGGTCACCACAATATATTAAAAACCCTGAACTTTTATGAATCGCACCAATAAATGTACCTGGACTGTGTAGAGGAGTGGGCACTGGGCACCACAATAAAATATATAAAAAACCTTCAACAGGTCTGCATTACACTACACATACGGCTGCTCCTCCATCCTCTCCATCATATACATGTTGGAGTTTTAGCGTGTGACAACCTCTTGTTTTTGATAATGTCAGTGCATTTTGAATATTTTTCAATTTGCCCCACACCACTGAATGTACTTTATCTATGATACGCATCTATCTATCTTGACTGCGTAGTGTGGTGGCCCCGGTACACAATTTGGTACCGAGGCCACAATATAATTAAAAAACCCTCCACGTGTCAGAATTCCACCAAACAAGTATCTGGACTGCGTAGTGGGGTGGCCCCGGTACCCAATTTGATACCGGGGCCACAATACCTCCTCAAAACATGCTCCAGACAATTCGTCATTGACAGACCCCAGACAGACAGGGTCGTAGTGTTATTGTTTGACTTTGTAAACCCAAAAAAATGTCCCTGTTGCACTTGCACATAGTCGTGCAATGAAGACTGACTTTTTCATTTAAAGGCACGATCTTTAAAGTGTCAGAAAGAGAGAGAAGACACAGGAGAGGAGAGTTGTAGCTGGGGACCTGGGGTGGAAGCTCCCAGGCTCCCCCAGCATTGCCTGGAAGTCTGAGCGTGGTGACTGAGCCAGGGCAAGGAATGTGTGCCCTGGATGAGGGGGAGAACTCCATGCCACTATAGTGAACCCAAGAGAGAGGGGGACACTGCACATGGAAGAGGCCCTGGAGTGAGGGCTGCTACAAGAGGCATGGTAGCTGTAGTGTCAGATCCTGAGGCTGAGAGTACACAGAGTGACGTGTCAGAGCACAGGAGACATTATCCCCGCAGAGGAGGGATGAGCTGCAGTTGAGAGGTCTGTTGTTGAAATAGGACATGCACACTTTAACAAACCAATCATTTCAGCGACAGGGCCTACCAAACAACTTTGACTGAAATGATTGGTTTGTTTGGGCCCCCACACCAAAAAAGCTATTCATCTCTCCCTGTACAGACTAAACAGGCTCTACTGAGGCAAGATGTCGTCCTCATCCTCAACCTCTGATTCCTCTCCCCCTACAGTGTGTACTTCCTCCTCATCACACATTATCAATTCGTCCCCGCTGGACTCCACAACCACAGGTCCCTCTGTAGTATCTGGAGGGCAGTGCTGTACTTCATTGAGGAATTGATTATTCATTTTTATAAACATCATTTTTTCAACGTTGTGAGGAAGCAACCTCCTTCGCCGCTCACTGACCAGGTTCCCCGCTGCACTAAAAACTCTTTCCGAGTACACACTGGAGGGGGGACAACTCAGGTAAAATAGAGCCAGTTTGTACAGGGGCTTCCAAACTGCCTTTTGTTCCTGCCAGTAACAATATGGACTGTCTGACATGTCTACTTGGATGGTGTCAGCAAAGTAATCATCCACAATTTTTTCTACAGCATCCAATGCAGCGAGAGTAGACATGTCTGCAATGGTTGGCAGGTCCTTCAGTCCGGACCAGATGTTATCAGCATCCCCGCCAGTGCCTCTTTTGGGAAAACTGAGCTTTTTCCTCGCAGCCATAGATGTGGAAGAAAATGAGGGTGGAGCTGTTGGCATGTCACGGTCCTCTTCAGAGGACAATCTCCTGACCAGCAGGTCTTTGCACCGCTGTAGATTTGTGTCCGCCGGAAACAGAGACACAACATACGCTTTAAACCGAGGATCGAGCACGGTGGCCAGAATGTATTCCTCTGACTTTAAAAGAGTGACCACCCTCGGATCCTGGCAAAGCGTACGAAGGGCTACATCCACAAGAGCTACATGCTTGCTGTAATCGCAATGGCTTACCAGCTCCTCCCTCACTTTCTCCAGCTGCTTCTGCAACAGCCTGATCAGGGGAATGACCTGACTCAAGCTGGCAGTGTCGGAACTGACTTCTCGTGTGGCAAGTTCAAATGGCTGCAGAACCTTGCACAACACGGAAATCAGTCTCCACTGCGCTTGACTCAGGCGCATCCCCACTCCTTTGCCTATGTCGTAGGTGGCTGTGTAGGCCTGAATGGCCTTTTGCTGCTCCTCCATCCTCTGCAGCATATAGAGGGTGGAGTTCCAGCGCGTCACAACCTCTTGATTGAGGTGATGGCAGGGCAGGTTCAAGCTTTTTTGATGTGCCTCTAGTCTGCGGTAGGCACTGGCTGAATGCTGAAAGTGTCCAGCAATTTTGCGCGCCACCGCAAGCATCTCCTGCACACCCCTGTCACTCTTCAGGTAATGCTGCACCACCAAATTAATGGTGTGGGCAAAACATGGGACGTGCTGGAAATTGCCCATATTTAATGCCCGCACAATGTTACTGGCATTGTCTGACACCACAAATCCCCATGAGAGTCTAAGTGGGGTAAGCCACTGGGAGATAATTTCCCTCATTTTCTCTAATATGTTGGCAGCGTTGTGCCTCTTATTAAAGCCTGTAATGCACAATGTTGCCTGCCTTTGCATGAGCAGCCATTTTGTAGATGCTGCTACTGATGCAGCTGTTGCTGTTGCTGCGGAAGGGGATGCATCTACCCAGTGGGCTGTCACAGTCATATAGTCCTTCGTTTGCCCAGAACCACTTGTCCACATGTCCGTGGTTAAGTGGACAGTGGGTACAACCGCATTTTTAAGAGCACTGAGGACACTTGATCGTACTTCTCTGTACATTTTTGGTATCGCCTGCCTAGTGAAGTGGAATCTCGAGGGGATTTGGTACCGGGGACACAATACCTCCATCAACCCTCTAAATCCCACTCCACTGATGGCGGACACCGGGCGCACGTCTAACACCAACATTGCAGTTACAGCCGCAGTTATACGCTTTGCAATAGGGTGACTACTATCGTATTTGGTGGTCATGGCAAACGACTGTTGGACGGTCAATTGTTTGGTGAAAGACTTAGCGGTCTTACGACTTCCCCTCTGGGAAGATGACCGACTAACAGCAGCAACAGCAGCAGTGGCAGTAGTAGGCGTACCGCTGCAGGATTCCTCGGATGAATCCCGTATTGAGGAGGACTCAGTCTGGCTGGTGACTTGGGCTGCAGGACTGAATCTGATGGAGATTGTGGAGGAAGTTGACGAGGAGGGTGTTGCTGGTGTGTATCCAACTGGACCACGGGATTTAGGTGTCCCTGTACCGATGAGGGTCCTAGCCCCAGTTCCTGAACTAACCACTGAACTATGAAGGTTATTCAGGTGACGTATAAGGGAGGATGTTCCTAGGTGGGCAAAATCCTTACCCCTGCTTATTTGAGCTTTACATAAGCTACATATTGCCATACATTGGTTGTCTGGATTTGGATAAAAATAACTCCAGACCGAAGAGGTGCATTTTTTAGTCTTCTGACCAGGCATGACGATGGGCTTTTTCATCCCATGGACATCAGCTGTTTCCCCCCCTGGTGCCTCATTTACAATAACCACATCACCATCCTCATCATCAAGTTCCTCCACAGCGCCAGCTACATCATCAATAGCCTCCTCCCGAGCCACCTCTTCCCGTACAGTGATGGGAAGGTCAGGCTTGACAACCACCAACACCCTTGGACTCGCCTTGGGGATTTGTGATAATTTCTCTTTAGAAGGCAGAGTTGTTTGCTGTTTTGTTGCTGACAGCATAACTCTCTTCAATTTTTTGTAGGGGGGGAGGAGGAGGAGGGCTAAGATCCGTGGGTGAAGCTGAACCACTAGTCATGAACACGGGCCAGGGCCTAAGCCGTTCCTTGCCACTCCGTGTCGTAAATGGCATATTGGCAACTTTACGTTTCTCCTCAGATGATTTTAAGTTTCTCTTTTTGCTACTTTTTCTTAACTTGGGCTTTTTGGATTTTACATGCCCGGTACTACGAGATTGGGCATCGGGCTTGGAAGACGACGTTGATGGCATTTCATCGTCTATGTCATGACTAGTGGCAGCAGCTTCAGCATTAGGAGGAAGTGGGTCTTGATCTTTCCCTACTTTATCCTCCAAATTTTTGTTCTCCATTATATGTAGCACAAGATACTGCAGAATGTGTGAACTTGGTAATATTGCAGTACCAATGGACTTATAATGCTGGATTGGTTTTGCAAATTTGGTTATAATTATTATATATTTTTTTTTTTTTTTAATTTTTTATTTTTTTTTACTTTTTTTTTATTTTTTACAAACTTGGGAATAATGGGGAAATAACTATGCCCTTAGAAGCACAGAGCACAGGACACAGCACCACTGGACTGAACAGGACACGGCACAGGACCCAGCAGCACTACGGAACTCAGCAGGACAGAGCACAGGACACAGCACCACTGGACTGATACTGCAGAATGTGTAAACTTTGTAATATTGCAGTACCACTGGACTTTTACTGCTGAATGTGTGAACTTGGTAATATTGCAGTACCAATGGACTTATAATGCTGGATTGGTTTTGCAAATTTGGTTATAATTATTACATATTTTTTTTTTTTTTAATTTTTTTTTTTTTTTTACTTTTTTTTTATTTTTTACAAACTTGGGAATAATGGGGAAATAACTATGCCCTTAGAAGCACAGAGCACAGGACACAGCACCACTGGACTGAACAGGACACGGCACAGGACCCAGCAGCACTACGGAACTCAGCAGGACAGAGCACAGGACACAGCACCACTGGACTGATACTGCAGAATGTGTAAACTTTGTAATATTGCAGTACCACTGGACTTTTACTGCTGAATGTGTGAACTTGGTAATATTGCAGTACCAATGGGCTTATACTGCAGGATTGGTTGTGAAAATTTTGTGGTAATTAAAAAATATTAAAGTAGTTTTTGGTATTTTATAAAAAAAACTTTTTTTTATTTTTTTAAACACAGGGGAATATTGGGGAAATAACTATGCCCTT
Source organism: Mixophyes fleayi (assembly GCF_038048845.1). Taxonomy (NCBI): domain Eukaryota; kingdom Metazoa; phylum Chordata; class Amphibia; order Anura; family Limnodynastidae; genus Mixophyes; species Mixophyes fleayi. The sequence continues at coordinate 380,063,149 of NC_134402.1, forward strand.
AGAAGCACAGAGCACAGGACACAGCACCACTGGACTGAACAGGACACAGCACAGGACCCAGCAGCACCACTGACCTCAGAAGGACAGAGCACAGCACACAGCACCACTGGACTGATACTGCAGAACACAGCACAGCACAGCACAGCACTAAACAGCACAGCACAGCACAGCACTAAACAGCACAGAACTAAACAGCACAGAACTAAACAGCACAGAACTAAACAGCACAGAGGACCACCTAACACACCCTCCCTCTACCCTGATCAATGCCCGAGTGAAGATGGCGGCGACTAGCGGGGAATTTATAGGATCCGAGTATCGCGAGATCCGACAACGGGATTATGAGTCAGAGCCTCAGTTTCACTTTTGAATTTGGCGCCAATACCCGGATCTGTCTCGGATCCGACTCGGATCCGCAACGTTCGGGTGGGCTCGGATTTCAGAAATCCGAGCGCGCTCATCCCTAGTATAAAATACCAAAAAATTCAGCCGTTATAGACTGTACAATATTAATTGAAATGGAGAAAGCCACTTTGGTTTCGGTCTCTCTAGGCCCCCCTCCACTTGGATAAAATACCAAAAAATTCAGCTGCTATAGACTGTACAATATTAATTGACATGGAGAAAGCCAGTTTGGTTTCTGTCTCTCTAGGCCCCCCTCCACTTGTATAAAATACCAAAAAATTCAGCGGTTATAGACTGTACAATATTAAGAGAAATGGACAAAGCTATTTTGGGGTCACTCTGTCTATGACACCCTACCCTTAAGGAGAAATTGCCCAAACAGCAGTCTTTCAAGATGGTACGTGATATGGAAATGCCACAAGTCCCTTTCCTCTTTGGGGGTAGATTGCATAGAAAGTTTTAAAAAGATGTTATCGTCATCATCTTCAGCTTCATCCTCAACCTCATCAGTGTGTACGTCATCATCACAGACTATCAATTCATCGCCGCTTGAATCCGCTATTAGAGAACAGTCAGTGCTTGGATGTCTTGGATGGTGAAGGCCTTCCTCGTGGAAGATGTAGTTCATTTTTGTAAACATCATTTTCTCCACATTTTTGGGAAGTAACCTTCTACGGCGATCACTGACTAAGTTCCCTGCTGTGCTGAACACTCGTTCAGAGTACACACTGGAGGGTGGGCAGCTTAAGTATTGCAAAGCAAGTTTGTACATGGGTTTCCAAATGGCCTGATTTTCTTCCCGGTAAGGAAAGGGACTGTCTGACATTTCCATATCAACTACCTCTTGAAAGTAATCCTCCACCATTCTTTGCATGTTTATGCTTGTATTGGATGGAGTTATGGGCAAGGTGACAATTTTTTTTGAAAAATCCTTCAAACCAGCCCAGATGTTAAATTGTTCTGGTCTGCCCCCTGCATCTTCCCTGCTTCTTTTTGGAAAATTTAATTTTTTACGAGCAGCAGCAGCTTGAGAAAGTGAAGGAGGACACGTCGTCAAGCCGAGGCCCAGTTCAGCGGCCAACTTGCTGAGCAATAGCTCCTTGCAAAACTTCACATCTCGCTCATTTACAAGTAAAGACTCAATGTAGGTCTTATACCTTGGATCAAGCACAGTGGCCAAAACGTACTGATCCGAGTTCAAGATCTTAATAACTCGAGGATCATTGTGAAGCGAATTAAGTACTTGATCGACAAGGCCAACATACTTTGCTGAATTGCTTGCTTTCAGCTCCTCCTTGATTTTCTCAAGCTGCTTTTCCAATAGTCTAATTAAAGGAATGACTTGGCTCAAACTAGCAGAGTCTGCATTCACGTCACACGTCACAACTTCAAATGGTTTCAGCACCTTGCACAGCACTGAAAGGATTCCCCACTGTGCAAGAGTGAAATACATTCCCCCTTCTTTCCAAATGTCATGGCTTGTGCAATATGCTTGGATGGCTTTGCGCTGTTCCTCCATCCTCTGAAGCATGTACAGGGTGGAATTCCACCTAGTTACCACCTCTTGCTTAAGTTGGTGGCAGGGCAAGTTAAACTGCTCTTGGAGCTGCTGTAATCTCCTACATGCTGTGGCTGAATGCCTGAAATGGCCTAAATATTTATGGGCCACCGAAAGCATCTTCTCCACCTCACGGTTATTTCGTAGGAAGCTCTGCACCACCAAGTTGATGGAGTGAGCAAAACAGGGAATGTGCTGGAAATCACCCAGCTGTAATGCTCGCACTATATTGTTGGCGTTATCTGAAATGACATACCCTGGGGAGAGTCCGAGTGGTATAAGCCATGTATCAATCACATCTCTTAGTTTGCATAACAAATTGTCAGCTGTATGCCTGTTAGTGAAGCTGGTGATACAAAGAGTGGCCTGCCTGTGACAAATGTTACATAGTGGTGTACATGCTGCTGCTGTTCCTGCTGGTGAAGGTGAATGACCAACCCAGTGGGCTGTCACAGTCATATAGTCTTTGGTTTGGCCACTTCCACTTGTCCACATATCTGTGGTTAAGTGGACAGTGGGCAGAATGGCATTTTTCAGCGCAATCTCTACATTTTTACACACTTTTTGGTATAGTTGTGGAATTGCTTTACGGGAGAAATGGTGTCGCGATGGAATTCTGTAACGCGGACACAAAATCTCAATTAACTGTGAAAAACCAGCTGCGTTTATTGTGGAGATTGGATGCAGATCTAACACTAACATTGCAGCCATGGCGTCTGTGATTCGCTTGGCGACTGGGTGACTGCTGTCATATTTGCTTCCCCTAGCAAATGATTGTTTCACAGTTAATTGCTGAAATGTAGGACTGCTCATTTTCTTGACCTGCCTCTGGGCTGACGATTCACCCACAGCAGCAGCAGCAGCAGTGGGACTAACGCTTTCTTCAGAGGAATCAATAATAGTGCAGAAGTCATCCAACCTTAGTAAGTGGGATGCAGGGCTAACTCCGAGCACTACTGAGGATATTGATGAGGATGGTGTGGTGGGTGTATTTTGCAGCCATCGGGATGTCGGTGACCGGAGGGTCTTAGCTGATGATGGAGTGCTTGTAATTTTTTTGGAAGAACTTTCAGCTTTTCCCAACACTTTGGCATGAACTCTCGTTAAATGGCGTAACATAGACGAGGTTCCAAGATGGTTAAGGTCCCTCCCTCGACTGACTGTGGCTTGACATACACTACAAATGGCTATATAATTGTTGTCTGGATTTGGGTAGAAATAATTCCACACATAAGAAGTGGATTTTTTTGTTTTATGCCCAGGCATGACAATGGCCTTTTTCTTGTCACGTGCCAGAACTGCTTCCACTGGTGCAGGACTTACACAAACAACCTCATCCTCATCAACATCCTCATTAGCACCCTCGTCGCCTACACAAATCTCCCCCTCATCCTCCTCTAATTCCAAAGTGGCATCCTCAATTTGTGTATCACCGGCTACACTCGGGCTATTAAGGCACACATCAGCAGAATGCTCACGATTAGACATCCCACTGTTGGATGGACTCTCCACAGGGATTGGTGTCATTTGTGAATCAGAGCAAACATTATCCTCTAATGCCTTACTGTTATCTTGCAGCTCGGATTTGACGTGTAACAGTAGTTGTGCACCAATTGTAGGCTCGGTAACTTTTTGGGATCTGCCACTAATAGACAAAGGTGAAGGCCTCATTCTCTCTTTGCCACTGCGTGTGTAGAATGGAATGTTGGCAATTTTTTTTTATCAGCACTTAACTTTTGCTCAGTAACACTTCTTTTTCGCTTCAACACAGTCAATTTTTTTTGGGTGTGTGTTTTTTGGACTGATTTCGAAACACTGTGTATTTTGACATCGCCTTGCCCAGGTGACGTACTGGGAACACTAACATCAGGACTGGTGACAGAACCTGGTTGCTCATTCTGCTCATATGTGGATTGCTTTGAATCCATTCTGAGCCCAAAGCACTTGTAGTGCTAAAAATTATTTGGTAGATACTGCTGACAGATAGTAATTTTGACAGCCAGAAATATTTATGCACAATTATGGGGGACACCCCAAAAGCACTGGGGAGTGCTAAAAATTATTTGGTAGATACTGCTGACAGATAGTAATTTTGACAGACCAGAAATATTTATGCACAATTATGGGGGACACCCCAAAAGCACTGGGGAGTGCTAAAAAATATTTGGTAGATACTGCTGACAGATAGTAATTTTGACAGTCAGAAATATTTAGGCAAAATAATGGGGGACACCCAAAAAGCACTTTCAGTGGCAAATATTGAAAAAAAAACAAAAAACCTCTATCCTCCTCTCTTCTCTAGCGATTTTTGTTAGCACAATTGGAATCAGAATATTGTATTCTCTGTCCCTGCTCTTATCAGCCTGTGACTACACCCTGCTCTCTCCCTCTGTCAAATGGCGATGGAATGCTGTGGAGGCGTGTATTTATAATCTTCAAGTATCACGAGAACCGAGCCCCGAGATTCAACGACGTCACGATGACGTTCGGCCTCGATTTGGATTCCAAGCGGGCTGAAGAGTGCCTGCTCGGCTCAGTACTCGGATAGCCTAAGTTCGGGAGGGTTCGGTTCTCGGGGAACTGAGCCCGCCCATCTCTAATAATAATACTGAAAGATAAAAAAGATGTTCCAGAACATCAAAATTTTCTTTACTATTTCTGTGTACCTGAAGATTGTAAAATAAAATTTCCATGTCAATTACATAATTTATCTATTATTAATTGCTTTCCAAAAGGAGGGGAGGTGTGAATTTCAAGTTTACTTAGGGGGTTGGGGTGGGGGGTAGATGTGAGACTATAAAGGTTAAGAATCCCTGTTCTTCACTAAAGCTCAGAGGTATCATGTTGCATTGGAAAATATGTAATCTCATAGTAGCTTATTTGAAAGTGAAAATGTTCTCTAAGGAAGGGTTTACTATACATTTTCTAAATGTGTTATAGATTTTTTAAATATTTTCTTACTACCATTCACTGTGTAATGTATTCATGTATTTCTTTGTCTTTCCGTGATGCACACAAATTTCTCTCTCCTTTGCTTCCTACAGTAGCGTTCAAGAACTCTGCATATTTAATCACCTCAAACACAGTTTACTACAAAGTGAAGAGTGGACTTTATTTATTTATTTGTCTTGTTTGATCATTTGCAGCAATACAAGTAACTGTCTATACTGCCAGAGTAAGTGTCTATTATTATACTTATTGTGAAATGTGGTAAGGAGGATCCCCAGTGTGGATTTATGGCAAACCCTCTGCGTCTAAAATAGAACTGGAACTGGCTTTAGACTGCATGTTAGAGATAACTGCACCTCTTGGAAAGGGCTGACGAAGGGCCAGCTGACTGAGATATTTTGTTTTCTGTTGACCATAAGCAAAAGGTAAAAAGAAGAAAAATTAACATAAATTAAATAGTTTAGTTTACCTCTTGGGATGAGCTATATGCAAAAAAAATGTCAAATATCTCTATAATGCAGCAAACTGAGGCAGTTGTCTCAGGCAGTAAAATGTATGGAATTAATGTAAAACCTTTGCTAGATGAAATGAAAGCAATACAATTTACCTGAGATGTGATAATGATTAAAGTGAAAATATTTGCTTTAATACAGATGCTTATGACTAGCAAGAGTCTCAACAGTCACAGTTTTTAGTGGCACAGTCCTATAGCTATCTGTAGAAGTGGGCGTGGCCAGGTTGGATCAGGGGTGTGGACACTATGGACTGTGCATGGCCTTATCAAAATGGGGGCGTGTCCTGTGCAGACCAGATAACTTGGTTAATGTGTACAGATTGTTATATAATGAATGAGAAGGTATGGCGAATAGCACTATTATATCAGCCTTCCCTGGACGTTGAATGATTAGGTACACTATTTATGGATTAATTTGTAGGAGACACATTTCTGTACTGCCATGTGGACGAAACATATGTACGTACACATCTGTACATACATTTTTGCATCTGCCTACACCTGGGGAGGTGGAACAAGAGAGGGCAAGTGTAGGCTTTTGGGGGTTGTATCTTTTGCAAGTGGTGGACGGAAGGTACAATGATATGTTATGACTGATGACGACCATGGAATGCACCGTACAGCCTCTTCTGCTTGGCTTATTGCGTATTGTTATTGACCTCACTGCTATATTTAATTCATTAGCGGCTATATTAGTTGCAGCCTCCTATTTTATTACTTAATTGACATTTCCATTTGGAGGAAAGGACATTCCCATTTAATTTTTAAGGGGAAAACAAAATATGTTTGTACTTAATTTAATTTGTATTTTAATTTGTATTTAATTACATTTTGTATTGAAAATCCAACTTTGCATTTATTAAGAACTGTGTTCAGACACTATTTCCTCTTGTCTATATGATATTCCATTCCATTATATTGTGTATAAATTGGGTAAGCTTATCTCTATATATTGATATGAGTTCGAGCTGTGGCACTGCTTACTTTGCAGATGTAAAATTAAATAGTATCCATACATGGCAATGGAACAGAGTGATGAAGAGGTTAAGATATCATGGAAAATAGCACATGGTAATGGTAAATGGTTACTTTGGTATCACAAGCTATAAAGTTTGTGTACATAGTGTACTCTCATTGTATGTGGCAAAACAAAACATTTTCCCTGGTGCAAAATCAATCCTCCAGCATGGCCTGTATAATAGAGAGTGTATACTGGAGTGCAGTCAGTAGGTTTCATGTACAAACCCAAAATGGCAGTGGTGCAATAAAACATTCCTCTCAGTTTGGACAGGTGCGCCTAGATTTTCACCAAAGCACATTTGTTTGCGGAGCAGATGTTTATGTTGGCTGATTGGCGGAGTTGGGCAGAGAGATTTAATTTTTTGGAGCGAGATTATGTAAGTAAAATAAAGAGGTGGAGAGGATATGATTGTATGGGTGTTCCCTGCTATGGAGAGGATGCACAGACATTTCCACTCTTCAAAAGGACTTAAGATCAGTCTCGTTCTAAACTTTTAGTGGAATTAACTTTGCACCTTTCTATTGCACTTCAATAGAGACTTTGCCTAATGTAAAATAAGTGCAAGCACATAAAAGTTCCACATATAATATATCCCATTACTCTCATGATTAATTTTAGTTAAATGGAACAGTATTTCAGCAGAAAAAATATAGTTATTTAATGACAGGGGTGATGCTAAAATGAGCTCAGATGTTGGACCTTTGATGTGAACATTACATTTTGCAGAATGGCCCCTCTTAAAAGTTTTCCACATCCCTGCAACTCTGACAAACCTCAAGTTAGCGCATGTATCTCCGAGAGCGGAGTGTAGTTGTGCTCGTTGATCTGTGCTGGGTGGACCATCCTGTGCACTACATCAATGATGTCCAGTATTTCATATAACTGCAATCAGACCATGCTTCCACGATCAGACATTGCGGGGAAGAACCAGGTAGCTCAAAGACCACATAGCGTATTGAGGCCCCTCTGCGCCCCAGAGCAGTTTCTACCGCATCTATGCCAGTGGGCCAAATAGCTAGAATACCAGATAGATCTGTCTTCCTCCGTTCATTCAATACCAGTAGAAATGGAAAGACTAAGAAAATAATTAAAGCATTAAAAAGTATTTCTATAACATTTTGATAGTGTATTATACATTTAAATAAATTAGTGCCCACATTTTATTATTGTAGTCTTCGAATACGAAGATAGAAATCATATATATCTATCATCCTATTGTATCCATTTTGCAGTTACCTTGCTTTACATTTCAAACAGAATGCTACAATGCTTATTCTGAGTATTATAGTGGCTTGTGTTTATGACATATTAGCTATTGTTGTTATCTAGTAACAGATGATATATTTTGGTCTAAGAACTCAGACATAAGTTTAAACGGATATAGACATACGCTATTATCTCCATGGATACTGTCCGTACAAACATGACATAATGTTTTGTGCCGGTTAAATTTCTCTGGTAGGATACTAAACATTTATTTTCTGCCTACTCCTTAATAAATGACACGAAGGATGATATGTTATAGTAATGCAGATATACCAAAAGAATAATTACAAAAAATAACAAATGCTGAGATTCAGCCTTTAATATTTCTATTTTCATATGTGAGAGACATCTAGATGCAAAAAATTGAAGCTGAAATTTCAAAATTGTATATATTATACTCAACAACACACGCACCAATAACCACTTTCACCAGTGATAAGTGACATTTAACTGACAAAAGGGAGCTAAAAGCAAAAGCTGGACAGGAGAGAGGAACTGAAAATGAAGGTAAAAAGAGAAGGTGAGAGAGGGCCATTACAGGCTAACTTAACATTTGTCAAACTTAACTATGGTTTCCTAGTAATCAATTGACCAACAATAATTCTAATAGAAACTCCGACCCAGTGGAGTAACAACCGCCGGGACAAACAATGCAGTTGTTAAAATACCCAGCGATACTGGACCACCTCTTCCCAAGCATGTGGAGCACTGTGCTGTAAGTGTACATACTTAAGAAAGCAAAGCAGAGGCCTCCAGAGTGGATGGACACGTATCACTGGCTCAAGTTTTTATTATGTGGCTCTGTGTTTGCATGTTGCATCATTACCTCCACATAAATAGCTAGTTGTTCATGGTAGTCTTGAATACAGTTTATACGATACCTATTGATAGGTAGCATAGGGTTGTTCTATTACAATAATCCAATAATCGCATGTTAGGTTATGCTGAATATTATAGTAAAAATGCAGCACAAAAAAACATGCTTCAATTTTAGCTGATGCATCTCACGTAAAGTGTCTTAGTATAATTTTCTGTGTATACTAAACTTAACAAAGTGTTAGAAACACTCTAATCCATTTATTCTTAACTTGATCAATCAGTATGAATAGAGATTTCTCTTTCCTGGAAAAAACACATAAAAAGCAGATTAGTAGCTTGTCATCTCTAGTGGTCACCTGATCTGTGCAAATAGGTCTGTGCTGGATACACTAGATGTTCAGTATGCCAATCACATGACAGCTGACAGTGGGAATTCAGCTCTTAGGGTTACAACTGCAGAAGCCAAGTAAACCTAGAGGAAGGTATGTGTGCCAATGTGAGATATTTTACAGTCACCATGTGTTAGTTGACTATTGTTCTATGTATAGCAAGTTCTATTTTGTCCCTGTTTACTCCTTGTATAATTACACTAGGTTGCATGCATGTATTTCATTTAATCTACTGGTACATCTTATGAGCCAGGTCTCCTGTATGCTTGTTCAGTTCACACCCAACAGAACAGCATGTTATGTACAGACAACTATCTAGAAATCGTTACTACAAATCTTTATTCCTGGATGCTTAGTTGCTTATATACAGATACTGGAAGTACACATTGTTGTGTGAGGGAAGGGAACAGTAGCAACCACTAAACAAACACATTAATAATAAACAGTGATAGACTGATACAGGGCCTGAAAGGTAAGCAAAAAAAAAAAGAGTTAGTTTTCTGGACAGAACCATGTTGCAATGCAAGTGGTGTAAATTAGTTTATTATTTTGCACATAAGGAAAATACTGTCTGTTTATCATATAGCACACAAATACTTGATAGCTTATTTGTACACTGGAATTTAAAGTTGATCTAGGACATGCCCTGCCCCAAATATAAATCTGCCATCACATTTTAAATTTCTTCCCCCTCAAAGGCAACTTGGTTTTCCCTTACTTACTTTTGGTTAACTTTCTTTAATGAATGAGGCCCATAGTGAATAATTTTTGTCTTTAAAATAAAAGGTACAGTCATATTCTGTGCTGTAGAATGTGATGAAGAATGTTGAATGTAATGAAGAATACAGGTGTATGTAGAATGTGATGTAGAATGTGATGTAAAATGTAGGTGTATGTAGAATGTGATGTATAATGTAGGTGTATGTAGAATGTGATGTATAATATAGGTGTATGTAGAATGTGATTTAGCATGTCATAGCAACTGTCCATCAAGCCTATTTAAGGCACACTTGGGTGTGGCTCACAAGCCAGACCTTGCTAGATGTAAACCCCTATTACTGGGAGGTGAGTGCATCTGATTTTAACTGCATTTTAATGGTGTTTAAAAAATATAGGTCAGTGTAGGACCTGAATATAATGAGGTGTCATTGAGGCTGGGATGCAGGCTTAAAAGTTTTGATCAAAATAGGAACTAATACCTCATGTTTTAATTTTGCTAGACACACACAGATATGCAGTGTTAAGGATACGCTCTGACAACTGTCTTTTTTGTTTTGTACACATATATGGGCATTTATATTACCACGCAGCTGGTACCATATACAATATGGGCTATAACGAGCACTGGCTTGTTTTTTCTCTGGTGATGTAGAATGTAACTGTATGTAGAATGTAGGTGTATGTAGAATGTGATGTAGAATGTAGGTGTATGTAGAATGTGATGTAGAATGTAGGTGGATGTAGTATGTGATGTAGAATGTAGGTGTATGTAGAATGTGATGTAGAATGTAGGTGGATGTAGTATGTGATGTAGGTGTATGTAGAATGTAGGTGGATGTAGTATGTGATGTAGAATGTAGGTGTATGTAGAATGTGATGTAGAATGTAGGTGGATGTAGAATGTGATGTAGAATGTAGGTGGATGTAGTATGTGATGTAGGTGTATGTAGAATGTAGGTGTATGTAGAATGTGATGTAGAATGTAGGTGGATGTAGTATGTGATGTAGAATGTAGGTGTATGTAGAATGTGATGTAGAATGTAGGTGGATGTAGAATGTGATGTAGAATGTAGGTGGATGTAGTATGTGATGTAGGTGTATGTAGAATGTAGGTGTATGTAGAATGTGATGTAGAATGTAGGTGGATGTAGTATGTGATGTAGAATGTAGGTGTATGTAGAATGTGATGTAGAATGTAGGTGGATGTAGAATGTGATGTAGAATGTAGGTGGATGTAGTATGTGATGTAGGTGTATGTAGAATGTAGGTGTATGTAGTATGTGATGTAGGTGTATGTAGAATGTGATGTAGAATGTAGGTGGATGTAGAATGTGATGTAGAATGTAGGTGTATGTAGAATGTGATGTAGAATGTAGGTGGATGTAGTATGTGATGTAGGTGTATGTAGAATGTAGGTGTATGTAGAATGTGATGTAGAATGTAGGTGGATGTAGTATGTGATGTAGAATGTAGGTGTATGTAGAATGTGATGTAGAATGTAGGTGGATGTAGAATGTGATGTAGAATGTAGGTGGATGTAGTATGTGATGTAGGTGTATGTAGAATGTGATGTAGAATGTAGGTGGATGTAGTATGTGATGTAGAATGTAGGTGTATGTAGAATGTGATGTAGAATGTAGGTGGATGTAGAATGTGATGTAGAATGTAGGTGGATGTAGTATGTGATGTAGGTGTATGTAGAATGTAGGTGTATGTAGTATGTGATGTAGGTGTATGTAGAATGTGATGTAGAATGTAGGTGGATGTAGAATGTGATGTAGAATGTAGGTGTATGTAGAATGTGATGTAGAATGTAGGTGGATGTAGAATGTGATGTAGAATGTAGGTGGATGTAGTATGTGATGTAGAATGTAGGTGGATGTAGTATGTGATGTAGAATGTAGGTGTATGTAGAATGTGATGTAGAATGTAGGTGTAAGTAGAATGTGATGTAGGTGTATGTAGTATGTGATGTAGAATGTAGGTGTTAGTAGAATGTGATGTAGGTGTATGTAGAATGTAGATGTACGTAGTATGTGATGTAGAATGTAGGTGTAAGTAGAATGTGATGTAGATGTATGTAGAATGTGATGTAGAATGTAGATGTATGTAGTATGTGATGTAGAATGTAGGTGTAAGTAGAATGTGATGTAGGTGTATGTAGAATGTGATGTAGAATGTAGATGTACGTAGTATGTGATGTAGAATGTAGGTGTAAGTAGAATGTGATGTAGAATGTAGGTAGATGTAGTATGTGATGTAGAATGTAGGTGTAAGTAGAATGTGATGTAGAATGTAGGTAGATGTAGTACGTGATGTAGAATGTAGGTGGATGTAGAATGTGATGTAGGTGGATGTAGTATGTGATGTAGAATGTAGGTGTAAGTAGAATGTGATGTAGAATGTAGGTGTATGTAGTATGTGATGTAGGTGTATGTAGTATGTGATGTAGAATGTAGGTGTAAGTAGAATGTGATGTAGGTGTATGTAGAATGTGATGTAGAATGTTGGTGTATGTAGTATGTGAAGTAGAATGTAGGTGGATGTAGAATGTGATGTATGTGTATGTAGAATGTGATGTAGAATGTAGGTGTAAGTAGAATGTGATGTAGAATGTAGGTGGATGTAGTATGTGATGTAGAATGTAGGTGTATGTAGAATGTGATGTATGTGTATGTAGAATGTGATGTAGAATGTAGGTGTAAGTAGAATGTGATGTAGGTGCATGTAGTATGTGATGTAGAATGTAGGTGTAAGTAGAATGTGATGTAGGTGTATGTAGAATGTGATGTAGAATGTAGGTGGATGTAGTATGTGATGTAGAATGTAGGTGTAAGTAGAATGTGATGTAGGTGTATGTAGAATGTGATGTAGAATATATGTGTATGTAGAATGTGATGTAGAATGTAGGTGTAAGTAGAATGTGATGTAGGTGTAAGTAGAATGTGATGTAGAATATAAGAATATAGGTGGATGTAGTATGTGATGTAGAATGTAGGTGGATGTAGAATGTGATTCATGTGTATGTAGAATGTGATGTAGACTGTAGGTGTAAGTAGAATGTGATGTAGGTGTATGTAGTATGTGATGTAGAATGTAGGTGTATCTAGTATGTGATGTAGGTGTAAGTAGAATGTGATGTAGAATATAGGTGTATGTAGAATGTGATGTACAATGTAGGTGTTAGACTGTCTACTGTAAGTAGTACACTCCTGAGCTAGAACTGCAGCTTTTACTAATGGACTCTAAAAAATAGACCTAATAGAGTACTTTGTGGCCTGCTCAATTAGAAGCGAGTTTTGGGTTAACTTTATCTGATCCACTGACCACCAGTAATGTACTTTTAACAATGTTGGAGTAATTCATTTACTGCCTGGTTGAATAGTATGAGATAGGACCAAGTGGATAGTTCCAGATCTCTGTCCAAGTTAGATACACATGTGGTTGGTGAGATTTGACCAGATCCATCAGTTTCATGCTTAGATTGGCCAGATCACATTGACCACACATGCAAGCCAATAGTGATTATCTTCCACACTATTATAGGTCACTACATGCATTTTGCAGACACACACACGTCGATATTTCTTCATGTATGGCCATGATTAAAAACCACTGTGCCTGTGCTAGCATACATGGCTTATTCCAGATCCACCAATTGGTTTCATTCTTATTGTTACTCTCTTACATTTTATATATAATACATATATGTCATCTTTTGTATATATTCTTATATAGCATCTTAAGCCTATAAATATACTGTACATTCTTAAACTCAAAAAAAGCACTAGAAAAACATTGTGTGCTGTCCATACATTAATGCACATGATTGCCTTAATAGTTGTTTAAATTAAGGGATGGGTTAAGATTTGTGGGGGTCACAGGGCAATACCCTTTTATGAGCCACTGGCAATAAAACATCATTGTCTAAATGATATTCAAGATGAGCGCACTTGTGTGTGGATTACTGGGTGTGCCGGCCACTAGCGCCCTGGCCCAGGCAAGACAGCAGAGGCAGAATGTAGATGTAGTACTAGAAAGCAGGACAGGCAGTGTCAGCACCAGCTGCAGCAGCTCTTCTAGAACAACTACTATTACTACTACCAAGGGCAGATCTATACTTTTGCTTTAAAGGGGAGGGGTGATTTAGCCAGTCTATGAATATCATATTGTAAGATGCAAAAGCGTAACTAGGTATTTTTCTGCCCCAGACATGCGTCCCACTACACTACAATATACTACACACACGTTAGAATATATCTATAAATGACATAGATAAAAAACCTTACAGTTTAACATATCCGATTAAGCTCTGTCAGCTGCAGGGAGTGTTTTGGTTGGAGAATTGCTCTGCAGGATTCTTTTGGGAGCAGATACTGTTTGGTGATGAGCTATGTTCTGCAGGTATCTTCTTGGTGCAGGCACAGTCTTGGAGGGAGGAATGCTCTGCAGGGGTATGTCAGGAGCAAGTATTGTGTTTCAGGAGGAGGTATATTCTGCAGGAATCTGTTGGGAGCAGGTACAGTGTTGGTGAGAGGAATGCTCTGCAGGGATCTGTCAGGAGGGGGTAGTATGTTGAGTGTAAGAGTGCTCTGCAGGGGTTTGTCAGCAGCGGGGAATATTTTGGGTGGAGGGATGTTCTGCAGGGATCTTTCGGGGACAAATACTGTTTGCTGATGAGCTATGTTCTGCAGGTATCTTTTATGAACAGGCACAGTCTTGGAGGGAAGAATGCTCTGTAGGGTTTTTGTAGTTCTACTTTTTTATGAAGTTGCTCTAATGTCTCTTTCTAAGAAACGCAGGCCCTAAACTACGATAAAGCTAAACTAAGAAAATGTAATAGTACTGCATGTGTGTATTCCAGTGAACACACAAATCTGTGAATTAGCAGCGCCACCATTTTGTGAGTGACAGCAATCTCACTCCATGATAGTGCTGAATCTGCAGCCAACCACAGGATGTGATGGCTTACCATGTCTGTATTGCGCAAGTAACACGTCCATTAAGGTTTCTGCCTTAATCGTCGTAATTTCATTGCTTTCTGGAGTTTGAGTGGAAGAGGTCCAATAGTTTTCTTACATTTTAGATGGTGTGTAAGGGACCTTAATCAGACATGTTAAACTGTAAGGGGTTTTTTGTCTATGTAATTTCATGGCTTTTTGTAAAGTAAAAATATTGATCATTTTCAAATTCTATGTATCTAAATGTGAAATCACCCACCCTCTGCCCACCAACAATTCTCTATCACATGCCACCCTGCCCCCTAAATTATTACATGCCGCTTCCACTGCCAACCAGGTTCTCTCACATGACACCCACTTTTCTCAAATGCCATCTCCTGCTCATCAGCCTTTCACACATATGGGCCCTTGCTGACCAGCTACTTTTTTATATGCCACCACCTATCAACTAGATTTTCTCTCACATGCAACTCCATAACGATAAGCTTCTAATATCTGCCCTGCACACCAGCTATTCTATCACATGCCACCTCATAACCAACAGCTTTTCGCTCAAGTTACCCCACGTCTACCAGCTTTTCCCTCACATGCCATCCAGCTCACCAGCTATTCTCTCACATTCCAATCTCTGCTCTGCCAGTGACAACTTCACAATTCAAAGAGCCTTCTCCGATCTCTGTACAAAATAGAGCCTTTTAGTGAAACCGGCACTACACAAACAATCTTCTAGTGACCCCTACACATGATAGAGAATTCCATAATAAAAAGAGTCTTCATCTGACCGCTGCACAATATATAGAGCCATCCTCTGACCCCTGCACAATACATAGAGCCATCCTCTGACCCCTGCACAATACATAGAGCCATCCGTTGACCCTGCACAACACAGAGAGCCATCCTCTGACCCTGCACAACACAGAGAGCCATCCTCTGACCCATGTACAATACAGAGGCCATCCTCTGACCCCTGCACAATACATAGAGCCATCCTCTGACCCCTGCATAATACAGAGGCCATCCTCTGCTCCCTGCACAATACATAGAGCCATCCTCTGACCCCTGCACAATACATAGAGCCATCCTCTGACCCCTGCACAATACATAAAGCCTTCTTCTGACCCCTGCACAGCACAGATAGCCTTCCTCTGACCCCTGCACAACACAGGGAGCCATCCTCTGGTCCCTGCACAATACAGAGTGATGTATTTTGATACTATAATTTTCACTAAAACATTCCTGGGCTTAAATGTATCAAGTTGCGAGTGAGTTTTTGGCAGGTTTGATTCTAGCTGTCATTTATTTAGAACATTCTACAAAATCATAGCTAGAATCTGATTGGTTGCTCTAGGCAACAGCTCCACTTTTCAAACACGCCGGAAACTCACAGCTGAATACATTTACCCCCTACGGGTAAATGTATCAAGGTCCGGTTTTGCCAGCGTGTAAAAATCGTGGCAAATCGTGGGTGTTAACCCGTGATTTTAGTCCCAAACTAGTCACTTTCCTTTTTTACAAAACAGTAAGAAATAGATACAAGTTTTTTTAAAAAAAAGTGTGGGATCCCCCCTCTATTTAGTCTTAACCCTAGTACTGCCAGACTACTGCTGGTTCCGTGAAAATCGGGGAAAAAGTTTGCGTGGGGTCCCCCCTACTTTCACGGAACCAGTACTCGGCAAACCAGCCGGGGTTGGAGGTACTATAGTAGGGGGACACGCGGCAGGGGTCCCCCTGCCTTAATGACTAACCATCCCCAGGCTGTTCAGCGCTGGGCTGGATTCCCTAGGGAGTGGGGTCTGCTGAAAAAAACAAGTGGAACCCCCCTAGGGACACCCAGCATAGTACTGATAGAACTAGAGCTCTTCCTACACCCCTGGGCGGTGCCTGTCTTTTCTAAGCCTGTAGACTGCATTTTGGTATGCTACACAGATATGTTTTCTGGAATATGGGGATCAACTTTGCTAATTACTTCCATAGATATATGTTGAGATTACTCCTTTACATTACAGTTATCTGTTATAACTGACTTCATCTATGCAGGAATGGAGTGTTGAGTGCATTCGCTATCCATTTTGGATGCCGGAATAGATTTCTCATTGCATTCCCCATCCATTCTGGCTGCCGGAATGTATGGCTGAGTGCTTTTCACTGGAGTGCTGAGTGCAATCCCCATCCATTCCGGCAGCCAGAATGGAGTGCTGAGTGCATTCCCCATCCATTCCGGTTGCCGGAATGGAGTGCTGAGTGCAAACCCCATCCATTCCGGCTGCCGGAATGGTGTGCTGAGTGCATTTACCATCCATTCTGGCTGGCGGAATGGAGGCTGAGTGCATTCCAATCCCGGAATGAAGTGCTGAGTGCATTCCCCATCCATTCCTTTAGCATCGCACTGAGGAATAAACTTTAAAATAAAAGCAGTGCCAGGGCTAAAAATTATACAGTGTGCCCCCCCTCAGACACAAAACACTAACCAGCCCACCTACAGCTAGTAAATATCTCTAATTTGTCTGTAGTCTACAAATCAAAATCGGTATGCGGGGGAACACGCAGCCTTGTGCTCCCAAGTTAAGCCACATATACTACACCCAGCACAAGACTCTATCTGACATGTGCAACATTACGAACTTTTCTGAAATCCCCTATCTTTAAAATGGGGCATGTTTAACCAAATTGTAAAAAACCTGTAACTTTCTCAAACTTGTGAACCGTCAAAGGCACTCCTCAGCCCTAATAGCTTCCTAACAAAACTTACTGCGTGTCTTTAAATGCCCTGTACACCGAGTTACGCTCTCCCAAAAAAAACAGAAAAACGGGGACTTTTGCAAAACAGGAAGTGGAAAAAAAACGGTGAGATTTTGAACTTTAGATTGTTCCTAAATTGTCATTTTTTATTTTTTTTCTGAAATTTCACATGCGGCACCTGTGGACAGTTCTCCATTCACATGCCAAATTTCAGTTTAATAGCTTTAATACTTTTTAAAATGTAGACCCTCAAACACCATGCCCCCCCCCCTCTCACAGATTCCTTATGGCAAAATTACGTTTTTTACATGTAATTACCTTAATCATACTTACCAACTTTCTGTTGGTGAAATCCGGGAGCCTGCAGAGGAGGTGGGCGTGACGGGGGGGGGGGGGGGGGGGGGCGGGGCTCCAAGTGACGTCATTTTGGACCTGCCCCCATGACGTGATGACGCAAAATGCGTCATTTGACAGCGGGGGGCGGGGCCAAACGCCGCGATTCACCGGGAATCGCGGCGTTTGGGACTTAATTCTGCCCGCTTCACTAGGAAGTGGGCAGAATTATCCAGATGCGGGGGATTGTCACACTCGCCCGGGAGCCCGGGAGACTCTCGCAAAATGCGGGAGTCTCCCGGATATTTTGGGAGAGTTGGCAAGTCTGACCTTAATATAAGGGCACGACTGTCCCAGGATCCTGCTCTCCCATGTCTCCACCCCTTTCTATACTGGCCCTATCCAGTGCCTAATAAGGATCCTGCTCTCCCATGTCTCCACTCCCTTCTATACTGGCCCTATTCAGTGCCTTCCCAGGATCCTGCTCTCCCATGTCTCCACCCCCTTCTATACTGGCCCTATCCAGTGCATACCCAGGATCCTGCTCTCCCATGTCTCCACCCCCTTCTATACTGGCTCTATCCAGTGCATACCCAGGATCCTGCTCTCCCATGTCCACACACCTTTCTGTACTGGCCCTATCCAGTGCATACCCAGGATCCTGCTCTCCCATGTCCACACACCCTTCTGTACTGGCCCTATCCAGTGCCTGCCCAGGATCCTATTCTCCCATGTTTAAAACCCTTTCTATACTGGTCCTAACCAGTGTTTGTCTGCTCAGCTAGCAGCAAACTCCTCTCCATGTAGTCTCTGAACCTCAGTTTTGCCAGTTGTACATTTAGATCCAGAATCTGGGCTTCCAAATTAGTAACTCGTTTGCATCTGGAACAACGGCATTCACCCTCTAGGTGGTTCTAGATGATGTATACCGGGTGGCATTACCAGTTACGGAACACTCACTTATTGAGTGTTATTTCAACTATATGTGGATACTAATACTAAAATGAAAGCATTGAAAACTATTTAACTAGCACTAATTAAGGCTATATGAGTATAGTACTGTAGTGTATTAATACAGTGGTCTTAGACACTACTTACTACTAAAAAGTAGTATTAAAAAAAAACGAAAAAAACTTTTATTTGATACATACAACAACGAAAAACAAATTGTAAAAATATACCTTGATATCCTACTATCTTGTGGTGAACTATCTCTTTAACTACAGTCTGCACTTATCAGAGCAAATGCGTTTTTCAGACAATTGTCTTGCTTGGTTTTGCACTTAAGATGTACAAGAGTTACATTCATATGAAATTGTATCCACTTATATTTTTCATTATAAGCTATACAAAGCCATTTTTAAAAGTATCAGTAACAAGTTTTTCAGCTCCTAAAAAGCAAATCTAGAAAAATCGTAGCGTCTGCACTCAGGTCAGTGGTATTTACTTAGACCCTGTTAGGAACCCCTCTAGCCGATACAGCACAACCCGGAGTCTGCTCCGCCAGTCAGGTGTTCACTGGAGCCCCTAATGGTGGGGACAGACTTGGCTGCAGACTGACAGAGGGTCGTGAAGTGTGTACCGACTAGGGAGAACCCAGGCAAGCGAAGTGGAGTCCAAGCAAGGGTCAAGGGCTGGCAGCAGATCCAGTAAACAGGCCGAGGTCAAGGGTCACGAGCAAACAGGAAGGTCGGTAAACACGCCAGAGGTCGGGGTCACAAGAAACACAGGCAGGGTCCAAATCCAGGCAAGGGGTCATACACAGGCAATCAGTCCAACAGGATTCACAGGATTCACAGGATTCGCAGGAGCAGGAGCAGGCGCAGGCGCAGGCGCAGGAGCACTGGACACTATAACCGGCAGTGAGGCCCAGATCTCACTGCCTTAAATAGTCCTAAGAGCCAATCAGGACAGAGGAGGATAGGGCTGACAATCAACCTCAGGAGGCAGCTAATTAATTGCTAGCTAGAACTAGCATAGGTAATAACATAACCAGGAAGCATGTATAAAAATATAAGTGAACCAGTTTAAATCATATGAGAGCTCCCCCTGGTGTTGGAGGATATCCCTACACCTTCTAACATCTATGCCACAAGCACAGAAACTAAAGTACACGCCCGGCTGCTAGTTCACGCAGCTCGTGACAGATCCACACTGTACTCAGGTATCCAGGTGTCTAACAACTTGTACATTAAAGAATACTAAAGCATTCCACACATTAGGAATTTCATTTTATTTAACAATACACTAAGCTGTTGTTTTTTTCTGGAAAAGTCCCATTACAACCTTTACGTATTTATATATGTATTTTTTTTATGTATGTCATACACACCGTTTTATGTAAATATATATTACTGTTATTAATTAGCCAATGTCTGTAGGAGTGGGATTACCCATAGTGTGACCAAGAGGCTGAGAAATCACCTATCACCATTACATTATTTTACACTATGGGATCTATTATCCAAAATACACGGGACTATGTGATCTGAAGAAGGGATTATTTCTATAATTTGAAGCACTTTGCCTTAAATATACTAAATTATAAATAGACCCAGAGTCTTTCAAGTTACTACCCCTGGCATTCCTCTCCTCCTGACAGTTGTGAAGCAGAGCTCCTCACAGTAACTGAAGGAGACACTTTCTGATCATGTCTGTGTGCATGACATTATCACCAAATAGCAGCAATTATTTACAATCTTCCTTTCTGATTTCTGGTTAATGGTTTCCAAATCAAATAAACCTTAACTGTACCTGTATTCATAATGATTACCTAGTAGTCATGTGACCCTTCCTTCCATTCTTATTTCCTTCTTGTATTTTTGCAGAATAAACCACTTTCCCAGAATTCCTAACATGAGATAGCAACAAAGAGTATTGCGGAATGGGGACGGCTCATGTCCTGCTGAACCACTGATTGGTTATAAACAAACCTCCTCTGTATATCAGCTGGCAGTCTGTATCCGTGGTACTCAGGGCCTCCAATAGGACTCTAGGGTCCCTGTGTTTGTGCTTCTTATGGACACCCCCTAGTCTTGGCTTATGGGGGGTGACCATGCAGACCAGCAGGAAGCTATTCGTTCTCCCAGTCACTCTCCCCAAAATCAGGCTCTGATGGGACTGGAGGTGTGGCCGGAGCTCTATCCGTCCTCTCACAATCATCACCTCCCCATTCTCCCAGAACTCCATTGATAACCAACCAGTTACCTAGTTATACCAAATTTGATAATTGTGTTTGAGTGTGTGCAGCTTAATTTAAACAAGAATCACACAGAGTTTATTTTCAAATATTTTTTTTTTTATTTAACAATATTTAGAAATGCAATTTAAATATTGCTGATGTTTTATTTCAAATTAAGACATACATTTGTTATTCTGCATAAAATAGGAACGCATGTTTGAACATTGTCCTATGTCTTTTACAAACTTGTTCTATAAGAGAACCATGATAACGGATACCCCTGGACTCACGAAGAGTCATCCTTCAGCACTCAGGAGAGGAAAAACCCCCCTGTGGAGGAAACCTCTGGGGAACCATGGCTGCGAGGACTGCCCTTCCCTCTGGGCATTAAGGGGCTGCAGAGATAACGTGTAAAGTTGAAATGTTTGTTGATCCATACAGGTGAAATTCACCAGTATTTCTCGTAATAATGTCCATTGTTCTGGTCCTGTTTCAGCTCTCGTGATCTGGCTTCAGTTACTCTTTTTATAGATCCAGAGGAAGGCGAAAAACCCTTCAGAGACATTTCATTTTTCTCAAAGAGGGAAAAATTATTTCTTCCTGACTACACATATGGCAATCAATATTCATCCTGGATCATATATAGCTCTGTAGAGAAATAAAAGGGAGGGTGCCCTGCTCCTAGGAGCTTACAATCTAATTAGATGAATCTTGCCCACTAGGGATTACTTTTTGATTCATCTATACAGAACAGGGGATGGAGCCTTGCTCCTAGGAGCTTACAATCTAATGAGATGAATCCTGCCCATAGGGCTTACAATGTGATTCATTTACACAGGACAGGGGAGGGAGCCCTGCTCAATGGAGCTTACAATCTAATGCGATGAATCCTGCCCACTAGAGCTTACAATTTGATTCATCTACACAGAACAAGGGAGGGAGCCCTGCTCAAAGGAGCTTACAATCTAATGAGATGAATCCTGCCCATAGGGCTTACAATGTGATTCATTTACACAGAACAGGGGAGGGAGCCCTGCTCAATGGAGCTTACAATCTAATGAGATGAATCCTGCCCACTAGGGCTTACAATTTGATTCATCTACACAGAACAAGGGAGGGAGCCCTGCTCAAATGAGCTTACAATCTAATGAGATGAATCCTGCCCACTAGGGCTTACAATTTGATTCATTTACACAGAACAGGGGAGGGAGCCCTGCTCAAAGGAGCTTACAATCTAATGAGATGAATCCTGCCCACTAGGGCTTACAATTTGATTCATTTAAACAGAACAGGGGAGGGAGCCCTGCTCAATGGAGCTTACAATCTAATGAGATGAATCCTGCCCACTAGGGCTTACAATTTGATTCATCTATACAGAAGAGGGAAGGGAGCCTATACAGATAAAATTAATGCTTCTCACTTACCTCTACAGAATAGCATCCATATATTAGAACTGGAATGTGATTGGTTCTTGCCTATAGGGCTCACACAATCCTGCAACATTCGAAGAGAGCAGGGGATCCCACGCAGTAACTGTTAAAAGAACAAGTTACTTGAGCAACCCTGATTTTCATTCTCTTCGCTGGTATCAGTGATCCTCGGCGTCACCCTCCCAACTGACATCCTGATTGACTGACTGCAGCAGTTTCTGGTCCTTTATATACAGTCTCATGATCATTTCATCATAATGGTCGCCATGGAAACTATGTCACCTAATCTGATGTCATAATAGGCTCTGACCTCATGTTACTGATAAGTGATGAAAGTATAACCAGAGGTGGTGGAGGGTGCAAGCCTAAAATATAAAAATAGAAATCCCATTCATGTCATTTCTACATCAGTTTGATTCACGATTCACGTCTCTCTTCTGAAACTGGTGGCGGAGGATCCATTTGCCCAATGAAAGATGGTTTTTCCTCCTGCAGTAGAGGTAGAAGGGCCAGAAGGAATATATTATTCAATCAATCACTGACTCCTGCAGATCCAGGAGAGATCTGCAGTATCTGGTCCACTGGAAGGGCTGTGGTCCTCATGAACTTAATATATTATACTCCCTGCCTAACTCACAAATAGCTAGGTTCAGTTTTAATACCTCGATTATAGAAATTCAAGTTCAGCCGTAGGGGATGTTCTTTTGCCAGATTATTTGTCCGTCAAAATTACCATTATTCTTTGTAAATATAACTAAAGAATTGTTAAAAAAAAAAAAAATTAAATAAATTGTGTGGCCATTATACTGTAAAAAGTCGTATTTTGCTCCAACACGCCCATAACGTATTTTGCTTACGCTTACAGGCGGCCTCCTTTCCACTTCCGCCTTTTCATTCATAATGAGCCTCGAGGGGTCTTAAGGGCAAGATGCGGTTCAGTCTTCATATTGCCACAACCGTAACCAGTGTACATGCGCAGGAGTAAAAAGCGTATTATTCACAGCAACTGTGGGCTAGATTTACTAAGCTGCGGGTTTGAAAAAGTGGGGATGTTGCCTATAGCAACCAATCAGATTCTAGCTTTCATTTATTTAGTACCTTCTACAAAATGAAAGCTAGAATCTGATTGGTTGCTATAGGCAACATCCCCACTTTTTCAAACCCGCAGCTTAGTAAATCTAGCCCTGTGTGTCCAAATCTACATGACCCATTAAATCTGGGTTAGCAACAATTAAAGATAAACTGCCATCTCTGAGCAATTTATTTGTGTACTTAAGAGGCACAATACAAAATATACCCTTATAAGTTACCACAACCATCCCTCTTTCCGTGTCCCCAACCAGACTCATCTCCGTATCCCCAACCAAGCGAGTCTGGCAGGAGCCACCTTCTGTGGCGTATTTGCTGGACGAGCATCTATTTACCATATTTCAGCCTCTGCCCAGTTTATCTATATTTTACTGTATATTTACTAAGAATCAAAACCGCCATCCAACAGACAGGACAGGACAGTTTTAATACCTGCTTCAGAATGGCTTGCTTGCTCAAACGTGCTGATTGAATTATTTTGCCATTGAGAACATAATAGGAAGCACCATTGACATTTAAATTATTTGGCCAATCATTATGTATTGATTAAGGGGCAAAATTATTTTAACTTATGAGGGGGAAAAAAAAATGTCATTATATTAAAGGGATAAATGTATTTCATTATTATATTATTCGGGCAATATGTAATTACAAATTGTGCAACATAAATAATATCCACCATTATCAATCAACTAATAATATATATTCACATTTCCCACATAATATAATGCTATAATAGTGTCCGCTTAAAAAAATGTGAAACAAAAAAATTCCCTCATAATTTAATATTAAATTAATTTTGCCCCTTCATAAAAAAATAATGATTGCCCAAATAATTTAAATGTCAATGGTGTTTTCTCTTATGTTCTGAATGGAACAATAGCTCAAACAGCAGCAGTCTGAACAATCTCACCTCTCACAACCACCTCTTTCATTTTGGCCGTTTGGATGGCGGTTTTGCAGCGTTTTTTTCAAAAGACCAGCTTAGTAAATCCGGCTGTTTGTATGTTCATCATTGTTGAAATCGGGATGGAGAGTTGTAAAGTGGTGGTTTTGAAAAATGTCAATTCTGACCGTTTTAACGGCGGTTTGGGCTTTAGAAAATCCGGCGGTTTTCCACCGGAAAAATAGTCAAAAAGCGGTGGTTTGAGCAAGCCACCCTTTAGTAAATCCAGGGCCGGATTAACCATAGGCCTATAGCATCCAGGGGGCCCTTGAAAGTGCTCAGCAGCAGTATTGACCGGTCGGGGGTGGGGGCGCCCCCGGCGCAATCAGTGCTGCTGAGCACTTTCACTGCGGTCCTTCCCCGGCGAGCTGTAGTCTCATTACTGAGGGGATCTCGTGAGTCTCACTCTCACGAGATCTCCTCAGTAAAGAGCATACAGCACGCCGGGGAAGGAGGTAAGTGCCGGGGGGGAGGGGCCTCCATTCCCTTAATCCGGCACTGAGTAAATCTAGTAATCTCAGAGTGCATTACTGCGATAGTCAGTATGACACCCCGGATTGGAGACAGAGAAAGGATCTCCTTAAACATAGATGCTGAGAGATAATGCAGATCCACAATGGGGGGGGGGGGGGGAGGGGACAGAGTATGGTAACGGGCCAAACACAGGATTTCCAGAAGGGGTGTCCAAAATGCTTGACCTCAGAAAAAAAATCAAACAAAAAACCCCCAAAAAACACTTGCTGCAATAATAGTAAAATTAGAAAAGTACAATGTATAGGAATGTAATAACTAATCCTAAATAGAAAATAATGAGACAAAATTCAACCTGTAGATTAAAAAAAACACAATAATAATTTACTTTAAATAAATGATTCTTGACCATCTTACCAAAATAATATAACGTAACACCTTGTTAAAGTAATATAGCAAAATGAATATTAATCTCCCACTCACATCCAATTAAAAAAATCATTCCAATTAGTGTCACATTTACTCACCTAGTGCTTCACATCATTGTCAGCAGTCTAGAAATTGCAGAATACCACAAGTAACTTACTTTTAAAGCATCTTTCTTTTCTCTAAAATCACAGAAACGCTAGAGCCAAAAGTGAGACAATTCACTACGGCCATTTTGTTGAAGCCAAAGTTCATTAACACATAGGCAGATCCCCACAAAAATGGGGTTTAGACTGCAGGTACCACAGTACTGTCATGATTCAAGTATAGGGGGGTTTCTGGGCAATTGGAACCCCCCATAAGAGTTGGCCCCTGGGGGTACCAGATCATGTGACAATTTTCTATCATATCCACATAAAAACTCATTGAGCTACAAATCCTGCGCCAAATTCAAAAAGCATTTTTTTTGTCATCATATGTAAATTGATTGTAAATATTTTTGTCACACAGACACTGGGACGTGCGTAAAGCTGTGTTATTGACATTGCTACCAATATCTGTAGGCTGCAAACCGAAAACCAACCAAACTATAGGTAAAACTAAAGATGATAAAGATAAGTGTACATATTGATCCGAGACTATAACAGTATTGATTCGTACAGTTATACTATCGTACAGAGAACATTACTGAGGATATTCTCTCAGGTGTATGCCATGCTGCACGAATATATTGTTTTATTAATGCCGGTTTAAAATTGTTACAGTTTTATTGATCTAGAAATATTGGATGCTACGAAAACATCCTGTTTGCACGGGTTACCTCTAAGCGCTCCTGTTTCCTTCTACAGTCCAAAAACATACTGATAGGTCTGACAACAATGGACGTGTGTGTGTGTGTGTGTGTGTGTGTGTTAGGGAATATAAACTGTAAGCTCCAATGGGACAGGGACTGATGTGAATGACAAATATTCTCTGTATAGAGCTGCATAATATGATTGGTGCTATATAAAAAGAAGCGATGACACAATTCCCTGTATTTGGATGTTTCATGCAATGTCCCTCTCCAAAGGCTGCAATTCTGGAGGCAACTTCTATATATCTGTATAAATATAAGAAACTACATCACAACTGACCAGTTTTGTGTTGTGATCAGTGAAACCATGAAAAAGCAGAATAACGTGAGATTTTTGCAAGGAGGGCTTGTATTAATGGTTTATCCTACATGAAGGATATTATACCCGTGTATATATATTAGAGATGCTTACTGACCCCCGTGTTTTGGTTTTGGATCTGGATTAGCTTCGGGTTTTGGTTTTGCCAAAACCGCCCTCGTGTGTTTTGCTTTTGGTTAGCTATTTTTTTTTTACAAAATTAAATTTTTTGTGGTAAAATCACATAATTTATGTATTATTTTGTACCTACATTATTATTAACCTCACTATCACTAAATTCCAGTGATTGCCATTCAATTTTTACCATCTCACAGGTCACAATATGCTTTTCATACATTTTCAGCCAAATACTGCAGCGACCTGGCTGGATGGTAAGCGACAGAGCAATGACTCAAACACACGGCAGTTCATAGCACATCTAGGACACATTGCCACACAGCAGTGGCAGTATAGAAAAGTGGTGCAGGATGGAATTGTCCTTGGATCATGAAACCAGTTATGGTTCATTTGATCGCTCCACCTGTTTCTTGGATAAGTGAGGTAATTCTACAGCTAATACATGGCAACGAGCACTGACCTCCCCCGGGATGCGTGCTTTTATCAGACACACACCAATCCAGGGTGCCAGACAATGCACTAAAAAAAGCGCATTGAAATTCCCAGCAAACCCAGTATGACCCTACACTTAGTAGTGCAAATTAAGAAAAAAAGCCTGCAAAGACTTGTAGATTAATAAAAATGGCCAAAAGAGCTCTTCTATAAGGGTGTATATTAGACCCTACACTTATTAGTGCAAATTCAGAAAAATACGGTGCTATATTAGGTTTTCAGCACTCAGAAAAATACAGCTTTCTTATAAGTGGGTATATGAGATCCCAAAAACTTTGTAGTGCAAATTCAGAAAAATACCCATCCTTCTATTTCTACTCTATCACTTTGCCTGCTCTACTGTGACCTAACCCTTCTCTGTTCCTCTCTCAAATAGCGCTTGAATGCCGTGGAGGCGGGAATTTATTGATTCCAAAACTCGCGAGATCCGACGACGTTTTGCCTCGTTTTGGAATCCGAACAGGCGCGAGAGTATCCCAAAGTTCGGGCGGGTTCGGTTTAGGCAGCCCATCTCTAATATTAATTATATATAATTATACATATATATATATATATATATATATATATAAAACTCGCTTTTTTATGAAGTTGCTCTAATGTCACTTTCTAAGACACGCAGGCCCTAAACTACGATAATGCTAAACTAAGAAAATGTAATAGTACTGAATGTGTGTATTCCAGTGAACACACAAATCTGTGAATTAGCAGCTCCACCGTTTTGTGAGTGACAGCAATCTCACTCCATGATAGTGCTGAATCTGCAGCTAACCACAGGATGTGATGACATACCATATCTGTATTGCGCAAGTAACACGTCCGTTAAGGTTTCTGCCCTAATCGTTGTAATTTCATTGCTTTTTTGAGTTTGAGTGGAAGAGTTTCAATAGTTTTCTTACATTTTAATCGGACATGTTAAACCGTAAGGTTTTTTGTATATGGAATTTCATGGCTTTTTGTAAAGTAAAAATATTGATAATAAATTTATAAGCCTAAAATTGTACGACCTTTAAAAATAACTTAGCCAATCTAATTTCCACTATTTTTCTTAATCCCTAAAAAACAAGAGTTTTAATATTGCTTTATTATACTAACCTCTACCACCTCTGTTGGATGACTGTCCCACCTATCCACTACAGTTTTGATAAAGTAATTTTTCCTAATATTTCCTCTAAACCTAGCACCCTCCATTTCCAGTGCATGGCTTTCTCTCACACATACCCCAATGCCCACCAGCTTTGTGATCACATGTACACATGCCATTGCCAAGTGCACTTTATTCTCATGTCACCCCCTGCGCACCAGTTTTTTTCTCACGTCACCCTCATTCACAGTAGCTTTTCTCTCACTTGTCACTGCCTATGCACCAGATTTTATTATTTCACATCGCCACTTCTGCACCAGCTTTTCTTTCACATATCATACCTTGCGCACCAGCTTTTCTTTCACGTCACCCCTGTGCACCAAATTTGCTGTGAGGAGGGAGGGGGATCGGGATCGCAAACACAGTGCTGGGGGGAAGGGATCACAAATACACTGCTGTGGGGAAGGAGGTGGGATCGGGATCGCAAACACAGTGCTGGGGAAGGGATCACAAATACACTGCTGTGGGGAGGGAGGGGGGATCGGGATCGCAAACACAGTGCTGGGGGGGGAAGGGATCACAAATACACTGCTGTGGGGAGGGAGGGGGGGATCAGATGACTGCAGAGGAGAAGGGGATCGGATGACAGGCAGAGGAGTAGGGGATCGGATGACAGGCAGAGAAGTAGGGGATCGGATGTCAGGCAGAGGAGAAGGGGATCAGATGACAGGCAGAGGAGAAGGGGATCGGATGACAGGCAGAGGAGAAGGGGATCGGATGCATCCAATATGATTATATCATCCTGCTGCAAGATCCAATTTTGGAGTTCATCAGTTGCTGTCATCTACATATCTCTGTTAAATCAGAGGGTTGTAAATGTCCAATCTTATTACCCTGACAATTATGTTCTTTATAAGTCATCTAGAAATATCTGATGCGCTATTAATTCTAAATGTTAATTCAAAAGAGCATTAAAGTCCAATGTTGTATTATGTTATATTAAGTATACATCACTTAACATGAGAGTATGAATAGTAATTGGTCAATCAATCAATCCTCTGTTTTACACATACATTGGAGATAGTCAAGGGAAGCAGAACATAAGCATCCTGGACCATATCTAATGTACCAAAACAGACCAGACAAAATAGAATGAGTTTCTTTTACAGAATTAGAGTAATGTCACTCCAGCATTCCAAAGAATAGTTTATTTCCAATTAGAAAATCGCTAGCCTGCTGACACGTTAAATTAGGAACTCCCATCGGCTGTCATACTGGAGTCCTGGGGGCAAATGTATCAAGGTGCGATTTTGCCAATCCAACGATTTTCGAGAGAGAGAGAGAGAGAGAGAGAGAGAGAGAGAGTTGAAACTTGCAGATGTATGAAGCTGAGATTTCATGCTTCTGTCAAAATCGATATTTGCAAAATCGATAGAGATCAAACTCCCGACTGTTTGCCACTGCAGCTATACAAGTCTCAAATGTATGAAGCTGCGATTAAGCAAACTCAGGAGAGTTTGCTTTCAAACACGCCAGATACAACATGCTGCTTGTTAGCAGTGTGTTGTATAAACACATCACTGTTACACTGTTCTGCAATAGAGCTGGAGCTCCTGCAGCTGTCAAAAGTGTTAAAAATAGATCAAAGTAAAAAAAAAAGCGTGGGGTCCCCCCTCTATTTAGTCTTAAACCTAGTGCTGCCAGCCCACCGCTGGTTCTGTGAAAATCGGGGAAAAATTTTGTGTGGGGTCCCCCCTATTTTCACGGAACCAGCACTAGACAAACCAGCTGGGGTTGGAGGCACTATAGCAGGGGGACACGTGGCAGGGGTCCCCCTGCCATAATGACTAACCAACCCCAGGCTGTTCATCGCTGGGCTGGATTCTCTAGGGAGTGGGGTCCGACAAAACAAATTGAGCGGGCTCCTCCCCTAGGGACACCCAGCCCAGTGCTGATAGCACTAGGGCTCTTCCTACATCCCTGGGCGGTGGGTGTAGGGTAATAATGGAGATATAAGTCATAAAAAAAAAAAAAAAACGCCATTTTGGTTTGTGGAACTACAAGTCCCAGCCAGCCAGGTTGACCTTATAGTGTGGGCATGCTGCTACTTGTATAACTACAAGAACCAGCATACCCACGGCAGCCAGGGCATGTTGGCACATGGAGAATCATAAGTGCCAACAAGCCCTGACACCCAGGGCTGGCTGGGACCAGTAGTTCCACAAAATAAAATGTTAACAAAATCACAACACCCTGGGTTAAAACCACTAACATTTATTAAAAATAATAAACCCACAATAAAGACAGTAAACACCCACATTTACACCACATATTTTATTAAAAATAATAAATCCTCGATATACTCACCAATGAAGTTTTCTTTTCTTGTCCGCAGCTTTCAATCCAAAAATGGCTGTAAACAAATTCAAAAATACATTTGTATCCAAATGTCCATGCTTGCCCCTGTCCCAAATAAATTTGTAATTCCAAATGTCCATGCTTGAAATCTCTTCAGTTCTTCTGCACAGGCGGGGCCCATTGTTGATTGCAGTCTTCTGTTCTTCGGCCAGGGGGGCCCCATATTTGTAAGATCCACGAATCTTCTTGCTTGATTGAAGAAAAATAAAAAAAGGAAGAAGCCGCCGCAAACAGCTCCTACCTAGTAGGAGCTCCGATACGCAATGAGCTTAGCTCATTTCCTCCCAAACACTCTTGTGCGTGTGGAATCAATAATTTTCTTCTTTCTATATATGTATTGAGTTCCAAAGTGTCTCTATTGTAAAAGTTCACTAGCTCTATTTTCAAACAGTTCTGCCGTTAAAAGTGAAAATGTAGCAGTATTATTCTGAGTAGCGTTTTTAAGCAGCGTGGTTAACATACAATAGGAAAGATGTGTGGATACAAGACCCATTTTACATAGAGAATAAATCAAAGATATTGTGGCTTAGCCTAAATTTTGACATAAATATACAATTTACTAGAACTCCATGAAAAAGTGATAAAGACCTTATTCAGGATACGTGAATGTTTTTGCACGTACATTTGCCATCCATTCCGGTTGCCAGAATGGACTGCTGAGTGCATTCCCCATCCATTCGGGCTGCCGGAATGGAGTGCTAAATGCATTCCCCATCCATTTCGGCTGCCGGAATGGTGTGCTGAGTGCATTCCCCATCCATTCTGGCTGCCGGAATGGTGTGCTGAGTGCATTCCCCTTCCATTCCGGCTGCCGCAATGGAGTGCTGAGTGCATTCCCCTTCCATTCCGGCTGCCGCAATGGATGGCTTAGTGCATTCCACTCCCGGAATGGCTTTCTCAGTGCATTCCCCATCCATTCTGGCTGCCGAAATGGATGGCTGAGTGCATTCCTCATCCATTCCAGCAGCTAGAATAGTGTGCTGAGTGCATTTCCCATCCATTCCGGCTGCCGGTATGGATGGCTGAGTGCATTCCCCATCCATTCTGGCAGCCGTTATGGAGTGCTGAGTGCATTCCCCATCCATTCCGGATACCGGAATGGATGGCTGAGTGTATTCCACTCCCGGAATGGAGTGCTGAGTGCATTCCCCATCCATTCTGCCTGCCGGAATGGATGGCTGAGTGCATTCCACTCCCGGAATGGCTTTCTCAGTGCATTCCCCATCCATTCTGGCTTCCGGAATGAATGACTCAATGCATTCACCATCCATTCCGGCTGGCGGAATGGATGGCTGAGTGCATTCCCCATCCATTCCGGCTGCCGGAATGGTGTGCTGAGTGCATTGCCCATCCATTCCGGCTGCTGGAATGGATGGTGAATGCACTCAGCCATCCAGCTGCCGGAATGGATGGCTGAGTGTATTCCACTCCCGGAATGGAATGGAGTGCTGAGTGCATTCCCCATCCATTCTGGCTGCCGGAATGTAGTGCTGAGTGCATTCCCCATCCATTCCGGCTGCCGGAATGGTTTGCTGAGTGCATTCCCTATCCATTCCTCTGGCATCGCACTGAGGGATAAACTTTGAAATAAAAGCGGTGCCAGGGCTAAAAATTATACAGTGTGCCCCCCCTCAGACACAAAACACTAACGAGCCCACCTACAGCTAGTAAATATCTCTAATTTGTCTGTAGTTTACAAATCAAAATCGGTATGCGGGGGAACACACAGCCATATTTGTGCTCCCAAGTGAAGCCACATATACTACACCCAGCACAAGACTCTATCTGACATGTGCAACATTACGAACTTTTCTGAAATCCCCTATCTTTAAAATGGGGCATGTTTTACCAAATTGTAAAAAAACTGTAACTTTCTCAAACTTGTGAACCCTCAAAGGCACTCCTCAGCCCTAATAGCTTTGTAACAAAACTTACCGCGTGTCTTTAAACACCCTGTACACCGAGTTACGCTCTCCCCAAAAAAAAAAGAAAAATGGGGACTTTTGCGAAACAGGAAGTGGAAAAAAACGGCGAGATTTTGAACTTTAGATTGTTCCTACATTGTCATTTATTATTCTTTTTTCTGAAATTTCACATGCAGCACCTGTGGACAGTTCTCCATTAGCATGCCAAATTTCAGTTTAATAGCTTTAATACATTTTAAGATGTAGGCCCTCAAACACCATGCCCCCCCTCTCACAGATTCCCTATGGCAAAATTACGTTTTTTACATGTAACCTTAATATAAGGGCATGACTGTGCCCTTATAATATATTATATACAACATATAAAATACATATGCTACATGACTGCACTACAACTAATTCAAGTTTGCTGCATGCCTACTGTTTTTATTTTGCAAAAATGCATACTGTGCATTTCATATCTGATTTGAGCAATAGGCAATATGTCAGATTTCTATGCTTTAAATGATATATCACTAGGGCTCCTCTTAGCCCCAGCCTAGCCTGAATTCTTCATGGCGTAGGTTCAACAAGGTGTTGGAAACATTCCTTAGAGATTTTGGTTCATATTGACATCATAGCATCACGCAGTTGTTAAGGATTTGTTGGATGCACATTGATGCTTCAAATTTCCTGTTCCACCACATTCGAATGTGCTCTATTGCATTGAGATCTGCTGACAGTGGAAGTCATCAAAGTAAAATAAATTTATTGTCATGTTCTTGGATCAAACCTGAGATTATGTGTGCTTTGTCACATAAGGGTATATTGAGTGATAATCATATTTATTTTGTTTTATTAGGTACATTTTACTTACAGCTTAGCTTTGCTTTTCAGACTTACGTGTCCTTCCCCCCACATAGAGCAAATACGGGTCACCTCCCAGCCATTTCCGTTATCACAATTGGAGAACTGGCTCTCACCACTGGAGTTTTAAAGAAGCTCATAAGGAGAGGTTCTGGGCGAGGGAAGCCCTATTTCCTTCATATGGGGAGTGTTTTCAGATGAAGTAAAGTATAATATATGGTTGAGCTGATTGAGTATGAGAAACTATCCAGTTTATCTCTCTTTTATTTATTTCCTGCCATAATAATTTTTGGCACTGTCGCGATTTGAATTAGAACTTATTGGATACAGATGTAAATACCTGCAGCAATTTTACTTTGGTTTGGTACAGCATTTGTGGTAAAAGTGCTAATTGTTTGTTTTTAAATTATATGTGAATATCTGCATGATTAATTACAGGCTGTCCAAAAGTGCATAATCCATTTTAATATTTACTCACTGTAGTATCAGAAGTTACATTACTTTGACCCCGTAATGTGATCATTGTTTTGGTAATGTTGGGCTTCAACTTCATTTTAGGAAAGGGTTAATTGTATAGTTTTAAAATATTACTTTGGCCAGTAAATAATAAAATTGTTTCCAGACTTTACATTTGTACATAGTTTTTATTTTGTTTACCTTTAGTAACTGTAATAGTATTTAATATAATGAAAAGTTCAAAGATAACTAAATTTATGTCCCTAGAACTTGTAATAGGTTTTAAGTAAACGATATAATACAGAAGTTATGTGTATTTCCACTACAGAAATATTGATGGATCTGGAATTTAAAGGCTCCTATAGCTATGGTCTTTGCATTTTAGGCTATTTAAAGTAAAATTTACAATATGTTAAAAAGAACACTCACACGGAGCATGCCAGATTCTTTGAATTGTATCTTGTTTAAAAGGAGGAAGCTAGCTAGACACAGTAGATGTTTGGTATGCATATCAAATGAGAATTGACAATGAAAATTCAGTTTGCTAAAGCATGTGACTAGATTGTCACAGCAGAAATATATGTGCTTTTGCTGATAACTTCCAAGACCACACATTTTAATATTTGCTAACAAATATAAAATAAGAACAATTTAAACAATTAGAACAATTTAAAATATTAAAGCATGATACCATGAGGTATCCTAAACATTGGCATTAAAATCAAGTGCCCCATAATTATTCATAACATCCTGAGGCCATATTTGATTCACAGTATAATGGACATTATAGAGTTCACAAGTACTAAGTAAGGATGCTGCATATTGCTTTAACAGAGCAATTAATGTATAAGGTTTTGCTTGCACTTTTCTGTTGTGTAATAGGCCTTACAAACTAGGGAAATTAAATTGGCTACTCCCTGATTTAATGTCATTTATTCACACAGTCAAACAATATATCACCTCTAATTTGTCAGGAAACCTCTCCTGACCTCCTTTATCTGTCACAAACCGCACTTGTGACTTGGAAGCTTACTGTAACGGAACACACAGGATTTCAGCCTAAACATCACTCTCACCTTTCTCTTTAAAGATACGGATTTAGCTGGTCCCTTTCCCAGCACAGACACGTTTCACACCTCTCAGCAACTGCCACCAGCTATATATAGCAAACCTATGACTTAATTTTCCAATTGCGCAAACTCTGTGCTCTGGTAGCTAAACAGTTAACCCTTCACACACTTGTTTCTAAAGATTTAACCCAGCCAAGCAATAGCTCTCTTCTAAACAGGCAATGAATTTGTTTATAGCAATAAGCATATAAACGATTACATTTTTAGATTTAATATACAAAAAGTACAATGCTTACAGGTTATTAAAAACAACTAAGATCACATGACATACATAACAAGCAAAACAGTTTAAAATAAATGGATTAAATTCAGAGCCAAGGGATATTGGCTTGAAAATGGACAGCTTATCAATGAAGATTGATTTTCCAAAAGACTGACAATTACTTGTAATTGGTCTCACCTTTTTAAAGACACCTTACCCCACCTCCAGGGGTTGTGGTCTGTGACACTTTTTACAATCACTATTTGCATGTTGCATGATTTACTACCCAATTCTACTATGTGACCTAACTTTTCTGTGGAGTGTCCCACAGACCCAATTTTATTATTAATAGATCCTCTTTGAATTTACCCATCTATTGATGCCAAACAGACCTAGGTACCGGGTATTAGTTGAGCTTATACTCATTTCCTCAACTTCTCTGTGTGAGAGAATGCTTAATTTGACATGAGCTGCCCTTCAGCATGCTATTGAGGAATATGTAGATGGTCACTACTTTTATTGATTTTAAGAGGCATATTTTTAAACTGAATTATTTTTTGTCTATATAAAATATAGCCAGTCACCACATGGTCTCCTTGTGCCAGACACCATGCTGACCGATTCCTAAAAGTCTATTCAGGTGTCAAAACATCATCCTAGGCTAGGATATAGCTCACCCCATGAGGTCTTTGAAGCTGACACAACCATCACTGCTAACTTCTAACACCGGGATGTGCAGAGCCAACGAATAAACACACAACAGAGGCCTTATTCCCTCCAGTTATGTTCTAGGTCAGTGATGGACAAACTAGTCCTCAAGGGCCATCACCAGTTCATGTATTTAGGATTTCTTTAATCATGCACAGCTGAGTTAATCTATTTGGCTGTGTCAGTAATTATCCCACCTGTTTCTACAGACAGAAATCCTAGGAACTGTTGATGGCCCTTGAGGACTGGTTTGCCCATCACTGTTCTAGGTTAATCCTTATAACTGTAATTCCTCTATGATCCCTACAATTGCTAACAAGATAAGCATACTTAAGAGACATAAAAAAATTATTGGTTATTACTTTGGCTTCTGCCTTCTGGTGGAAATATAAGCTTATATTAACATACCTGAAAGGGATGTGACCTACAGGAATGTAAGAACAGTCTCATTGGAAACAGGAATGTCATTAGTGGATCTAGGCATTTACACTTAAGTGGATCAGACAGCTGTGGCCTAATTTGTCCCAATCCTCCAATCAAGAAAGTAGGATGGTATGTATTATAGTTATAGCTAACTTATCTATTTGTGGAGTGATGATTTCAGTTCAGCTGGCATGTATTAATCCAGTTTAAAAAAAAATAGTAATCAGAGATATCGTAATAATAATCAATGCTTCACTATTCACTATAATGAAGGAGGAGTACTGATCATATTTACATTGTTGCAACAATGTTGCAGCTCTCTTTAAAGCAGTAAACTCTTAGGGGCATATTCAATTGTCGGCGAAAATCCCGCCGCGGAAAAACTAATAAATGGAATGCGGTAATTTGTAGCTGGATTTCAGCTCACGGCTCAGGGAGCTGCGAGCTGAAATCCAGTGAGTAAATTACCGTATTACATGTTTTTCTGTGCACGATTACCGTAATATTGGTAATCGTGCGCGGACCGCAGGATTTTCGGCAATCCCGCCGACAATTGAATACCCCCCTTACTGTTTTCAGGACCCTGAAAATTTTAAATCTTGTTTTGAACAATATGAGAACAGAAGCTTGTATTATTATGTTTAAAAATCATCTTACCAACTGGAGAGTATGAATTTCATAAATAAAAAAATTAGTAGATATTAAACTGGCATCATGAAACAATGTTTAATGTTCATATGTTTTAAAATGTTAATGTACTATACTGTGGTGAAAAAGGAAATTTAGAAGTGGTGACATGGAAAATATAAGAATGGATTTTGACAGTTTTACAATGAAGACAGTAGAAGTGGCGGTATGGCATACCACCGTATACCAGCCCTTGTCGACCTCTGGTCCTATAAACACTGAAATGTCATTTTGCTGTTTTTGTCTGTATTTTGCATTGGTTTAAATGTTGTGGATGACACTAGCGAGACATAGTTGCTTTAGTTTTTGCAGCTGGGCACCTATATGGGCCGTCCTGCACACATCAGGTGTCCGCCTACTCTCAATTTTCGGTCGATGCCACCACAAACTACTATTGCACCTAGGTGTGCAGAAGGGTGGGACAAAATGAAGAGGCGCATCGTGCAAAAGTGGAAATGTCACAGCAAAAGTCCGGCCTCTTACCAATTTAGATCCACCCCTTTCATTACTCATTGGTTGAACATCTTTTATTGCTTAAATTAATCATCAGAGGGAGCGACATCTGGGATGTGTTTGAAGCTGAAAGGTGCAAACTGCATCCCATGGGAAGCTTAGGACAAAACCCGAGCTCCAACTCGGAGTCAGAGCAAAATCAAGTCCTGTGTAGTGATAATGGCCCTGTACACCCCCCAAACACACACACACACACAACAAGGAACTGCCCTAATGCTCCATCCTTGCTATCTCATCTCCAATATCTGAAGCTGTTCCTGCCTTCCAATAATACACATTCAACATGAGAGCACTGAAAATCAATAATATAATTCTAAATTAATCTAAAAATCTCCAAATGAATATGAAACCATCTAAATTACAATTAAGCCCTCAAAGAAATGTATAGCATTTGAAATTACTACAGCACCAACAGCATATCTGAGTTCAGTGGAGGAAGGGGGACGTGCAGTCAACATGGTCTCCCTCCTTCTTCCTTGGAAGAGAACTGTGTAATTTGTACCTCCCAACATATAGAATTCGGAAAGGGGGACAAAATAAGACCCGTCCCCTATCCACCCAACTACTCCACCCACATATGGACATATGTTGTAAAACACCACCCACTTTCCTGCTAAGCCCCACCCCTTTTGCGGCCCCCAAACTGGGATGTTCCGCCAAAATCAGGACACTTTGGAGGTATGGTAGTTTTTGCTTATTTCTTTAAAGCAAGGTTAGGAAGATTTAGACAGGTACTGTTATGCACCAGGGTGCTGCAAAGTTGTTGTCTATTTTTGCCTCCAGTTACACATGTGAACAGACATTCACTGTCATGGGTCACATTTAAAATAACAAGCCAACATGTTGAGGGATGGAAACCTTCCTGCATAATTTAGTTGTTAGGCTTACACCTAATTTTCAAATGCTTGTGGAAAATCTGGTCATGCATAAGTCATTGAATTGTTATATTTATTTGTTATAACTTGTAACACTTTTTATCTTACATTAAAATGCTTGCTGATATGTTATTACAGATTGGTATATCTTTCTTTGATTAAATGTATTGTTTTTAACTTATTAATGGGCTATTATTACTTCTTAAGGGTAACGTGTGGCCCATTTTCAGGTTAGAGAGTCACAAAGGTGGCCCTTGAAGTGTATCAGGTTGTCCACAGCAGCTTTACAGGCTACTCACCCTTAGCAGTGCTATCCAAGTGTGTAGCATGGGCGGAGCAATCGGAACGTGTGCTCCGGTCACCAGCCACGCCATTGGGTGCCAGCCACTGGTTCCACCCTTTATCCTTTTATTTCCTGCTAGTTCTACTGCTCCCAGTGAGGGATAGGATCACAATACTTTAGTAATCTCATCACAAGCAGCACACTCCCAACATCATGTTACCAGATGTAGATGGACTACTGCTCCTCTACCAGCAACTTCAAAAGTGTAGGGCAACAGAATCATTTAGGGGATGAAGAGAAATGGTTTGGTAGGTTTTAACAGGGTGAAATTAAGGTAGATAAAGAAGGTGGAACTTGGGGATGATGAAGAGGGATGGTGGGATGATCGGTGGTAGTGAGAAATGTGATTTTGCTAAGCTGACGCCATCTTGCTGCCTTATAGCCATTTTATTCTGTTATAGCTTAAAGAGAGATTAGATGCACCTGTTTTGTAGGAGTAATTCATTATTTGCAAGAATATGCTTATAACCTTGGACAGAGAAGACAGGAGATAAGCCAAGCCCCCCTGGGGAGTATTCCTGTGTGATAATGAGAGAATATAGTAATATCTGTGTACAGGGAGCATGAGTGGTTAAAACCTTTTGGGGTGTAGTTTTCTGATATACGTGATTTTTGCTATATAGATATGGACTTGTAACTAATAAAGCAGAGTTTATGGTACACTCAAACCATGAAGTGTATTTAATTCTCTCCAGCTGATGAGCTCATAACTAATAGACTGACACTTACAGGTGAACATTCTGAATTAGATTCAACAGTAGTCAGCATATCGATGCTGAATACCCCTACAAGACTTACCCCGACATCAGGATTCCGAAGGGCTGCTTCCCGACCTTCACAGATTAGGATTCCTATTCACACCGACTTCAGCCAATAACGATGAAGTAAGAAGATGGCTGCACTTGATGACATCATTGACCTGGCTGATGCAATTATTGCTGTTGTTAAGGGGCTAAAGTAAGTAGGCACCCATGCACAATGTAGAAGCCTTTATAAATTACATTGTACATGGTTGCATACTGACATTACCCCCTTAACAACGATAATCGCGTCGGCATGGTCAATGTCGTCATCAAGTGCAGCCGCATTCTTACTTCATCATCATTGGCTGAAGTCGGTGTGAAGAGGAGTCATCATCGGTGAAGGTCAGGGAGCAGCCCTTCGGAGTCTTAATTAATGAGAATGGAAGTGTGGCTGTGGTGGAAAACATGTTTTTTTCACCCCAACTGTTTTATACAATGTCGGGGTAGTTTAGAGACGAAGATGGCTGAAGTAAAGTCTAGCGGCACTTGCACACTGATCACATCCCCTCTGTGAGCTGGCGATGCCCCCTTTGGCTAACCGCTGATGCTCCATTGCTGAAACGCTCTATTGTACCTATAAGCACTGGGGAGAAGGGGAGGGGGGTCTAGTCAGGTGCCCTATGCAGGCACCATGGCTCTGTGCTACCAATTGTAACATCACCAAAATGTGGTTGCGAACTGTGAAATTCTATAACCACAGCATAAACTTAAAGACTACACTGAAATAAATATAAAACTGTACATAAAATTATATTTATTTAGATTTGGTTTGTTCCCTAAGTAGATTAAGTTTAGAGAACATATATATGAGACTGATAAAATAAATGACTCCATTTAGTCTAGACTCTTAAACATAACTGACCACAGTCTTTCAAAAGGGTATAATATTTTTCCAATGAGTCTAAATAATGTCAATACTGCATTTTAGTACCACGTGTATGCACATTCTCAATATATAGATAGTAATAGTGTAAAGTAATAGTGCTAGTAAAAGTACACCTTTCTCCATGTACTTTTGCTTTTTGGCAGAATGCTTAGCAAAAATAACAGCAGCTTGAATTACCAGTCAATAAGCACCAGAAGCCACAACGGTGCTTTAATGAGTGGGACTGGGGATAACAGTGTAACAGCTGTTCCTCTAACTAGCGTCATGCATTCTTTCTCCCTAGCTCATGGTGTTAATGTTGGAAAGGGTAGCATTTAGTAAATCCTTTGTTTATGTTTGTGTGTCGCCATACAGTGTTGCACAACCTAAGAAACATTGACTTGTCTCTGGATACATATACAAGCCTTCCACCTTTTCAATAAACTAGGAGCCTTGCCATTCATTTTTACATATATCTAGCAAGACAATCTTTAACACCTTCAGGGCTACATGTGCTTGGCCCATATGGCTTTTGTAAGGCTAATATAAGGCTTTTCTTTTTATCAGGAGTAACTTTTTTCATTTTCTTTTTTTCTGGACCAATTGTACTTTGTTTTGATAGCACTATTCAATTTACTAAGCCTATTTAAACCTGGTCTAACCATAGTTCTGTCCCGGAGTATTAGACTCCATACCTGTACTTCAGCATTCCTTTACATCTTGTGGCTGATTCCTGTGAGTTCTGACCTGGACCCTTCTTGACCTCTCTTCTGCCTGCCAGTCGTTTGGTACTGCTTTTGCTCCAGATTGCTGGTGACCCGGCTTGTTCTGACACTCCTTTCTGTTATCTGGTTTGTCCCTGGTTTGTCCCTGTTTTTGTCCGATAACAGCTTGTCATGCCTGGAGGCAGGGCAGGGAGTGAACCCACCAGAAACAAAGCCCAAACCTCCCTAGTGATAACTGGAGGTTTGTTAGGCTCCTCAGGTAATTGGTTCAATCTGCGGCCTTGAGAAATCGCCACTTTTCGGCAACTTGTCGGCGGTATTTAAACAAGCAGTTTTATTAAAGTGAAAGCCCGGTTATTTCTCAAGATCCGCAGATACATTTACCCCCTCATCTATATTACTACCAGCGCAGGGACTCTACTACATCCGCTAGAATGGTGACACAAATCAAGATTTATAGACAAATCTATACATTTTACTTTATTAATATCTTATGAAGAGACTTTTTTCCTTATCTTTTAATACATGAAACTTTTAATAGTAGCAAGATTTAACCTTATCTTAAAGCATTGGTGTCCAACCTTTTAGCTTCCCTGGGCCACATTGGAAGACGACGAGTTGGTTTGGGCCGCACATAAGATACACTAACAATAACGATAGCTGATCATCCAAAAAACCATAGAAAACATAGTTAACATATATATATATATATATATATATATATGAGAAAAAAGGGATATATATATATATATATATATATATATATATATCACTTTATTTTCAAATCCCCCTATACTTACCTTTCAATCGCCCTGTTCAAAAAATCCTTTCTAGTTATTATACTATAATCACTTTTTGTATTGTTTCGATGCAATATCAATAAAGTGCATTTAAGCCAGGCATTGTATATCAGGGTGCCCTGACCAGGCCTGCGGTACCTGACATATACACCACTGTGACCCCAAATTGTGACCTGTTTTGAT
The DNA here is from genome assembly GCF_038048845.1 of Mixophyes fleayi. NCBI lineage: Eukaryota > Metazoa > Chordata > Amphibia > Anura > Limnodynastidae > Mixophyes > Mixophyes fleayi. The sequence goes on from NC_134402.1 coordinate 380,105,130, forward strand.
AATTACACCACTATGTTAGTTAAGGGATAACAACTTATAATGGGCCAAAGAGAATAATATATAATGCCCCATTAGTAATACAAGTAGAAGTATGTAGCAGGGAGATAAGGTCCATGATGCTCCAGGACCAGGTGACTTTTATTCACTGGTCAGCGTCCCTTGAAATAATAAAAAAAAATCCCCCTTAACTTATCTTTTAATCGGCTTGTTCTCCGATCCTCTTCTCTTCTTTTCTCCAATTCTGTGCTGCTGATTGTTCTTCTCGCGCTGGTGCCTCCTCTGTGCTGCGCTCCGCAATGGATGTTGGGCGTGATGACATCATGCCGACATTCACTGCGAGCACCGCACAGAGGAGGAGACAAGGGAGGGAGCCGGAGTACCAGTTGACGTGACCGCAAGGTAAGTTTTTTTTGGGGGGGGGGGGTTTTCAGAATTTTTTTTTACCTTTAACAGCGCTGCCCCCTTGCCACGACCAAAACTCCTTCTGGGCCACATTTACAGGCGTGCTGGGCTGCATGCGGCCCGCGGGCTGCGGGTTGGACAACCCTGTCTAAAAGCATCTTAACACACTATCTAAGAAATAGGTGCAGTCGGTCTCTTCAAGACTTAGAGGCTCCCCATCCTCTATGGAATTCTCAGCGAGTCAATTTTCATTAAGAATTGTCATTGAGAATTGTCATTGAAGGTAGACGAAAGGACATAGCTTTCCATGCACAGCACTCTGTATTGGTAATGAGTGATTCCTGGCCATAGTACAAGGACATAGATTGTTGATGCACACAAACAGGGCTATTAAACTTTAGAGGTAAAAATAAGAGATCCTGTGAAAGTCAGTGTCCTGGGAGAATTGTTGAAGGGATCATGAGTAGAAAAGGAGGTTATAGTGCTGTGAGTTTGTTTGGCTGGGTGCAGGGCTTCCCTCTAGTAAGACAGGCACTAACAAAGGGATGTCTACCAGACAGACATAGGATTTCAGGAATTATGTGTGGATAGTACAGCAGTAAATCTGTCTGCAGCATGTTAAACCCATCTACATGTAATGCTGCATTACTGGAACCCTGAACAGGATAAGTGTGGTTCATGGAAGAATGTTTTTATGTTAAAAACAAACACAGCTCAATTCTATAGTGTGATATGTTATCATGAAAGTAAGAGACATTCGCGTTTAAAGGTTGCATTACAGTTGTATTGATGTGGTTGGCCACATAATAGAGACAGCAGGTGTTTGTAACTGTTATAACCCCTAATAATGAGATTTGCATAAAACTTTGATGTCCCACAAAGCAATCACAATGTAAATTAATTTACTGGGAATTATAACTGTACAAATCAGTTTGCTCAAAGTAACTAATAATTTGGATTTAGTTTATTGTCATAATTTGTCAATAAATTACCTTACTCTGTCTCACAGCTATAGATTACAACAGAAAATGTCCTGAAGAGCAGTAGAGGAAACATGATGAAAACATACTGATTTATATGATTTATATCATTGCTACAATGTCAGCCATTGTTGACAGTGGACTGATTTAAGCTACTATGCCTCTTTGGTATTTGATCTGATGGGTTAAAAAAAAGAAGACTATTGTAAGAAACATTACTGTTAAAATGTTGGTTATATCTTGATTGACTGAATGGGACAGTCTTTTTCTGAAGTATGGCAACATAGATGAGTGGCCTCACTAGATAGAGCCTCATCACACCCTCCAGCAGCCTCAGAAATCCAGGGCTTCCTACACCCCTACTAACACCCATCAGCATATGTTACATCCATTTCCACCCATTATACATCAATATAATACAGCCAACATTCTCCAGCTCAATATATAATCCAGCTCTTATTGTCTAGTTTATAACTGTAACATGATTGCCCAGTAACTCTCCTTACACTGTATATATACATAGATAACAGGAACACTTCAATTACTGTTTATTGTTGCTAAGAGTTTCCTTATAAGTTATAAGACTGGTCCTATGTTATTACAATATGTTTCATGGCCTCTTTTAGTTTAACATAATTCTGATTCAAGTTTTGCCAAGCCCAATATGGCAGCTGTTTGGTTATTGCTTCTTAGATATAAAACCTAATTATTATCTACTATGCCAACATTATCTGTACGCCAATTTCAAAGAAAATGTCTCATATTTATTATTAGAACAGTTTTTCCATTTAAATTGCACTAGTAGTGGTACATGCCCCATTAATGTATTGAAGCTCAGATGAACTGCATAGTGGTTTACTTTTAGACATAATCTGCACAATGATCTCTCCTTATTAGCCATGTCTGTGCCTGTTACCCATATGTCAGTACTGGATGGAAGATTTTAATCTAGGATAGGAAGTGGAAACCACAGCTGAAGTAAGGAAATGACAGCTGGATACCAGACCCATAGCATAGTACTCTCATATCTACAGCTGTCACATCCCAACATGGTATATGTCTGCACACTCACTTCAAGTTCATGGTTTCTTATCCTACACTCATGCAAAGGCCGTCTCCAAGTACATCAGTTTTCAGATTACTCACCCCATTTATGCCCAAGGGAAAAAAAGCAGAATTTCAAGATGGCGGTTTCCATTCCACACTGCAAGTATATGAAAGGGGCGTGGCTATCATTTGAGACAGTGCTAGACTGCTCTCCAACTCTTCCCATCCTCTTCAAATACACAGGCAATGGTAGCCAACTGTCCTGATTCTAGTGGGGTAGTCCCAATTTTATATGACTGTCCCGCTCAGTCAGGACTTTGTTCCACCTGCAAGGATAGTTAGGATAGATGTCCTGCTTTACACTGTACTGCTGTTTATTAAGGACAAACTGCTTGCATTTAACTGTAGTGCATGTTGTTTGCCCTTAACAAACAGTACAATGTGAAGTGGGACATACATCCCAACAGTCTCCAGCTCAATATATAATCCAGCACTTATTATCTAGTTTATAATTGTACTATGATTGCCAAGTAACTCTCCTTACACTGTATGCACTAGTCAATTGCAAAACTATATATATATATAGATAACATCAAAACTTTAATTACTGTTTATTGTTACTAAGAGTTGCCTTAGAAGTTATAAGACTGATCCTAGGTGATTACAATATGTATCATGGCCTCTTTTAGTTTCACATAATTCTGATTCAAGTTTTGCCAAGCCCCATATGGTAGCTGTTTGGTTATTGCTTTTTAGATATAAAATCTAATTATTATCTACTTTGCCGACATTATCTGTCCCGCTCAGTCAGGCATTTGTTCCAACTGCAAGGGTAGTTGGGATGGATGTCCTGCTTCACACCGTACTGTTTATTAAGGACAAGCTGCTTGCATCCAACTATAGTTTATGTTGCCTGCTCTTAATGAGCAGTACAGTTTGAAGTGGCACATACATCCCAACTATTGTGGCAGAGTGGGACAGTCACACAAAATCAGGACTGTCCAATCAGATTGAGGACAGTTAGTAGACAGTGCTGTTCTCTCCTATCAGATCTTGCAGCTTTCACTACCTGCAGCTGCTGGTCTCTTAAGCTCAGTTACTGCTTGTCTGGATCCTGGAATGTTGGAGCCATGTTTGGTAAACAGGAAAAGGCACATAAACTATAGAAAGTCTAGCAGTGAGTGAGCCCATTTAGGCCTTCCTTCCCCAACTAACCCAGATGTTAAATGTACCGCCTACATTTCATTATAATAGGCCTTCCTACCCGAAAGCATCCCAACATTAAATTAATAGATTTCACATATAAGAAATATAACTATTTCCACCCTACCAGCCCCAACATTAAATCAATAGCATTCACATTTAATAAACAGACCTGTTTCCACCTTACCAGCCCGACAATAAATTAATAACATTCTCATTTAATAAATAGACCTAATCCCCCGATTAGTCCCAGCATTAAATAAATAGCATTCACAAATATTAGGTAGATCTAATTCCCCCACCATGCCCTGATACTAAGTTAATGGTATTCACATTTAAGAAATACTCCTATTTCCCCCCAAACAGCCCCAATATTAAACAATTGGTATTCCCTTTTAAAAGTTAAACATATTTCCCCCCAAATTGAATCTCCTTCTCCCTAAACTCAGTCCTACATTAAATTAATAAGCACACCCCAGTTTAAATGAATTTATTACTATGACCTCAAATTAAATAGTCTTCACCATTAATTAGTTTGCCCGAATAATAAATTAATATTTCCCACCCACTATTAAATGATTACTACCCACCCTCACCAATAAATGAATACCCAGCCTCTACCCTTATTGCAATAAGCCCTCACTTACCTTCTTCCATTTGGCAGACTCTTCTGTCTCCTACTTCATGCAATATAACATGCTGCCCACCAGATCGGAATGGACCTGTAGATCTGCAGCTGGTCCCGAGGAAAGGAACTACAGTCCTGGCTGGAGGGGTGGGGGACCCCCCATGAGTGTGTGCCTGACCCACTGACATAATGAACGCAATATATACTGGACTGATTGCTTGAACAGGCGACTACCCATTAGATGAGGTTTCAGCAAATCAGATGACATGTGACACTTGCTGCAGTACACAGAGATCATCATAACAGATCATCATCAATATTTACTTATGAGGCAACACAGATTCCGCAATGCCTTATGTAAAGATACCGGGGTTTCTGGCCCAATTCTACCCACTTCACGCAGGTTGCCCACCCAGGGGTGCCTTACTATGCCAATGAATCCTACCCCAGTACCTTCTAAGGTTCGCATAGTCACTCAGGCAAATGTAGTTAGAAAGTAAAACAATACATTTATTGTAATAAAAACAATCACTAGAATATTATATACAACCAGTAAATAAATACCAGACAGGTTAACCACATCATCTGTCCCTACTAGCTTAATGAGTTACAGTCACCTGGCTGTCCCGACTTGACGACCCATGGATCTGCCGATGTATTTCACTGGTAGAGAACGGCAACTCAACACCAGATCTTGCACCTTCCAGGAATTAAATTACAGAATGAACATCACCCCCAGCCCCGGGTGGCCCCTTATATTTAGGGTCAAATTTCCACAGTGTTTTCCCCTCCCTAGGTAAACCCCTGGGTGTCTCCTATTTAAACATATATATATATATATATATATATATATATATATATATATATATATATATATATGAAATCTGATTAAAGCTTAGAGGCAGGCTTCAGTACTTACTTTAGTAATGATTGATAAAATATAAAACAGCAAATCCTATAACAATTTTGCTGCTTCAACTGATAAAAACAATCCTATGCCACCTAGCTAACTTTCAGTTTATATAGTACCCAGTAACTGTAAAATACAATTGAAGTAAAAATATAGTATATTTAAATAAAGAATATATATCCTATATTTTTATATATAATTAGCTGAACGACCAGTGTTATTGGGACTTACCGTTCAGCCGCAGGACGGCAGAGACGATTTCCACTGTCTGGCTATGCCTGGGAGGAGCTGCTGCGGCTGAGCATGCTGCTCCATTTTGCCAGTGATAGTCTATACAGCTGTCGTGGGGTGCTGTACAACGGGTTTAGCATGTTTACATGCTTTTGCTTGTTCGTAAAGGTGGGAGGGGGGTTTAGCAATAGATTATATAATAATGTTCTATTACAGTACTGAACCCAGAGGCTGATTTATCATGGTGCAAAAAGCCATTTTGCTTTAAAAAACCAGATGTTTTTGCCAGCAAAATGGCTTGATTTTGCTCCGCGATAACCCTATTGCTTTTACATGGACACAGAACTCCTTATTGATTTCTAATATCCATATTATTTACAGTAATGAGCACTTTGTATATAAATAAGCATTTCACACAGACAACAAAACTACCTTCCATAAGGTGTTATTGAGCCTTCTTGAACAATTTAGTTTGTCTTGAGTGGTGTTGTTTTTGCCCATTACATAATGCCCTTATAACCTCTAAAACTCCCCCATTAATTCTATTAATTTGTGATAATTATCTCTCAATGCAACAGCTAAAAGAGTGCAGGAAAAGGGGAAAGAGACCCCTACACCAAGTCTACTCACAGCATGTACTGAGAGATAGCATAAATCTATGCATAGTTTATAAGGTGTGATTGGCAATTAGATGTCCAACAGGGTGGCAGCTATTTTTCTAATTATTACTTACAATTAGAGATGGGCGGGTTCAGTTCCCCGAGATCTGAATCCATCCGAATTTAGGCTATCCGAGTACCGAGCCGAGCACGCTCGGTACTCTCCCGCCCATTCGGAATCGAAAGCGAGGCAAAACGTCATTGTGACGTATTTGTATTTCTGAGCTCGGTTCTCGCGAGATTTGAAAAGCATAAATACCAGCCTCCACAGCAATCCATCACCATTTGACAGAAGGAGAGAGCAGGGCTAGGTCACAGGCTATATCAGCGCAGAGACAGAGCAATAATTGGACACATTATCGTTTCTATTCTATACAATTTTAATCTTAATACCAATTGGTACAGCAGTAAGAGGAGGATAGAGAAGGGTTTTTTTTCCACTTCTGGCACTCCAAGTGCTTTTGGGGTGTCCCTTATCCCCCAATCTTTTGCAGTAATATTTCTGGCTGTCAAAAGTCATATTTGTCAACAGTATAAAAAAAAAATATTTAGCACTCTAAGTGCTTTTGGGGTGTCCCTTATCCCCCAATCTTTTGCAGTAATATTTCTGGCTGTCAAAAGTCATATTTGTCAACAGTATAAAAAAAAAATATTTAGCACTCTAAGTGCTTTTGGGGTGTCCCATATTCCCCAGTGTTTTACTGTAATTTTTCTGGCTGTCAAAAGTCATATTTGTCAGCAGTTTAAAAATCAAATATTTAGCACTCCAAGTGCTTTTGGGATGTCCCTTATTCCCCATTCTTTTGCAGTAATTTTTCTGGCCGTCAAAAGTCATATTTGTCAGCAGTATAAAAAACAAATATATAGCACTCCAAGTGCTTTTGGGGTGTCCCTTATTCCCCATTCTTTTGCAGTAATTTTTCTGGCTGTCAAAAGTCATATTTGTCAGCAGTATAAAAAAAACAAATATATAGCACTCCAAGTGCTTTTGGTGTGTCCCATATTCCCCAGTATTTTACTTTAATTTTTCTGGCTGTCAAAAGTCATATTTGTCAGCAGTAGGTACAAAAATATTTGCCACTCCAAGTGCTTTTGGGGTGTCCCTTATTCCCCATTCTTTTGCAGTAATTTTTCTGGCTGTCAAAAGTCATATTTGTCAGCAGTATCTAAAACAATATTTAGCACTACAAGTGCTTTGGCCTCAATATAATGGATTAAAAGCAGTCCACATATGAGCAGAATCAGCAACCAGGTCCTGATGGTAGCGTTCCCAGTATGTCATCTGGGAAAGGCAATGTCAAACTACATAGTCTTTTGAAATCAGGCAAAAAAACACACACCAATTTTTTTTTTACCATGTTGAAGCGAAAATGAAGTGTAACTGAGGAACAGTTAACTGCCGATAAAAAAAAATTGCCAACATGCCATTCTACACATGCAGTGGCAAAGAGAGAATGAGGCCTTCACCTTTCTCTATTAGTGGCAAATCCAAAAATGTTACCGAGCCTTCTTCTTGTACGGTCACTCGTGACCAAGCAAGACCAAGTAATTTGGAGTCTACAAGTGGTGCACAACTACTGTTACGCGTCAAAACCGAGCTGCAAGATAACACTAAGGCATTAGAGGATAATGTATGCTCTGAATCAGAAATTACACCAATCCCTGTGGAGAGTCCATCCAACAGTGGTATGTCTAATCGTGAGCATTCTGTTAGTGTACCCATAAAGAGGGGCCCTTTCAGCAGTTCTGCTGCTGTGTGCCTGAACAGCCCGAGTGTAGTCGGTGATGCACAAATTAAGGATGCCACTTTGGAAATAGAAGAGGATGAGGGGGAAATTTGTGTAGGCGACGAGGGCGCTAATGAGGATGTTGATGAGAATGAGGTTGTTTGTGTAAGTCCTGCACCAGTGGCAGCAGTTCTGGCACGTGACAAGAAAAAGGCCATTATCATGCCTGGCCATAAAACAAAAAAATCCACTTCTTATGTGTGGAATTATTTCTACCCTCATCCAGACAACAATTGTATAGCCATTTGTAGTGTATGTCAAGCCACAGTCAGTCGAGGGAGGGACCTTAACCATCTTGGAACCTCGTCTATGTTACGCAATTTGATGAGAGTTCATGGCAAAGTGTTGGGAAAAGCTGAAAGTTCTTCCAAAAAAATTACAAGCACTCCATCATCAGCTAGGACCCTCCGGTCACCGACATCCCGACGGCTACAAAATACACCCACCACACCATCCTCCTTCCCCTCAGTTTCTCAAGCAGCTGTTGCTCGTAAAAAATTAAATTTTCAAAAAAGAAGCAGGGAAGACGCAGAGGGCAGACCAGAACAGTTTAATATCTGGGCTGGTTTGAAGGATTTTTCAAAAAAATGTGTGACCTTGCCCATAACTCCATCCAATATGAGTATTAACATGCAAAGGATGGTGGAGGATTATTTTCAAAAGTTAATTGATATGGAAATGTCAGACAGTCCCTTTCCTTACTGGGAAGAAAAGCAGGCAATTTGGAAACCCATGTACAAACTTGCTTTGCAATACCTAAGCTGCCCACCCTCCAGTGTGTACTCTGAACGAGTGTTCAGCACAGCAGGGAACTTAGTCAGTGATCGCCGTAGAAGGTTACTTCCCAAAAATGTTAAGAAAATGATGTTTATAAAAATGAACTATGTCTTCCATGAGGAAGGCTTTCACCATCCAAGACATCCAAGCACTGACTGTTATCTAATGGCGCATTCAAGCGGTGATGAATTGATAGTCTGTGATGATGACGTACTCACTGATAAGGGTGAGGATGAAGCTGAAGATGGTGACGATAACATCTTTTTAAAACTTTCTATTTAAGTGTAGGGTGCAATCTATCCCCAAAGAGGAAAGGGACTTGGGGCATTTCCATATCATGTACCGCCTTGAAAGGCTGCTGTTTGGGCAATTTCTCCTTAGGGGTAGGGTGTCATACACAGAGTGACCCCAAACTGGCTTTGTCCATTTCTCTTAATATTGTACAGTCTATAACGGCTGAATTTTTTTGTATTTTATACAAGTGGAGGGAGGCCTAGAGAGACAGAAACCAAACTGGCTTTCTCCATTTCAATTAATATTGTACAGTCTCTAACGGCTGAATTTTTTGGTATTTTCGACAAGTGGAGGGGGACCTATAGAGACAGAAACCAAACTGTCTTTGTCCATTTCTCTTAATATTGTACAGTCTATAACGGCTGAATTTATTTGGTATTTTATACAAGTGGAGGGGGGCCTAGAGAGACAGAAACCAAAGTGGCTTTCTCCATTTCAATTAATATTGTACAGTCTATAACGAATGAATTTTTGGGTATTTTCGACAAGTGGAGGGGGGCCTATAGATACAGAAACCAAACTGCCTTTGTCCATTTCAATTAATATTGTACAGTCTATAACTGATGAATTTTTGGGTATTTTCTACAAGTGGAGGGGGGCCTATAGAGACAGAAACCAAACTGTCTTTGTCCATTTCTATTAATATTATACAGTCTATAATGGCTGAATTTTTGAGTATTTTCTACAATTGGAGGGGGGGCCTAGAGAGACAGAAACCAAACTGCCTTTGTCCATTTCTTTACATATTTAACTATAAGTGTAGGGTGTAATATACATCCAAAGACGATGGCTGCATTGCCAATATGCATAGATGGAGAGGAAGACAATCTGGTTTGTGTGTAGAATTAATGAAGGCCTACCGGGAATTAAACTGGTTTTTTGATCAATTATTAGCTTTACAATTACAATACTTATCCAAGAAACAGGTGGAACACTAAATTTGGTTCTTTTATGGCCAAAAACATTGATTTTTAAACAAAACCAAACAAAACCAAAACCAAAACCAAAACACGCAATGGCGGTTTGGCAAAACCAAAACCAAAACACAATGGTAATCCAGATCCAAAACCAAAACCAAAACACGGGGGTCAGTGAGCATCTCTACTTACAATAATCTTTTCAAAGTGTCTGTCCCTAAAAACACACCAATGTGTGCTATAAAGCATCACATTTCTGCCCCCCTTTCATCCATTATCTGTTTCAGTGTATAATAAATAGAGATGGGCGGGTCCGGTTCTCCAAGAACCGAACCCACCCGAACTTTGGGTATCCGAGTACCGAGCTGAGCAGCTCGGTACTCTCCCGCCCGTTCCGAATCCAAATCGAGGCCGAACGTCATCGTGACGTCGTCGGATCTCGGGGCTCGGTTCTCGCGATACTTCAACTTTATAAATACACGCCTCCACAGCAATCCATCGCCATTTGACAGAGGGAGAGAGCAGGGTGTAGTCATAGGCTGATTAGAGCAGGGACAGAGAATACAATATTGTTCTTGCAATTGCTCTAACCAAAATCGCTAGTGCAGAGAGGAGGATAGAGGTTTATTATTTTTTCTTAATATTTGGCACTCCCCAGCGCTAATTGTGCATAAATATTTCTGGCTGTCAAAAGTCATATCTGTCAGCAGTATCTACCAAATAATTTTTAGCACTCCTCAGTGCTTTTGTGGTGTCCTCCCTAATTGTGCATTAATATTTCTGGCTGTCAAAAGTCATATCTGTCAGCAGTATCTACTAAATAATTTTTAGCACTCCTCAGTGCTTTTGGGGTGTCCTCCCTAATTGTGCATTAATATTTCTGGCTGTCAAAAGTCATATCTGTCAGCAGTATCTACTAAATAATTTTTAGCACTCCTCAGTGCTTTTGGGGTGTCCTCCCTAATTGTGCATTAATATTTCTGGCTGTCAAAAGTCATATCTGTCAGCAGTATCTACTAAATAATTTTTAGCACTCCTCAGTGCTTTTGGGGTGTCCTCCCTAATTGTGCATTAATATTTCTGGCTGTCAAAAGTCATATCTGTCAGCAGTATCTACTAAATAATTTTTAGCACTCCTCAGTGCTTTTGGGGTGTCCTCCCTAATTGGGCATTAATATTTCTGGCTGTCAAAAGTCATATCTGTCAGCAGTATCTACTAAATCATTTTTAGCACTCCTCAGTGCTTTTGGGGTGTCCTCCCTAATTGTGCATTAATATTTCTGGCTGTCAAAAGTCATATCTGTCAGCAGTATCTACTAAATAATTTTTAGCACTCCTCAGTGCTTTTGGGGTGTCCTCCCTAATTGTGCATTAATATTTCTGGCTGTCAAAAGTCATATCTGTCAGCAGTATCTACCAAATAATTTTTAGCACTCCCCAGTGGTTTGCGCTCAGAATGGATTCAAAGCAGTCCACATATGATCTGAATGAGCAACCAGGTTCTGTCACCAGTCATATGTTAGTGTTCCCAGTACATCATCTGGCCAAGGCGATGCCAAACAACAGAGTGTTTCCAAATTAGTGCAAAAAACAAAAACCCAAAAATAATTTACTGTATTGAAGCGAAAAAGAAGTGTAACTGAGCAAAAGTTAAGTGACGATAATAAAAAAATTGCAAGCATGCCATTCTACACACGCAGTGGCAAAGAGAGAATGAGGCCTTCACCTTTGGCTATTAGTGGCAGATCCCAAAAAGTTACCCAGCCTACAATTGGTGCACAACTACTGTTAAGCGTCAAAGCCGAGCTGCAAGATAACAGTGAGGCATTACAGGAGAATATTTGCTCTGATTCACAAATGACAACAATCCCTGTGGAGAGTCCATCCAACAGTGGGATGTCTTATCGTGAGCATTCTGCTGATGTGTGCCTTAATAGCCCGAGTGTAGCCAGTGATACCCAAATTGAGGATGCCACTTTGGAATTAGAAGAGGATGAGGGGGAGATTTGTGTAGGCGACGAGGGTGCTAATGATGATGTTGATGATTATGATGCAGACAGATACCAAATTGCCTTTCTCAGTTTCTATTTATATTCTAGATTATATAACGGCTGAATAGTTTTCTATTTTACTCCTAGTGGAGAGAGGATCTGATGCAGACAGATACCAAACTGCCTTTGTCTATTTCAATTTATATTGTACAGTATATAACGGCTGAATTTATTAGTATTTTATACAAGTGGAGGGGGGCCTAGAGAGACAGAAACCAAACTGGCTTTCTCCATGTCAATTAATATTGTACAGTCTATAATGGCTGAATTTTTTGTTTTTTAAAAAAAGTGGAGGGGGGCCTATAGAGACAGAAAGCAAACTGTCTTTTTCCATTTCTTTACATATTTAACTATAAGTGTAGGGTGTAATATACATCCAAAGACGATGGCTGCATTGCCAATATGCAAGATGGAGAGGAAGACAATCTGTTTTGTGTGTAGAATAAATGAAGGCCTACCAACGAAGAATTAAACAGTTTTTTTGGATGATGTATTACCTCAACAATTAGATTACTTGTCTCTAAAACAGTTGGAGCACTAAATTGGGTTATTTTAGGCACAAAAACATGGATTTTCCAACAAAATAGCAAAACAAAACCAAACAAAACCAAAACCAAAACCAAAACACGCAATGGCGGTTTTGCAAAACCAAAACCAAAACCAAAACACGACGGTAATCCAGATCCAAAACCGAATCCAAAACCAAAACACGGGGGTCAGTGACCATCTCTAATAATAAATGGCCTTTAGGCAAATTTTATCTACTCTGAGACTGAATCTCATTTTCACATACCTAGCTACATTCATGCGACTTGTCAGACTTAGCAAGGCACACACCTGACTCACCTAGTTCTTCCCATCAGAAGATGCTACATTTTGAACCCCCATAGATACTGCCATTTTGTCAGCAAATCCACTTGTAGAAACTGGTGTATTCATGCAAATATAGGAGTTAATGGCATAAGCACTGTGGGAGGTACATGTTTTTATAATTTTTTTAACAAGGAGATATAAATGAGAGGGTAATATATGGTGCATTATAGCAGATTGTTAATCCATGGCTCATATTTTTTTGCATATTGCAGAGGCAGCTACTAGCTAATTAATCAACTGCTCAGTGTCTAAAAGCAGAACACAAAACTGGAGCAGATCCCATCAGCGGAATTATTCTCAGCCTACCAGTTGTCTCCAGCAAGGTGAGGAGGTGGTATATTGTTCTCAAGTATCCAGAAACTCACTGCAAGGTTTATATTTTAAACTGCCTCTCTCAATTATTTGAAAACCTCAATCATTTTCTGCTGGTTCCAGTATTTAAGCCTTTCACAAGTCAGTATGAAGTGTGTATGTACATGTGTTTTCATTTTATGTAAAGACCTTTAGTTCTCACAAGTAAAAGACTATGGTTAAAGCAGTAAAGTTTAGAGTTGTTGATGTAAATTATGAAGCACTGATTCACACTGAACGTTAAAGAGAAATATGTCCTTTTTAAAAGGAGTCTTTATTTCCTTACAATTTCTTAATAAATGCTTAGTAAAAGGCACAGTGGTTTACATCGCTGCCTCGCAGTGCTGGTGTCATGGATTCTATACTAACCAGGTCACTACCTCTGTGGAATTTCTATGCTCTCGCCATGTTTGTGTGGGTTTCCTTCTACAGTCCAATAACATACTGAAAAGTTAATGTTTGTATTGTAGAGAATATAGTCTATAAGCTCAACTGGGCCAGTGACTGATGTGAATGATTAAATGTTCTCGGTGTAATATGTAATATGTTGTTGCAATGCTGCAAAATTTAAAATTAAAAAATAAAATATTTTGTCCCTCCTTGGAACTAATTTGTCTTTGGGGCATATTCAATTGTCCGTGTTACTTGCAAAAGTAACACGGCGTTAAAACTATTACCGTTATTACTGTAATAGTGCTCCTAATTACCGTGATTACGGTAATAGTGCTCCTAATTACCATTATTACGGTAACTTTAATGCCGGCTTTCAGCTCGCAGCTCTGGGAGCTGCGAGCTGAAATCTGGCTTAGAATTACAGTAATAACGGTAATAGTTTTAACGCCGTGTTACTTTTGCAAGTAACACGGACAATTGAATATGCCCCTATGAATGTTACTTCTTTAATTCATCTCTCTATGATCTCTGTGATATCAGAGTTTGCCTTCCCTGTCCAAAAGAAACATGAGGGCATGAGGAAACAGTGTGATTAACTTTTTAGTATTCCTGACCATAACATACTGTTTGTTCCGCTGCAGACAGGGCCCAAATAAGGGTTCCGACCGCCCTAGGCTATTTCAGCTGTAGCGCCCTCCCCCGTCCCCCCATCCTTCCCCCAATATAGGCATTTAGGACTACTCTTGAACATGAATATTCAGGAGTATTCTCCAGCATTCACATTTAGACAGATTGTGCAATCTCTCTTACCAGTTCTTGTTCTTCTCTCTTGCTTGTTCTTGCATCTTTGTTGTCTTCTAGCTGGATTCTGGAAATTCGAGGTCCTGTTTTGAAAACATGCAGCAATTGTATTATAAGGCAAAATGTTAACAACCCCTGAATGATTAGTCCCTTTAGTCCAAACACAACAGTCCATTATGGCCAGATAAAACTACCCATAGCACAGGCATATGTAGGCAATAAAATATATAAAAATTATTGTCAAAGAGCCATAAAAAAATACAAACCTTTACCAGCCCCACCTGACTATTATTCAGTATTCTAGTGACCCTAGAGACCACAGAGATCTTCCTCATAACCGTTGCACAATACGAAGATCATGCCCCTAAAAATCTACTCAGCAATTTCTTCAACCCCCTTATCTGCCCCCTTTAGCCACCTCACCTGCCCCCTTCAGCCTGATCACCTGCCCTCTTCAGCCTGCTCACCTGCCCCCTTCAGCCTGCTCACCTGACCCCCTCCAGCCACGTCACCTGCCCCCTCCAGCCTGCTCAATTGCCCCCTTCAGACTACTCAACTGCCCCCTCCAGCCTGCCGGGACGCCGCGAACTGACAGGAGCGTACTGATCGCCCTGGCAACAATAGGGACACAGCCACAGGAGGAAACAGCCCTGCCGTTGCAGCTAGCGCAGCAGCTTGTGAGAGTATCCTGGTCATTCCTGTAAATATCTGAAGTTATTGAGCCCTTGTTGCCACTTTTTTATTATATGTAGCTAAAAGTAAACAATACTTAATTTTAAAACAGTAAGGATTCTTACCTGTCCGCAATCCAGCGCTGTCAGCCGCACTTCTGGGTTCGCGGCGAGGAGGTCACGTGACTCCTCATCGGAGGTCGTGATCTCATGGTGGGGAATTTGGAATAAAATGGAGGATCTGACGTTGAACCTGTGTCAGATCAACAGGTTAGCCTCCTTCTGACTCTGTGCTAGTTTGTTCCTGTGTAACTGCTGCAGCTGCCTGTCATGTGTACCAGACCCGGCTTCCTTGCTAGTTGTTCCCTTGGATACTCCTGTGTGCTGATTGCCATCTGACCTGTGTACCAAACTCGGTTTGTGACCTGACCACTTTATTGGGTTCTCCAGTGTGCTGTCTGCCATCTGACCTCGGTACTGAACTCGGCTTGTGTCTAGTTTCCTCCTGTGGGACTGATCCTCTGCGGGGCCTCAGCTGTCACCAGTATCTCGGCACAGCACGCCTCAAGGTACCATCTGATATATATATTGTTGTTGCCAATGATCACCTATCCCTCTCACGTCTAGGGGCCAACCAAGGGTCGCGACCTGCAGTCCCTTTGCAGCCAATTCATCCCACCTTGCGGTGGTTCTTGGTGAAGACCGGGGGGCTGTTAGTCTCTGCGCCTTGCTAGGCCTGTGTAAATCTAGACTGAGTGTACCCCTGAGCGTAACATAAACATTACTTGAAATAATGAAACAATTGTTATTTTTTCTGCTATATTGCATATTCTTGGTACAATGGCTTTAAATATTATCCTTCAATGACTGTGTTTTTGCCTCCACAGCCAACAGCTGCTACCACACCAAAGACACAGGAAGCTTGTGTACATTCACATGAAATCCTCTTTGGGATGTCAGACACAGAGCTAATATGCTGATTCAGGCTCCCACCTCATGTCATCCTGGATACTCTGCAGATTGTGCACAGTGACCTTCAGCAAATGATCAGCATCTGAACACCACTAAATTGTTGACTGTGTTACATTTATGTGTATCTGGCTCATTCCAGACCACAGACTGCTTTTTAGCGGGTACTTAGATGGGTTCTATGGGCATTCCTATCATGCATCAACCAGTTCTTAGTTTGTCATTAGATGATTTATCCATTTCTCAATTTCAGCATGTCATAGGGGTTGTGGATTGTACTCCTGTAGTCCTGCTTTGGACAAAAACACATTTTCATTTCACTAATGTCCAAGCTATTTGTGATGCATCTTTACTCATCCGTAGCACTGTTGCCAAATTTCCAGGGAATACCCATGACTCCACTTTATGAGTCAATCAGTAATAGGGCATAGATTATCTGAGAGGCAAGGTGAACATGTGTGGCTACTACGTATTTTTTTGTTAATTAGAAATGAGTTAAAATTACTTTGGTATGGCCATAAAGTATTAGAGTTGTCACTATGCTCCAATGTATTAACTTTTTTCTAATGATATCTTTTTTTAAAAAAATAAGGTAGATAATTGTTTCTCTTCTAAAGCTACAGATTTTAGAGATTTTACTGTTTCTGTAATAAGATACCATTGAACCACACATAGGTTTTTTTTTTTCCCTCTAAAGCATTTTTTTCTACTTGTAGGAGCCAGCACCTACCCTTTCAAACTGTTTGTCACTCACCGGACTGTGAGTGCTTCTTCCCGGACATTTAGGAACCGTGGCCGTCCTCCATCCTGAGGGACTGCGCATGCGCAGCCCTTTCTATACCTCCAGTGTATGTTCCTTTAACTTAATTGGCAGATCAGGCAACCTCCCTATATTAAGCACCTGTGGTCAACACCACGTTGCCTGATCTTGGAGTCTCATTCCCCATGAGTCTCTGAAGGTGTTCCTGTGTTTCCTCGTTTATTCAGCCCAGCTGATTCCTGTGGTTTCCAAACCACTTCTACCTCAGTGGTTTCCAAACCACTTCTACTACTGTGGTTCCCATACCACAGTTACCCTTCTGTGTATCATCGTGACTGTGAGCTGATTCCTATCCGCTGCCTCCGTGCACTACAGTCTTCTAACCACTTCAACTCTACCATGTATTATTGGGACTGTTAGCTGATGCCTATCCGCTGCCTCCGTGCACTACAGTCTTTCATTCACATCCACTCACCTGTTCATGATTGTGACTGCTAGCTGATTCCTATCCGCTGCCTCCGTGCACTACAGTCTTCAACCTGCAACTCGTCTGTGTTTCATCATCGTGACTGCTAGCTGATTCCTATCCGCTGCCTCCGTGCACTACAGTCTTCAACCTGCAACTCGTCTGTGTTTCATCATCGTGACTGCTAGCTGATTCCTATCCGCTGCCTCCGTGCACTACAGTCTTCAACCTGCAACTCGTCTGTGTTTCATCATCGTGACTGTTAGCTGATTCCTATCCGCTGCCTCCGTGCACTACAGTCTTCAACCTGCAACCCGTCTGTGTTTCATCGTGACTGTTTGGCTGATTCCTATCCGCTGCCTCGGTGCGCTTCAGTCTTCAGTCCTTGTCTACTCTCCCGTGTTTCCTTGAGTCTGCTGCCACTATTGCTACCCGCTACTCTCCGTGATCAACAGTTCCAGTTCAACTCTGCTCTCCCGTGTCCCATCGTTGCTGCACCTGCTGGTTGCTATTGGCTACCTCCGTGTTCCCGCAGAGACCCGCTGCTGCTACTGCTCAGCGCTACTCATCCATCTACTGCTGATCCGCTCTCCACGCTTTTCTGTGTTCCCTGCTGGTCTACCTACCTGTGCGCTGCACCTACTAGATCACCGCTTCACCCATCCAGGGACTTTGCATCCTGCCGGCCTCCTGCCGTTCAGGTATCTCTGCACTCCTGTCTGACTGCCTTCTCCTGAACCACGGTATGCATACTTCTCATTGACTGTGCTGTGTATTGCATACCTTGCTGGACTGTCTTGGTTCTCCTCTGGAGTTTGCTATCCGCTGAGTCTATTGCCATCATTGACTGTGTTATCTCGTGCTGGATTACTTCAAGAGACTTTCTATATTGGCAGTGTTGTTCAGTCATTTATACATTCATATTGTGCATATTACTGTGGATCAAAGTCAAGGTGCCCGTGTATATATTGTGTTGCAGTCTCTCCCCGTGCACCTCCTCACATATATATTCAGTGGTACAACTTGCTAGTGGCAGACCACTGACCCCTGTTTACAGTTTCACCTGTTCCAGTATCCTCTCACATAGCAGTGGTACAACTTGCTAACGCAGACCACTGACTCCCCGGATACCTCCACTTGGATTCCATTCCTTCACTCAGACAGCGGTACAACTTGCTATCCGCAGACCGCTGACTCTCATCACCTCCTCGTTTCTGTTGGACATTCCTCCTCACTATAGCAGTGGTACAACTTGCTACCGCAGACCACTGACTACCTTCACGTGTCCTTTGTCCATACAGTTCCTCGTGTATTACTACCTCCATATTGCCAGTGCTGCTAGTCATAGACTTTCCTGAGCATCTCATCATCTGCTATTTCCTGTTCCGTGATCACCCTGCTACCAGAGTACCATATTACCACCTATACTGCTCTGGTAAGCCTATCACCTGGTGATCCCTGGGTAAAGACTCCTAGTGCCCGTGACAGTAAGATCAGGCCATGACAGACCCAGATACGGAACCTACCGCTAAAGAGATGCTGCAGCATCTGGTCAGCCGTGTGGAGCAACAGGATGCTCGCCAACAGCTGTTACTTCAATGTTACCAATCATTAACCTCCCAAGGAACATCTGGACAGACTGTTACAGCTAATATTGAAGCTCCTGTGCTTTCCTCCGTTTCCCCAGTGCCATCCCAGGTGTCTACAGTTCCTACGCTTCACCTGCCTACTCCGTCAAAATATGACGGGGACCCCAAAACTTGTAGAGGTTTCCTTAACCAATGTTCAGTCCATTTTGAACTCCAACCTCAAAATTTTTCTACCCATCGTTCCAGAGTGGCCTATCTTATCTCATTGTTTTCTGGACAAGCCCTGGCTTGGGCCTCCCCTCTGTGGGAGAGAAACGATCCAATTCTACAAGATAGTGCCAAATTCATTTCCACGTTCCGAAGTGTGTTCGATGAACCAGGTCGTGTGACCTCCGCTGCTTCCAGCATTCTTCGTTTGCGACAAGGCTCCCATACAGTAGGACAGTATGTCATTCAATTTAGGATCTTAGCCTCTGAACTTCAGTGGAACACTGAAGCATTAGTTGCCGCCTTCTGGCAGGGGCTCTCCGATAAAATTAAGGATGCACTGACTACCCAAGAGCTTCCTTCGTCACTAGAAGATTTGATCTCTCTTTGCCATCGTGTAGATATGAGATTTCGTGAAAGAGAGTCTGAGAAAACAACGGCTGTCAAAGCACCTCTTCGTTCAAACCCTCAATTTCGTCCAGCTCCATCCTCTGCGATTCCCATGGAGATAGGACGTTCCAAATTATCTTCAGAGGAGAGGAAACGAAGAGTAAAGAATAGACTCTATCTATTGTGCTGATTCCACGCATATGCTCAGCTCTTGCCCTAAGAGATCGGGAAATGCCAGGCCCTAACTAGTTCTGGAGAGGTGAAGTTAGGGTCCCTGGAGTCCTCTCCATTGTCTATGAAATCTAAAGTCTGCGCTTTTGATGTTACGATTTCCTTTGCTACCAAATCCTTTGAGTCACAGGCATTGATTGATTCCGGAGCAGCAGGAAATTTCATTTCTAAATCACTAGTGAATCAATGGTCCCTACCAGTGATCACTTTAAAAACACCCATTACTGTGACGGCTATAGATGGATCACGTCTCATCAATGGTCTCATCACCCAGAGTACGTCTCCAGTAACCCTTCAGATTGGTGTACTACACCATGAAGAAATTTCGTTTTTAATTCTTCCAGTTACGACAAGTCCGATTGTCTTAGGCCTTCCATGGCTTCAGTGTCACTCTCCCCAGATTGACTGGCGCACCCCTCAAGTTACGTCTTGGGGGTCTGAATGTCACCATCGTTGTCTTTCTCAAGTTATTCCTCTTAAAGTACAGCAATCTTCCATCTCATCTTCCTCCCCGGGACTCCCTCCTCAGTATGCTTCATTTGCCGATGTGTTTGATAAAGCTCAGTCTGAACGTCTTCCTCCTCATCGTTCTTGGGATTGTCCGATCGACCTTCTACCTGGCAAGACTCCTCCCAGGGGTCGGGTCTATCCTCTCTCGTTACCTGAAACTCAAGCCACATCTGAGTACATACAGGAGAATCTCCAGCGTGGGTTCATTCGACCTTCCACCTCTCCCGCTGGAGCTGGGTTCTTCTTCGTCAAAAAGAAGGATGGATCATTACGCCCTTGTATAGATTTTCGTGGACTCAACGCCATTACTATCAAGAATCGGTATCCCATTCCGCTGATCACTGAGCTATTTGATCGCATCAAGGGAGCTCGGATATTTACTAAGTTGGATCTTCGTGGTGCCTACAATTTAATTAGAATCCGTTCCGGTGACGAATGGAAGACCGCGTTTAACACCAGAGATGGGCATTATGAATATTTAGTAATGCCCTTCGGGCTGTGTAATGCCCCCGCTGTTTTCCAGGGTTTCATCAATGAGATCTTTCGGGACTTATTATATGTATGTGTCGTTGTCTACCTGGACGACATATTGATCTTCTCACAGGACCTGCCTTCTCATCACCAACATGTGGCAGAGGTCCTCTCCAGACTACGGAAAAACTCATTGTTCTGTAAATTGGAAAAATGTTCATTCGAGTTACCCCAGATTCCATTCTTGGGGTATATAGTTTCCGGAGTTGGCCTGAAGATGGATCCAGACAAAGTAAATGCTGTACTACATTGGCCTCAGCCAACTACTCTTCGTGCCATCCAGCGTTTTTTAGGTTTTGCCAATTACTATAGACGCTTCATTCAAGACTTTTCATCCATTGCATCTCCTATTGTGGCCCTAACTCGGAAAGGGGCTAATACTAAGCAATGGTCATCTGAGGCTCTCCAAGCCTTTCAAATTCTCAAAGAGTCCTTCTCGTCTGCTCCCATTCTTCGACAGCCTGATGTGACACTCCCCTTCTTCCTAGAAGTAGATGCCTCTAATGTGGGCTTAGGAGCCATTCTCTCCCAACGCTCGGAGCAACAAAAATTACATCCTTGTGCCTTCTACTCTCGGGGTCTTCTGCCCGCAGAGAAAAATTATACTATCGGGGACAAGGAGTTGCTGGCCATCAAAGCTGCATTAGAGGAATGGAGATACTTGTTGGAAGGAGCTCGCCATCCGGTGACGATCTTCACGGATCATAAGAACTTGTCATATTTGCAATCTGCCCAATGCTTGAACCCTCGTCAAGCAAGATGGTCTCTTTTCTTTTCCTGTTTTGAATTAATTATAACCTTCAAACCAGCCGCTAAGAACAAGAAAGCTGACGCTCTATCTCAAGCTTTTGTGACGTCCTCTGATGTAGAAGAGGTTCCCAACCATGCTATTCTAGACCCCAAATGTATTTCTCTGGCTGCTTCATCCACCAAAATGCTACCATTTGGGAAGACCCTCGTGCCTCCTACTCTGAGGAGGAAAATCCTTTCGTGGTTCCATGCCTCTCGTTTTTCTGGACACGCCGGTGAACACAAGACCTTTGAGATTCTCTCTCGAAGTTACTGGTGGCCTTCAATGAGGAGAGACGTCAAAGAGTTTATTGCTTCCTGTGATTTATGTTCTCAATTCAAATCCTCCCGCAGAACTCCAGCAGGGTTGCTGCGACCACTACCCATTCCGTCCAAGCCTTGGACCCATATTAGTATGGATTTCGTTACTGATTTGCCACCAAGTAAGAATCACAATACTATTTGGGTAGTGGTAGACAGATTTTCGAAGATGGCCCATTTCGTCCCTCTGTCCGGTTTACCTTCCTCGTCTACTCTGGCTGAACATTTCATTAAAGAAATCTTTCGCATCCATGGATGTCCGTCTGAGATTGTGTCAGATAGAGGAGTACAATTCGTTTCCAGATTCTGGCGGGCCCTTTGTAAAACCTTGGGCATACGATTAGCACTCTCATCTTCTTACCATCCGCAATCTAACGGACAAACGGAACGAGTCAATCAAGATCTTGAGACCTTTATTAGGATGTTCTCTTCAGCCAACCAAGACAACTGGCTAGAATTGCTCCCTTGGGCTGAATTCGCCCATAACAACATGTACCATGAGTCATCATCCAAAACTCCATTCTTTGTGGTCTACGGTCACCATCCGTCTTTTCCGGAATTTCCTGCCCTCCCGCCCACCCAAGTTCCTGCTGTGGAGACTGCTTGTCAGACCTTCAAAAATATCTGGTCTCAGGTCAAAACCTATTTAAAGAAGACATCTAACAAATATAAGTCTTTCGCAGATAAGAAGAGGCGGGCTATTCCACCACTAAAAATTGGAGATCGTGTCTGGTTATCTACCAAAAATATTCGTTTGAAGGTTCCATCTATGAAATTCGCCCCTCGTTTTATTGGTCCATATAGGATCATTCAAGTTATCAATCCAGTATGTGTTAAACTTCTTCTTCCTAAGAATCTTCGGATTTCCAATGCCTTCCATGTGTCCTTGCTCAAACCTCTCATCGTCAACCGTTTCTCGGCTCCTCCCTCAGCACCGCAGCCAGTTCAAGTTCATCAGGAGGAGGATTTCGAGATTACTGAGGTATTGGATGCAAAAATTTCGCGAGGAGTCCTCCGTTTCCTCGTTCATTGGAAGGGCTTTGGTCCTGAAGAGCGTTCATGGATCAAAGCTGAAGATCTTAATGCTCCTGCCCTTCTGAAGAAGTTTTATTCCAAAAATCCGGACAAGCCCGGTTCCAGGCGTTCTGTGCCCACCTTTAAAAGGGGGGGTACTGTCACTCACCGGACTGTGAGTGCTTCTTCCCGGACATTTAGGAACCGTGGCCGTCCTCCATCCTGAGGGACTGCGCATGCGCAGCCCTTTCTATACCTCCAGTGTATGTTCCTTTAACTTAATTGGCAGATCAGGCAACCTCCCTATATTAAGCACCTGTGGTCAACACCACGTTGCCTGATCTTGGAGTCTCATTCCCCATGAGTCTCTGAAGGTGTTCCTGTGTTTCCTCGTTTATTCAGCCCAGCTGATTCCTGTGGTTTCCAAACCACTTCTACCTTAGTGGTTTCCAAACCACTTCTACTACTGTGGTTCCCATACCACAGTTACCCTTCTGTGTATCATCGTGACTGTGAGCTGATTCCTATCCGCTGCCTCCGTGCACTACAGTCTTCTAACCACTTCAACTCTACCATGTATTATTGGGACTGTTAGCTGATGCCTATCCGCTGCCTCCGTGCACTACAGTCTTTCATTCACATCCACTCACCTGTTCATGATTGTGACTGCTAGCTGATTCCTATCCGCTGCCTCCGTGCACTACAGTCTTCAACCTGCAACTCGTCTGTGTTTCATCATCGTGACTGCTAGCTGATTCCTATCCGCTGCCTCCGTGCACTACAGTCTTCAACCTGCAACTCGTCTGTGTTTCATCATCGTGACTGCTAGCTGATTCCTATCCGCTGCCTCCGTGCACTACAGTCTTCAACCTGCAACTCGTCTGTGTTTCATCATCGTGACTGTTAGCTGATTCCTATCCGCTGCCTCCGTGCACTACAGTCTTCAACCTGCAACCCGTCTGTGTTTCATCGTGACTGTTTGGCTGATTCCTATCCGCTGCCTCGGTGCGCTTCAGTCTTCAGTCCTTGTCTACTCTCCCGTGTTTCCTTGAGTCTGCTGCCACTATTGCTACCCGCTACTCTCCGTGATCAACAGTTCCAGTTCAACTCTGCTCTCCCGTGTCCCATCGTTGCTGCACCTGCTGGTTGCTATTGGCTACCTCCGTGTTCCCGCAGAGACCCGCTGCTGCTACTGCTCAGCGCTACTCATCCACCTACTGCTGATCCGCTCTCCACGCTTTTCTGTGTTCCCTGCTGGTCTACCTACCTGTGCGCTGCACCTACTAGATCACCGCTTCACCCATCCAGGGACTTTGCATCCTGCCGGCCTCCTGCCGTTCAGGTATCTCTGCCCTCCTGTCTGACTGCCTTCTCCTGAACCACGGTATGCATACTTCTCATTGACTGTGCTGTGTATTGCATACCTTGCTGGACTGTCTTGGTTCTCCTCTGGAGTTTGCTATCCGCTGAGTCTATTGCCATCATTGACTCTGTTATCTCGTGCTGGATTACTTCAAGAGACTTTCTATATTGGCAGTGTTGTTCAGTCATTTATACATTCATATTGTGCATATTACTGTGGATCAAAGTCAAGGTGCCCGTGTATATATTGTGTTGCAGTCTCTCCCCGTGCACCTCCTCACATATATATTCAGTGGTACAACTTGCTAGTGGCAGACCACTGACCCCTGTTTACAGTTTCACCTGTTCCAGTATCCTCTCACATAGCAGTGGTACAACTTGCTAACGCAGACCACTGACTCCCCGGATACCTCCACTTGGATTCCATTCCTTCACTCAGACAGCGGTACAACTTGCTATCCGCAGACCGCTGACTCTCATCACCTCCTCGTTTCTGTTGGACATTCCTCCTCACTATAGCAGTGGTACAACTTGCTACCGCAGACCACTGACTACCTTCACGTGTCCTTTGTCCATACAGTTCCTCGTGTATTACTACCTCCATATTGCCAGTACTGCTAGTCATAGACTTTCCTGAGCATCTCATCATCTGCTATTTTTCTGTTCCGTGATCACCCTGCTACCAGAGTACCATATTACCACCTATACTGCTCTGGTAAGCCTATCACCTGGTGATCCCTGGGTAAAGACTCCTAGTGCCCGTGACACTGTTGCTCCTCACTCATACATCTAGCCACAGACCAACAAGTTACATACAGTATTACACATGTCTTTGCCATTTTGGTCATTGAACGAACATTTGACATTCTCAAAGCCCGGTTTAGTTGCCTTGAACAGTCTGGAGGACCCCTCATGTTTACTCCGGATGTTGTAGGAGACATAATTGTTTTGTGTGCCTGTTTTCATAATACTGCAATTAAGAACAGGGTGCCTTTTGAGGAGGAGGTTGAGATTCTTGTGGAACATTCCCCTGTGTAAGAGAACCAGAGTTTTTCAAAAATGTTGTTACTCAACAATACTTCGGTTGTTAGTGCAATGTAAAAATACATACAATGGGAGAGATTCAATTCAGACGCCCTACTCAAAAGTTATGGCAGGAATCTCTGCTCACTTTTTCTCGCTCCCCATAGAGATGTACAGAGTGGAGATACCTGCCGGACATCACAGTGATGTCCGCATGCCACATTGCCGCCATGAAACAATAATTTTGTCTTTTTTCCATTCTCTATTTATAGCTAAAACATCGAATAACTAATTACCTTAACATTGCTATTTTTATTTGGCTAAGTATTCATGGTGATAGAATACATGTTGAATTATACTTTTGCTGAGATGTGTACCGTGTAATGTGACAACTGTTATTTTTTGAAAAGATATTCAGAATTGTTGATGGACTCAACACAGAGCGTAGAGGTATAAAGAGAGAAAGGTGGAGAGCCAAAAAACAGAGCCTTCAGTAACCCCAAGAGATAGAGTGAGTGGAGGAGAGGAAGTGTTAGTAGTAGAGACATTGAAGGCATTCAGAAAGGTAGGAGGTGAACCAGGAGAGAATCAAGGAAGTAAAGGGCATTGACTGTATTAAAAGCTGCAGAGAGGTCAAGGAGGATGAGTAGGGAGACGTGACCCTTCGACTTAACCACAAGTAGATCATTGGTCACTTTAATGAGGACAGTCTCTGTGGAGTGGAGTGTCCAAAAGCTTAATTGCAGAGGGTTGAGAAGAGAGTGATTGGAGAGAAAGTGGGTCAGGCTGTTTAATACAAGCCACTCAAGTAGTCTGGAAGCAAAGGGGAGAAGGGAAATGGGGCGGTATCTGCAGAGAGAGGTAACGTCATGAGATAGTTTCTTGAGAATAGGAGTGATGAGTGCATGTTTGAAGATGGAAGGGAAGGTGCAAGTGCACCTCTCTCTCGAGCAGCACTAATACCAGCCAATCGATTTTTTAAGAAGGGTGGAGATCTGTTGCATACTAAATAGTAGGGTAGTAGGACATATAATGTGGATCATTACTTACACAATGAAGGCAGCCATTTTGTGGACTGAACCCATATTCAGTCTATTTTTTTTTACTAGTGACATAAGTGAGCGGATATGCTGAATATGGGGTAAGCAAACAATATAGCTGCTTCCAGTATGTATAGGTGACAGTCTACTTTAATATTTAAAAAGTTCCTGACAGCATTTTTCAGCATTAAATAAACCTAGAATTTTCACCTCCTGTTTTCATGTATATGCAGATGTACTCATTGATATCTGTGCACAGGGCCGTAACTAGTGCTGTGCGACAGGGGTGACCGCCCAGGGTGCAACGCTGAAGGGGGGCGCAATTTAGGAATATTTTAGGTTCATTTGGTTAAAATTGAGGGCTAGGGGGGCGGCGTTTGTCTTTCTCGCCCCAGGCGCCAGAAGTTACAGCTCTGTTTGTGCATCTCTGTTAGTGTAATCATATTAATTTCACATTCTGTGTCAATATTATAGTTATTCCATCTGTACATATGTGATTAGAAAAAGTGGTGTAAAGACAAGGGGCGATGGAGAATTGGGTAAGCAGGAGGTAGAGGGTACTTTGTTTCAACTAAAAACACCATATCATCAGGAAATTAATTAGATTTTCAAATGAATGAGGAGCATGCCTCATGTGTGTATATCTCTTCAACTCTCAGCTTTGTTAAGAGAGATTCATAGGGTGTCGCTCATTGCAACTAACAAAATAGGTTTGCTGAAACGTTGAACCATAGAAATGCTATGTAAGGAAGCTGATTTGCTGTGACACATCTGTGTTATAAATTTGTCCATGAGTATCATCTTACTCATGAGCCATTTGTATGGAATGTATGACATGTATGTGATATAGTGCAAGTCTGTCAAACATTCAGGATTAAATCATAAATCAGCTTCTGCCTTGTTTATGCTACACATAAAACTGTCTTAAAGTCTGCCAGTCTGTGGAAGAATAGAAGCAACATTAATGTAACTAATTTATTATTTCATATCTGTAAATAAATTAATGGCTTTCTATTGTCAATGTTTAATATATGTGTAAATATCAACTGATAACAAGAAATATCGATTAGTACTCAATTACCATACAAGTAAAAAGATATTCCCACAAAATTAGTCATAAAGATCCTGCTTCTGACCTCTTCCTCTTCCATAAAATATAGTTTGTTTCGGTATTTGGTAAATACATTTCCTTAAAAAAAAACATGAATTCAGGGAGTGTGAGACCACTAAAACCTTGTTATTGTCTCCCACTGCCCCTGCTCACCCCTTATGGCATCTTGTTTTTTACCGGAAGGGTTTGACTGGCCCTAGAATTTTGTTCCATCCTGGTGGTTGGCTCCTCCCCAGGGACCAAACACCCAATTACAAATCCTGCTGTTAGTGGGAATCGGCCCCTGTCCTGATTGGCTCAGCTCCCTCAGGGTGGCTTGGCTTGGAGTCAGTCAGGGAAGGGGGCTGATCCACTATTCCTCACTGATATCCCGCTGGCTCCTCTCCTGTACTTACCCTTTCTGCTCCTAACCTGCCTCTCGCTTTTACTTCTCTGACCCTTCTTCCCCTTCCCTCCATGTATGAAAGACCACCCACATGCACACAGCACAGGAGATGTACAAAGGAGTCTGCTCAGCAGGTTAGTTTGCTGGTCGAAGCGTATTAATGTAATGTGGAAGATTGTAATAATGTAGTGGCATATTAATGTAATGTAGTGTGGGCTATCAAGGTTATGTATTGTGGCTATTAGTGTAATATAGAAGCTATAATGCGATGTCGTAGGGCTTTTTATGTAATGTGGCAGTAAAAGGGGCTATTGACTTAATTTGGGGTGTGCTTTTTATTAAATTTGGAGGCTCTTTATGTAATATGAGGGCTATTTATGTAACATAAGAGCTATTTATAATGAAACTGCTAGAGGGGGCTATTAATATAATATGGTGACTATTATATGGGGGGATAATTGGGGGGAAGGAGGTCTATTTATTATATGTGGGCGTTATTGATTTAATGTCGGGGATGCTTGAGGAGAGGAAATCAGAGAGCCTAATGTGTTGCTTGGCTTTCCATGAGGTGTATGGTACCTATCACTTTAAAACCAGGGCCCAAAGTTTCCAGGATCCACCCAAGCAGCAACAGAGCTTAAGACAGCAGCAGGTAGTCAAATCTGCAAGAACAGGTAGGGGAGAGCAGCACAGCCTGCCAACTGTCCTAATTCTGGTGTGGGAGTCACAATTTTGGGCATGTGTCCCACTCATGACAATCAGGGAGTACGGCCTCCTTCCTGTGGCTCTCCCAATCTGCCACTGCCAGCAGATATTACCCTGCTGTGATGTTCAGTTCTGGAGGGGTCGAAGTGCTGCACTGCACTGCACTACAGCAGCTCACACTGTCATTCTATGATGTCAGTTCAAAACTCTTGTGATATCATCAGTGGGAGAGTTGCACAGAGTTTCTTCCCACATGGAGTAGGTGACAGCTGCTGTGCACATCCAACATACACTGCAGCACAACTGTGGAAGGATGCAGGTTGGGGGACATGTGACAGTGGAAGAGGGCATATCTCACATGTGCCTTATCCTCTCTCTCTCAGTAATCTTGCACATAGGTTCACTAAGTTCATAAATTGTCCCTGCATCCTCTTGTATATTGAATTATTGTGGACTGTGGATGTGTGGTATAAATAGTAGTGATCTGTAAATCTGTTTCTTTCTGCTGCTATATCACTCTAACTGTTATTATTCCTTCTCAGATATCAATATTTCATTGATTGTGCAATCAAACCTGAGTTTAAATGAAAGTAAAACATTCACTGCATATAATACACAGTTGGGATATATATGGTTGAATCATTGGAGGGGCAAATAAATACTGTATGTCATTGTCAAAATTATTTCCATAATACTAACCTGGTAGTATTATATTTCACACTAATTGCTGCATAAATGGAAGTGGGAAGGGCCAGGCACATGGAAGCACGAGAAATAGAGCCGTGGGGCAAACCGGTGGGCCTGTCCGATCCTGCACCCAAAACATTCCAAGACCTTTAGAGGAAGGGTCCCAGGGCTCTTGTGTCCACTGAAGAAATTTCAAATAACTTGTTTGGTTTATACCCATAAGAAAAGACAATTAATGGCGACAGTGATGCTACATAGCATACACTATTTTATCATGGTAGGTGGCAGCCGCAATACAGAGTTGCAAGTTGTACAGATTCTCAGATCCTCAAAGTTTTGATGTTTGGTGCAATCTAACACAAAACATCACAAGACCTCCCCCAATCAAATAAATACTAGACGTTATCATGTCCAGCCTTGCAGTGGAAGGCAGCACATGACATTTAAGTTAAATTTGGAACTTTCTAACACTGACAATGTTAAACGAGAACTAAATAGAATATGTAATAAAAACAGAAAATTATTGGACCCATTTAGATTGGGATGCATTTATACCCCAAAATACGTAGGAAACAAGCGCGAAAGAAAAAGCATGTAGAAGTGCTCACACAAGATGCATCCAGCTCAGACACAGTAGCATTTCCACCAGGTGTACATCCTGCTACAAAGGTGTATATTTACATCCCATGATACCGCAGAGAAAGCTTAGAGAAGTGTATTACTCTATTTGTATGCAATATAATAAGGTATTGATGAGTCATATACACAAGCAATAGTGTCATGACAATTTAAATTAATTGGTTTCCTGCCTAGAATTAGCCATGACATCCAGACGGTAGTGAAGCCGGGTGCTGCTGGCACCAGCTGCTCCGTTCACATGGAATCTTGTAAATAATATTTCAATAGAGAGCTGTTACATTAATTGTAACCCACCAGTAATCATTTTTCCAAAGTGCTACTTAATTTAGGATTACCTTAAAAGTTGGTTGGTATGGTTCAGATAAAAATCTAGACCTGTAGCAATTGTCTGTGAAGGAAAATTCCTATAATACAGACTATAAGATTTATAGTGATGAGATTACCATAGATATTATAGATGGGCCCAGTGAAGAGGTCAAACTCAAGGGCATTGTCAGGCGTCGCCTCCGCACCCCTCATAGGTGCTGGAGACGGACGCCTCTCTCTGCTCACTCGCTAGGCAACGGGATGTTCTTCCATGTCCTGGCAGCGCAGCGCACGCATGCGCAACAACTCATGTCCGGTTGCTAGGCAATGGGACGCTGTCCTCTTCAGCCTGTCAGCGGTCAGCTGTGTTATGACTTTAGAGACCGCAGGCTCTAATCAGAAGATACTGCCTTCTATTGAAACCTCACTGTGGCGCCATTAGAGTGCCAGAGTATTGGTTCACCCTGCTCCAGTGTTCGTGTTTGTTCTATTGCTTCTTGGTTCCTGATTCAGCTTGTTATTGACCTTCACTGTGAATTCCGTTTGATA
Source organism: Mixophyes fleayi (assembly GCF_038048845.1). Lineage (NCBI taxonomy): Eukaryota > Metazoa > Chordata > Amphibia > Anura > Limnodynastidae > Mixophyes > Mixophyes fleayi. The sequence goes on from NC_134402.1 coordinate 380,135,689, forward strand.
CTGCTCTGCTTGTTCTGGTTTTGACCCCTGGTTCGTTTCTGACTACTCCCCTGGTTTTCTCCATTGTAATGTGCTTCCGTTGGTTCTGATCCGGACTCTCCGACCATTCTTCTCTCATCACTGCACTGGTGACTATCTGGGAGAACCACGACCTGCGCACCTCACACAGCTAAGTCCATACCTCCTTGTGGGGGTCTATGTTGAACACCGTGGATGCGTTAGACTCCATGCCTCCCTGTTTAGTTGCGCTAATACCAGTCAGTGATAATTCCAGTGTTAACTACGTAACAGTATACTCTGGCCATGAGCGGACCAGAGGAACCTTCGGCCCATGAACTTCTGTTACATCTGGCCCAGAGAGTAGAACGGCAAGAGTCTAAACAGGCCCAGCTACTGCAATGTATCCAGGGAGTCATGTCTCGCCTGGATTCTCTGCAGAGTTCACTACTTGCTCATATGGCTGCCCCAGCTCTAACAGCCACTATCTCTGCACCTACTGCCACCAGTACACCTTCCGCCAGAAGTCTACGTATTCCTCCACCAGAGAAATAAGATGGAAACCCCCAGAAGTGTTGTGGCTTTCTGAACCAGTGCGCCATCCAATTTGAGGGGGCACCGGAGAATTTCTCCTCAAAAAGCGCCAAAGTGGCCTACCTGATCTCCCTCCTCTCCGGGCAAGCTCTAACTTGGGCATCTCCTTTATGGGAGAAGGACGATCCCATACTTCAGAATTCTTTATTCAAACCTTCCCGCAAGGTTTTTGACAAACCCGGACGGGTATCTTCTGCTGCCTCTCGACTTCTAGGCCTTCGCCAAGGATCACTCTCGACTGGGCAATACGCGGTACAATTCCAGACTCTAGCTTCTGAAATTCGGTGGAACAACGCAGCCCTGATAGCTGCCTTCTAGCAAGGTCTAAATGATCGTATTAAGGATGATCTTACTTCTGACGATCTTCCATCCAGTCTGGATGACCCGATCTTTCTTTGTATCAAGGTGGATATCCACCATAGAGAACGCAAACTTGAACGAGATCATGCCCTCCGACCATTACCTCGGCTGGCACCTAACTTTTAGCTGCCTACACTGTCCATTGAGGAGCCATTGCAGATCGGTCGCTTATGCCTGTCTCCAGAAGAACAAGATAGACAAATGAGGAACCGGCCGTGTCTATATTGTGGTAAACCTGGACATCTTCTCTCTGCTTGTCCAAAGAAGCCAAGAAATGCCTCCTTCTAGGTGATAGAAGGGAGGTCAACTTATGATCCCAGTCTTCTACTCCCTATTCTCTAAAAGAATCTGAGTTTCTGATGTCTGTTACCCTGCTATCTCCTGAAGGCCCGCATCCTATTCTGGCTTTCATGGATTTAGGATGTGCGGGGAACTTCATATATGCCAGACTGGTGTCAGAACTCCGTCTTTCTGCGCTTCCCTCACCTTAGCCCTTGATTGCTGTAGATAGCAAGAGAGTCGCCAATGGTTCCATTTCTTTTGTAACCTGTCCTGTACAAATGGAGGTAGGATTTCTCCACTCCGGACACATAAGTTTCTTGGTTCTTCCACAGTCTGTAAACCCAATCATTTTGGGCCTGCCTTGGTTAAGGACTCAATTCTTACAATTTTATTGACAATGAGCACAGGTTATCTGCTTGGGTTCCTCCTGTACCAATAAATGCCTGAGACCGATATTACATTCCAAGCCTGCTATTTTTTGTCTCAACATGTCCTCCCATCTGGTCCTTCTTAGGGTCTACTAAGACTATTCCCATGTCTTCAGCAAGTCTGCCTCGGATGTCCTACCTCCTCACCGACCCTGGGATTGCCCTATTGAACTCATTCTGGGCAAGAAAATTCCCAGAGGCAAGGTGTATCCAGTGTCATTACCAAAGACACAAGCAATGTCTGAATACGTTACAGAGAACCTCAAAATAGGGGTTATCCGTAAGTCTTCCTCGCCTGCCTGAGCAGGATTCTTTTTCGTTAAGAAGAAAGATGGCTCCCTTAGACCCTGCATAGACCCCGGAAATTAAATGCCATTACGGTAAAAAAAAAATTACCCTCTCCCCCTCATCCTGGAACTGTTCGACCGCATTCGTGGGGCACAAATTTTCAAGAAATTAGACCTCAGAAGTGCTTAAAATCCTTATCAGAATATGAAGAGGGGAAGACCGCATTTAACACCAGAGATGGGCATTACGAATACCTGGTCATGCCCTTTAGGGTCTATAATGCCCCAGCAGTCTATCAGGACATCGTTAATGAGATTTTTAGAGATCTGCTTTATCAGTCGGTGGCTATCTATTTGGATGACATCTTGATCTTTTCTCAAGACTCCTTGTCCCATCAGGGCCATGTTAAGGAGGTTTTCTCCCGGTTATGAAGGAATCACTTATACTGTAAACTGGAGAAGTGTCTCTTCGACTGCTCTCAGGTATCCTTTTCGGGATACTTAGTCTCAGGTACAGGTTTACAAATGGACCCAAGTAAAGGGGAGGCTATTCACAACTGGCCCCAACATGTCGGTCTGTAGGCCACTCAACCCTTCATTGGCTTTACCAACAATTACCGCCAATTCATTAAGGGATTTTCTACTCTTATCTCTCCCATTACCTTACTCACTTGCAAGAAGGCTTTTGTATCTGCACATATTTTGAGACAACCAGATCAGAACAAACCTTTTTTTTATGGAGGTGGATGCCTCCTCTGTGGGGGGGTAGGTGCTGTTCTTTTCCAAAAAGACGCCGCTGGCATATTTAAACCTTGTGGCTTTCTTTCCAGAAGATTCTCCGTCAGTGAAGCCAACTACAGTATTGATGATAAAGAACTCTTGGCCATCAAAGTCGCTCTAGAAGAATGGCGCTACTTGATGGAGGGTGCCCGCTTTCCTGTTACAGTGTTCACGAACCATAAAAACCTCACCTATTTGCAGTCTGCACAGTGTTTGAATCCTCCCCAGGCCAGCTGATCATTATTCTTCAGAAGATTCCAACAGACACTGTCATTCCGTCCAGGTACTAAAAATATTAGAGCGGACGCTCTATCCAGATCATTTGATTCCTCCGATTCAAGTTCCTTCTGTTTGGCTAAACCCATTATAAACCCCTCCAGGATTCTGGCTCTGACTAAGTCAACCATCAAGACCCCTTCCATTGGTCGTTCTTTTGTGGACAATCACTTGCGCATGAAGATTTTGAAATGGGCTCATAATTCCAGATTCTCCGGACATGCCGGTATCAATGAAGAAGGTGATACTAAAATGTTTCTAGGTTAAACTTTGAAGTGATGTTTCAATCTTTCCACCACATGCATTTCCTCTATTTATGCAAGCCTGCAAATCTGGGTGCAGACTGCATTTCTGAAGGCGGTTCCAAGGACTGTGCAGTATGTGGGAACTTTCAAATGTGCTGTACAGACAAGTAGGCACACGTAAAAATTCGGACTTTTGTGAATTGCAATATCTGCTATTTTAATTTCTGCTTAATAGGCTCTGGGAATTGTATCAGAAAGCGCTGCTGGTTTTGCGGGTATGGGTTACAAAAAATATGTGATGGTAAACACAGAGTTCAGGGATGTATGGACAGGGCTGCTAAGAGGAATTTGGGGACCGGTACAGCAACTTTCCGGGCCTGCCCCCCTTCACATATAGTACGGGAAGCATATAATGATGGAGGCATGGCCAACATGGGCTGGCTCAGGCCCGGGCCCCGGTAATTTGTACTGCCGCCCCCTCTCAGCACCCCTGTGTATGGGACACATAATAATTTAGTAGCAAAATACTTATAAAGAAAAGGTAACTTTAGCTGTAAAGAATAGAGCATACGGTTGGTTCTGTTAGGTTTAATAATTTGTAATTTGGTGTTTTAAAGACACAAATGTACATATGTCGGTACAGTAAGGTTAGTATAAATATGTATGTAAATTAGGTCAGTACATTTACTGGAGTGTTGGAGTGATGATTGTTTACAATATAAGTGACTTTTACAAATCACAAAGTCACATTCATCAGATGAAGATCAATTTGCTACTTTATATTATTGCAGTGAAAAATGTAACTTCTACTTTCTTTCATATATTGACTAACTTCCAGAACAGAATATACTCCTGTGATTGCTTTCAAATGCAATTCTCTTGATTGATGATTGTGATTAATTTGTGTGTTTAGTGCATATGTCAGCAGGGGAATCATTTCCTTTGCATTCCAATGAACTGTGAGCTTAGAGGACCGGCCTTCCTTGTTCCAGCATGTTTACACATGGTATTTCAGTATACATAATGTGAATTAATATTTTGTTGTTAACTTGATGTTAAAATTAGCTGTTGTTGTTTTATATCAATCAGCAATAAAGCTTTTTATTCAATATCAAATTACCAACACTTGATTAGTAGACTAATTTGTCAAAATCATTTGTAGAATGTTCCATGGAATTTCTGATGCAAGCTGATTGCATTCATACATAACCCTCATAACACAGCACTGCACTACAGTTTCTCCTACTCAGGGTTGTATTTTCATGATTGGAGCATGCAAGCAGGCACACATCATTTGTATCCTAAGCCCACCACATCCAATCACCACACCTTAAAACTGTCTGTCATGGTTTTGGTTGCTCCCAGGAGAAAAACCACTTGGCTGGGGTAACTATCAGAAACAAAGCACAACTGACCAAGCCACTTAGTCCTGAGATTATTTCATAAGGGACAAAGCTGTCAATGGGCTGGAGAAGGTAGATTTGTGAGGATGAAGCCAAAATCGATGAGTTGGAGAATGTAGTCTCATGAGTGATGAAGCTCAAGTTGATAACCAAGCATACAAGTGACGTCCCTTAGTCCTAATTGATTTGACGTTTGGCAAAGTGCTGATTGCAGAAAGTGAAAAGCAATATACAGTTGTCAGTGATGACGATGCACTGCCTACTGTCATCTGTAGCTGGTAGTGCAGCAGTAACTCACACATGCATTTAGAACAAGACAAGTATCATTGTACAGTTGGTTAATAACTACACAACCAGGAGCGGGCTGGACCGGGGGGCCGCTCGGTCTGGTACCTTCTTTGGGCTGCCTGTCTGTATATGCGGTGCAGTCCACATATACAGAATGCTATCCAGTGCACAGGTGGCCGCATCGCATGCTACGTGATGCGACCGCATCACTCATTAATAAAATATTGTACTACAAGTTGTAGTACCATATTTTATTAATGAATGACGCAGCCGCATCGAGTGACATGTGATGCAGCCGCCTGTGCACCGGATAGCATTCTCTATATGCGGACGGCACCGCATATGCAGAATGTCAACAATACCTCTCTTTGACAGAGCTACAGGGCTCCTCCCATAGCCTACAGGTAGCCAGCTGCTTAAAAACTGAGGACATAATAGTTGGACATGAGATAAAGATTGAATACAAAAAGGTGCTCTAACCCTAGTTAACCACACCTTAAAAATATAGATGGTCATGGTAATCATAGCATTTGATGACCACTGTAAATGGATTGCATTGAACTTTGTACCCAAGTACACACAGAATGGATTCAAAAAGCAACATGCTTCATCTTCAGACTGGTTTCCATTTATTTATTGGTTTTCAAGTAAGAACAGGCAATAGGAACAAGCCTTAAGGGATATTATTTTGCACAAACTTCATTCCTGTCTATTTCCTTGTAATAGCACTGTTATATCTATTGCATATATTTGCATACATTTGTACCTGTCAGCTGATAGAGCCTCTTTTGGACCCAAAAGATCCTCTTTCCTTTCCTTATAGTCATATAACAAAAGGAAAGAGGATACAAATACATATAATATATGTATTGGTACCCTCCTGCTTCCAAGAAGTCTGCCTATAAAAGCATCCACTTAGTATACATATTTTTTTTATTTTAGAGCTTTGTGGTGCTTGCAGTTATGTATTATGTAAATCTGAATACAAAATCTGCTGGAGGTAAGTGTGTACTGAATGTCTTTAAATGGATTGAAAAATTATTTACAACTTTTGGGGGAAAATAAGATAATAAGATCATCTTGTATTAAATCTGGGACAATTATGTTATGACCCTAATATTGTTGTGTTAGTTGTAAACGTATGGCTTATGTGAGTTTATTTTTATTTTCTTCATTATTGCACAACTCTGAGCTAATAAGAGGAGTGTTCCTTTTAAACACAAATTTCTGAGACCTCTAGATATTTGCAATAGAGGTGTCATATTGGTCTGTATCTGATGGTCTATATTTCATTGTTTTAATATATTATTATTTTATTAAAATATTTTTAAGGTGATTGTTATTCTCAGTGACGGTGTGTTATTTAATCTGAACCCATTTAGATTTTTGCTGCTAACTTTTGAGGACACCTGCAAGGTTTAAGGTAACTCCCATTATGCATGTGCCCCCCGGGCTGATCCCTAGTGGGCTACCTTGGGCAGGGTCACTGGGCCACCTGCATTTTTTTCCTTTAAAATGTTGCTAATAGGCTGCAGTCTTGTCGAGTCGAGTCTTGCCCCCAGGGCTAAAATTTGCCGCCCTTCACTGCCAGAACAGTAGGTAAGTAAAACTAAGTGATCACTTCTTATGGCTGCTCTGATGTGGCCTTATGCTTCTCTACAAAGGTAATGTGAGGCCCTCTTGTAGGGCAAAGTGCCACTTTTTAGGCAACTGAAAAAATATCATGTTTGTACCACTTTTGTAAACTCCAAAAACCTCCCAGCATGCAATTCAGTCCCCTCTGAAGCAGTCTGTAATGTGTGTGATTTATTATGTCCATAAGCAAAATATTTCTTCTATAGAAATATATGCAATTAAAGCAATTTATTTGCAATGCTTAGTTTTGCAGTATAAGAAAGATACATCCATAAAATGCTTCTATTGTTGGATTTCCCTGTAGTGTAACAACTTTTCTACATTTTGCTACATTACACCTGTTTTGGTTTAAATAATATAAAGTGGATGAATTAGATATTGCAAATATTGGCTTGATTTAATCTACCTGCTTTTACTTTAAAATGCATAGTGTTGATTCCCCCCCCATATGTAAAACCACCTTTGTGTTACCTTACACCATACTTAGAAACCATGAAATAAAGACACGGACACCGACTTAAGTTTGGAAATAAAAAGGTCCTTTTATTTTTGTTATTAATTTTATTTTTATTTTTATTTTATTTTTATTTTATTTTCTAATAAACTATTTTATTTATTTTTATTTTCTTTTATTATTTTATTTCTATCAAAATCTATCAAAATTTCTATCAACAATTTGGACCTTTTTTTATATAGGTGGCGAAGAGCAAGGCAGCCAGCTAAACCAACATAAACCAATATTGTGGAAGATCGTCTCTTTTCCACCAACCTGGTTTAAAACCTTATCTATTGGCCGGTACTATCGACTATAAATTAACTCAATACCCTCTGGACTCAAAACTGGTCAAACCCTTTCAAGGCAAAACCTGATACTCCTTACTAGAGCATCAACGAGTCTGATAACGACGAGGGAACCAAGGCTACATTGCCCACTTACGTACCGTATGTTTAACAACCATCTGACTGCCATGCTCTCCCACCACTAACCTTCGTTCCTCGTGACAAGAAGTAAACCTGATATACTTAATACAGGGCGGGTGGGTGGGTATCCGGATCCAGGAAACAGGAAGCTCTCCCTCTTCTGCTGCTGGATATATTCTTTCCACAACCACTCCCACCTTGTTCCAATTGGCTGATTCCGTCCCAGGCTTAACCCCTTGTTGGTAAGTAACATATTCAGCTCACAACACATGCTTTTAAACTCCTTCGGCTTAATGGCCTCTCTCATACTTAGATTGACAAATTTCTTTTTACCTGCTGATTTGTTTAGCATTTTCACCAGACTGCCATATGTTAAATAGTCACAGCCTGTGATAAACATTCTGAGAAATATTCACACTTTACCTATCATTTTACAGCCAGAGACACTGGCAACATTAGCACAGCAGGTTCCACGTGCAACAAGGAACATTCCACACGACATGCTTGGTGCAGTCCTACAGCCTGCAAATCCATGTGCTTCCCCCTATCTCCAGGTGCAATTGTACAAAGTAGGTGACATCACAACAGAGCGATTGTGCTGCTGATTTACACACACTTGTGTGGATGTCTATTGGGTCTCACCCACCTTTAACAGTGATACATCAGACGTCAACACAATTCACCATTTTTTTCTAACTCATTTCCCAGTGGTATTAAGTTGGACTAACTTAGGAAAATTACATTGAAATATATCTGTATGCAGAGGCGGAACTAGTGAACTGTGGGCCACAGTGCGGGGAGGCGGTGGAGTGAACCAGGGTCCCCGACACCCTGCATTTGCCATAAGCAGGCCCTATTATCTCCATGGGCCCTGGTGCACGGCACCTACCACACCAATGGTAATCCCACCACTACCTGTATGACTTCATACAGCCCAGGTGAGTTCAGGTGGAAAACCAGGATGAAGTTATTGAAGACGTATCAGGGCTTCAGAAAACATAATAGTTAAAAAGTGTGTGTACTCTATTTCCAGACATTAAAACCAGAACTGAACACCTGCCCAAGTACTCTCTTTATAGAAGAACAACTACATTACAACATTGTCATTTGTGGTAATCTATAAAAGCTCCCAGTCAACCTGCTCTCTTACACTGCAGATAAAATAAAAGATGCTGAACTTTACCAAAGTAGTGGTCACACTTTCATTTTATGCCTCACACCAACTGCAATCTGCTGTGATCCTCCTATCTCCATTGGTTTCCTTCACCTCTCCCAAGAATGCAGTGACTGAGGCTTTGTCCAAGGAAGTGGACTTCATTGTTATAATAGCTTGTCAGTAATGTAAACATGTAAAAATAAACATATCATGGCCACTTACATGTACTAGCTCATCTGACCTACACTGCCACTATTTTCACCATTTAACACTGAACATATTAACAACAAGAGGCATGAAGCTCCAACACGGAGCTATCAACTGTCCATAGTTTCCACAGACAGTCCCACGATGTAAGGATTTGTTCAACATTGACTAATTGCACAAAATATTATATTTAATTTCATATCTAAATTGCAATTTGCATTTTCTATTCCTATTTTCTTTTATAAATTAAAATTTATCAAATATGAGAAACAGTTTAATGATCTTGTTTAATGATCATATGATGCAAGTTATAGTGCAGCAAAGTCCGCCTAGACTGTACTGCATGTAATGTGTTTAATTGTACCTGTTTAGCAGCAACATGTCGGTGAAAATTATTTTAAAATGGGTGTAGCACAAAAATGCTGGGCAGCTTTATTTTTACACTGTGATTTACAGCTAAGCTAGGATACCTCCTCTCTAATTCTTTCCATACGTATTACATTTGATCCTTCTGCTGCGCATCATGGTTTGCCAAGATGCTAAATTGCACCTTCTATATAGATTTACTCTAATTGAGAACCACTTAATATAGACAAACAAGTAAACAAACATTCCAGAAGGCTGTGCCTTGGAGGACAGACAAAGCAATTGCAGAATTGCCCTATGTCCACCTTTTGCATTGTGAAAGGTCTCATTTCAGGCTGCACTGCACATGGAGCATAGCAGGTGTTTAACACATCCATTCCCTTTATCTAAAGATGTTTCTATTTACTACAAAGTGAGATGTCAGGTAGAGCAGGACCTGAAGCATCTGCGATTACCAATCATAATTGTAATCAGTAAAGTGCTCAACACAGCAGCAGATGTTTAACTGACTGATTAGCAAATTGTTATTACAGTCCCTCCATCATCACAAGACACCCTATCTCTCTTATACACAATTAATGGTACTTAACTTACTGAAAGCTGTCCAAGAAAAAAAGAAATTACTGAACAAAGAATTGACAAGAAAATGCCAGTTCCCATGGAAACATCTTGCAAAGCTGAAACATTTTTGGGTTCTCATTTACATTTGATGCATCCATACAAAACTCTTTTCGAAAACACAATAAGCATAATCAATGTCAATAGCATATAAACACACTTCAATAGCGCTAAATCACTGACAGATTCCAAGTATCTAGAATGTGATGTTTATTTGGATGTGCATATAGATTTACACTGTGCGATGCAGGTGGTACAGTGGTAATAATGAGAACAGCAAATGTGTTTGCCTTTTTCTGCTGAGGCATTTAAAATATACTTAGCAAATGTTAATTCATTAATTGTTAAAGTAATACTGGTTCCACAGCTGGGAATGACAGCATCTGAACAGCTTTTTGAATGAAAGAAAACCCATTGCAAACAAAACATCCCAGTACAACAAACCATAAAAAGTTATCAACACTCAGATCTGTGTAGGAATGGGATTCTTATGCAGAAGTGCTTTGTGAAAGCAGCTAATGTACACTTGGAAAAAAGTAGTGATTGAAAAATAGCACTCCTCAATTGGATGCTTGAAAACAGGTAGTAATAGCTTAAAGTGATGTTCAAAGATTGACAACCCCTTGACTTTGCAAATGTTTTGTAAACATGTATGCACCTGTGTGCAGATTTCTCTTCCATGAATAAATTGTATGTGTAATAGCCAATAGCAGCATAGAGAAAAACATTCACTAATGCTTATGCAGACTGTGTGCTTAATAAAGAAGATCTCTGACTCTAGGAAGTGCCCCTTCTAGGTACCTGTCTAATGGGCATCCTGAGACCTCAAATCGTGAGTTTTTATTTAACAGAAATCAGATGAAATCTATAGGTACAAGAAACTTGCAATATATGTGCAAGCCTACAGAATCCGAAGTTTAACAGCAATTTCAATGTAACAAAAAAAAAACAAGGGTTGAAAAACAAAGAATAGGTAAGGGGTAAGGAAGGAGGGTGTCAGGCTAGATGTGAGAATCAGGCTCACCTGCAGGTATTGGCGCAGCTAGTCCAGGAGGCGCGCAGTCTAACGTGCCCCAGGTCTTCGCCAGGGATCCCCGCAAGGAAGTTTGGGCTTCACGGCAGAGACACGCAGGTCGTGGCCCATCTGGGTAGCCACCCGCGAGATGAGAGAGAGGTCGTACCATCCCAGTCAAGGCCGGGAGATCCAATATGAGCCAAAAGGGTATACCAGGAGCAGGGTCAGGAAAGCAAAGGTCAGCCGAGAGATCCAAAATAAGCCAAAAGGGTATCCCAGAATCAGGGTCAACAATCCGGGTCACGTGCCAAAAGTAGTCAGGAAGCTAGGAAGTACAGAACCTAGAGACAAGATGGACCTTGATACTCTGGCCCAGAATGGCGCCAGAGTATCCCTTAAATATGTGTGAGAGAGCTGTCATTGGTGGCAGAGAGAATGGCGATCAGACGGGAAGTCAGGAAGATGCCTCCCTTTGCCTAGCAATGGATACGTGAGACTGCGCAGGCACCGGCAGCTGCTGGGCAGGAACTGGATGCGTCCCGTTGTTAGGCAACGGGACCTGACTACTTAGAAGAGAAAGACGCCCATCCCTGGCACTTTCTGGATGTGCAGGACGGCGCCTGACAGAGGGGGTGTATGCTCACTAATTATGTGGACATTAATGTCCAATTTTTTGTAGATGGTAGAGAGTGTAGAGGGAGGATTCTTATGGATAGGGCCTAATATTTATTCAGAGGAAGGAAATTTGCAGAGTTTCAGTAAATGGGGTGTCTCAAAGGCAGGAATCCAGTTTACATTGGTACATGAGAGCGGGTGGGTTGATTTTGAAGGAATAGCCAAGGAGCCTAGACCTGAGTGCTTGTCATGTAGGTAGTATGTGATTTTTTCCATGGCCCCTCCAGTTTTTAATCCTCCAGATTGACTGCAAACTATTAGGGGCTCAAAATAGCAGCCATCATGCAGGTTGTCATCCGCACACCAACATCTTATGAAGCACAACTTCAGTGTTGTAACCAAGGACAGCACAGGTTATACTCTAACTAGTTTCTTGTAGTGAACCTGATTCATGAACACATGTTTTTTCCTGGTAATGGAGTTCACTGTGTGATTCTGTAACATGGTACAAAACACATGAAGTACCATATTACTGGGGTACAGAGAAAAAAAAGAAAAATTGCATTATTATTGTTTCTGATCTTGTCTAAAAAGTGATGTCCTCAACAGGGTTGGTAAATACATAAATGGTTGTTGAAGATGCATTTATCACATAGAAGTGATGTTTAAGCCTTATGCAACCTCTACAGCTTAGTGCTGTAAGCTCAGAACATCAACCCATACTGTATGGATCATGTAGTTGAATGCAGCAATTGTTGCCTTATGATATTTTTCGGTGCTGGAACAGTGAAGTTATTGTGAATTATGAGCTAACCATTAAGTCAACCAAAGCAAACTAAACCTCCGGTCATCTATGTGATCTATAGAGAGAGTCACTGGTGTCTTACCCAGTGCCCTAGGCAGTAATAATCAATCCTTGGATAGCTCCACCTGCACCTGCATTTTTTACTATGTTCTATGTTAATTAACTGCTACATTATTATTCATAAAATTTTGATCCCAGAGCCCCCTTTTGAGTTTATATTTAAAATACATCTCTAATAGCACATTCATTAGAATATACAGCAGGCCCTCCCAACCGAGTTCATTACTATTCCATACCTCACATTCTCATATTTCATAGACAGCAACTCATTCGTGTTTAATGGTCTGGACAGGTTTCAAAATAAGTGAAATTGAAAGTAATCGGATGATTGAAACTAATTGTATGGAATACCCAGGGGCTCATACAGGCAGGGCTGCCACCAGAAATTGCGGGGCCCAGTACAAATGTAACAGGCAGGGCCCCCTTCCTTCCTTGATTCTCTTACCCCACCCTTATTTTTAAATTATTCTCTACCCGACATTTGCCTCCCGCCCCATTATCTTCAGTCACCCCTATTCCTGGTTCCATCTAACTCCTGCAGTAGTTTACTTATCCATTTGCATCTTCTTGCTGTCTTCTCTTGACTCCTCTCTATTGACAGCGCTGTGACGTTTATGATTACATGATGTCAGCAATGATAGAGGGGGCCTCTCTGACTTGTCGTGGCTCTCTGTCAGGGAGCCGGGCACCTTGGTGGCTGGGACTGGAGCAAATGGTGGCATCTGTGGGGCCCTGACATCTTGGGAGTGGAGGCAGACATGTTTCCTACAAGGGGACCCGCTGACACATTCTTAATTACGTGCAGAAGTCTCTCCCCACACCACCTCTCACATCTCAGGAGTAGTTGCTGCCTAGAAATGGCAGTCACTTCCTCCCTTAATTCACTGCAGAGGTCCCTGCCGATAATATATTTATTTGGGCCCAGGGTTGGTGGGGCCCCACTCTGCTGTTGGGCCCCATACTGCTGTACACTGTACACTTTCTGGCAGGGCCATCTTTCCCATTGGGAACAATGGGCAGGTGCCCGGGGGCCCTGCAGCCCAGGGGGGCCCGTCGGAGGCAGTGACGTCATCACGCCCGCCCGACATCTATTGCGGAGCGCGACGGATGAGGAGAACATGTAGGGAGCTGGATCGCCAGCTGACCGCAAGGTAAGTATTGTCTTTTTGTTTTTCCAGGTTTTTTCTTTTTTGCTGCCTCCGACGGGGCCCCCTGGGCTGCAGGGCCCATATATATAATCTTTTTTTTTTTTTGTATATATATAGGGGCCCCAGTGCACTGCTGTGCCCGGGGGCCCAAGATGTTCTTAAGAGGGCCCTGCTTTCTGGGCATGTACTAAGCTGATTCAACAAGTCAATGTTAACTGAGATGGATGGCGTTTTATGATGTGGCTTCCATCACCATAACACTGTCCACTCACCTTTCCCTAATTCATGAGTCCCGGTAATTCAGGGAGAGTAAGCAATTATTTTTAAAATACACCACAAAACTTTCTTTCTAAGTTAATTTAATCTCTTGGGGCCTGAGTCATTAAGAAGAGCAAAGCATAAAAAGGAGTGACTTTGCACTTGGGCAAAAGCATGTTGCATTAGAGAGGGAAGATAAATATAAAATGTGGAGACAGATTTATAGTTGGGGTAGGGCATGTCCTAGATCAACTTTAAATTTCAGTGAAAAAATCAAGCTAGCAAGTATTTGTGTGCTAAATGAAAAAACAGCCAGTGTTGAACTTATGTGCAAAACAATAAACTAATTTGCACCCCTTGCATTGTAACATGGTTTGTCGTGGAGAACATTTACTCCTTTTTTTGGAGTACTTTCCTTAATGACTCAGGCCCTTGGAGAACATTACTCCTCCACATGGCCTCCGTCAGGGAGGTACGGGGGTACTGTTGTACCGGGCCTGGGCTCACCAGGGGGCCCGGTACAACAGCGCAGCACAGACTTACCTGGGGCCCCGCTGGTCTCCGCTACTCTGTCTTCAGCCTGGCTGTCACGGTGACAGCCAGGCACCAGGATGCGATCGCAGGGGTGGAGGAATCATTCCCCTGTGATCATGTGATCTGCCTGTGACATCCAGGCTGAAGACAGAATAGCGGAGACCAGCGGGGCCCCAGGTAAGTATGTGTTGCTGTTGCTCATGGGGGGGGTGCTCATCGGGGGGAGAAGGGGGACACGGGGGGCCCGTACTGGGCCCCATGAATGCTGAAGGTGGCCCTGCTCCTCCATGTACATACTTACAATTGCATTGGGCAGCAGTGCATTTCTATTAAACCACATTTTTATATTCTGTGACAGTTTAATACAGTGCTAGTATTAATTATTACTTTTTAGTAATAGTGCACTCAACAGGGAACTTTAGCTGTAGGTGGGTGTTCAGTTGCTTCCGTTTTTCTCTAAAACCTAAATTGTTCAAGTCAACATATAGTTATGTGGTGGCCGAGTATGATGGGATTTCCTTCTCCTACCTTGTCCTCCAGACACGATTCAGGTTCTTTTTTATTCGGACATCCGGTGGTCAGGAGATAAATACTTCAATGAGAGGGACAAGGATTGGTCAAATAACTTGGGTTTATTAATAATGCGGTAAAGATAATTTTGGTAAGCCACCGCGCCACTGACCCCTTCAACTCAATGGCAATGACAAAACACTCATTTGATCAACATAGAGCACAATAGCATTTAACATATAATATACAATAAATCAATTTTCAGGTAAATCACTTAACATTAACATTCAACTAAAACATTTGGTGCACCAATATTATCCCTGGTAACGTTACCATATTTTACACTCAGTCCTGGGTTGAACTGTGCACAGGAATTTAGTAGAAGTGGTGCACGTGGTTGGGGCCCATAAATTACTTTTTCACGCCAAATAAACTGATGATCTTTTGTATTACACAGTCTCTTTTGTGTGTATTCACAAACCTCTCTATTTTCTCTCCTCTCACACTGTTCTCAGTACATAGCTCAGTCTGTTTAGTGTGATGTCACAGATCTCTATACTGCTTATTTGTTTTCAGTACTTTCCTTTTTACTCACACCTCTCTTTGGCTAACTTCTTATCTTCTTCTCTTCTTACACTTACTTCACTTTTAATCTGCTTATATATCACTTTGTCCGATTTTCATTCTGTCCCTATTTTTCTCTCTCAGTCTATGCAGACACAGGGATCTCTCTTCCTCAGAAGTCTAGAACTTTCCTCTTCCTACTGCCTTCTGGGAGTTCACAGTTATTACCGAAGTTAGTGGACTTGTTGCTATGCCACACACTCCTCCTTTCTGTTACTCCCGGCAACCACCAACCACTCCCAACTGTCACTTCTCCCTAAAGAAAATATATATATATATATTTTTTAAATCTTTATAAACACTTTTAACAATTAACAAATTAAATTAACAAATTAAAAACATATAGATACACCCCAGGGTACTCAGATTTTGGGGCACCACATTCACACCCACTTTTTCAGGTGCATGTCCTCACGCATTAAGACATAAAGGTGGTTGTTCTTTATCAACTCAAATCACACATCTACAACATTTATAATAGCAAACATTTTCAATGACAACAGTTTTAATATACATTATATACATTATATACAACAGTTTCAGTGAGAAAGATCTCTAATCCTGATACCGCCAATAGTAGCTCGAAAGGGTCGGTGGGCAGCTGAGGCAAAGTCCCTTGTCTATCATCTGGTTCTTCGTCCCAGTCATCCCTTGATGTTTCTTCTTGAGGACGATGCTTCCTTCTGACAGCCGATAGGCCTGCGCATCCCAGACGTAGTCTTTCTGCTGCCGTTTGTAAAAGAACGGAAGAGGGCGCCTGCGCTGGACAGGTCTCTGCTGAGAGGACACTTCTTCTGCTCTCTCTCCCTCATTCACTTGCTCTGTACTTACTTCCCCACCAGATTCTGCAGCATTCTCTCCTCTTGGCCGGTAGAAACGTTTGTGGAACCTTCGTCGGTGGGGTGCAAAACTGCTTCCTTTTACTGGTACACCACCAGGGCCAGTCACGTTTGCTGCCTCGGCACCCTTCTCTCCGTCCACAACATCAAATTCCACAGTCTCCCCGTCTCCAACACTGCGCAGAAACTTCCGTGGGTTATTTCGCTTTATTGCTGTCTGGTGGACAAAAACATCTTCTTTGGTGTCATTTCTGTTGATGAAGCCATATCCATTCAGCACATTAAACCACTTGACAGTGACAGTGCCCGAAACCTTTACATGGGAACCAGCAGACTTTTGGTAACCTTGTAGAAGCCGAACAGTATGTTGAAAGGTCTGATGACCGGGGGAAGCCGCTTGGGTTAATTTACCCTTCAAAGTCGCCACTAGCTCATCCGGGCATCTTTGCAGCACATTCATCCCCAGGATGATGGGGGCTATGTTCCCTTTACAGGGCGCGGTGACAAGACAGCCTTGTCTTGGCAACAAGGTCACTCTGATCTGGATGTCCGCTTCCCAATACCCTTCACACGCAATCTCAAGGCCGTTACTGGCGGTCAGCTGCAGCCAGGTTGGGGGTGGTGATAACAACTGCTCTTTGCCACAATACTTGTGGAATTTAGGGAGCCGGATGGTCGTAATCTGCGACCCCGTGTCAAGCATAGCCAGGGTCTCCACTCCATTAATTGTAACGGGTAACGTGGGACATTGTCCGATGAACTGGGGCCTCCAGTTTTCTGGATCCGGATCTATTCCCGGGGCTCGCCCCGAGATTCGGCCCTCAATCTTGGGGTGTCAGAGTTTAAATGTTCATTTTGGTCGCAGTTTCGTTCTATGTGTCCTATCCCATGGCACCGGCGGCATATCGGGCACCCTTGACTATCGAATTGGTTGGGCGATCGCTGTACATACTCACGAGGTAGTTCCCACCTGCCTCAGACTGGTCTTTGTCTTTCGGGCCTCCACTCTGGTTCCCCGTAGGTGGGTGCCGGTGGCCTCGCCATTTGGCGCATCTCTCGCTGGATTTCTGCCATTCCGATGGCCAGCTCCTCCATTTGCTCTTTGAGCGTTTGCATTGGGTCTCCGGTGGGATACAGACCGCTCTGTATTACCGATTCTTGAGCCCGTGTTGATTTTTCCGTGCTGCTTGCTATGGCTCCCGTCGAGCTTGCGCTTTCTCTGAAGCCTACCAATTCTGGGTATTCTTCCTCCCTTCCCCGTTGGTTACCGACAATGGCGATGGCGGTCTCTTTAAACTCTCGGAAGGTTTTGCCTGGCATCTGTGCTTTCATCAGTCGTAGCTGAATCTTAACGCTTTCTTGGGCGACTCCTTCTACGAACTGTACGGTTAGGGCTTCATCCGCGTTTCGTACTTCCTCTTTGTCCACTGCCTGAATGGCTCTTAACATCTCTTGTAGGCTCAGGGCATATTCCCGCAGTGTCTCGTTCGGTTGTTGCTTGTGAGCATATAGTTTCATCTTCAACTCCGGAAGAGTTCTTGTCTCAAACGTTGTGGAAATTTTTTTAAAAACTTGTGCCGCTTCTTTCTTGTCGTCCATCGGCCATGAGATTACTTCTCTGAGCGCCGACCCTGTGAGTTGCCCTATTAAGATCTCCACTTTCTGCTGTTCATTCAACGGGTATAGCCGGAACATGGATTCCAGTTTGTTCTCGAATTCTGTGAATAAAGTCGTCTGTAGCTTGTCGTCGTCTCCGCTGTACTTCGGGAGCCAAGGGGCCCCGAAATAGTACGGTAGGGTTATGGGTACATTTGGTGTTGCTGCTGGTTGTGCTGTTCCCCCGCCTTGTTGCTGGTCCATTTTTCACTGAAGGTATTACTCTCCTGATGCACTCGGATCATGTTCGGTTTGACGCCAAAGTTATGTGGTGGCCGAGTATTTTGGGATTTCCTTCCCTCACTTTGTCCTCCAGGCACGATTCAGGTTCTTTTTTATTCGGACATCCGGTGGTCAGGAGATAAATACTTCAATGAGAGGGACAAGGATTGGTCAAATAACTTGGGTTTATTAATAATGCAGTAAAGATAACTTTGGTAAGCCACCGCGCCACTGACCCCTTCAACTCAATGGCAATGACAAAACACTCATTTGATCAACATAGAGCACAATAGCATTTAACATATAATATACAATAAATCAATTTTCAGGTAAATCACTTAACATTAACATTCAACTAAAACATTTGGTGCACCAATATTATCCCTGGTAACGTTACCATATTTTACACTCAGTCCTGGGTTGAACTGTGCACAGGAATTTAGTAGAAGTGCTGCACGTGGTTGGGGCCCATAAATTACTTTTTCACGCCAAATAAACTGATGATCTTTTGTATTACACAGTCTCTTTTGTGTGTATTCACAAACCTCTCTATTTGCTCTCCTCTCACACTGTTCTCAGTACATAGCTCAGTCTGTTTAGTGTGATGTCACAGATCTCTATACTGCTTATTTGTTTTCAGTACTTTCCTTTTTACTCACACCTCTCTTTGGCTCACTTCTTATCTTCTTCTCTTCTTACACTTACTTCACTTTAAATCTGCTTATATATCACTTTGTCCGATTTTCATTCTGTCCCTATTTTTCTCTCTCAGTCTATGCAGACACAGGGATCTCTCTCCCTCAGAAGTCTAGAACTTTCCTCTTCCCACTGCCTTCTGGGAGTTCACAGTTATTACCAAAGTTAGTGGACTTGTTGCTATGCCACACACTCCTCCTTCCTGTTACTCCCGGCAACCACCAACCACTCCCAACTGTCACTTCTCCCTAAAGAAAATATTTTTTTTTTTTTTTTAAATCTTTATAAACACTTTTAACAATTAACAAATTAAAAACATATAGATACACCCCAGGGTACTCAGATTTTGGGGCACCACATTATTTACGACTGGTCTGTTTTCACATTTATTATATTGGACATCTAGCACAGTAAGGACATCTAGTGGTTGAAAATGGGAAACACCTGATGGAATCCTTGTAATGTACTGGATGGCAGAGCTTTACAGTTATCTCTCTTATAACTACATATTCATGCAACATACCTCATTTAATAGAAATAGAAATCTCTGCTAAAGAGAAATTAAATATAATAGTCTTTAGCTTTCGTCAGAACAGCTCTGCCTATCATTCAATGCTGCCTGAAAAATGTCCAGCACACATCCTAGTGATGCCGATACATCGGCTGATTCTGCTGCTCATCCTGAGCACAAAGCAACAGGCTCAATGTAGCCATATATGTAACTGGCCAAAGTAGACAAGATCTGGGTTTTGGCTTTCAAAATGAGAAGGCAACACAGCTGTCTGTACATTTACCAATATGTCCAATTTTGACCATATTATTTTAGGACTTAGGGCTTCTTTTCAGTCCAAACATTTTTATATTGGGCCAATTTTTATATTGGTCCTGTTACCAATAATTTATGCACCATATGTATATCTTGTTTCTTTGCTTATCTCACATCATATGATTGCAGAGCACTGCAATGGCTACAACAAAGGGATCTACACACTTGATGGTGGAACGATAGTAAATATGATTCACTCATGTAAATTTGTTTTTCAAATTTGGCTTTCTTGCACAACATGTGGCCCAACAAAATAATTGTTCTAGACAATCAAAATTCTATTGGATCAAATTTAATTGGACAAAATGTAAAACCAATCTGGGTAATGATCTCCCATCGATGAGTATGTGATGTAATTCAACCACCTGGTAGTAGGTACCTTTCTATTGGGATATAGTTGCTAACATAGGCCTGTGTTATTGGGCACTAAATGTGTCCACTGTTCTGGTTGTAGAACCAGATTGCAGAATTACACTACTACAACAAATGATACCACATATGTGTCAACACGGATGATTATTAACAAAACAAAGTAACATAATTTTATAAAACTACTGAAATTATCATAAACGATCAATCAATTAGTATAAGGCCCTTGGCATTTGGCATGTGCAGAAATACCACACTATACAATGGGCACCCTGAGTTTCCTTGACGTCATCCCACCATTTCAACTAATTTCCTCCAAAAGGTCTCTTGTCCTTACAAATGTTCCATATTTAAAATTTCCCAAAAAAGAATTATGTTCACTTTCAATTTCACGTCCTTCCCATCTGCCAATGACCTGCCTGATAATGTAAAATTAAGAACAATTTTGAGTGTTCCTCTGTATCCCCAGATTGTGCACAATGACATCAATAGGCTGCTCTTCTCAAATTGATCTCACTGCCTTTATTTTAGGGCATCCAAAAAGTATAAATTCCTAAACACCCATTTCACGTTTCTTGGACACCAAACAGCATGCAGGCTATAGTAAAAAGATGTAACCAGCTGTAACCTCTTACTTTTCTTATTAGACGTAGACCAATGTATGATTTAAATTTGCCAAACCTACCTGTTCTTTCAACTTGCTTCTTTCAAAGGCCCCATCTAATAACCTATATAGCTACACCAAGTGTAAAAGAATGAGTGGTAAATTGAGCAAAGAATAAACCCAAGTCGCTCAAACTGTTATAGTAGCTGTAAACTGTAATCTGGAAAGAGCTACACAATTCTCATGAGCCAATAGGCAACGGTGATTTAACTACCTCACCTCCATGTACTTTTTGAAACAATAAAATATGTCATGTAAAATGTACATGTCTATTTCAACCTGAATGTCTTTGGTGTTTTTATCACTGTATTCTTTAACTTCAAACACACCCACCCATTTTTACTCAAAACAATTTGCATCTGTAAACCACCTATTCCAATTTAAATACTTTTATTATCAAATAATATTTACCAACAACCCCACTAAAATTTGAAGGAAAAATTAACTATTTGCAAAAACTAATAAAGTCATCAATTATCAATATCTAACCTCTCCCACTCCGCTAACTTGGTTCCCATTAATCATATAATGAAATCCATTCATCCTAATGCTTGTTATAGGATACCCAAGTAGCAGGGTCTAATGCTGATGTAACAGCAATTACATTTACTGTCCTCAGATGCACTAGAGATGGAGTTCCAAGTCTGCTGATGATGCTTGGTGTCTAGGTTGCAACTACTGCAATTGAGGTATCAGGATGTAGAAACTTAGGTTTCATATTGTCATAGGTAGGAGATTCTGACCCAGAGATTTACATTACCCTTTCCAAATGAGAGTATAGGGTTTGTCATCCTAGGTATGGAAATATTATTATTACACAAGGAATCCGCAGCACCGTACAGGGACAAACAAATTACAATACAATGGGAGACAGCACAGTACAGTAAACAGTAAGCACAGTAACTCAGTAAGCTCAATGCACATCTAGAGAGGGCGGGGAAGGGAGGATCCGCAAACGACGGGGCCCAAGAAGGAGGGCGCGGAAGACAGGGAGACCCCCAGGGGGGAGCGAGAGTGGACGTGGGGTGGAGGACCCTCGAGGAGGAATAATTCAATGCCTGACACAAGGACCTCCACTCCCACATATGGTGCTTTTAACCACTTTCATGTTACTCCCTACCAGTTTATCACACCACCAAAATCTCAGAGTCAGCTGTTTGCCCATATGGCCAGGTATTCCATGCAAATTGCCACTGCCACCACCACAAATACCATTTCAACAAAAAATATATATTTTTTCAGGCAATTATATTTCCATTTACTGAGCACTCTGAGGACATTCAAAACTTTTTGTTTTACACTGGTTCTCATGATTCAGGTTCCTACCAAATTGAAATCAATGCTACACTCATTCAAAGTAATGAAATGTGTGCAAGTGAAGTCAGAATCTGCCCTTCATAGGTGCAGCATACTTGAAAATGGAGACTCAGGAAGGTTTTAACTGTGACATCCTAAGTGCACTTGTTGCTACACAGGCTAGGTCTCACCTAAAGAGAGGTGAGCTTACTCCAATTTGGCTATATTGTGAACAAATTCTGTATATACTGACAGTTATTTATATATTGATTTTTTTAGAGCACGGACTATCTTTTCTTTGCACATATTCAGTGTTTTTAATTGTCCTGGCAGCACTTTCTCATAAATATAAAACACCTCGGCGCTAACAGTATATATAAAATGTGTAGTTTTATTGTGTATCACAGAATATATGTTCTGGCCAGAACTTCAACAAAAAATGAGACTTCAACAAAGAAGGAGATAAGTCACATCCGTGAATATTGCAAGGATTGTGCGGCTGGCAGTAATGTAAAAAGTCTGTACACTCATGGTTTGAAGAAGAAGAGACACCTTTCACTTTTTTTGGTGGTTACCTTGTGCACAAGGTCCGTTTCTATGTTCCCATAGTTGATTGAAGTAGTGATGTTTCCATTCTTCAGACGCGCCTGCGCAGGAGGTTCCTGACGTCCCGGCTGTTACTGATTTCCTCGTGTCTCACTAAACAGGCTGTGAATGCAGTCCAGCGCTGCAGCGGCAGAGGATGAATGAGATATGAAGCGATGAAGCAGTGGATGGTGAATGAATCAGATTTGACAATAAAGATGAGTCAAGATGTTTGTATTGATTTTTCCAACGTGTTTCTCCCGCGCTCGGCGAGCTTCCTCAGGGAAATGGTTTTATTCCCTTGTACACATTTTATTAATTTAAAGGAACGCACCCTGGTTTCTCTGATTTCTGCTTTGGTTTTGGGAGTCAGAACCCCCCTTCAAAGGTGCTGCATACTTTGAAAATTGAGATACAGGAAGGTTTTAATTGTGACATCCTGAACACATTTGTTGATACATAGGCTAAAGTTTCACCTACAGGAGATGTCTTGATGATGGCAGGTGATCATTATAACGAGCAGCCCACCTAATAACCTATGGCCATGTGTCATTCAATCTGTTTTTCCTCCATCTGTTTTTGTCAAGTGAACAGTATAGTGTCATGATGACACTAGAATTTTATGGTGACTGCTTACCAGTAGTTGGCGCAACTGAGTAAAGATTCTTAATGTTTAACGTGCCCCCGATGTTCACCAGGAACCCCCACAAGGAGGCGTGCAGGTCGCGGCCCTTAATATCAGCCACTGGTGAGGCAGAAGGTGAACAAAGTGGTCAAACAATCCAAAGCCATACGGTAAAACTAAAGCCAAATCAGGAACCAACAGGGAGGGTAGTCAGGAACAGCAGAGATCAGAGCCACGGAATCAATGGAGCCAAATCGGATGCCAGTATAAATAATCAGGAATATCAATGGTCAGACCGGGCAATCAGTATAGCCAAATCAGAATCCAAGTGGGGTAGTAGAACAGCAGAGGTCAAACTGGGAATCAATGGTAACTAGACACATAAACATGAGAGAAAAAAGAAATGATCTAAGTGGGGCACTCAAATGGACAGAAATTCTTTGATTTATATACATAATATTCTGTTAAATACTCCTTTATTAATTCATTGTTAAAACATTCCATTAGCGAAATATAAAACTTGTATATGAATAACACCATGAATAAAGATAACTGTTAAAAAGACAAATGCTAGTTTGTCTAACCGCGACACTGCTCTGATTAGGAATCTACTTTGATAGTTTATTGTGTAACATGTATAATAAATGTTCTATTCATACCATATCCCTCTGGAAAGACGTGGTGTAACATAAAATAGTCTTTATTCTTACATCTTATTAACCAGAAACAGAGGTGGGATGAACTAATGAGGATTATAGAGGAGCTGCTGGTATTACACACTATTATGTGTTGAATATATTTCTTCTATCCACTGTGTGCCAGCTTATTTCCCTCTAAAACAGCTAGTAGTCATACCCCTGAGTTAACCTAAATAACGGGTTAGCTATTTCTTAGATAGGTTTTCTGTTAGATTGTGGTGGGGTAATAGTTACTAGGACCATCCCGCTAAATATTCTGTGTATATCAGGATTGTCACTGCTAGCTATTACTATCCTTACATCTGGCTGTCTCGCTTCTCTCAATTTCTCACTCAGCGAGCAGCATATAAGGATTCCTAACTAAACTTCCTCTATATCGCTAAATAGCTTAAATTTAATTTGACAGAGCAGCGAGCGCGGCGTCCGCCGACGCGCGTTTCGCTACGGCCTTTTGCCTTAGTAAAAGCCTTAGCGAAACGCGCGTCGGCGGACGCCGCGCTCGCTGCTCTGTCAAATTAAATTTAAGCTATTTAGCGATATAGAGGAAGTTTAGTTAGGAATCCTTATATGCTGCTCGCTGAGTGAGAAATTGAGAGAAGCGAGACAGCCAGATGTAAGGATAGTAATAGCTAGCAGTGACAATCCTGATATACACAGAATATTTAGCGGGATGGTCCTAGTAACTATTACCCCACCACAATCTAATAGAAAACCTATCTAGGAAATAGCTAACCCGTTATTTAGGTTAACTCAGGGGTATGACTACTAGCTGTTTTAGAGGGAAATAAGCTGGCACACAGTGGATAGAAGAAATATATTCAACACATAATAGTGTGTAATACCAGCAGCTCCTCTATAATCCTCATTAGTTCATCCCACCTCTGTTTCTGGTTAATAAGATGTAAGAATAAAGACTATTTTATGTTACACCACGTCTTTCCAGAGGGATATGGTATGAATAGAACATTTATTATACATGTTACACAATAAACTATCAAAGTAGATTCCTAATCAGAGCAGTGTCGCGGTTAGACAAACTAGCATTTGTCTTTTTAACAGTTATCTTTATTCATGGTGTTATTCATATACAAGTTTTATATTTCGCTAATGGAATGTTTTAACAATGAATTAATAAAGGAGTATTTAACAGAATATTATGTATATAAATCAAAGAATTTCTGTCCATTTGAGTGCCCCACTTAGATCATTTCTTTTTTCTCTCATGTTTATGTTTCTAGTAAGCCTATGATCGGGTGCACCTAACCTCAGGTGGTATAGTCAATGCTATGTAGCCAGACTGATATATATACCTAGAGGAATTATATGGACCACCTGGTGCGGTCTTTTTTCTAGTTGTAAACCAAAATAAATCAATGGTAACTTGCAGAAACAAATGCTGGAGCTTGACACTAAAGGCCGTATACTCTGGCAGCAATAGAATGTCAGAGCTTTAACTAGGCAATTCAATTGGGCGGCCTATGATGTCACTAACCACCGACAGGATCAGAGAAAGCGTGTCCCGTTATCTGGCAACAGGTGCGCATGCACAGAGAAAACCGCAGGCCGGCAAAGAAAGAGCCGGGGATCGTGTCCCATTGCCAGGCAACTGGTGCGCCAGACGATTTGCAGAGGTGTCCATGTCCACAATAATGTAGGTAAGCCACCTCGGTGCCTGACATAGATTATTAAACTACATGCATAACTAATGAAGAAACAGATTAGTGGAGTCAGGACAAGTATTTCTAATTCTATGTATTTTGCCTCATCTAAACTCAAAGAATATTTACTTGTTCCACCACAACTCCAGAAAAGGAGAAGGTATGATCCTCTGATTGCAAAAATATTCAATAATTCTATTAGGTACATAAGAATTATTTAAAACTTTTTCATACACGTCATAATTTAGAAAAATACGAAAGACTTACTGTAAACGAGAATATTGTTATAAAGCAAGCTGAAAAAGTGGGGAGTGATGATAATAGCATGTAACTACATCAACTGTAGAAATAAACAAATACAATTTTCAAGAGAAACAGGTCCTAAAAAAATCTTATGAACAATAATAAGTTATTAAACAAGCAGATAAATGGGGATGTTCTTTTAAACAATGAAGATTATATTATTGAGGCCAAAAGATTATATGATAACAATTCATATATTTTTCTTGAAAAAGACCCAATAGATAGTCTTAATCAATCCCTTATGTGAAATACTGAATGTAAAAGAAACATGTACACTATATGGACAAAAGTATTTGACCACACCTGTTAATTACTGAATTGAGGTGTTTCAATCAGACCCAGGTGTATAAAATCAAGCACCTACCCATGCAGTCTCCATTTGCAAACATTTGTGAAGAGCTCAGTGACTTCAAACGTGGTACTGTGATAGGATGCCGCCCTTGCAATAAGATGGCTTGTGACATTTCACCCCTGCTGGATATTCAACTGTAAGTGATATTATTAGAAAATGGAAGCGTTTAGGAACAACAGCAACTCAGCCACAAAGCGGAAGACCGCGTAAAATCACAACGCAGGGTCAACGACTGCTAAGGCGCATGGTGCTCTGCTGATTTCATAGCTAAAGTGTTCCAAACTTCCACTGGCGTTAATGTAAGCACAAAAACTGTGTGACCGGAGCTTAATAGAATGGATTTCCATGGTCGAGCAGCTGTCACAGTTCAGAAATGGATCCTTCGGTTTGCCTAGATTGGCACTACTCTAGTAAGGTGCGGAGTCTAACGGGGAGGCGGTTTTCTTGGTCTTTGCTGCGTCTATCCTGCAGGTTGCGGCCCCTACTAAGAGTACCAGGCGAAACCCAAAGGGGAATATACAGAGATGGTCAACAATGGCAGACAACACGAGGAGGAGAACACGATGGAGTGTCAGTTTTGCATTCAACAGGTTACCACTGGAATGGCGAGGAAATACTCTGTAGAGATTCTGATCTGCGAACAATAGGTTACCACTGGAATGGCGGCAAGTACACGATGAACTGTCAGCTCTGTAGTCAACAGGTTACCACTGGAATGGCGGTGAAATCCACAGTAGAGAGTCAGCTTTGCGGACAACAGGTTACCACTGGAATGGCAGCAAGTACACAATGAAGTGTCAGCTCTGCAGTCAACAGGTTACCACTGGAATGGCAGCAAGTACACAATGAAGTGTCAGCTGTGCAGTCAGCAGGTTACTACTGGAATGGTGGCGAAGTACTCTGAAGAATGTCAGCTCTGCGGACAACAGGTTTAAAATAGGGTGCAATTCACCAGAAGAGAGAACTCACAGCAGGAGAAATGGAGCCACGTCTAGCATCTAAGAAGTAACTCAAAGCACAGGCACTAAACATCAGGAGGAGGTGCCTTTTGAATTTTGGAGCCAAAATGTATCAGCCAATAGGAAGGGAGTAGAGGGAATGAATAGAAACGAAGATGGCGGCAGCGGCCGGGACTGGGAGAACTGTCGGCGGGACCAGGTAAGAGCGCTGGGGATCAGGTGTGCAGCCCAATCGCCTGGCGTGTGACAGCAGCTGCATGCAAGCCTCACATCACCTAGACCAATGTCAAGAGTCGGATGGAGTAGTGTAAAGCACACCGACACTGGAATTGGAGCAGTGGAAACGTGTTCTGTGGAGTGACGAATCATGCTTCTTTGTTTGGCAGTCAGATAGGCGAGTCTGGGTTTTGGCGGATGCTGGAAGAACGTGCCTGACTGCATTATGCCAACTGTGAAGTGTGGTGGAGAAGGGATAATGGTATGGGGCTGTTTATCAGGGTTTGGGCTAGGCCTCTTATCTCCAGTGAAGGGCAATCTTAATGCTTCAGCATACCAAGTCATTTTGGACAATGCTAGGCTTCCAAGTTTGTGGCAACCGTTTGGGAAAGGTTATTTTCTATTCCAACATAACTGTGCCCCGGTGCACAAAGCTGGAATAGAGATTGCAGTATATATCAGAGACTACTTGGCTATAGGACTGATCGCAGCTTCAGACCAGCTCCATTCCATTGACCAGGTCTATCTTTTATTCTTTGCTCATATTGTTTATTATACATCATTATTTAGTTTGGCACAGAGACATAGCACTGGATATCAGTGGTCATCATATGAGACACAAGCAGTAATGATATTCTCTAGTTCACTGGTTTCCAACTCCAGTCCTCAGGGACCACTAACAGTGCATGTTTTCCATAACTCTTTGCTGGTGCACAGGTGTATTCATTACTAACTGACACATTTTGAAAGATCCACAGGTGGTATAATTATTTCACTTGTGACCTGGAAAATCTGCACTGTTAGGGGTCTCTGAGGACTGGAGTTGGGAAACGCTGCTCTAGTACAATTGACTGCATCTGTAGCCAATCTGGTATGCACAATACTCTAAATGTGAGATGTGCAAAATAATTTTATACTAAGATTTTAGATCTTAGATGATCTTTGTCTGCAGAAGTGAAGGAAAGACTGTGAACATTTGTAAAGCTATACACACCAAGGGGAGACTACTACTAATGTTTAAACACCCTCAGGAAAACGTGTGAAATCCTAAATTCAACAAGTCACAGGCTATCTTGGGATATGTCTATCCACAATAAGCATGCATATAAAACACTATGCTCAATAATGGATGCAACAGTCTTAATCCTTCTCTTCTTATTTTTTAATTTGCTTATCGCCTTAATAAGAAAAAAAGAAAATCTCCAGGGATGCCACAGGAGAAACAGGAGGAAGACAACAGGACAATTTGCATGTAGTTTCCACACCAACTTAACAGCAGACAACCTTTCCAGAAAGTATATTTATAAAGTCTACACTTCATATAAGTAATGTGAGTGTAATCATATATGAGACACTGATGTCCACTGTTCCCCTACACTTAAATGAAAATACTTTATTATCTATATTGGACTACTGTCTGGCAACAGACATTTTGATATTTTCTTGGGTGGATCCTGTTTAAATAATGTACCCCGTGCTCAATTTTTCCTAGGCTGAGAAAACACCATACTTGGTGATGCTTTACAAATATCCAAATTAATCAGACTGACACACAGAATTGGATGTAGGCTCACATTGCTCCTTTCTATAAATTGTATTATTTTTATTACAGGAGACAGTGAATTTCCTATGCAACTCTGGCTCCTCACTCCTCTGTTGCACCCTGTCACAGATAATTTGGTATCTACCAGATCGGTAATAGAAAGAACGTTTGTTCTGCTAAGTGGGCTGGACTGGTGGATCCCTTATATATGCGGTTTTAAATTGTATGTCAAATAATCGCTTTGCATGGTCTATTGCACAACATCGCAATTCATAAGGGGGTGCCTACAGAGGAGGATGTTGTAGTGGAGGAGGAGTTGAAGCCTGACCTTTATCCTGGGAGTCTGCAAGGTACCAAGTGTCAGAGATTGTGTTATCCAACTTTATTTCACTTGTGAGTACACAATAGAATTACATAAAAGGAAATGTGTTTACAATATGGTGTTATTTAACACTTTATACAATTTTCTTCTTCCTGCTAACCCTGTATGAAGCAAAGTCATGCTTCTTAATGATACATGCAATAGTTAATAGGCATGTACAGAATGAATCCTCAAACTTCACTTCACCTGCTATTTCAAACTCAACACATTAATGGGCTTATAAGATGTCACCCTCCAAAGTTCCCAAGAACACCCCACAGCCTAACCATTGCTGCAAATGGAACATATTTGTTATTAGACATGTACCTCATATGTTTTATATACTTTTGTGTATTTTAATATGGGTCTGCTTACCACCTTCTCAAACAGATATCTTCCTGATGATACCATGATGGAATATGTATTAATGCAACGGTTACCAATATAAAGGACTCATACATATAGCTCATCTAATGAATGTTGCCTACAATCCTGTGTACCTGTTATTTTGCAGTTTATACTTTCAGAACCTTATAAAACAGCATCTTGTACCATACCATGACTGTTGACCATCATAACTTACAAATACATACTTTATAAAGTGTAATATGTATGTAAAGAATGTGAACAAAAATGAACAATGTGGATTTTTAACCTTATTTTTTGGCTCTTTTGGGGCGTTTGCACTTCAAACTTGGAGTAGGCTCTTGGGGGCAC
The DNA here is from genome assembly GCF_038048845.1 of Mixophyes fleayi. Lineage (NCBI taxonomy): Eukaryota > Metazoa > Chordata > Amphibia > Anura > Limnodynastidae > Mixophyes > Mixophyes fleayi. The sequence goes on from NC_134402.1 coordinate 380,165,686, forward strand.
ACCTGGTTACTGCGACCAGAAGAGGATGCAGGATGGGAAGGAGCAGGTGGGGAAGAAGCAGGCTGAAATGTGGCAGATGGGACACTAAGGGCAAATTGTGGGGGCAATACTTTGGCTGGTAAACAGAGAGCACCCCTTGCAGGATAACATTTTGCCTCTCCTGTGCTGCTACCAATTGCACTGTGCAGCTGTAAAGCATTCCTGTGCTGCAGCCCTTTGAGACATAGTACCAGCAAAACCTGAAAGGCACAAAAAACAGCAATCTGAGTATACTATGTAATGTGAAATGTAAAAGCGTAAAACCAAAACAGCTAATTAATAATTTCTTTCTAGAGCTGCTGCTTGTCTCTGTTGGAGTAACACCTGTAGTAGGTGAACGTTCATTAGGCGTTCATGTGCTTCTTGTGCTGCAGTCCTGTCTAATCGGAGTTGCTCTACAAACTGTAACCGGCTCTGGAGAGGTCTCAGCAGGTGGTGTTGAGACAGTTAGTGGTGGTGGTGACAAGATTTGAGGCTCCAGCCTTGGTGATGATTGGGTCTCTGGCTGTTGTTCCTCAAGATCTATGGAAATGAGACGTATGAAATATTCTCCAAAGTGCTTATCCTGCTGTTACAGTTACTAAATAGTAATAGATGTGTGGCTTTAAATATTTATGCTCTTAAATTATAAACAACATTAAACAACAACTTCTATTATCCAAATAAAACTAATTACATAGGCAGCTAAAACCTTTCTGATGGCCTGGAGACCACCCCATGCGTACCAGACCTGGAGATCATCCAACCCATTCCACACCAGCCCCACACCACACCGACCAGCAAGGAGCCCCAACCACTGGAGTATGAGTACAAAAGTGGAAGCTGCTCAAATCAATTTATAGGCCATAACAGGTGCTGAAAGGGTGGGGTTATCCTGCAAGGAACATACACACAACATTTTTTCCCCCAGCACACTGCTATAGCCAGCAACAGATCTGCCATTTCTACTGTAGATAAAAATGCAAAAGTCTTTGTTGCACACATTTGCAAATGTATGTTTAAGCCATCCGCCACGCCAAGGCGCATTTGCTAATAGGATGGTCCTACTCTAAACAATGAGAGTCCCTATATTTGGGCCATACATATGTGTTTTTAAATTGAGAGCTAACTTACCAAAGAGGTACCCCAGAAGCCTCCAAATAGCAATCCAATGTCAGCACTCCCCCTCAGCTACTGACACCAACATGCCTCTCAGACAAATACAAAAGTGGAAGCTGCTCAAATCAATTTATAGGCCATAACAGGTGCTGAAAGGGTGGGGTTATCCTGCAAGGAACATACACACAACATTTTTTCCCCCAGCACACTGCTATAGCCAGCAACAGATCTGCCATTTCTACTGTAGATAAAAATGCAAAAGTCTTTGTTGCACACATTTGCAAATGTATGTTTAAGCCATCCGCCACGCCAAGGCGCATTTGCTAATAGGATGGTCCTACTCTAAACAATGAGAGTCCCTATATTTGGGCCATACATATGTGTTTTTAAATTGAGAGCTAACTTACCAAAGAGGTACCCCAGAAGCCTCCAAATAGCAATCCAATGTCAGCACTCCCCCTCAGCTACTGACACCAACATGCCTCTCAGACAAATACAAAAGTGGAAGCTGCTCAAATCAATTTATAGGCCATAACAGGTGCTGAAAGGGTGGGGTTATCCTGCAAGGAACATACACACAACATTTTTTCCCCCAGCACACTGCTATAGCCAGCAACAGATCTGCCATTTCTACTGTAGATAAAAATGCAAAAGTCTTTGTTGCACACATTTGCAAATGTATGTTTAAGCCATCCGCCACGCCAAGGCGCTTTTGCTAATAGGATGGTCCTCCTCTAAACAATGAGAGTCCCTATATTTGGGCCATACATATGTGTTTTTAAATTGAGAGCTAACTTACCAAAGAGGTACCCCAGAAGCCTCCAAATAGCAATCCAATGTCAGCACTCCCCCTCAGCTACTGACACCAACATGCCTCTCAGACAAATACAAAAGTGGAAGCTGCTCAAATCAATTTATAGGCCATAACAGGTGCTGAAAGGGTGGGGTTATCCTGCAAGGAACATACACACAACATTTTTTCCCCCAGCACACTGCTATAGCCAGCAACAGATCTGCCATTTCTACTGTAGATAAAAATGCAAAAGTCTTTGTTGCACACATTTGCAAATGTATGTTTAAGCCATCCGCCACGCCAAGGCGCTTTTGCTAATAGGATGGTCCTACTCTAAACAATGAGAGTCCCTATATTTGGGCCATACATATGTGTTTTTAAATTGAGAGCTAACTTACCAAAGAGGTACCCCAGAAGCCTCCAAATAGCAATCCAATGTCAGCACTCCCCCTCAGCTACTGACACCAACATGCCTCTCAGACAAATACAAAAGTGGAAGCTGCTCAAATCAATTTATAGGCCATAACAGGTGCTGAAAGGGTGGGGTTATCCTGCAAGGAACATACACACAACATTTTTTCCCCCAGCACACTGCTATAGCCAGCAACAGATCTGCCATTTCTACTGTAGATAAAAATGCAAAAGTCTTTGTTGCACACATTTGCAAATGTATGTTTAAGCCATCCGCCACGCCAAGGCGCTTTTGCTAATAGGATGGTCCTACTCTAAACAATGAGAGTCCCTATATTTGGGCCATACATATGTGTTTTTAAATTGAGAGCTAACTTACCAAAGAGGTACCCCAGAAGCCTCCAAATAGCAATCCAATGTCAGCACTCCCCCTCAGCTACTGACACCAACATGCCTCTCAGACAAATACAAAAGTGGAAGCTGCTCAAATCAATTTATAGGCCATAACAGGTGCTGAAAGGGTGGGGTTATCCTGCAAGGAACATACACACAACATTTTTTCCCCCAGCACACTGCTATAGCCAGCAACAGATCTGCCATTTCTACTGTAGATAAAAATGCAAAAGTCTTTGTTGCACACATTTGCAAATGTATGTTTAAGCCATCCGCCACGCCAAGGCGCTTTTGCTAATAGGATGGTCCTACTCTAAACAATGAGAGTCCCTATATTTGGGCCATACATATGTGTTTTTAAATTGAGAGCTAACTTACCAAAGAGGTACCCCAGAAGCCTCCAAATAGCAATCCAATGTCAGCACTCCCCCTCAGCTACTGACACCAACATGCCTCTCAGACAAATACAAAAGTGGAAGCTGCTCAAATCAATTTATAGGCCATAACAGGTGCTGAAAGGGTGGGGTTATCCTGCAAGGAACATACACACAACATTTTTTCCCCCAGCACACTGCTATAGCCAGCAACAGATCTGCCATTTCTACTGTAGATAAAAATGCAAAAGTCTTTGTTGCACACATTTGCAAATGTATGTTTAAGCCATCCGCCACGCCAAGGCGCTTTTGCTAATAGGATGGTCCTACTCTAAACAATGAGAGTCCCTATATTTGGGCCATACATATGTGTTTTTAAATTGAGAGCTAACTTACCAAAGAGGTACCCCAGAAGCCTCCAAATAGCAATCCAATGTCAGCACTCCCCCTCAGCTACTGACACCAACATGCCTCTCAGACAAATACAAAAGTGGAAGCTGCTCAAATCAATTTATAGGCCATAACAGGTGCTGAAAGGGTGGGGTTATCCTGCAAGGAACATACACACAACATTTTTTCCCCCAGCACACTGCTATAGCTGGAGTATGAGACCTGGCCTCCTCCATCTCCAATGTATAGGTGTTACAGATGGAAGTGGCAGATGCACTGTCCACTCAGCTAGGTAATTATTTTACCAAAACATAAATTCTGCTGTCTTATGCATTTTAATATAAGAATTTGTAATATAAATATTTTTTTTTTGTCAAACACGTAATCTTTAATTAATGTTCAGCACAACAGCAGCCCATACTTGCCATCTTTCATTTTCTCTCCTCCAGGATATGCCAGCGAGAAGATTTACAGGGGATGTGGCCATGCCATTTGCCTCTTCATGGCTCCACTCTTGCAGCACAATGGCTGGTTAATCCATCCTACTAACATAAAATCTTTAATCGGGTCTTCAAAAATTCCCACAAATTGAAATAAGCTCCCCAAAATTATCTCTTTGGTACAAGGCCACTCCCTTTATTGGGTTTTATCACAGTGTCATTTTGCTTTAAAAATGTCACCATTGGGCACCATTTATTTTTCCATTATTTACCAATTTACCTCACCAAAGAAATAAGTGGTGTGATTAATGAAGGCAGCCATCATTTTATGTGATTATCGAGTGAAATATTTTTCTTGTTTGTAAGTGCATATAATTAATAAGTGACACTATCACTTAATTTATTTCACTTGCACCTACATCATTTCACTTGGTTAATTATGTATAACTGTGTTGACCTTTATCAGAAGCTTAATATGCAACCAATTATTCAGTATTGTCACTTACTTTTTGTGTCTAGTACAGCCTTGGGGCGGAGCTTGTATGTGGTAGATAGGTAGTATACATGGAACTCTGCTGCCACAGCCCACAAAAAGGGAGGAATGTGTAATCCCCTGACCTTTCGCCCCACAGTAATCCATTCACCTGACTTATCAGAGGTGAGACCCCGAGCTGCATTCTTTTTTACAGACAAATTATAGTATCTGCCACCCAGAAACCAATTTGTTATCCTTAATTTTGCTTTGGCTTTCAATCAAAGCTTACTAAAGGAGAGACAATTACCGTGAAGGTCATAGCTTATCTCCCAATTATATTGTTTTGTAAATACTCACATAGTGAAGATTGTCACTTTGCACTGAACTCTTATTCTGTCTGCATTACATTGGTGCTTCTTTGTCAGACATCCATAATACAGCAACTCCTGGCTAACAAAATGTCTCTATATATGTACTAAAAATAAGAAAGCACAACTATAGCTTCCCAAAGGGGTGGAAGGGGACATATGTTAGGGCCAGTGGCATTACTGTAATATTTTAGTCTCTGAAGAATTCAATCATGTTTGACTGGGTTTCCTCCGGGTGCTGTAGGGGGCAGTAGACTGGGAGAGTGCCTTGTATGTGGTGGTCAGGAGTTTGAAGATGATTCTGTAGGGAATGGGGAGCCAGTGTAGGGCAAGGCAGAGAGGGGAAGCGGAGGAGGAGCAGCGAGAGAGGAAGATGGGGCAGCACAGTGGCCTAGTGGTTAGCACTTCTGCCTCACAGCACTGGAGTCATGAGTTTGATTCCCGACCATGGCCTTATCTGTGTGGAGTTTGTATATTCTCCCTGTGTTTGCGTGGGTTTCCTCCGGGTCCTCCGGTTTCCTCCCACACTCCAAAAACATACTAGTAGGTTAATTGGCTGCTATCAATTTGACCCTAGTCTCTCTCTCTGTCTGTTTATGTGTATATTAGGGAATTTAGACTGTAAGCTCCAATTGTTCAGGGACTGATGTGAATGAGTTCTCTGTACAGCTCTGCGGAATTAGTGGCGCTATATAAATAAATGGTGGTGATGATGATGATGATGCTGCCACCATTCAAACACTCCCCTCTCGTATGCTCATGCACCACAACTGCTTTGTCTTGATGAAGAGCAAATCTTGTAGCTGCCAGTGTGATTTACAGCCAGGGCCGGACTGGGATTAAAAATCAGCCCTGGCATTTAAAGTACACAGGCCCACCTCAGTTCCAGCAGGAAAGAATATATGTGCCGCTGCGCAGTGGTGGCGCCGAACAGGGCGTGACCGTTGTGTTGTGGGTGTGACCAACATGAGACATTGATACATACATTATAATAATACATTTATCACGCCCTCCCAGCCACATCACGCCACCCCCCAAGGCACATCATGACACCCCCAGCCCACTGTACTTATCTATGTTTCTGGTGCTGCTGACATCCATAAGGGTGGGAACTTCCTGTAGAGTGAGCAGGGAAGCTCTGTCTCACAAGATTACCAAATCTTGTGATACTTAGAGCTTCTCGGCTTGCTCTGCAGACTGTGTACTATCCAGGGACTGGGAGAAGCAGAATCAGTTCCCTTCCCCTAACCAGAGGTGGATTAAGGCCCAAGGTATTTAAAACAGCAGGTCTCCTAACATGGTTATCATTTCAGACAAATACACAGGCACTACTGTTAGTTGCACACAGCTCTGCCTTCACAAGCAGTACATTGTGAAGCAGGACATACCGCCCAACTGTCCTTGCAGTCGGACCAAATGCTGACTAAGGGAGACAGTCACCCAAATTCAGGACTGCCCCACCAGATTCAGGACAGTTGGCAGACTGTCCCGCTCTCTCCTACCTGTCTTGGTCACTTTCACCACTTGTAGCAGCTGTTTTTTTTTTAGCTCAGTTCATTCTTGTCTTGATCCTGAAATATTGGATGCCCTATTTTGAAAAAAAAATGGGTACATGAGATTTAGAAAACTCCAACCAGCCCCGGTGTTAAGAAAATAGCACTCACATTTTATAATTAGGCCTCCTTCCAGTCCCCACAAAAATAATAATATTTACATTTAATAAGTAGACCTATTTCCCTCCAACCAGCCCCAACATTAAATTAACAGTATACACATTTACTCAAAACATATTTCCCTCCCTCCAAACAGTCCCAGCAATAAATTAAATAGCATTAAAGTTTAATATAGCCATTTTCCACAACCATCCCCGACAACAGATAATTCATATTCACATTTAATAAATAGCCCCCCTCCCAAAATCAGCCCCATATTCAATTGATAGCCCTAAACCACCCCAGCATTAAATTAAAGGTTCCTTCACCTCACCTTAAATAATTAGCCCTCACTTACACTCCACCATTAAATAGCCTACCTCCCACACTATGGGCCTGATTCATTAAGGATCTTAACTTGAGAAACTTCTTATTTCAGTCTCCTGGACAGAACCATGTTACAATGCAAGGGGTGCAAATTAGTATTCTGTTTTGCACACAAGTTAAATACTGACTGTTTTTTCATGTAGCACACAAATATCAACTTTAAATTTCAGTGTACAAATAAGCTATCAAGTATTTGTGTGCTACATGAAAACACAGTCAGTATTTAACTTATGTGCAAAACAGAATACTAATTTGCACCCCTTGCATTGTAACATGGTTTAGTCCAGGAGACTGAAATAAGAATCCTCTTCATTTAAGATCCTTAATGAATGAGGCCCTATATTAAGATCCTCCCTTCCCTCACACGCTATATTTAAAATACTGCGCGCGCACACACACACACTCTATATGAACATGGCCAAACACACACTATAGCAACATGGGGCCAAACATTCACAAAATAATCCACACACACTATTAGCCCCACAGCCACACTGTTTGTTTGCCCCACTGTTTGTTTGCCCCACTGTTTGTTTGCCCCACTGTTACTTACACACACACACACACACACAGACACTTACCTTTTTACATCCAGCAGCAGCACTCTCCCCGCTGGTCAGCGAACGGAGAATCAGTGACTGCCGCCTATGCGAGTAATCACCACGTGACAGCACCTGTCACGTGGTGCCGTCCCATGTGATTACTTGCATAGGCGGCAGTCACTGATTCTCCATCCGCCGAGCAGCGCACAGAGTGCTGCAGCTCGGCGGACATGCGGACCGGCCCATCTGGCCATCGGCCCTTCTGCCATTTGCCAGAAGTACCAGATGGCCAGTCCGGCCCTGTTTACAGCACTGTCATTTCTCTAGTGAGAAGATCGCGACAACTCCCCACTATCAAAATAGTTCTGCTACTTAATATAGTTCCTATAAATTAAATTTCTATAGTACAGTAAAGGCTACAGTACTATCTATAGTCTACACACCACTGTAAAACAGGTGTAGTGGTTTACCATGAAATATCTTTCTCTGCCCAAAGCGATTTTAAAGTGACTGGGAGGGTAAATATCCACATATAGCACATTTCATCTTCAACCCAAGAGCTTGGTGGACAGAGTCAAGGGAGTTCTGAATCTTTGATACAAACCACCAAAACTCATTCATCCAAATCTGCATATAGTCATAGAGTACATACCATGGACCTTCGCTTGAAGTTTTGGAAGTAAATAAACTCATCTCTCTAGGAGAGGTGGGCTCAGGATCAACATTTATCAAGGGGCTTATAATTCGGTATAATCGCCTAAAGGCTCAAATATCAGAGTCTAGAATAGAATTTCACCTCATTCTACATTCAGTTAGGTAATTATGAACATAGAATTAAAAGTACCTATTTGTACTTCAACCACACCACAGCAGAAGGACCTGTGGGAAATGGCCTATTTTGCCGCAAAACTCAGTTTGCAGAAAATTTAGATGCAACTCTACTCTGGAGGGACAAACTTAGTAATAAAACATAATTGTGTTGAGTTACAAAATATATTTCCCTCTGCAGTACCTCTGTCTTACCAGATGTCCTGCTCTTTTGGGACTATTTGTACCACACCTGCAGGAGTTGACCTCCTTCCTGATTATCACCTTCACCTACCCCACTGCTTTAGATGCCCAAACCTTGCACATTGCTGGTCATAAATTGTTGTTGTCTTTATTCTGTGTTTTGGACTGTCTGCTTCCAGGGTTTGACCTCATGCTCCCTGCTACCACCATTCCTGCTTTCTCCCAGATTCAGTTCCCAGCAATTGCCTGTGTCTTGTATCATCTGCTTTGCAAGTGTCCTTTATTCCTACCTATTATCCAGTATTAGTTCAGAGGCTGTTTCTTTCTACACAGCCACACCCGGATTATGTTTCTTTATGTTCTACAATACCTGGACTATGTCTGCCACTTTATCTTTTAGCAAGGCTGTGGCTGCCACCGCCCTTATGCAGGACAGGGCTCCTCATATGATACTGTCTAGCTGTAATGAGTAGTAAGCCAGCAGTCTCTGTTTCTCTGCGTGTTCCTATAAAAGGTCTCCTTGTGCATGTCCCTTAGATTCACTGCAGAACAAGGTAAATGCCTTATCATATTGTGGTACCTGCACAGTGGCTTGTTTTAATGTTTCAAACATTGTTAGTTGTGATTCACTTAGATATATCCTGGACCCTTTTACCTCACTAAGAGCATCATAGAGGGGTTGCATTTGGAGGGATGCTCCGGCAATCCATTCCCTGCAATACCCTACCAAACCTAGGAATGCCCTTAATTCCTTCGTGTTCTGTGGTGGCTTTACCTGCTGGATTGCAATTATCCTGTCCTGTGTCAGGTGCCTGGTACCTTGTGAGATGCAATGTCCTAAAATATTACCGTACTCTGTGCTGTTTGTATTTTTGTGGGTGATACCTTGCAATGTTGCTGCCCTAAGAAGTTAATTAAGGATATAATCTCTTCTTGACACCCCTCAATCATTTGGCAACACAGTAGTAAGTCATCTACATATTGGAGCAGTTATGTGGCTGGATATTGTGGTCTCCATGCCTGTAATATGAGGTTCATTGCTTCTGAAAATGCTGAGGGTGTAGTGGCTCCCCCCTGTGGAAGTCTAGTCCCACAGTATTGTTTTCCCATGTGTAAATGCTAGGCAAAGTTGGCTGTCCTCCGTAAGAGGGACAGAGAATAATGCATTTGCCAGATCTATAACAGTAAAATACTCTGCTTCTGCAGGGATCTGATTGAGGAGGGTATGTGCGTTGGGTACAATAGTTGCATCAATCACCATCCTTTACCGTTTGTTCCTGTTCTATTTGTTTATATGCCCTTATCTATGCTAATACTTGGTGTTCTTTCTTATTCCTGGTAATCCATATATTATGTTTTTTCTGAAGTCTCCCATTGTCTCAGATCTAATTACCCTATATTTGGCATTCCTGCCTGTCACACGCTGCTCATTTGGCTTCCACAGACAAAGACTGAGACACTCACAGGTGTCTCATTAACAGACTTCAAACCTCCAAGTTCTGATCTGCACAGGTGCAGACTGATTACCTGTCTACTTCTAATTAGATTCCTATTGGCTCCTGCGTTGGCTCCAGACTTGAAAAGGCACTTCCTTTCTTTCCTCTGGGCCTGTTGATCATGTTACCAGTCTGATTAGGTTCCTACCTACTCTGTGAGCTCTCACCTGGATCGTCAGTGCCTTGCTGTGTTGCTGTTAAAGACCATACAGATCAAACTGCAACTGTCTCTGCTGTATACTACTCCACAGACTATTCAGCTCATGCTGCAACTATCTCTGCTGTATGACACTCCACAGGTCGTATCATCAAGCTGATTGTGTTGCTGTTAAAGACCATACAGATCAAACTGCAACTGTCTCTGCTGTGTACTATTCCACAGACTATTCAGCTCATGCTGCAACTATCTCAGCTGTATGACACTCCACAGGTCGTATCATCAAGCTGCTTGTTGTTCTTTTCTCTGGCTGAACTGTTCATGTATTATTGAAAGCATTAAGGCATTATTTGGTTCCTGATTACTGCCGCATCTATTGTGCATATACTGCTACCTGGACAGTTAATCTCTCCTCTGATGTGGGCTGCTCAACTGTGATACCATTTACCTGCTGCCTTATTTTTTCCACCTTATTGCTGGGCTGTGCATTCAAAACCATATATAACTATATGCGGATTGTTCATATTACATGTGATATTGCCGGTGGCTCCGCCCACCTTGTACTACGCTCCTAGTGTGTATATATATATATACATATATCAAGACTTTCCTGTATATTCATCCAGTCATCATTAAACCTCTGATTGTACTTTTATCCTGCATCTGGCATCTATTTGAACCTCAGGCTATCATTACCACTTACCAGTGTATTACCATATTCTCACTCCCCGAGGATCTGTTCCCACAACACCTATGAACAGATCCAGAGTCCAAAATACCAAACCGTGACAGTATCAACAGGCCACAATGGACTCCCCTGGGGAACCGCCGGCTAAACAGACTCTGCGGCTGTTACTCCATAGGATAGAACAACAGGATGAAATTCAACACCAACTCCTTCAATGTTTCCAGACATTGGCCTCTAGAGTGGATTCTATTCAATCTGCTATATCCTCACTTCTTCCACTGGCCCCTCCATCGGAACCACCTGCACCAGAGCTACCCAGTAATTCTCATTCTACTCTCCGGATTCCGTCTCCTGCTAAGTTTGATGGCGACCCTAAAGCCTGTAGAGGTTTCCTCAATCAGTGTTCGATTCAATTCGAATTACAACCTCAGAACTTTCCTACTCAAAGAATAAGAGTTGCTTACATAATATCATTATTGTCTGGCCAGGCTTTGGCCTGGGCCTCCCCCCTCTGGGAGCGTGATGATCCTCTCCTGTCCGACAGCTCTGCCTTTATAGTCACATTCCGTAAAATTTTTGATGAACCTGGTCGTGTTACCTCTGCAGCTTCAAGTATTCTCAGGCTTCGTCAAGGGTCACGATCAGTGGCGCAATATGTGATCTCCTTCCACACTTTATCATCAGAACTACGTTGGAATAATGATGCTCTAGTGGCTACTTTCTGGCACGGCTTATCTGATAAAATCAAGGATGCTCTTGCCCCCCAGGAACTACCTGCTACTTTGGATGCTCTAATTTCTTTGTGTAACAGAGTGGATCTACATTTCAGAGAAAGAGCCGCTGAAAAGGATAACTCCCGTCGTTCTGTATCCAGAACATTAACTCGCTATCTCTCTCCAGCTTCTGGAGAGGAATCAATGCAATCGGAACGATCGCGCTTGACTCCGGAGGAGCGCGATCGAAGATTTAAAAATAAATTATGTATTTACTGTGCCGATCCAGGGCATATCTTTAATAAGTGTCCCAAGAAATCGGGAAACACCAAAGCCTAATTTGTTCCGGAGAAGTCAAATTAGGCAATGTCAAATCTTCTCCTCAATCATCGTTACCCACTGTGTGCTCGTTTCCAATTATATTATATGGCCCTTCTGGCCCTGTTCACTCCTATGCCTTGCTGGATTCAGGAGCTGCTGGGAACTTTATTTCTTCTTCTCTCGTGTCCCAAGGGTCCTTACCCGTATCCTTCCTAGAGCATCCTGTATCTATTTCTGCAATTGATGGATTTCGTATCTCCAATGGTCTCGTCAAAAAATGCACTCCGCCTATTCTTCTACAAATAGGAGCATTACATAAAGAGATGATATCCTTCCATGTTTTGCCATCTTCTACTAGTCCTGTCATTCTGGGATTACCCTGGCTCCAACAACACTCTCCTCAGATGGATTGGACCACTTCACAAGTGTTATCCTGGAGTTCTAATTGCTTTAAAAATTGTCTTTCACGTGTTCATCCACTGGCCTCTACTAGCTTCTCGTCTGAATCTCAATCCAACTGCCTTCCAAGTCAGTATCTGTCTTTTCGGGATGTGTTCGACAAGGCCAGATCTGAACAGCTTCCTCCTCACCGAACATGGGATTGTCCTATTGATCTGTTGCCTGATCAAATCCCTCCGCGAGGTCGTGTGTATCCTTTATCCTTGCCAGAGACTCAAGCCATGTCCGAATACGTCCAAGAAAATCTTCTTCGTGGATTCATTAGACCTTCATCTTCTCCTGCTGGGGCCGGTTTCTTTTTTGTTAAAAAGAAGGATGGGTCCCTTCGCCCATGTATTGACTACAGAGGTCTTAATGCCATCACCATTAAGAACCGGTACCCCATTCCTCTCGTCACCGAACTATTCGACCGTATAAAGGGGGCGAAGATTTTCACAAAACTAGATCTCAGAGGAGCTTATAACCTCATCCGAATTAAAGCCGGCGATGAATGGAAAACAGCGTTCAATACTCGCGACGGCCACTACGAATACCTAGTGATGCCTTTCGGTTTGTGCAATGCCCCTGCGGTGTTTCAAGGTTTTGTGAACGAAATCTTCAGAGACCTCCTCTATGATTGTGTCGTTGTATATTTGGATGACATTTTGATCTTCTCCCAGGACATTCATTCTCACCGCCTTCAAGTGGCAGAGGTTCTTTCACGTCTTCGTAAGAATCAACTTTTTTGCAAGCTAGAGAAATGCTTATTTGAAAAGTCCCAAATGTCATTCCTTGGCTACATTGTCTCAGGCTCAAGATTAGAGATGGACCCAGAGAAGGTTCGAGCTATACTCGAGTGGCCTCTTCCCTTAGGATTGAAGCCTGTGCAACGCTTCTTGGGGTTCTCTAATTATTATAGACGTTTTATCAAGGGATACTCAACTATAGTGGCACCCATTGTGTCTCTCACCCGGAAGGGTGCCAATCCCAAATCCTGGCCGCCAGAGGCCTTAAAGGCTTTCGAATTTCTAAAAGAAGCATTCTCCTCGGCACCTATACTTCAACAACCTAACATGTCTTTGCCATTCTTCCTCGAGATTGATGCTTCAAGTGTGGGAGTAGGGGCTGTGTTATCTCAGAAGTCTCATCTTAACCAGTTCCATCCCTGTGCATTCTTCTCCAGAAGATTTTTACCTGCAGAGAAGAATTACGCCATCGGCGATAAAGAGTTACTGGCCATAAAAATAGCATTGGAGGAATGGCGTTATCTCCTAGAGGGAGCTAAATTCCCAGTTACCATCTTTACGGATCATAAAAACCTATTATATCTGCAATCCGCTCAATGCTTAAATCCTAGACAAGCTAGGTGGTCTCTCTTTTTCTCTCGCTTCAACATTCGAATTACATTCAAACCTGGTGAGAAGAATAAACGTGCAGATGCTCTTTCCCGAGCCTTTTCCTGTGATTCCAAGACCGAAGAGGTGAAACCTTATCCTATACTAGATCCCAAGTGTATATTTACTTCTACTTTGTCTCCTGCCTGTACACCACCACCTGGGAAGACTTTTGTACCACCGGATTTACGAAAGAAACTGTTGACTTGGTTCCACTCTACTCGTTTTGCTGGCCATACTGGTATACGTAAAACCATTGAGTTGGTCTCCCGTAATTATTGGTGGCCAAAATTTCATCGTGATGTTAAGGACTTTGTTGCTTCCTGTGAAATTTGCAGTCAACACAAGTCATCTCGCCAATCTCCTGCTGGACAATTAATCCCACTTCCTATTCCGGACAGACCATGGACCCATTTGAGCATGGACTTTATCACCGACCTACCCCCTAGCAAAAAATATAATACCATCTGGGTTGTGGTAGATCGGTTCTCAAAAATGGCTCATTTTATTCCACTTATTGGCCTACCATCGTCATCTGTTCTTGCCACATATTTCGTTAAAGAGATATTCCGGTTGCATGGCTGTCCCGCAGAAATTGTATCAGATCGTGGAGTTCAGTTCGTATCTAAGTTTTGGCGAGCCTTGTGTAAAATTCTTGGTATCCAATTAAACTTCTCATCATCCTACCATCCCCAGTCTAATGGACAGACTGAACGTGTAAACCAAGATTTAGAGACTTTTATTAGAATGTTCTCTGCTGCCAATCAGGACGATTGGGTGGATCTTCTACCTTGGGCAGAGTTTGTGCATAATAATGCCCTTCATGAGTCAACTTCTGCATCACCATTTTCCATTGTGTATGGGATTCATCCATCCTTTCCCAGGTTTACTTCCCTCTCGCCCACCCAGGTTCCTGCTGTTAATCTCGTTCAACGGAGATTTGTTTCTATCTGGAATCAAGTGAGGAGCTGCCTTAAGAAATCTTCCAAACGTTACAAGTTTGCGGCGGATAGAAAACGTCGGGCCGCACCTGCCTTCAAGATAGGTGATAGAGTATGGCTCTCTACAAAGAATATCCGTCTCAAGACTCCTTGTATGAAGTTTGCTCCTCGCTTTATTGGTCCTTATACTATTTCAAAAATTATTAATCCAGCTTCTGTGAAATTATCTTTACCAGCTGCTCTTCGGATCTCCAATTCGTTTCATGTCTCCTTGTTGAAACCATTGATCATTAACCGTTTTTCGTCTACCCATACTTCTTCTACAGCACCTAAAGTTCACTTGGATCAAGAATTCGAGGTCAAACAAATATTGGATTCAAAAATCTCTAAAGGAAGTTTGAAGTATTTAGTAGACTGGAAAGGGTTTGGTCCTGAGGAACGTTCCTGGATCCGTGCTGCGGATGTTCATGCTCCAGTTTTGGTTAAGAACTTTCACAAGAACTTTCCTTCTAAGCCGAATCCTAGGTGTGCGGTGCCCACCTTTAAAAGGGGGGGTACTGTCACACGCTGCTCATTTGGCTTCCACAGACAAAGACTGAGACACTCACAGGTGTCTCATTAACAGACTTCAAACCTCCAAGTTCTGATCTGCACAGGTGCAGACTGATTACCTGTCTACTTCTAATTAGATTCCTATTGGCTCCTGCGTTGGCTCCAGACTTGAAAAGGCACTTCCTTTCTTTCCTCTGGGCCTGTTGATCATGTTACCAGTCTGATTAGGTTCCTACCTACTCTGTGAGCTCTCACCTGGATCGTCAGTGCCTTGCTGTGTTGCTGTTAAAGACCATACAGATCAAACTGCAACTGTCTCTGCTGTATACTACTCCACAGACTATTCAGCTCATGCTGCAACTATCTCTGCTGTATGACACTCCACAGGTCATATCATCAAGCTGATTGTGTTGCTGTTAAAGACCATACAGATCAAACTGCAACTGTCTCTGCTGTGTACTATTCCACAGACTATTCAGCTCATGCTGCAACTATCTCAGCTGTATGACACTCCACAGGTCGTATCATCAAGCTGCTTGTTGTTCTTTTCTCTGGCTGAACTGTTCATGTATTATTGAAAGCATTAAGGCATTATTTGGTTCCTGATTACTGCCGCATCTATTGTGCATATACTGCTACCTGGACAGTTAATCTCTCCTCTGATGTGGGCTGCTCAACTGTGATACCATTTACCTGCTGCCTTATTTTTTCCACCTTATTGCTGGGCTGTGCATTCAAAACCATATATAACTATATGCGGATTGTTCATATTACATGTGATATTGCCGGTGGCTCCGCCCACCTTGTACTACGCTCCTAGTGTGTATATATATATATATACATATATCAAGACTTTCCTGTATATTCATCCAGTCATCATTAAACCTCTGATTGTACTTTTATCCTGCATCTGGCATCTATTTGAACCTCAGGCTATCATTACCACTTACCAGTGTATTACCATATTCTCACTCCCCGAGGATCTGTTCCCACAACACCTATGAACAGATCCAGAGTCCAAAATACCAAACCGTGACACTGCCTTCCTGAAGATGATATGGATTCCTCTAACAGCCACATTATCTTATCTTTCCTTTACTAGATCCACAGGAGTGTATGATGTCTGTACCATCATACCTTTACTGCCCTGGGCCCCCATTACAGCAGTTATGGGAATACCAGCCCCTAGTGTGTCTGAGAAGTGACTGTTATTCTATTTTTATACACCTTTACAATTAAATACTGTTTGTATGGATTCTTTGATCAGCTTGGGAACATATTTTCCTGGTATATTATTTCTAATGTTTTCTGGTAAAAAATTATATATTTGCCACCATTCCAGTCCTACCTGGGTATTCAGATAGTCTGGACAACCGTGACTTCCAACTATTGCTGTATATATTGTTGGAATATAAATCTCTATGTGACTGGATCATTTATAAATAACTTATGGTATAAATTTATTGGAGGGGAAATAGTGCAGGGCGCTTATTTATATAATTGCCAATGCACTTATTTTTGATATTGTGTATATTTTGATATAGGAAATCTTTATTTCTGAGACCAGGGGAGAAAATATGTTTTTTCTGTTTTAACCTTGCTGGAGGAAATGCCTTATTTCTGATGTATATATCTGATACACTAAGCCTTTGTTTAGAAAGCCTTTTTATATCTTGGTGTAAGGAAATGTCTTGTTTGGGATTTGCAACTTTTTTTGGGGGAATTCTTTTCTTTGGAGGAAATGTGTATTCTGCAACTGTTTGAAGAAAGGACCCATGCTAATTAGACCTTTTGATGTGTGAGGATCTAGCACTGAAAGCATAGGAAGATGTAATTAGACTCCACTGTGTCCAAATTAAGATACAGGATATCACAGCAAGGTTTTAAGATATCACAGATAAGCGTAAATATTGTTAGCTTTGCATTGCATGTAAATCTATGTTTTGGTAAACAGGTTACATCCTGATTCTAAAAATAGCCTGTAAGGCTGTGTCTAAAATAGTATAAAAAGGGAGCCCTTGTAAACTGAAATATATCATTCTGATGTCCCATTTGACTTGACCACTGATACCTTTAATCAGTGGAACTGTCCTTGTCAGGACACAAGCAAAATAAACATCACTCTTTGCTTCAAGACCCTGCTTGACATCTTCTTCAATATTGCTGTAATCCTGTGACCTATAGATTAGTCCCTAAATCTAATCCTTCCTCCAGCTGTTTCTGAGATTTGAACCCAGCTCTCCAGTACCACCGCTCTGCCGCTAACCAGCAGCTCTGGCCAGTGTGATTAGGCCAGGGTGGATCCATCCACAGCACCCTGATCCAAGTATACCAGCACTGGAGTACACTAGCAACGACAGTTACACAGAAAAAACGTGTTTGTGGGTGCCATAAAGAAGTCCAGTGGTGGCAGCAGGCTCCTCCTACTGCGGCAGGAGGGGGGTATTCGGAATAACGAAAGGGGACGGTGGCAAAATAAGCCCAGCCGGTTCCCAGCAACAACAGACAGGGTGGCATAGGCGGTCCATCCTGTCACACCCTCCTTATGTTTACCATATGTTATTGAACAATCTGTGCCAGTTCCTATCACCACTATCAATTTACTAGTATTGTCTATGTCTTTTGAATTATAATAAACATTTACAGTCTGGACAACTAAGATTATTTTCTGACATTTATACTCCCCACAGCATGTCTCTAATTTCTTCCACTCCCCTTGATGTTGTTATGAGACAATATATTAAGAATAGTACAATTATTATAATTACAATGATTCCACCAATATAGTCAGCTATTTCTTCTGAAAGTGTTATTTAATTTTTCTTTTTAAGACAATAGACAGACCTACCCTCCGACCTCACACACCCCTCAACAGGGGTACCTCCAAGGAAATGCTAAGGACCTTTTCCTCCAGAATCACTGAGCAACTTTATATCACACTTTTACCCTGTTACTTAGTTGTAACTTCTTTCAACTTCTAAGAGAGCTGAGGACCCTTGTGGACTGACAGCTGACTCAGTGGTCGCAGTTTACAAAGAACAAGGGCAAGCCTCTTTTGCAGGTGCAAAGTATGATCATTGATCAGGTCAGCCTTTTCAAGGTTATGTTGTCCCCTTATACATCTCTTATCAGCACAATGTCAATCAGTCTTTACAGGAGCGAAGGATCTCTTATAATGACCTCTCAAACCCAGGGATAATGATCTACAAAGGACAAGCTCAAGCATCAGTTGCGGATACAGAGGAATGCCTTTGATTATTGAGGTCAATTAATAAGTTATTTATTTGTATCCTTTTATATACATCATGTATCGACACAAATACATACATTCACTCTTATCTATTTTTCACAAAACAATTGATTATTAAGTGAGGAAAACAGGTTATTCAGTAATTTTTCAGATACCCTTCAAACCATCCCCTACTGAACCGCACCTTATATCTTACAGGAAGAGCAGATAGTGTAGAGAGGTACAAATGCACAAAACTTCAACTACTCACTGTACAGATTTGTCTGCCATTCCCGAAGATTGAGAAGGTATTTGGTCAGTCCAGGGCTGGTATTTGGGGTATCCCGGACGAGCACCCAGTAAATATGGGGGTACCGAGGCTTGGTGCCCCTATTATTGATCTTTGATAACCTGATTTCCATTCAGCAGCAATATTGTCAACCGGAGAAGGATGAAATGAAACACAGACAAGTAGTTGTAGTTTCAGAATCAGCTCTGAGGGACTTCCCAGACTGTTCCTTTATTTATATGTGGTAGTCAAATAATTGGATGACAGAAACCAAATTGATCGCACGGATTCATAACGCACACATTTACATTCACACTTACACTTGTAAATATTACACATTTATTAAGGTTCCAATCCCCATTTATTTATTAGCAAAATGTGTTAGAGATTGTTTGTACATAGGTGATAATATATGAAAGGTATTTAGGGCTCAGGACATAGGAAATATATCATATTTAGTGTCATTTTGATCTGCAGATTACCTTCTCAAATCTGCTACTTTCAGCTTTGCGATCGCTTCCTGCGATCAATATTTATGGAAAAGAAAAGATTTAATGATCAAAATGACATTGTGTTTTAAGTTTGTTTAGAACTGGTTTGGGTCAGTTTCCTTGAGAAACACATGCAGCTGTGGGAGAGTTGATCCCCCCACTTTTGGAGAGCATTGTTTGAACCAACCTATGACCTGCATTACACTGGACTGTCCTGAATCCTGAACCAATGGACACATGCCATGACATCATCAGTAGTTTTTTCTATACTGAAACTAGATACTATCAAGCTGCTTTACCATCTAAGGCTCCTTCTCTTTGCCTGACTACACAGTAGACATGATGACCTTATCCTGGGCCTGGATGAAGTGTTAGAGGAGATGCAATGTATTTGGTGTTTGTATACTTTTCTGCTCTATTGTAACATCTTTAATGCGTAATAATGGCTTGCTGTAAATACTGCTATATTTTGCAATTAAATATCTTTGTGCATTGGAACCACAACAATCACATTGGACAATGTTTTATTGGTAAGCAATAAAATGACTTTAATATATACTTAAGCTCGAGCATTAACTGGTTAAAAACAAGTACATATTAGGAAATCTCTTTAGCTCAGCAAATATTTCTTTGCAACAATAAGTACATATAAGGCAATATCCTTTGTCCAGTACTGCATAATGTCCTTCAGGCGTTGTTTTTAGTCTTACATCCTGTTTTTGTCCCTGTTTCATGGGAAACATTTGTTTTTTCTTCGAATCTTATGTCAAGGGCGTAGTTCTCATATCTGTAGTTATAGTTTTTTTAAGGTATTTCACACATATATTTGTACCTTTAATAACTATTCATTGTTTTATACTCTCACAGTGGGCACATCTGTCTCCCTGTGTCTTAGATAATTCCTGTTTCTCCTTATCTGTTTATAAGTTGGCATTCTGAGACAGTAAGACACTATCTGTGCCTCATAGTGCCTTTCTCTCTCCTCACAATAAGAGCCACCAAGACAAATCTCTGGGCAGGTGCAGTTACTTCTTTCTTGAGACCCTCTGCCCTCTGGCTACATGTACTTCCTTTACAAAAACCACTGCTGCGTGCTCAGCCTAGAAGAGTTGTGACTGTGTGGACCAATAGATTGGTATATTCAGTCACTAACCCTGAGCCCATATTCCATATGGAGCAATGCTCACATATTTTTTCATCAGACTATTTGATTATGCAAATTTGGACTAGAGGTTGTGTGTTATTAAGTCATTAAACTTTTATAATGCATATTTTCTATAATCACCTTATCACAAACACCATGTCTTCCCAGTACTGGTTTGAGATGTGATTTTGTTCTGACTGTTGCAATTTTCTGTAGTTTGGCTATTTCAAAATATCTGCTGTAGTGTACAAGTTACTTATGAATACTTACCTCTATGTTCTAGGCACAGACGTAACAACCATAGTAGCAGGGAGTGCAGCTGCTACTGGGCCCACTATACCTGTCAAAACCCTTGAACAGTACATGGGGCCCTTACCCCTTACAAAATGTTGCTATGCGACCGACAAATCCATGGATACTCCTCTGGTTCTAGGGTAGGTGAACACAGAATACACACACAAACAACAGTATAAACAAATATGTTATGCACAAAAGCCACACTCTTTTACAGTGAACACATACTATTATAAAAAGAAAGGCAATCCATATCTTATCCACAAAGCAATCAAGCACACAAACAAAAAAACAGCACAACAGAAAGACTTCCAGTAACGAAAAGAAAAAATTCTTCAGTACACATTGTTGCTGACAACGATAATTCACAGAAATACAACTAATAAAAATAATAGTAAACAAAGTATATGTCACAGTATCAGACATGATAAATACAATACCATAGAAATATTAAGTAAAGCAATAATAACGAACCCCCAATATAATTACCAATAATTGGGTAAAGAGCCCTGTGAGACCTGGTCACCTTTTGTTTCTGGGATGTGTTCCTCAAATCTATTTTCCCAGGCTGCCCCCTTTTGCCAAACTTAATTTAAAAGTTGAGTTTAGGGAGGATTCTCCTTTGGGATATATGTTATCTGGTGATCACAGGCTCCCCAGGCATTTCTTTGTCTGTTCTTGTTTCCTATACTTTCTCACACATAATTTGAAAAATACACAACATCCTCTGGGCAATTGCTTTACAACACTCTCCTGACTGCTGTATATGTTAGAGATGATGAGAACTCAAATCCATCTGTTCATCTCCTTTATTTATCGTGACAATATCCTCTTTGATTTATGTCTATACAAAATAAATGAGAAGGTAAGAACTCTTTATTCAAAAATGTAATAGAATCAACAAACCCCTGTTAATGAAAGAGACATATAGCTGTAATGACCTATGCCATTATATATATATATATATATATATATATATATATATATATATATATATATAACATCATCAGCTATATATATATAGCGCCAATTCTACAGAGCTGTACAGAGAACTCACATCAGTCCCAGCCCCTTTGGAGTTTACAGACTAAATTCCCTGGTTGTGCCCAGGTTGCAATTTGATGGAGCATAATCCTGGCAAATAGTCCGAAGCTTTAAAAACATCTGCATAGTGCTCCTGCATATCCTTATTGTGGACTGTGGTTCATTCAGGCCCACAAATGTTCTTTAATTTTACCAGGATGCCTTTCTTGCTAGACTGGGATGGCGGAACAGTGCCCTTCAATCATGACAGCTGGGAGGTATGCTATAGACCAGCAGATTCATTTGTACACCAGAAGGAAGTGTGTAAGTAGCAAAAATGACATAAGATAAGATAAGACAAGATAAGCCCACCAAAGCATATCAAATGGACACGATCAATGAAGAAAGTGCTATCAGCTTCAGAGGTAAATCCGCAAACAGCCAGAAAATGGCCAGAAATGGCTAGCTAGTGCTGGCAA
The DNA here is from genome assembly GCF_038048845.1 of Mixophyes fleayi. Lineage (NCBI taxonomy): Eukaryota > Metazoa > Chordata > Amphibia > Anura > Limnodynastidae > Mixophyes > Mixophyes fleayi. The sequence continues at coordinate 380,187,708 of NC_134402.1, forward strand.
CTATCATCATCATCATCAGTGTATATTTGCACCAGCTCTCAGGCATCCACTATTGAAATGCACATATGCATTTCCGTGTGGGTCTCAGTTCAAATTATGCAAACACTTCATTAGTGTATTTGGTCTGTGTTTGCACACCAGTTCCCTATCCCATTCCTTTTTACCAAGCGTAAGAATGCGCAAATCATCATCATCATCATCATCACCATTTATTTATATAGCGCCACTGATTCCGCAGCGCTGTACAGAGAACTCATTCACATCAGTCCATGCCCCATTGGAGCTTGCAGTCTAAATTCCCTAACATACACACACAGACAAAGACAGACAGAGAGAGACTAGGGTCAATTTTGATAGCAAAGAAAAAACACAGAGTTACGCAGAATCACTGAATAATGGGTTTAATATCGTTACAACAACCACAAAATTGTGTTACTAAAAGACAATCTGGACTTGACAGATGTTAAATCATGATTAGATTGGTAATTTCAATCATATATATTGTCTTGAAATAGCGACACAGTTGAATACAAATAAAAACATATAACAGTATGAATGAACTATATAAAAATATCTCACATAGATTATGTAGATGGATAATATGCACTAGGTCTCAAATGGTAAAGAAAAGGGAATATGGGAATTTCTTGATCATGGACCACATAATATGTGGTTAATGGGGAGGTATAAAAATTGTCCTTGTAGATATATTCACTCCCATGTAAATATGCTGAAAAGCAAGTAGTAGTCTGCTTGGATTGAAAAATAGGAGTGGACTCCTTATTACCGTTGCTACGGCTAGCACATACATAGACCTCGTAAGGACTGGTTATTATTGTTACCAGGGTGCTGGGTCATGCAGACTCGTGGGATAGATCTTCTTACCGACTGAACGGCTGAAATGAAGACAGAGTCAGCGTAACTGCGGAGATAGTGAAAATCCGATCTTGCTCCCAGCTCTCCTCGTTATGGGTCAAATGAATATAATAAAGGGTTTTACCTTCTTAATATTGGCATGATTTACGGCTCACAAATCTGGTAATGGAGTTGGTCTCTTCGGTGCGCACCTCGAGAGAGTCCGGACTGGTTACAAGTATCAAAAAGAAAGTTCCATTTGTTGCCAAATATCACTGGCATATAAAAACTCCAAATGATCCAGGCAGCATAGACAATTTTGATAGCAGCCAATTAACCCACCAGTATGTTTTTGGAGTGTGGGAGGAAACCGGAGCACCCAGAGGAAACCCACGCAAACACGGGGAGAACATACAAACGCCACACTTAAGGCCATGGTTGTGAATTGAACAAGTGACCCCAGCGCTGTGAGGCAGAAGTGCTAACCACTTAGCCACTGTGCTGCAAATGTCAGATCTACATATGTACCTACTTTTTTATGGCCATGTGCGGTCCAAATGTGCATATTTTAGGCAAAGTAAATGGGTGTATACCTAACGAAGCATACACACCATTGTGTGCATAATTCCACTCCTGGCACTATATATTGTTTTGTGAATACTCACTGACTGCAGCTTGTCTCTCTACGTGCAACATCGCTGGAAATTGAATTCCCCCTATATATTTTTATTTCAGACCTAGGTAGATGAGTCAATGTTGCTAAGACACAGGTAACTTAAGGATAAAATTCGTCATTATTCCAAAAATAAATGCATGTAAAATGCACAGAAAAAAAACAAGTTTATCTGAATATGGTGACTAACAGATAACACTTTAAATTGTTTTAACTGTATATTCAACCAGTATACCAACTGACTCGTTCTCTACATCTGTAAAGCAGGAAAATGTTGCTTTGAGGTCATGTCACAGCTTCTATCTCATCAATGATTAATTGTTTAATCATGCTGGAGAAGATTAATTTTCCAGGAACACTTTGTTGGGTGGGAGTATTTGTACATACTTGGCACAGTATCCAGGTCAAACCAATGACAGACACCGTTTCTGCCTCTTCTCTACCAGTCCTTGTGGACTTAACCCATCTTTGCTTACCTTCTCACAACCATACATGTGAACTCCGAGGCAGCACAGGTGGGTCCCAATGTACATAGAAAATACTGTCTTTTAAGATTTGAAGAAAGAAAGTAATTTCAGACTTAATATTTTTCTTTGGCACGAAGCGTGTGGAAGTCAGATAATTGGATGAAGTCGGCTAAATTAATTAATATTGATTTACCGTGCGAATGCAATTAGTACGCCACGTGTAATGATGCAATCACACAGATTAATAACACACAGACTTATATTCACACATACACTTGTAAATAGGACACATTTATTAAAGCTCCAACTCACATCAATTAGTAAAACTTAAAGGCTATTTATACAAAGATAAATTTATATTTAAGGTAACTATGGTTCAGGTCCACAGAAATATGTGGAGCTTGGTCTCATATTATTTCATACATGCCAACTCCCGGTCATTCCGGGAGACTCACGAATTTCGGGTAGGTCCCCCGGAATCCCGGGAGAGCTGGCGATTCTCCCGCCTCTGCCCACTTCAATAAAATTAGAGCCGGCATGTACTGGCGGAGGGGGCGGGGTTTCACGATTCGTGTCATTTTGGCCCCGCCCCAGTGATGTAATGCTTGTTTGGGGTCTTTGTAAAAAGACCCAAAACAGGCATTGCGTCACCGGGGGAGGGGCGAAAATGACACAGTTCGCAAAGCCCCGCCCATACACCTGGCCAACATAAGGTTGGCAAGTATGTATTGATTTATATTTTACTAGCTGAAACCCAGTGTCAATAGGGAAACGATAGCCTATTTAGATCGCAAGTTTTGAATGGTATCAGATTATAACTCAAAAACACTTTATTTATAGGTTGGTTTAAACTGAATTAAGTCGGTTCGCTCAGGCACAACATGTGCTCAGCTGTTGGAGTGAGCTGACCCCCACCTTATCAAAGGAATGCTTTGAACGGACCCATGATCTGCATTGTACTGGACTGACCTGACCCCTGGACCAATGTAGAAAGACCTTAAGTTTATCTTTGTGTACATCACTGTTTTTTGTTAACTCAAACTGCATATAAGCAAGTCCCTGGGCCACTATTAAATCTCTCTTTCTGACTGCAGACTACAAGACTGAATATGAACCTGGGCCCAGGGGAAGCGCTTGCGAAATGTAATGTATTTAGTTTATACTTTCCTGTTTATTGTTATACCTTTTAAGCATCATCATGGTTTGCTGTTATCCTGCTATCTTTTGCTATTAAATCTCTTTGTGCGTTGGAACCACAATAATCACATTGGACAATATTTATTGGTAGCGACAAGATGAACATTACACGAGTATCAGCAGTCATCCCAATTTCCCTTTTTATGTAATTGATAATGTATAGTCAGCAGGGCCGGACTGGGACTAAAAATCAGCCCTGGCATTTAAAGCACACAGGCCCACCTCTGTTGATAAGCTGGAAAAAAAAAAGTGTGCCGCAGTGCAGTGGCGGTGCCGCCAAAGGCGTAGCTACATTATGTTGGGGGCGTGGTCAAAATGGTGCGTTGATACATACATTATAATAAAACATTACATTTATCAGACCCTCCCCATCCACATTACGCCACCCCCCCAGATACATTATGACACCCCCAGCCCACTGTACTTATCTATGCTTCTGATGCTGCTGACATTCCTGTAGAGTGAGCAGGGAAGCTCTTAGTCTCATGAGATTAATAAATCTCGTGAGACTTAGAGCTCCTCGGCTTGCTCTGCAGGCTGTGCCCTGTCCGGGACGGAGCACAGATCCTCCTGCTGACCAACTGGATTAAGGCTCGGGGGGCCCGGGCACTTAAGTCAGGGGGGCTCCTATGATGCAATTTGGCTATTAGACAATTTTTTGACAAATACAAAGGCAATACAGTGTGCACTACTGTTAGGTGCACGCAGTTCTGCCTTAACAAGCAGTACAGTGTGAAGCAGGACATATCTCCCAACTGTCCTTGTAGTCAGACCAAATCCTGACTAAGTGGGACAGTCACCCATCAAATTCAGAACAGTTGGCAGACTGTCCTGGTCTCTCCTACCTGTCTTGTCATGGTCACCACTTGTGGCTGCTGGTGTCTTTAGATCAGTTGCTGCTTGTCTGGATCCTGGAATGTTGGATGCCCTATTTGGAGAAAAAAATGAGCAGATGAAATTTAGCCCTGGTGTTAAATCAATATAGCATCCATGTTTTAAAATTAGGCCTCACTGCAGCCACAACATTAAAGTACTAGTATTCACATTTGATAAATACATCTATTTCTCTCCAACTAGCCCTGACATTAAATAGTATTCCCATTTAATAAATAAAACTATTTCCCTCTCTCCAAAGCACCCCAGCATTAAATTAAAAATCCAATCACCCCATCTGAAATTGATAGGCCCCACTATTAAATTGCCCCCATCTTCACCCCACAAATAGAAAAGCACCCAATAATTAGCCCCCACCTGCAATTCCCTATTAGATTAACAGCCTACCTCCCACATTATATTAAGAGCTACCCATACACACATTATGGTCATACACCTGCCCACACACACATACTATAGTTATACTGTTACACACATACACACTATAATCATAACCTGACACACACACATACTATAGTTATACTGTTACACACATACACACTATAATCATAACCTGACACACACACATACTATAGTTATACTGTTACACACATACACACTATAATCATAAAGGTCATTCTTTGGATATTTTTTGGGGGGGTTATTTTTTTGGTAATTTGTATTCATTGTCATTCAGAGCTTGATTTATATATTTTTTAACTTTGTCGATTCCATTTTTATTGGCGCCTGTCAGTAAATTCTGTGTTATTTTTTGTTACACTATAATCATACCCTGTCACACAAATAGATAGATACCCTGTCACACAAATAGATAGATACCCTGTCACACAAATAAATAGATACCCTGTCACACAAATAAATAGATACCCTGTCACACAAATAAATAGATACCCTGTCACACAAATAAATAGATACCCTGTCACACAAATAGATAGATACCCTGTCACACAAATAAATAGATACCCTGTCACACAAATAAATAGATACCCTGTCACACAAATAAATAGATACCCTGTCACACAAATAAATAGATACCCTGTCACACAAATAAATAGATACCCTGTCACACATATAAATAGATACCCTGTCACACATATAGCTACCCTGTCACACATATAGCTCCCCTGTCACACATATAGCTTCCCTGTCACACATATAGCTCCCCTGTCACACATATAGCTCCCCTGTCACACATATAGCTTCCCTGTCACACATATAGCTTCCCTGTCACACATATAGCTCCCCTGTCACACATATAGCTCCCCTGTCACACATATAGCTCCCCTGTCACACATATAGCTCCCCTGTCCACATATAGCTCCCCTGACACACATATAGCTCCCCTGACACACATATAGCTCCCCTGACACACATATAGCTCCCCTGTCACACATATAGCTCCCCTGTCACACATATAGCTCCCCTGTCACACATATAGCTCCCCTGTCCACATATAGCTCCCCTGTCACACATATAGCTCCCCTGTCACACATATAGCTCCCCTGTCACACATATAGCTCCCCTGTCCACATATAGCTTCCCTGTCACACATGTAGCTCCCCTGTCACACATATAGCTCCCCTGTCACACATATAGCTCCCCTGTCACACAAACTACCCCCTCCCTCTTACCTTGTGCGCTCCGCAGTGCGCTGTACAGTCTCTCCTAACACATGGGACGGCACCTATCACATGGTGCTCGTCCCATGTGACATCTCCAGAGCCATTCATAGAAGAGAGGGGAGGAGCGACCACACCAGGAAGTAAGTGTAGTGCCGACCCCACTGCTCAGCACACAGACTGTCATGCTGAATTCTGGCATGACAGTCTGTGTGCTGAGCGATGGGGCCGGCCAGCTAGTAACCGGCCCATCTGGCCATCGGCCCTTCTGGCATTTGCCAGAAGTGCCAGATGGCCAGTCCGGCCCTGATAGTCAGTGAAAATTAAGCCAAATGTATATATGTGTGCAGTGGTGGAGTCATTTTTTTTTTTTTAACTAATGAGTGGGGAATCCAAAACCCAGGTCAACATGTCATTCCCTCTCTTTGAAAACCTGTTGTCGACTAACAACTATAAATCATTCTTTAACATTATTATTACAATTCTCCAATTTATGATTTATTATACATACTCAAATTTCCCAGTTTTGATGCGATAGCCCTGAGTTCTGCAGTAATAATAATAGTAATAATTTTTAGACCGCACACAGCGCACTAACCTGATTTGGGGCCCTAGACGGTAATCTTGACAGTTGACAACGTCTCTGATTTTTAGACATAACCCGTATTTTAGATATTTGGCTCTGCGATTTCTGGGTTTTTTCATAATAATCTACTACGACATGTAACTTCTCTTTTTCTCTGGTCATTTAATGAAATACAATATCTCATTTACAATAAATTCACACAGTGACCGTGTATAGTGGTTATGGCATGAGGGGATGGTAGTACTGCATATACTAGCCTTATTTCCTTAGATGCCTTTTCTACACTCTCATATTCATATAACCCCAAGTTTCATAATCATACCAGGTGGACCAACTAGTGGCCTGCAGACCAGACATGGACTTTTTATTTAAGCCTTTCCTGACCACATCCAGTGTGTCTTGGATACCATATTTGTTAACAGCTTTCAGACTGCAAGCTTGGGTTAAACACCTTTATGTAATCCTAAAAAGATGCTATATCTATAACAGTCACAAAGACGAGCAGTGCTGTGCTCAATGTCTGTTGCAGTAAAGTAGTCAGGACCATATTTGTGGGGAGGCCACAAAGGCCCAGGTCTGGGAGGCAGAGGGTTTGGCAGCTTCTTGCACCCCCTCTCCCAGGAGTGTCCCGTGCTGTATGCTGCGCAGACTAGGGGTGTGGCAGGGGCAGGTGGGGAAAGGGATCATCTAACCCCCGGGCATGTCCCATAGTGGGCTACCTTGGGCTGGGTCACTGGGCTACCTGCATTTTTTTTTTTTTATTTAAAATGTTCCTAATAGGCTGCTGGGTCCCCTTGGCTAACATTTACCAGCCAGTGGTGGTTGACTGTGTGGTTCAATAGAAAGCTGCAAGCTCTTTGCTATTGCTCTGCACTATCACTAGACACTGTTTTGGCAATCCTGATTAAGCCCCGGAATATAACCTTAACTGTCCTTATTATAATCCACACCAATGTCTACAATATGTACAGTAGGCATACAGTTTATAAAGAATATAAAAACTCTGCTGAATGGTAAAACTAGAACCAATCCGTAAGAACCCTGTGTATGCCTTCTGTCACTGTTGTGTGGAAGTTTATAAACATGGAAAAACAAGATGCAAATGCTATTTGATGTCATGCTCCTAAACATTTGCGTAAATTAACCAGTCTTTCTGGGGAAGAGCATGGAGTTGTAGGCCAAGATGGCATCTGAGGGGCTGCAAAGGTTTACACCACCCAATAAGTGGATTGCATGACTTCTTTCTTAAGTAAGGTTTAGATCCCCTATGTGTGTGGTTACGCCCCCAGCAGGTCGTGGCCATGCCCCAGCATGTTGTGGTAACGTCCCTGGCCCGCTGCCGAAGGGACAAACGGAGGAATGCTATAGGTAAGAAGCGCGTAGGGTGTGCTCACTCAACCTGAAGAGGATGTGAAATACAACTGCAGAGGGGGATGGAGCGTCGAGAATCATGTCATTTTGGCCCCACACCAAGATATGGTCGCATTGTTTTGTTGCAAGGAGTGGGAGCAAATTGATGTGATTCACAACAAATTGCATGATGGAGGTCCCCATTTCACTAGGAAGTAGGCAGGGTGAGGGAGAATAGCCTGCTCTCCTAGTAGTCCTACCTGGAATTCAGAGGTATCCCAGAAATTCCGGGAGAGTGGACAAGCAAGGCCGTAACTAGGGCTGTGCAATAGGGGGTGACCGCCCAGGTTGCAATGCTGAAGGGGGGGCGCAGTTAACAAATATTTTAGGTTCCTTTGGTTAAAATTGAGGGCTGGGGGGGGGGGGGTTGGGGGTGCATATAGTTCTTTGTCATCCCAGGTGGTAAAATTTTAAATTACAGCTCTGTGGGCAAGTATATATTAAACACATCACTTATTTCACTTTATCAGCTGATGAAGGTGTTAAAATCCATAAGGCAGTCAGCTCTGAAAGGCAGCTTTGCATGGGAATCACCACCCCTGCAAAGCTAAACAACATGGATCAGGATAGGGAATTAAAATGGGTACCTAATGGTTAATTATATAAGTTTCTCATAAACAAGCCTGATAGAACATACAAGTTACTTATATCTTCTTTTTTTGTTTATTTAAGACAAAATGTTACAAATTAACTATCCAGACTGAGACTGCAAAAAGTAAAAAATACAAAAGCATATCAGGTTACTGTGAATCCTTGCTGTCTAGTTGTGTGGCAGTCTGTGTGTACCTTGCGTCCTCCTCCCGAGTGTCTTCCCGGCCACAGCTCCACCCAAGTGTGTATTGTGAGCGGCTGCACATTTAGTGTGACGGTTGGAGAAGTAACATGGCCTCCCTAGCAACCGGACTCGTGGGGACGGAAGAGCCCAGCTCACAGGTAATTACTGTCAATAATGGAGTATTTTTGTGGTCTGGCACTGTTCTGTGTAATCGTTTAGTAGAGTACGGGGATATGTATGTTTGCTGCCACCTGGATCCATGCTAAACTCAGACTGTAATGGGATATAGTAAAACGGACCATGCACCCTCACTTTCTGTACTCTCATATGTTTCATCATCAGTTGTAATTAATAAATTCATTTTCGTTTTTCGAAAAATGACAAAAATAAATGTTATTTTAATGAATGATTTGGAAGAATGTTTACAAACAGGGGAACAATAGTAAAGTAGTGTTCTAGAACGCTGCCACAGTTCAAGGGTGTTCTAGTGGAAGCGCAGCTGGATAAATGTCAATGCTACTAAAAAGGCTGATCAGGAAAGTTTATAACTTACCAAATGGCAATTTGTTTACTAAACTACTGATTGTACTTAAACGGTGACATATTAAAATTGTTGCTGCTAGTGATCCCAGAGGAGCATGCTTGACAAATATCCATTTTGTATATGCATACGCAATGGATTTACTAGGGTCTAGGTTGTGCAATCCACTCATGGCAAGGTTTTTTTGTGAATACATTTGATTTATTCTGAAAGTGTCCTTTACAGAAGTGCAATGAGGCAGTGCAAATGCTGTTTTATGATTTCACATGTTTTTGTGCAAATGCACCAATTTTTATGGGGAAGAGCATAGATGTGGGTGCCATGGATGGCTTTTAAACTCAGATTGTCTGCTGCACAGTACAAAAGCAGCTTTTTCGATTTGCTCAAGTGCGTCTAGGTCTCCTCTGAGGTGCTTGGGTCATGAAACAAGGTGGAGCAGAAGTTTGCACAGTCAGAGGTGATGAGTTGGACAGAGAATGGTCATAATTCCGGCATTTTATCAATGAGCAAAATGCAAAGTGAATGAACAGAAGTGAAATCTAAAACAAATCAATATTTGATGTGACCACACTTTGTCTTCAAAACATCAATTCTTCTAGGTACACTTGCACAAAGACAGAAATTTTCTAGGGAAATAGTCCGGTGTATGATTAACCAATCGTAATAAACAGGTGATATATAGTAAAAATAGTTACCTGTTAGCCTTGTAGGGTCTGGGAGAGTCTGATTATGTGGACCAGAAGGTTTCTAATGAATCCGGTAGGAGCATTCCCTCCTGTGAGTCCCAGGACTGCAGTGGAGCTCATGATTTCTGAATGTCAGGCTGTGCCTTGGGATCTGGCTCCAAACTTCTTGGAGCTGAATTTGACTTGGAGGTGACAATAGACTCCCGAGACAAAGCCTTGGAAGTAAGCATGGGCAATCTAGAATTTAGATCTTTCAGCCCAAAATAACATGTGACAATACTGAGAGTGAGCTGATCCCCCTTGGCTGCACGTTGACAGAGCGGTGGACCCACCATAATGTAAAGATATCCAGGCCGACCCTCATGTACAGGTAATGGGGTCAGCCTGGATTGAGTAAGGGTACTAGTCTCCCCACCCAAGACTTATGTAAATAAATTGAGGGCTAGTAGTCCATGTAAAATACATTACATTCATAAAAGCACTGCTGTGTTCCTGAGAGCAGTACTGATCCACAGTCAGGAAGAATTCAGCCAAAACAACCAGGAAAGAGGTGCTGGAACAGCTACACATTGCCCAACAGGTGTGAGCGGTTCCAGGTGCTGGTGAAGGAACTTGGGGGTGACTGTGGATACCCTCCTACAATAAGTGTGTCAATTGCACACGCTGGTGTGTGGTTGACATTCACATTTGGTGAGTTGCTGGTTAGGACTAGTTGCTGAAAACCCGCAAAATACATAGCACAGTATTCTTTCAGTATGTCTTCTGAATTGTTACCTTGATATCCATAAAAAGTAATATTGATGCAAAAACATATCCTTCCAGAATCCTAAAACTTTGTTTTGCATGCTAGAATAAACATATGCAGGCATACGAAAGGATTATATTCCTTTAATTGCAGTAATTTTTAGTTATAAATTATATAATGGAGAAATAGGTTTTAGTGTCTCATAAAGTGTGTTGTGACTCTCTAACATGACTTATTTCACCTGTACAAAATGCTCTGACCCCGATCTTCATTCAGGATAGGTAACTGCAATAGGAAAATAAGTGCTAAAATTGGCCACACAATTTGTTTTCCAATTTGTGTTAAGTTATAAGAATTTAAATTACTTAAATTATTTTTGCATAATTATATTAATGTATGTTTTGTACAGGATGATAGTAGCTTTTGCAATGTTGGTGAAGATAATGCACAAAACTGGAAGCTAAAAGTTGAACAATCAAAAAAAGCTGAATTCCTCCGTGAGGTGGAGAAACTCAAACACCAGTAAGTGATCGCTTAGCAGTTATCAGAGATTTACCAATGAGTAATGCAACTCTCTGTCACTTTATCCCCCCAGTTTTCCTGATATAATATTTCTAGTGTTGATAGTGGTAATAACCCAACTTTAATTGAACAATATATATAGGTTACCATAGCTCAAGACATTAAAGCTGCCTTGTATAGTCTACAGATCATTTAGGATATCATCAAATGTCATAAACTTTATAGTCACATTAGTTTTAAGAATAATGATTGACTTACACCTGACTTTGTCAATCATCCTTATTTCCTGTCATTCTCAACCCAACTTCTCATTACAACACCTGATGCCGATATCTGACTTCAAAGTATTGTTATTCACAGTAATAATGAAAATATACAAACATAAAGGCCTGCTTACAAGCAGAGTGTAGCCCTGCAGGTTTAATACTGTTTTGTGATATTTTGCACACAATTTATCTACTTTTGTGTGAATGCACCTTGTTTTACAGGTAAGTGCATGGATTTGCTGTTTAAACTAGTGGCGTCTACAGGGGTACCAAATTTTGCACCACCTTTTAGGAGAAGTTGGCAGATCAGGGTTATAGGTACGGAATGGGCACTTACTTTTGAACCAGCATGCAAAAATGAGAACTAGTTTTGTGGGACAAGCAGGGCCGGATTAACCCGAGGTCTAACTGGGCTATAGCCCAGGGGCCTCGGGCATCCAGGGGGCCCTTCAAACTCCTCAGCAGCATTATTGATCGGTCGGGGGCGGGGGCGCCCCCAGCCCGATCAATGCTGCTGAGTACTGTCAGTGCAGTCCTCCGTCCCGGCGCGCTGTAGTCTGCTTACTGAGGATATCTCGCGAGAGTTCATGAACTCTCGCGAGATCTCCTCAGTAAGGAGCTTACAGCGCGCCGGGACGGAGGACTGCACTGACAGGTAAGTGCTTGGGGGGGGTCCTCGCGGACGGCTGGGGGCGGTGGACGGCTCACATTGGGGGCCTCGCGGGGAATGGAGGGCCCCTTAGCCCAGGGGCCTCCATTCCCTTAATCCGGCCCTGGGGACAAGATTATTTAAATTAAATAAAGAGGAAGAGTGTGCCCATGTACAGGGAAGGTCCATTAGCAGGATGGTGTATAGATTTTTACTCCTGCAGAAGGACTTATCTTGCACCTTCCAGTTGAACTTGTGCGCCTACTTTTACACTTTCTTTGTGACCAGTACATTTTTAGTCACCCTTCGACCAATGTAACAAAATCATTCCAAGTACACAAAAGTGATACATGTAATATAGACAATCCTGATGTTCCACTACACTTATAATTAAGACGTAACGTTTAGACAAAGCAGTATTTTAGGAGAACAATTGGAAAGTTTAATAGAATAAAGGGGATATTCCTATAGTGTAAGTAGGTGGGACTACAAAGTGATGTTTCACTAGACAAATATTGATATATTAGGGGCAGTTTAAAGGAACTGCTCTAGACAGATAAATAGGTGCACTTATTAAGAAGAAGTGCATGTCCACATATTTTTAATTTGTATGTAAATTAATCTTATAGTTTAATTCACAAAGATATTGACAAAGGGGCAGGATGTTAAATTGTAATTTAATCTGCAGTTTAAAGTTGCAGCGAGAGCAGGCGCTGGGAGTGAAAAGAGACGCTGGGGTTTCAACAGACTGCAGGGAGGGTAACCCTACTCTTTCATTATATATTGCCCATAGGCAATACTTTGTAAGTATGAAAGAGATAATGTATTTAGCATTTGTAATTATACTCTGATACCCACAGCATAAATGACAAACAAATTAGTATAAACCGCAATTTTAGCCTTAAGAATATAATAGGAAACAAGTGCTTGCTCTGAAAAGCTGATGATCTGATTTTTGGATAAGTGTTAAGCAAAGCATACTAGCAATGGTTATTCTGTATGACTAACCTACCAGTGCCTGATTCTGCTAAAACTAAGATCCTTCTCTCTTCATGTGGCATAGCATGCCAGCACAGATAGCAATGTCAGCTGCCCAACATCTGTGAACCCCTCAGCATGAATAGCTCTGTGCATTATAGACTTCAAACCCACTAACATCAGTTGATGATACTATTGTGTGGATGGGAATGTCAACATACTATGCTGCCTTATATCCAGAAGTCTCCTTGTTTTTAGCTGGTACAGATACTGGCAGATACACTGTAGTGGAGAGTGTATCTAACCATTGGTGCATGATACCAAAGGGAGTTGTATTTGTAAAATATAACCTAGCATAAATTTTGTAAGTGAATAATAATGTTCAGAAAGGTGGATATATCCTTTAAAGGGGAATGTCCGCTATACAAACTAAATATTTCACAAGTAATTTTGATCATAGTAAATATATAATCATAAAGCCACTTACCTCTTCCCTGTTACATGCACATGCTAGCCCTCACCACTTCCTGGCATTGGAACAGTCTCTAGCAGGGATGTCAGACTTACGATTCGTGGTGAGTGGGATCGGGTGGATTAGATGTGTTTGTAACTAACTGGCTTTTCCTAGAAACCATTTTGAATTGAATCTTGGTCAGGCATTAGTGTCATTTACAATATTACAGATTGAAAGAGGGAGGGTATGTCATATTTGCAGTTTATATGAAATATTTTTTAATAATGGATATTAAAAATTAACATATGCGGGAGTATATGGTATGTATGAAATTACATCATATTGAGATTTAGGGGTATATTTACTAAACTGCGGGTTTGAAAAAGTGGAGATGTTGCCTATAGCAACCAGTCACATTCTAGTTATTTATTTAGTACATTCTACAAAATGACACCTAGAATCTGATTGGTTGCTATAGGCAACATCTCCACTTTTTGAAGCCTGCCGTTTAGTAAGTATACCCCTTAGACTTGTATGTTAAGACATCTGATTTATAATGGTATTTCCCCTGCTTTCAGAATAACGGTCCTAGAAAAAGACAAGAATGGACATCTCTATAATAAGAATAACGACTTTAGAATTGACTACAGTGCACTTGAAGAATATGAGCACAAGCTGGCAAACAGCAGGAAAGCAGACAGTAAATATGTTTTTAGTTCTTGCTCTCAAGCACACATTTTCTCAATATTATTTTTTTTCTTGATTTCTAATATACGATGGAGAAAAATATAAACCTAAAATGCAAGTCAACTCATATTTTCCAACTAGCCTTTATTTGCATGTTTCACGCATCTGTCTTGTCTTGGAGTGATTGATTATTTCACCTTTGTACTGTGATGTGTTGGTTTTTTTTAATGTGTGGATATGTTTAAATTACAGCTGTTGAGTGTTTGTCATATATTGCTGTAAATAGTGTAAGTAGTGTATATGTTTTTTTAGCAATCCTTACACTTTTGCATCATCAATTTGTTACCCCAGGGGTCATTTAAGATGTGCACCCTGTCATGTATTTTGCTGCACTCTGTGCGAGTCCCCATAGCATTACTCACACTCTTCTGTGCTACTTATGTGCATTACTTCATCTATTTGTGACTTGCTTACTGTATCTTGCACTATGGAATCTGCGGCGCCTTATAAATAAATAATAATTAGTGACCCAATATTATACTTTTTTATGTTTCTTGCTGTTTAGGCGCTCAAATAATCTTTCTCAGCATTAGATTTGCTGTTTTATGCATTCCTTTTTATATCTTGTCATTCCTAACCTGATTGCCTTTTTACATATTTTGCTACACTCCTTGTACTTTTTTAATTCATGTTCAATCCCTTCTAGTTATCACAATTTAAATGTTCCTTTTTTCCATTGTATTGCCTCCAAAACTTTTTTATTTAACCATATTGGTTGCGTTTAATTGATAGAAATGTTGTTGTATTGCAGTTTGTAGTTGCAACAGTATTTTTGAAGGTAGTTTTCAAATTTCCTGTTTTTCCTATGTGATCCTTTTTCTGGACACTTTCCCAGTCCACAAGCTTCAAGGTCTCTGAGCTGCATGATCTTTGCTCTTCTTAAATTCGTAGTTTTTGTAGCTCTTACCCAACATTTTATTGAAACGCAAGTCAAATGTTACCATGTTGGGCTTCCTATTCTTAAATTGTGCCCGTCGGCTGTACTGTAGATGTAATATCTGTCCCATTAGGTAGTGCCAGGTCCAGCAGAACACTTCCTCTACTTGGTTCATCTACAAATTGCAAAAGGTAGTTTTCTTTTGCTTTACATATAGAAATATCTCTCCATCTTTCTTGTTTTTATAGCCTTCCTAAACATGCTATTTTTTCCAATCTCACTACTTGTCATGACTTTCATCCTACCAAGTTTCAGTTCTATCATGTATTTTATAATTACCTTCCCACATTATTAATTCTGGTTCACCTATTTTGTGTGGAAGACTCTTAGCATTTCTTACCATACACTTGTTATTTATAATGCCATTCTTAACTTTATGCACCTTATTGCTTCTTCTAAACCCTTCCTCACTGCTCCACCATTTTTTTTTACTAAGCCCTGTTCCTGGTCTACACTATATTACACACTACTTCTCTTTTACCGAACCAACACTTTTCAGACAGCTGGCAGTAAAGCTTGCACAGCTCCGAAACCTGACTTTGTTTTGTACTGAATTCCCGTAAGTCATAGACAAGCTGTTTGTTTGTCATTTTAAAATGGCACCAGAAATAAGGTATGGCCACAGGGACCAATAGGAAGCCACAAGCTCTGTGCTCTAATGTTTCTATTGGTCCATAGACTAAGGGGTATATTTACTAAACTGCGGGATTGAAAAAGTTGAGATGTTGCCTATAGCAACCAATCAGATTCTAGTTATTTATTTAGTACATTCTACAAAATGACAGCTAGAATCTGATTGGTTGCTGTGGGCAACATCTCCACTTTTTCAAACCCGCAGTTTAGTAAATATACCCCTAAGTCTTCTGAACTGACAACCAGGCCATGGATGTGAATCCAGAATGACTGATCATTTTCATTGATATCTATGTCTATGGATATATTTATTTACACTGATCTATATAGATATGTATGTAATAGGGAATATCCACTTCAGATGTGACTCAGCAAGCCACACTGTCCTCAGTGTATTCTATTCCCACATCAAACATTTGTGTGTGTGTGTTCAGAAATGATCCATAATGATATGTACTTTCATTTGTTTATTACTTGACAGAAGTTAAGACTGAACAACAACTTTCTAAAATACATAACAACGTCAAAAGGCTACAACTCCAGTTAAAAGATGTGAAACCTACTCCAGAGTGTAAGTTCACCTCTTCCCTTTACAGCATTTACCTCCCATCAGACTGCTAATTGTGGGAGTATATTATTGAGCTATAGGTTGTAGGCAGCTGTGAGTTTGGATTTGCTCAGTTCTTATTTCTACCTGAAGAAGAAGAAGAAGAAGAAGAAGAAGAAGAAGAAGAAGAAGTTTAAGAAGCAAGTATCCCCAGTGAGGGGGCAGGACTGTCCACAAGCAGCTGGAAGATAATATAGCTTACCAGAAGGGAATATAAGTTAAGGGAAAGATATAATTAGTAGTTTGCAGTAAGAAGTAAAATTATGTATTTAAGAGAGGTCGAAATAAATACATAGTTTATTTTTTCGTACTATAATTCTGCTTCCTTATTATAGTTTATACTTAAGTACTATAGATTATTTTGTAAACAAAATAGTAATTATTATGTATTAAATATTATACATAGGATCTTGAGTTCCCACATAATGATAGCACACATTTAATGGTGTATACAAAGCTAATTCTCAGTTTAAAACAGGTATCATTAATTTGGTTGTACTGTGACTAGGGCAGCCCCTAGTGTCAAGCAGACCGAGAGAAAAGGGGAGACCCGATTTAGGTCTTCTTTCTCTGCTAACCTGAACTAACAAACTAGGTAAAATGGTGATGGCCTGTTAGTTACTATTAACATCCCAGCTAGATCAGTGAGAAAAGATGTTGTCTGGAGTAGCGGTAGTTTAGGGTTTCAGTCCTGATAATCCCTCTGGACATCTTTGGAGCTGTAAACTTGGGAGCAGAACCCTCCTACCTCTTGTCTGTTTTGTTATTACCCAGTCTTGTTTTATTACGTTGTGTGTTCCCAATTGTGAAGCACTGCAGAGTATAACTGGACATATGCCTGTTATTCCCCTGTAAATTGTATCTGTACCAATATGATACCAAATGGAGTCCCTATCTGTCCTCTGAAGACAATATAAAATGTGCTTGGAGTAAAAAATAATTCCCGGGGGAGCCGGACATATTTCAAATATGTGAAAATGTGTCTGGTCATTAATATACAAATACCTCTGACTATTAAGGAGTTAATAATATATTTGCCAAAAAAAAGCTTCAAAACGTAAAAATCTTTTTCCCATCTTCTCCTCTTCTCCTCCTAGTCCTTAGTTCCTCCAAGCAATTGGTCATTAAAGAGTCCTGTTCTTTTACTTCGTTTTTCTAGTGTCCTTATAGTGTGCATTGTAGATTGTTCTTAATGAATTGTATCTATTTATGTTTTAATTCTCTTATTGTTATATATTTCCAGTATCCATTTAAGCTTGTTTAGGAAACAATGACATTGTAATGTACTTACTTTCAGCTGGGGGACACACGGCTAAGGTTCTGAATAGGTGCCATCTCCAGTATAGTTTATATAAAAGTGGGCAACAAGGAGTTTACAAATACCATATTGCCTCTTGTAAGAACTGAATGTGTAGAATCTAACTCCAGTCAAACCTGTTAATTTTCATATAAAAAAGTAGTTTATATTTAATGAATGTCATGATTTATCTTGGAATTAGTGGCGCTATATAAATAAATGGTGATGATGATGATGAATATCCTACACATGTAAGCTATATAAAATATCAGTTGACTCCTCTTTGTACAGAAAGACTTGGGACTCTGTTATTTTACTATTTTATCTTTCAGTTGTTGAGAAACTTAGAGAAATGATGGAAGAAGTAGATAATGCAATCACTGCTTTTAAAGAAGAACAGCGTATAATGTAAGCTATTCAAACAGATTGGATTGAATTACCTGTAATTTTGCTGATGTGTATAGCAATTTTAACTGTGCTCTTTCATATCTTGTAAGTATAAGTTTTGTCTTTAGTGTTCCTTTAAGTAGTCCATTGTATTTGGCAGTCATGGTAATTGTTATCATGGACATATTTATTCAAATTTTACACTTTTTATATTTTCTTTAATAAATAAAAAACAATTTAGAAAATAACAACAAAGTAGGAAACAATTCTGAAGAATGGCAAATAGTGCACAGGTTACTGTTGAATTCACATCTTAACTCCTTAATGATTAAAGGTATTTTGTACCACTATGAATGAATATGAATTGTCATATTCTTGAGAGGTGTCGGTTTCACATATTCTGACTGCTGACTATGTAACAACGACACTTGTAGACGCTGGCTGAAATTCTGGTGTCAAGATATACATAGCAAAGTGTCACGCGCTGGACTCTCTTCTTCGTGGTACTGTTGGGTCTTCTACGCGGCGACGACTGCTCCCGGACACGTTCTTTTATAAATGTGGACACATGACTGCTCAGGACCCCCTGGCCCCTGTGCATTTGGCACACTATATAAACCGCTCTGGGCACCTATGTTGTATAGAATACTTCATAGTGTTCCTGGCTCCAATACATTTCTGTGGGGTTCCTGACCACTTCCTGCCATTACTATTCTTCAGAGCCTCCTTATACTTTTATACCAAGCTGTCCTGCTAACAGTTTCTATCTAAGTCCTCTCCTGAGTGTCAGCCCTCTTGTGCTGCCTCTCCTGTTTTGGATATCATCATCTGGTCCTGAGAAGCCGTATTTTACAGTTCCACTTCTATGTCTGTCTGACCTCCCACCCCGCATTTGAACTACGCTTAAATCCCACCTCAGGGTGACCTGGATGGAGCATGCAGTGAAGCCCATTCTTCTTTTGGTGAACTTCGGTCTCACATTAGACTCTGAGCCAATAGTGCAAACTTAAGCTGGTTCAGGATCAATATCTGTGTGCTCCCAACACAGTGTAGTCAATAAAAAGCTCATTACTTTGTATTGATTACTTCCACAATATAAATGTTCAGTGAACATATTGGCAACAGTAAGTATATGGGCATATTTTATTTTCCACCATAAATCTTGCTCCTCTCCATCTGTGCATCTATTAATATGAGTGAAATTCCATCTATAGTCTTTAATGACAGAGCACCCAGAGTATAAAAATTACTGGGAAATCAATGGGATAATTCTTGTTTAAGATTTCCACAAATTTATTTGGGACAAAGTATGTCTCAAACAACTCATAATCAATTTTTACTCCCCACAACAAGAGTGATACAATAGATATGTTAATTAAAAAATAGGTGGTTTTAGTTTTTCTGTAAAATTTACTTTCAATACAACACTTTAAAGCTGCCGAACACCTTCCATTAATACAGTGGTCAGAGAACGGGTAAATTAGCCCAAATGGGGTAAAAATGAAATTCCTGGGGGTAATGCTGTAGATTCACATGCTGTCAGTTGGATTGTAGACTCCTTTAAATGTGAAATTGCTGTTGTACCAGAAGAGCCTCAAGGGTTGGCAGAGGCACTTCTTGAGCTTCGATGCAGTAATGAAGCACGTATTGCATTTGAAAACAAAGCAGATCTGTCATATTTTTGGATGTCAACTGCTGCAAAGGCATTCAAAATTGCACATAAGGAGGCAGTCAAAAAGTTGCTGCTTTTTGCAACAACCTACCTGAGAAAAAGGATTTTCCACTCTAACGAATATAAAAACAAAGCAGAGAAATCGATTGGACGCTGAAGACTGTATCCAAATTGCTCTGACCTCAAAATGCCCCAATATTGATGCTCTCGTATCAAAAATGAAGCAACATCATTTCTCCAAAACCTAAAATTTTGAAGTTGAAGCTTTCAAAGAAAGTTTGAATAGATTCAATAAAATTTTGAATTCCAATAATTAATGATATATGATTTCCTTCCTTTCAAATCAAGGGGGTAACGTCGACGTATCTAAATATATTTGGGGGTAAAAGGTAAAAAAGTTCCCTGACCCCTGCATTAATATATGTAGTCCAGCCCCAGGTTATTTAAGGTGTCTCTCAGTTTTTTATGCTGGAGAACTGTGTGAACAGTATACTGAAATGTTTAGGGATCTGGGATATATTTCACTTCTATTTTCATTATGTGTTTTAGTTTTGAAGAGCTAATGAAGGAAGAAAAGACAACTACTATTGAGCTTTCTGTCCTGGAGAAAAAAATAGAAGCATCATTAAACAATGTGCCAGAAAAGTCCTTTAAGGCTCCATCTGGTAAAGCCATGATAGACACCCTGGTCTTCAGCCGGCTCCCAGAAGAAGTGGTGGCGTTTGAAAAGTTTCTGCAACAGACAGGAGGTCGTCTGGGAGGATGGGATGATTTTGACCACCAGAGCTTCCTAAAAGTGTGGACCAAGCATAAGGGCAAGCCCTCTTATCTAGAGGAGGCCCTGGCATACTTACCAAGTAGGACACAAGAGGATGTACAACAACATGAAGCCTGGTATCGGGAATTTCTCTCCCTGGAGGAGAAGAAGAAAGAGGTGAGAACAATTATTATTACTTGAATTTACAAATTTTCTACCTTGCTAATTTTTGGAGTTTCATATTTAAATATATTTAACATTTTAACACTTTAAGAAAATCTGATAGATGTAATAAGTGGAATACAGTCCCCTCAAATTATTCCCAACCTCTCATCACATACTGTTCAAACAGACCATGTTTTAATTATGTTCATGAGTAAGGATTCTGGGTGACTACAAATTTGCATGCACTGTGTAATGGATATCCTTAAACATGGCCGACTGGGTATTCTTGTGTCGTCCTCTAATGTTAATATCATCAGCTATTTTTTATTTATCGCCACTAATTCTGCAGCGCTGTACAGAGAACTCTCACACATTAGTCCCTGCCCCATTGGAGCTTAAAGCCTAAATTCCCTAACAGACAGCCAGACAATATATGATAATAACTGATAATACTACAACAGCTATGAAATGTTTCTTTACTAATATTTGTTTGGGTAAAAAACACAACATTTTTCAAATGACAAGTTTATGGTGATGATAAAATACCATTTTAGATACTTTTTACTGGGTGTACTTTGTTAGATTTAATACAACTATCCTTTAGATTCTGCCTGAATACATTATTTTAACACAATGCTAGAAGTGTTAAAAAAGTCCACATATTCTATAAGGACTAGATTGCAAAGCATACCTGCCAGCAGTCCTCATTTTCCGTAAACAAAAAAGGCATGTCTTGCCATAAAAGGCGGCCAAATACACTGATATAATTTGTGGAATGAATTATCAGCTATTTTTTAACGTGTATGCTTAATACCGTAGAAGCATGTCAAATTCAGTAACTAGATTGCATGTTGGATTTGTGATATCATTTTGTGCTTTTGGTGTTTCAGTCTATTCAGAAGTGGAAATCCAGGAAACAGCAGGAAAAGCAGGACATGTCAAAGGTTCAAGAAATGACAAAAGACGTTACAGAATTTGGTCGGTGGCAGCGGGAAGAGGCCCAAAAACAGAAGCTAGAGGAGGAAAAGAGGAAGCGACAACAGGAACTGGAGGCCTGGAAGAGGCATAAGGAGATTGAGACTGCTGCGAAACTTGAGGCAAGACTGAAAGAAGAGGAAGAGCGTCAGAGGAAAGAGAGGAAAGAGCGCCAGCGTCAGCTGGAAGTCAGGCTGATAGTAGAGGAACATGCGCGCACCAGGAAGGAGCAAGAAGAGTTTCTCAGGCTGGAAAAGGAAGTTATGGAGGAAGCAGAGAGGGAAGAGAAGAGAAGGGTGGCTGCATATGAGATATGTAGATTTCAAGATAGGGTGAGTAACAGTGGTGCCTGTACTGTAATAGTAAAGTATCATAGATCACAACATCATCACGTTAATGTTTTCAGAAATGTTACAAAAGATCATATACATATACATATATATATACATGTTTATTAGGGTGCACTTATTTAAAGTGGGTCTCCTCCCCAAAAAAAACACATAATGCCACTTGGAGACTAATTAAATGTACACTCCTCCATCTCCAGCATAATACAAGTATCTATCAGAGAGTGTAGCAGTCTGTTGAACTTAAAAAACAATTAGAAAAAGATCAAAACAAAGGAATCAGCCATGAAACACTGGTGACCGCAATAGGTGTAGTAAACGGTTTAAGTGATTGACTGTTAAACATTAAAGGTAATGTGTAGGCAGATGATAAGCAAGTACACAGCAACATTTTTGTAATCAAACAAATATTAAAAACTAATTAACTAGATTGTGTCGGTATAGACAGCAACCTCAATAAATAGTGGGAATATAGGTATATCTTTGCATACCTGCATTTATTAATGAGCTGTCATATTGCTTGCTTAAGTGAGGTGGAATGAAAAACCAATCATAGAATTGAATGGTACAGTGCACTTAGGGGTCAAATCATTGTGGTACATTGTAGGTATAATGTTATTTATGATGTGATTAAAAATACTTTTAGTTTATGTCAATTTCAACGTATGCTATCTGTGGATTGAAGCCAAGCTATACACAATCAAAGTAATTCTTATTTCATGCATGCATTGATTGATCAATTAGAGAACAGAGAGAACACACCATCTCTTGTGTGTATAGAAACTGTTCTGTTTATTACAATCACGATTACACATTCTTATAGCACTCAGAAATTTTTTCTAGCATGCAAAATGATATAACACCTGGCATCATATGTCTAAAGTAATTGAGGCAATAAATCTGTCATGATTTTAACCTTGCAAAGTGAATTTCAAAACACTACCAATTAAAATGTTATCTACAATAAACTACTTCTTACCAGAGCTTGTCTTATCTACTATTTAATATGTCCCATATGTTTCCTGGAACATTGCCAAATACTCATTATTTTTCTTTAAGACTTATGCATTATAATTGAAGCCATCTTAAAGGCACAATACACATTTTAAATGACTTCTATATTCTAATTTTTAATTTTACAAATCTATTTGCACAATCCATAATTTTGTTTTCTGTCTGATGCGGGTATTCCAGGTTAACTGTCCCTTGCAACACTTTCTGTGGTGTAGTTGGCGACATACTATAAAGGATGGGTGAGCCGATATGTGCACCATGGAGATGGTTGTCCGGGACAGCTAACCTGGAAGACTGAGAAGCCTCATAGGCAGCTTTTCTAAGCAGTTTTTTTAATTACATTGTATTATATTCAGAAACAAAAACAAGTCATTGTATATTTTTACTTGATATAATGTGAAATCTTTTTGATAATTAAACAATAGGGAACAGGGTTGTACTGTCCTTGCCAGCTTTGCATGTTTTTGCTGTTAATGCTAACCATTAATGGCACTGCCAGAGCACAGACACCTTGTGTGAATAGCAAGTGAAGAAACTATTTGACACCAATACCTCAAAGGCTGTGAATTACTAACCTTAATCATATACATGAAATAATAAAATAATTGAAAGCTCATAAAGGATGCTCTCTGTCACTCCTCTGCAGAAGGTTGACATCTAGGGAGGGAGGTGCTTTTTCTAACACAGTAGACAGATTGTCTGACTTGATTTGCAGGACAGCACTGTGTGGATGGTAGGTTCATATATCTGGACAGGGCCAGTAATATCACAGCAGCTTAACTGACTGTAGTCTCAAGCTGTTTAACCTGCACCAGATCCCATTATGTCCTAAACATGTAGTTTATAGAACAGGCCTGGACAACCTGTGCCTCCAAGTGCTGTGAAACGACATTTCAAGCATACCTTGACAGCTATCGGCTGGCTATAAACTGGCGAAGCATGTTGGGGCTTGTAGTTTCACAACAACTGTTTGTTCAGGCCTGATGTAGAAGGAGCTTCATCTGTCTGTAATGGAGTGGGTGGTGATATAAGTATTAAAAGACATAAAATATAATAACATACACTTGGCGTGCACCTTTTTCACATATATCAGGAGATATGGGGTCTCCTATAGTTCTATCCTAATGTGTTCTTTTCACTGGATAAAATGATCCTTATCTCTCTCCTCAATTCCTATAGTCTGGGAATCAGACTCATGGAAATACAAAACAAAAAATAGTGAAATAATAGTGCAATATGTCTAAATGAACATATAAAAGTCCACAAAGGTTCCCGGAAGTGAGTAGAGTCTTCAACCTTGTGAGGAAACAACAGAATACCACCTCAACTCTTGTGACTGTTTACACCATCTCCCCCAAAGATATATGCTTACAAGAGGTTGGCTTTAATAAGGCATCTCAAATACTCCTTCATGGGTCTCACTTTCAATTTCCTCCACAGAGTGGTGACATATTATACAGAGTAAAAAGAAATAAAAAACAATCTGGTGCATTATCATAAAACACCATTTAATAAAAGGACATCATCTCTCAAACAGAGACATGAAAACTATACAACATGGCATCAAAAATATCCCAAAATGGTAATGTGTATACTCATACCAGATGCATTCAGGATATTCACATGAAAAAAACCTCCACAATATCGATCTGTAATGTACCGGAGTCCCGCTCACACCTATCCTACCAACGCGTTTCGACTCATTAGAGTCTTTCAAGTATTAAAAGAGCTGCAGTGGAATCTTTGGGTAACACTGAACAATGTATGTTTTCATGGTTTATATAAAAAAAAAAAAATAGTCAGGTTTATTGGTACGCACATTTGGCCATGTAATTGATTAACCATGTTTTGATATAGTACTTATTGTAAATGGGGAAACAATAGTAAAGATAAAAGGTAAAATGCAAATACAGTGAAACTATAAGTTGTGATTAAGGCCATACAGTTTAGAAATTCTGTTTATGGACTTCCAGTTATCAGTCACCATGTCTCAGATTCCACAGAACGTGTTTTCATCACTTTACAAATGCTGTAATGTGTAAAGCTGGATTTACATAGAGTAACTTTTTATAACCTTGTTCTAGGATCAGCATAAACTTGAGGAAAAAACAAATGAAAAAAGAGCTAAAGAAGAAGCTGCAAAAGAAAAAGAAAAGAGACTAGCAAAATTAAAAGAAAAGGTAATGTTTTTTCATCTTTATTGAATTTGATTTATTATAGGAGATGTCCACCTTTAATAAATTGTATTAAATGTTATTATTGTTATTTGGAGCCGCAGTGCCGGACAAAACAGAATATGCATAAAACAGGGATACACATGGTAGACAAAATAAATGCATATGTGACAATAAATGGTAGGGAGGACCCTCTTTACAAGAGACATTACATTCTCTTGGGAAGAGGGCACATCTGAGACAAGAGGAGAGAGTGTGGTTCTAAGCGGAGACCCTGACCGTACCAATGTAAGCAGTAACGGTGGTAGTAGGGTTACTCTACCACCTCTCCTCTCCTCTTCTCTACTTATCTTGTGTGATCAACTGTCTCTTGGCTGTCTTAACATTGATGTTCCAATGTTATCTAAGGAGCTCAACATATCCAACAGAGCTTATCATCTTTCCTCTCTGAGTCACCACCTTTCCTCAGATCCCTCTCTCCATCAAATAACACCACTATTTCCTCAACTCCCGTAACTCGCAACCTTGGTGTTACCACTCTGCCCTTTGCTTTACTTCTCACATTCGGTCTCTATCCCAGTCGTGTTGCCTCCACCTTCAATATGTTGCTAGCAAAAGGGTGGAATTAAGTCATGAAGGTCAATGGAGTGACGGATGTACAAGAGAAGAAGGTGATCAATGGTTTTTTGAAACTGCAGAAAATGTGGAATATTTTAAATAGTGGGCATATGTACAAGAATATAGAAGTTGTAAATGTTAAAGGGGTGTAACCCAATGCAACCACTGAGAATTGTTTTATTCATTTTCTACAATATGTTACAAAAATGTACCTGATTGGTTGGGATATCACCTTTTCAATACAGTTATTTTTTTATAACATTTGTCATAATTGTCCTGCAATATGTCAAGTTAATATTGTTTTATCAGTTGTATTTGCTGTTTCTTTTCTAGAAAAAGTGGATATACTTGATTATTTTTTGTCTTGGAGTGAATATTGCAGTTAATCTTACCTGTTTTTTTTATTTTAGCTAAAGTTATTTAATTATGTGTCATTGTATGATGCCTTTTACTATATCACAAACAGGTGCAAGTTAATGTTGAAAGAGATCCTTCCAGACTGTGTAAGCTTACTAAAGGATGGGAAGAGCGCTGTAAAAACATAGGCCCAACGGGATCCGCACCGCTTCTACAGATTCCACACCGGTAATACTGATTGTATCTGTTTCTGCATTTTTATTTTATTTTTATTTTTTTTAAATATAGTATAGTAATATGTCTATTTTTAGATCATGTTAATATTGTTTTGCAATTAAGGGCAAGTTACAGACTAATGAGCAGCAATACTTTTTATAGCTAAATACATGTATAAAATTGTATTGTGAA
Organism: Mixophyes fleayi; assembly: GCF_038048845.1. Classification (NCBI taxonomy): domain Eukaryota; kingdom Metazoa; phylum Chordata; class Amphibia; order Anura; family Limnodynastidae; genus Mixophyes; species Mixophyes fleayi. Next base: position 380,214,120 of record NC_134402.1, read on the forward strand.
ATGTTGAGATTTCAAAGCTTTTCGTTCAAGGGCCCTTTAATCCCTACATTTTAGTTTTATTATGTAGACCATGAAGATAAAATACATTATTGAATGTTAATTTATATGCAGCGCTGTGCATTGAGGGGTTCATGAAACAAATAAATAACATACAATGACTTGAAACAGAAGGTAAAGATGGTCCTCCCCAAATGAGCTTACGATCTAAGGGGTGTGGGGAACGCCTGATACATAAGGTAGTGTAGTATCAGTTGTAGCTGCTGGTGAGGAAAGTGTGTGTGGCTACTGTAAGGCAGAAGCATTATCAGCAGCCATTATCTAGCTGTCTCTCTGCTGTCAGTACCTGGATGTCGCAGCGATTCCTCAAACTCAACATCTACAAATCCGAGCTCTTCATATGGTTGATAACATAACTCTCCATCTCCTGCTACCCAAGCCCCGCTGCCTTGGAGTCACCCTTGACTCTGCCCTCAGCTACACCCCTCATATCCAGGCCCTCACCAAATCCAGCCACTTCCTCCTCTGTAATATCACTAAAATCTGTCCCTTTCTCTTTCAGGAAACAATCAAAATCCCATTAACCCCTCATTTCTCATCTCGACTATTTCAACCTCCTTCACACTCTCCTTCCTGTCTCTCACCTGATCTTCAATCCATCCAGAATGCTGCAGCTAGACTCATCTTCCTCTACCCCTCTGCAGAAATCCCTTCATTGGCTCTCTATCCGTTTCAAGCTCCTTACCCTCACTTACAAAGCCCTTACCAACACTTCTTCCCCATACATCTCTGACCTTGTATCGAGGTACATACCCACCCGGCCCTCTGCTCTGCCTCTGACCTCCACCTTAATTCCCCTCTTAACTCCTCCCGTGCTCGCATCCAAAACTTCTTCCGTGTTGCCTCCAATCTTGGGAACTCCTTGCCCTACCTCACTCAACTCTCCCCAACCTACAATTCTTCAAATGCTCATTCAAAACTCACCCTTTCAAGCTTGACTATCCTACCACCTCCTCAACATTCTGTCCATCACCTCCTCTTCCTTTGCCCACAATCTTCATTTAATCCCTGTCTCTCACCACCCATCACAGACAATGTAAGCTCTCACGGGAAGGGTCCGCTCTACCTATTGTTTCATGTCTGTCCACTGTCCGTCTCGTATGTCCTGACGCATTTTTTGCTGCACTCTGTGTGAGTCTCCATAGCATTACTCACACTCATCTGTGCTACTTAGGTATGATACCTCATCCATTTGTGAATTTCTTACTGTATCTGGTGTTACGGAATCTATGACGCCTTATAAATAAATAATAATTGGCGACAGTGGAAGGTGGAGACATAAACAAACTAGCCTTTGTGGAAATTTCAAGACGGTCACCTCTTGGCAGCCATGACTGTCTTTCACCATTGACATTAACTGAACCTCTGTCCTCTTCTGGGTCTGCAGAAGACATTTGCCTTTGTGCTGCATTGGCACTCTTATGGTTATCTGTCAGCTCGGTGTAGCTCGGTATTTTCCTTTGGCATCATGCTCGATGCTGGACAGAGAGCCAAGAAATGTGTTGTCCATGTTCCCTGAAGTTGTAGTTACAGCAGCTGCTGACAGAAAGGAGGCTGCATTGATCACTAGAGGAGGAGTAGAGATGGGGTAACAGCAATGACAGGTGAACTTTGGGTTCAGCAGCTGAACTGAGATGGTATTCCAATAGGTCTTGAAAAAACAAACCTGTACTTGGTGTAAGGACATTCCTCAGCACCACCTAGTAATTTCCCACTTCCTTCATAAAATGTTAGCTGCTTTAAATTTTTAAGAAGACTATATGGGAGGTATGGACAGAGCTATTCTAAATTTCAAAATTGCAGCCATCTCTAACTGCCACCTGCATGTTAGCATTGATACCTGTTGCTTAACATGCATGGAGTATTTTTATATCTATCTATTCACATTCATTATGTACTTACATAACATACATCCTTTGTTAATATGAGATTTTTTTTTCTCTTTTAGGGCCGTGCCAACTTGGAGGCAAGGTTTATAGGCTGCTAATATTTAAATAAAAAGATTGTCGGACTTATGGCGTTGAACACCTATGGATAATCTGAGACATTTCTGTCTGCAAATCTTATGTTGTTACACAATAGTTCTGCAGACTAATTGCTGAGGACCACTGCTCCAGATTTGAACACTAATAAACTGTATTGTTTGCTGTGTTTGTGGAGGGAATGGGGCAGCTCCTGAAGCCTGCAAGCTCTCTGAACGGTCTACCAACATTGTATATAGCCAGACCTGGTAAATGGACTATATGCTCTAATGCTTCCCAGATCATTTTAGTTAACTTTTTTGACTTTTATTTTCAGTAATAAAATATGTTGTGTTTTTTTAACTAAGAAGTGACATTCTTTTAAAAAATGAAAATATAGTTGAAAATCAAAAGGACATGTAGAAACTTGTCTTTGTGCTTTCCCAAGAGAAGAAATGTTCACACAATCACCAGCATACATTGTCTCATGAGTACTTGTGTGAGAAGTCTGCACATAAGAACAACAGGACAATGCTTGTTCGCATTATAATCAAAGACAGCTGTCTTAAGCTGGGTACACACTACACGGTTTTCGTCCAATAATCGGCTGAATCAGCCGACATACGACCGCTCGTTCAAAAGTCGGGGTCAGTGTGTGCATTGACACGATGGTCGAAAGTCTGCCCAAATGTCAGATTGTCGCCTCATTTGGTTGGTCGTACCGTTAAATATTTTCGTTCCAATCTCGTTTCCGCTGTGCAGTGTGTATAGACTTTCGACCGATCCACGACAATCCAACGATACTTCCTCGACATGGGGGGTGTGTGTATGTTATTTTTTTTATGTCTGTCCCAGTCCCACGTGGTGCAGAATCCACACAGCACAGGCTTGTGTTTTGTATCGATGTATATTGCACCTGTCTGGCTGCAGACCATTACACTTGTATAAAGCACATATTCATATTTACTCTTTATACACTTATACCTTTATAACCTATTAAAGTTATATTAACCTTTATTAACTTATAATTGTGAAGTACCCAGAATAAACCACACAGTGTTCAAGCAACATTTTTATTGCAGGAAAAAGGTACAAAATTTTTTACACACACAGCTGTCTGAAAGATCCACATGAGAAGTGAGCGCGCCCAAACCAATCAGAGAGCTGAGTACTGCAGAGTATTATTTTTAGTATTTAGTATTTTTAAAGGTGCTACTGGTTTGTGGCAGAACAGGTCTTGATGTCGCTTGGGTATCTATTCCCTTTGATGTCTTTCTCTACGATACAAGGAAATAAAAAAATGTTTACCATTTAACTTCTATATCTGTAATTTATATTCAACGACATAAATACTCTAATTTTCTTACCTTTCACACTGCTCGAGATCAGTTTTTATTTTGGTCCCTGTGGCGAAATCGCAATAATAGTGGGCTTAACCTCCATACATTCTGTAAAACAGGCGCCATTTTGGTTATTATAACAGTACAGGTATGTGCCCAAAAGCATTTACCTGTCTACACATGTTTACTGAAATACCTTCGTGTAGAACTTCTTTAGTATATTTTTCTTTTTCAATTTTTTCTTGTTTGCTACAGGTGTAACATTAGTGGTATCAGTGGTATCTAAACAGGCCTTCTCACCGTTAATTCTTCGTTCTGACATAAAAAAATTTAGGTTACAAATTAGTTTACATTGCTTTATGTGACACTAGAATGAAATAAAGTCCTTCTAACAGGTACACTACACGTGCTACTGACCTTTTTTTAATGTCGTTGTCGTCCTGGTCCAGTACTTTGACCATCATCTTCACCTCTCTTGGGCTCATTGGATTTGCTCTTTGCTCTTCTTGAGTATCTCCGTCCTCCACCTTAACTTTTCCAACATTTTTTGGCCCTTCCAGCACCATCTCTGACTCTGTCTCCGTCTCCATAGCTGCAACCCCCACTGACACCTTCTCCTCAACCTTAACACCCACTGACACTTTCTCACTCGCTATCTTCTGACGCTCCTCGGCGCCAAACAGGTTCCTCTGTCATTTTATACACTCGGACATGGTCGTTCGTTTCTTTTGTGGACCAATCAGAGATGATGCACGCCGAAAATGGAGCATTCCATTACATACGAAGGGATTTTATTATTAGGGAATATTCATTGCATTGCACATTAGCAGTTAAATGTTTTTCTAAATTTAAGATAATACAGAATCAATGTCAAGCTGACAGACTTTTTTGTATGTTTGAAGATTGACATTTTTTTTTCTCATATTTCAAATTCATTTAACCCTATTAGAACTTGCTTTTAACCAGTTTAAACTTCTTTGCAAAAGAAGCAATTATTGGAGGTTTGCACTGTACACACTCCAAAACCTAGCAAAGAACAGATGCCAGTATTGGCCTCTGTCTTTCTCCACATAATTTTATTATTTTAGCCAGTCCCAAATCATTGACAAACTTGCCTCATGACTTCCAGCTATCCTTGTCTACATGATCCCATCACTGCTGCATTTCATCTCCTCTCCATTTCTACTACATATGGGCTTTTCTCCTTCACCCCATCTCCTCCTCTCAGCTGTATATCCTCTCCTGCCCTGACCTGACTTTTTGCCAGTATATAAGAACATTGTCAACTGCTCTATGTAAGGCTGCTGCTGTCAAACTACACTGCTTTTTCTCCCCTTAGATACATATATATTTTCATACATACATATATCAGACATTGGGAAAGGAGGGGGAATGTATTTTAGTTCAGCGCAGTGCAGGATACTATCTGTGTTGTGCAAGGTGCTGAAACGATTTGAAGTTTTCAGCAGTGAAGTGAGTGAGACTACTAGCTTGAGCAAAGTGATTCCCTTAATTAGACTTTTGTAAAAGCAGCTGGAGAAATTGAAGGAGGAAATGAAACTATGTAATTACGCTAAGTATGTCGGACTTGTAGATCAAGTACTTTTCGCTTAACCAGAATCGAAGAGTTATCAACATCTTGAAATCGGATCACTACATTTTGACAACTATACCTGATCCTAGGTTTAAAAGCTATTTCTTCTCTTTCTTACCAACTGCCCAAGATCACAAGAGCTGCAATGAGCTCCTGATGAGCAAGTTGACAGGAGTGTTACGTGACACAAGCCCATCTCCTCCTTCAGTTTCTCAGGCTACTGCTGCTAGGAAAAAACTAAGCTTTCCCAAGAGACTTAGTGGTGATGCAGATGACCCAGCACAACATTTTGACATTTGGTCTGGACTAAAAGAATTGCCAAAAAATCAAGACACCTCTGCTGTAACTCCACCTGAGCCTACTATCAACATCCAAAGAATAGTGGAGGATTATTTTAATGACAACGTACAAATAGACATGTCAGCCCTTTACATACTGGGAGGAAATAAAGGCAATTTGGAGACCCATATACAAACTTGCTTTGCAATATCTAAGCTGGCCACCTTCCAGTGTGTACTCGGAAAGAGTTTTCAGCACAGCTGGGAACCTTGTCAGCGATCGGTGTAGGAGGCTACTTCCTAAAAATAAGGAAAAGATGATGTTCATCTAAATGAACTACAAATTCCACGATGAAGGCCTTTACCGGCAATCACATCCAAGTACAGAGACTTCTGTAATGGTGGATTCAAGCGGGGATTAATTAGTATTGTGTGAGGATGATGTACACACTGATGAGGCTGAAGATGATGACAACAAAATCTTGCCACTGTAGAGTTCATTGACAACACTGTTAGCTTAGGTACCTTAAGCTCATTGTTCTTGTTTTGTGGGAGGCCCAAACAAATCAAGCACTTCAGCCACAAAAGTGGCACTCCTTGTCGCTAAAGTGCTTGGTTTGTTAAACTGTGCTTGCTACCCCTCCTGTTTCTGTGTGTTTATTAAAGCTTTTTTCATCTTGCACCACATTTCTTTTCTGCCAGTGCTGTGTGGCAATGTTTCCTAGATGTGCTATGAACTGCTGTGTGTTTGTATTGTTGCTTTGTCGCTTAGCATCCAGCCAGCTCGCTGCAGTCTTTGTCCGAAAGTGTATGAAAATAATATTGTGACCTGTGAGGTGGTCAAAACTGAATGCAAATGACTGGAAATTAGTGTTATTGAGGTTAATAATAATGTAGTGTGGCAAGAGCCCGCTACTGCAGAAGCACACGCGTACAACTTCTTCCTTTTTATGGTTCTTTATTGTCAGGATGGTAATAATGTTTTGACACCGTATACTTGCACAGCAATTATGGAGACCCTCAACGCTTACTATACATAGTCCAGCTCTCTGCCCAGATCAGCCACCTAGCCCAGCATTGATCTCCCTGAACAATGAAACAAGCAGGGTTTTATACCTGACACTCCTCCCACAGGCCTAGCTTGATGGACAGGTGACACACCCACCTTCTCTTTAAAAGGAAACGCCCATCCCTGGCTCTGTTTAGACTATCAGACCCACCCTGTCTGTTTCCTGAGAGGAAGCAGCTTTTAAATCATGTAAGTAAACCAATTTTAAACTACACATATGTTTTTACCTGGTTTAATCTCCACCTAGGTACATAACTGTGCCAATGTCTTACTCTACTTCCCTGCTTTCTCTGCACATTGCCAGCTAAATGCCTCCTTTTGTTACAGTAGGAACAAAAAAAGAGCAAAAGTATGTGATTTTAGAATATTTTAGCAATTTTTCAAAAAAATACAGATCCAAAACCAAAACACAGCGGTCAGTGAACATCTCTAGTACAGTACTGTGTATCAATAAAGCTATATGGACAAATTACAAAATCAAAATTCTACAGTGTGACCAATGACGTTGCTGACAAGGGTGAGCTTCTCTGGATCTGCAAAGGTACTTATCACCTCCCAGTTCATTTTGAGAGGGAGGTTTATCTAGAATAAAAAAAAATTGGGGGTTTCACATTTTTAAATAAAACAAATCTACTGTCTGTCGTGACATTACATACCACCAAACATACCATACTGTTAGTTACCCAGCACATTTCCGACTCTATACTTGGCTCCCTCTGTACAGTACCTGGAGACCACTCTTCTCACGTCACAAGCTGAAGATCCTGTTTCCAACAAACCATCACTAGTTCAGCTCCTGCCAATTTGCCCTTAAATTAAAGAGCCCCATTTACAATAGAATGTCTACTTCCCTCTTCACTAAACTTTTTACAATCAGGGTTTCAGACAGCACACTTCATATCAAAATGAAAAGGTGTGAGGAAACCACCCTTCGTTGGGACGGTGGTTACCCTCCATGGGATTCAACTCAGTTGGGCAGACCAGAATATATGCAAAATAAGGCTTTATTATGACGGCACAACTCCATAGGAAGTTCACAAGGTACAGGATAAATGCTGTTGTACCCTCCAACAGCCACATGCAGTCAGCACTCCACAGTAACAATCTCAGTATCCTTCAGAGTCTTAATCTCCCGCATTATTACTGCTACCGTTTTGCTAGACCGTTTCTATGTCGCCCAGCCTGGCATACTGGCTCACACAGACTTGGTAAGGTTTCCTCTGGTGGCATTGCAATGCCTGGCCCAGAGTCCTTTGTGCTGGTATTACAGACACCAGGATCCTCCAAGATAGCCTGAATCTAATGGCATTTTCCTGTCCTTATATTCCTGGATGTTTACATAGGGAGTATGGTCAAATGTCTCAATCCTCCCCCTTTCAGCAGGGGTCTATCAATGAACACTTAAATCATTTAACTGTTAGACATACTGTCTCTGTTACCTTAATTACACTATGGAATGGTGTGACTGAATTAGCTATTTGGCTAGATACACTTAAAAGGTTACAATATTCCATCAGGGAATGACACTTCACTCTTGGTTGAAACATTAATACATTTGACACATCTTATCTGCAGTGTTATACGATCTGAGCATTTTCTGCATGTTGTTTATCATTTCTTATCTCAATGATAACAATGCCTATTTATTAAGATTGATTAGCTGGGACAGAGGCTCCGTTAGTCGTGTTCACTTTACTTCCAGGTTCTGACACGGCTTTTGCACAGCTCATGCGCGGCCATCAGAACACAATTAGCAATAGTATGGACAGGGCCGCCATCAGAAATCGTGGGGCCCAGTACAATGAAGCAGGCAGGGCCCCCCCGATGAACTAGGGCCATCTTTCCGACTGGGCACCATGGGCAGGTGCCTGGGGGCCCAGGGGGAAAGGTCCTCTCTTCCATGAAGGGGGTCAGACTTAGGCGATTGAAAGGTAAGTTAAGGGCGGCCCTAATATATATATATATATATATATATATATATATATATATATATATATATATATATATATATAAATAATACATATGTGTCTGTGTGTGTGTGTGTAAAAAGTGATTTTATATATATATATATACATATATATATATATATATATATATATATATATATATATATATATATTAGTATTAGGGGAAAGGGAGGGAGAGAGAGACTTCAGGTCTTGGCTTCCGCAGTGGAAAGCATATGCGTTCCACCAGCAGGAAGTTCGGCGTTTGGAACACAAGTTTGCATTCCAGAAGCTGAACTTCCTGTTGGTGGAATGCACATGCGTTCCACTGCGGAAATTAAGGTTGAAGGTACAGTCACGGCTCTGTCCGCTGTCCTTCAGTCCCAGCGTCTACGCTGCTGTCTTCAGCCTGGCTGTCCCAGTGACAGCCAGGCTAAAGATAGCGGGCCCCCTGGTGAGCCCGGTACAAGGGTACCCCCTGTACCTCCATGATGGCGGCCCCGAGTATGGAGGGGAGTAGCACAAAGCCTGTCGGGGAGGGATTAAAAGACCCCTCTCCTGAAATACTTTCCCCATAGGAGAGAGCTGTTAATGCCATCTTAAGATGGCGTTACTGATCAGGGATGAGATTGGTAAATAGTGCAGACCGCACCCCCCTTTGAGAATAATGGTGACAGCAGTTGCTTAATGCAGGAGATGTTTCTGACATCTCCTGTATTGGGCTAATGTTAAACAGCAACATAATTTAATTTTACCAAAACCATGCGGAAACTGACGTTTCTGCACCGTTTTATACACGATTGTTTAATTTACATGCCCTAATATTAGTTATTCTAAATCTAAATGTTGATAACCCGAAAAAAATAAACTTTCTCTTTTGATATGAAGTTATCACCAATAACTCATCTTTGTAACATCGCAACAGGCTGCAACCACTAGGTTTGCATTCCAGCTATGTATATACATTACTACCTGATACTATCGCCAACCGTAAGATGGCGTCAATATTACGTGTGTTTATCTTTGCTATCAGGACCGTAGTCACGTGACAGACGCTGGGCTGGCGGTTTCCATGGTTCCAAATCCGACTTCCGTCTGTCCCGGAAGTGCTGATGCTGGGAGAGCTACGGGAAGTGGTAGAAGCCAAGACAGCTGGGGAGATGGCGGCGGAGGAGGACGATGGGCTGCTTGGGGAGAGGTTACTTTTTCTACCGGATCGACATGTCCGGTATTTCCAACGAAGCCTCCAAGCCCTTCCCGAGCAGTGCAGTACGCTGGAGACCAGCAGGTAATGTGTAGGCGGTATGGGTGTTCTCTGCATGCACACAAATACATTGGTGGTGGTGTCAATTCACTTAGAACCTAGTGGGCATCCAGTCATTATATCCATTTGTGTTGTTTTTTTGTTTTTTTTTAATTGGTTCAGGACATGGTACAAAATATGAATTTTGTTATTCCAGGGACGCTAATACTGGGAATACGAGACTTACATTGACAATTATTATTATTAAACTTTTTTTTTATGGTGTAAATTTTATTTTTCTTGTTGTGGTTTGCAATATTTGTTAAATTACCCAACACTTTGTTTATCAGATGGTCTATCATGTAAGAATAATGGATAGTTTTGCTTTTTATTTTTACCCTATTGCCATAGATTTAATTTATTTTGATTTAGTGTTAAAGTAATGCTTTTTGGAACTTGTTGGCTGAGATCGTTCAAGCATAGTAGATCCTGCATTGTATTATTTTTATTGGTAACTTTAAAATTACTTTACTGTTTTAAGTTCTAGTCTTGCATTAATGTTTTATATTAACAATTTTTCATTCATCTCCATGTAGAAAATGTCCTTGCCACTATATTTGATCAGTTGTTCCATTATGACATTATTTTGCACATAATCTAAATTTTGTGTGGTAGAGGCATTGTTTTAAATGGGTTGTCCACCCTCAGATACATTTCTTTATTTTACTGTGTTAGTTTTGTACTTTGCAGCCATGCAGTTATATAATTAGGTAGATTTGGTTATACCACGGTAATGCCTGATAACAGAAAGTCATGAATAAGAAGCACAGGATGGAGCTGTAATATGTAGTAATATTGCAGGAGAACATGTGCAAGGCAATAAATTCATCTGAAGGCAGCACACCCCTAAAGAAAACCACAACTTGTACGTTTGTTACTTCAAGCATGCACTTGATAGACAGATATATTGTATTATATGTAATCTAAGGGTGTTCTTGGTTTTGAAATTTACACAATATTTATTTTTAGGTTAACTATTGCATATTTTGCACTGTCTGGTCTGGACATGTTGGACTCTTTGCATGTTGTGAACAAAACTGAAATAATTGAATGGATTTATTCCCTCCAAGTCCTCCCCACTGAAGATAGTAAGTATCTCTTTAAAATTTATGTCTTTGATATCACATTTCTGAAATACTTCCTCAAATTTTAAAATTGTCTGTTAGGGAATCTTCCTTTTAATTACCAAACAGGAACCAGAGCAGATCATGGGATTTCGTTGTCACTGACCACTCTTACTGGCACCACCTGGCAAAACCAGCCATTCACCGACTGCAAGTGTCAAATGTGCACCAACTTGGTATCCTTACTTATAGAAGGCTATTGCTGTCACAATCATGAAAAATAAATTCTACTTTCGGCGCTACAAATCATCAAATGTTAAGTAACTGTTTGAGCAGTGTTTAAAACAGCTCTTGGGGAAACATTACTCCCAAAATGCAAGTATTTATAGAAAAATCTGTTCATTTATACATGCAGAATAATTTGTAAATAGGAATTGACTTGCACACAAATTAAAAGTAAACACACACATTTTGATAATGAAACAAAAAATTGATGTATGTATCACGTTAACAAAGGTTATCAGAAATTGAGATGAATCTTATAAACAAAAAGTATATATACTGTATAATATTATGCATTATCTTATCCCAGTGCTAGGGGAATAATTACCCTTGCTGAGGATCGCAGCAAAGTCTCTCTCCATTTTATCTTTTAGGGCATATCCACCGTTTGGAAATGTCCTCTGGTAAATATCCAGTTAGATTTGGTGGCCTCCAGTTTCCGAATGTTGAAGTAAAGATCTAATTCCAATATTGTTGTTAGAGATCTGAACTTGGACTGATCCCGCAGATCAGTATAGTAGTCTGTCTATTACCCATTGCAGAGACACTGATCAGCCCTATATGGAGATATCAAAGTCACGGGCTGACACTTTTTATTCACTGCAGTGAATGTTTTCAAAGCTGCCAACACCAAGCTCCTTCACTGACATCTGAAACCGCCAACACTTCTGTGTGGTATGTGGAGCTGCTGCACACCTTGTTGCTGAATATATTCGCTGGTTCCTTTTGACCACTTACTTTGGTTCAGGATTATGGGGTAGGAGGTAGAGCGCTAAGACAGGACAGACGGAGAATGGATTAAAGTGTTAGCTCTTATCAGTTGGTCATAGGAACGCAACAGATGAAGTTGTCTCATAGAAATAAAGTGGGTTAAGTAGTGAAGTTAATTGGTCTTTAAAATAGCTCTGACAAGAGCTATACACACAAAACCATTTAAAGTTGAGTTTTGTACAAACACAAAATCATGGACTGTTTGTTTAGAGCCTAAATCATTTTGACACCTACCATAAATTTAAATAGATACTAGCACAGCTAGTAGGGGAAGTGTGAGCAGGGTGGTCATTCTATGAAGACTATAATAGACTTGACTGGACCAATAGGCAAGGACTTTCTGCTAATGTGCAATTCATTTCTCTTCTAGCAAAGCAGGAGGCCAGAGTCTTCCTTTTATAAGCAACAAAGCTTTTAACACAATTCTATAACATTCTAATGATTGGATCATCGTGTAGCTCAGTACACAAGATACCAGATAAGGCCTAAATAAATAGGGTTCTAAAGAATGGCTTATAGTAATTTCTGGCTTTCCATTAACTCTGTGTCTACATAGATATGGCTAGCTATTGGGGTAATTTCTTCCACTAGGCCATCCTTACACTGGAAGTTCCCTGCTGTTTCTGACCACTAACCTTACCAAAAGAAAGTGGTTGTCAAAGTAGCACCACCACTTCATTAGCATCACAAAAGTCTCCAGTGCATCTATAAAGTAAAGGGGTAGGAGAGGAGGTGCAGTACAAAAAACCTAAAACTTGGTGTGAGTGATTAGTTTGTAGTCGGGTACAGGAAATGCTCTGTGCACATTGCTGAATTCACACATTCAACCCTGGATTTGTGTTAATAATGGTCAGAGCGACCCGGGCTTGTGCTGGCAGATCTGCAGAGGCTGCTGTCTATTTGCATTGTGGTCTCGCCACATTGTTATCACCACATTATTATCAGTTTCACGTTACATTCTTGCGGTGGTTTGAGAGTCAACTATCTTTATTTTATGTGCTTTTTTAATGTTGTTTGTGTCTGTGCTTCTGCTGGAGTTGGTGGAGAAGGCTTGTTAAGGCACACATGCCATGATCATGGAAAATACATCACTTGTCTCCAGAAACGAATCACAGGAGGGTGGTACGTCCAGAGGAGATGGCAGAAGCCAGCATGCCTGTTGTTGGTACATAAGACAGCCAGAGCTTACTGCTCTGAGCTGATATAACTTTGGAGGTGTTATATAGGCCTGGTACACTTTTTAGAGCTGTATTAATCTATAGCGGGCCGTGGACCAGCTGTGGTGGCTGCCTTATCTCTCTATCTACTAAGGTAAGTATATAAGCCAGCCATTAGATAGATAATAGTAGGACCAGCACCAGATGATGAATACCATATACTTGAATATAGTGACTAAATTGTGTGAATAAATAATAGTGTAAAGTCCATATATTGCTGCAAATGATATAATGGGAGCCCCAGAACAACTTCTTTAGTAGATGATGATATGACAGTTTGTAGCAGTTACTCTCAGAAAGAAGATGGATATCATAGTGTGTGCCATTCAAAAAAATGACTATATAAAGGGGCAAAGTAAGTTTCACTCTTCTATTTGACGTGATAAATTTACACATAAGAGAATTCCTTGATTACACAGAAAGGAATCGGTTAATAAAATTCGTTTTGTTGGTGACTTTTGCCAGCAATGGAGACAAGTTAAATCAATTGTACAAAGACATTGGCCTATACTGATGTCAGACCAACAATTGGCCAAGTCATTGGATGAGAGGGTCAATTTTAGCTGGAGGCACGCACCTAACCTACGGGATAAATTGGTACAAAGTCATTATAACCCAAGAAAACAAACATTGACTGTAAAAGGCTCACATAAATGTGGATCATGCAAAGCATGTTCAGTGATGGTCAAAACTACTGAAATATATGATAGATATGGGCAAAGACATACTATTAATAACTTTATTAATTGTAACACCAAAGGAGTTATTTATGTTTTGAAATGTACATGTAATAAGACCTACGTAGGCATGACTAGTCGACCTTTAAAACAACGAGTCCTTGAACATGTAGGAGGTATTAGAAACGCTGCAATGGATCAACAACGTTTTAAACCACTTACTTCTGTAGCACGCCATTTCCTACAAATACATGGAGGAAGGTCTGACGACTTGTGTGCCTTTGGGATAGAAAAAATATCCATGGGCATAAGGGGAGGGGACACCATGAAAACACTGCTTCAAAAAGAAAGCAGATGGATTTTCTTACTCCATTCCCTCATGCCATTTGGTCTGAATGACAATATTAACTACTCTAGTTTTTTGTAGGTCCCATTATATGTATGACGATCTATGTCATCAATACGTACTGGGTATAAGAATGTTGATATGTACATCTTTCCACTCTAGCTTTTTACAGGTCTCACTGTTTGTGTGATGACCCATGTCATCCATATGTACTAGGTATAAGAATGTTGATGTGTATATCCTTCCATAGTACCTTGGGTAAATTTTCTGACAATTCCAACTTTATTATCACCACGAGATCTAGGTATCTGACTGAAGTTCAGATTCAATATATCCAACTACAAGGACATCATAATGGGTTATTTGGACTATTTGCCAAGAAACTTTATAGTCCTATAAAATTTGGAGAATTCAGACTTATATATTTTTTATTTCATTCAATTCATTCATTTGTTTATTATTATAATTATTATTATTATTATTATTATTTTTATGCTTAATATATTCACTCATGAATATGATACACATGCTATTTTGATTAGGCATTGAGTAATACAATTTCACTCTGATATATTATTATGTAAGCACTCTATATTTGTTTGTGTGCACATTGAATTCGTTCAGACCACACTTTTGGCATCTGACATACATGACGTCATTGGTACCAATGTTGTCACTTTATTATTACATTGACATTTCCCCGTGTCACTTCACAGGAATCTTTAATGACTTTTTTTCTTTATCATAAATAACATGATATGGTCACTTCGTATAATCCATGAAGAAAACATGGTCTTAGCACATTAACCTTTATCCCACATTTTTTCCACTTTTTATTCATAAATTATTTTTTCACTTTTATTTTTATCCTTATTATTACCATAACAAAAGAATCTTTTATATAAGTAATACAGTGCACTGAATCTGAGTGACTGTGTCAGTGCATTAACTCATAATAATTTTGATAATAATATCCAAGACAATTAGGCTATAAACTGTACATACTTACCTAGATTATATATTCTTTTTTATCCACTTATTTACCTATTTAACTTGCAAGTGGAGAGGCTTACTATGGAACAAACATGATATACCTCCTTATTGGTCCTCGTGACTGTCAATCATAAATGAAAACAAACCATTGGCCGCGATGGAACTAACATGACACACCTCCTCATTGGTCCTTGTGACTGTCAATCATAAATGGAAGTTAACTATTGGCCGCTATGAGTTTATAAACCTCCAACCCGCAACAGACAGGTAATTCCCATGACTAAGCCGATAGGGCGAAACGTACGTCGGGTCATGTGTGACGCGTGACGTCACACACCCGGAAGTGTGAAGCCGGTTAGCGGAGCCAGCCGTGATCGTGCCACACTCTGTTTAATCTTGCAGTTCATTTAGACTGCTGTAATGCGCTGTGTTTAAGGTCTATATTAGTACAATTATCCTATTATAGGAGGGTGACCAGAAAGATTAGTCCTTATGGTCCTTCAATACCGCTAGTCTCGCTATCAGTATGAGTATAGGCAGAGCCTATTTATTTCGTAATACAGCAGATATGTTGTAGAGGAAAATCCTCTGTGGTCATGATAATAACAATCCCTCTCGTTCACATATCATATTAGAGGATATTATATATCAATTTGAGCTACCAATCTCAATTGTTGGGACTATATGTATAAACTCTTAACCTCCAAGAACCCACACAAGTCAGGTTACTAACCCTGACTTTTGAAATTATATACATCCAGACCTAAGTTTTCCTCAATATCTGTGTTAGACTTCAATATTCTAGCGGCTTTAATAACTACAAACCCTTAGAAGCGCATGTGTGTTAGAATCACTGTTATCCTATCAGAGTGGACACATTTGCTGACTATATGTGAAACACAATTTCTCAATGAATATATGAAATATAATCTGAATAAACTGTGCTATTTTGAACTCAATTGATACAAGGTTTACACTTATGGGTATTTTCCCCAGTCAATTATAAGTGTCACAATTTTGTGACCACCGGCTTCCCGGAAGGGCATTTTTAATCATCTTTATCACTTGTCTTTATTTTCATCACCTCTTTATTTTAATAATTCGCCTAGTCTCATATCCGATAATTGTCTAATTTTTTAATAGTCATTAATAAAGTTGATTTTATTAAACTCTTAGGGACAGGAGTGCCCCATACACTACTTTTTTCAGTTGATGTCCACCATCAATTGATTCCCTTTATGTTACACAGAAAGCACAAGGTTTTCATGTTTGTTCCAACATCTTCTAAGAAATGACTAATGCAATTCTACAGGCAAATTTACCACAACAAATTAGTGAATATATTTATCTGAATGGTGCATAGTCACTATTCTATCTTTGTTTTTCCTGGGTCCATCTGTTCTGGAGTGACAAAATATCATCTTTAATTTGACTGCTAGTTCTTGTGCGAAGAAGTCCTGTTGCCTGATAGCTGAGTCTGGATGTGAGGCCCTGCACACCCTGATTTTGAGGTACTCCAGTAAATAGCTATCCCAAGATGAGGCAAGAAGCCATTAAAAAGTACATAAGATATTTTCAAGTTTGTTCTAGTTTAAGAAGTGACTGCATGGTATATTAAATTCCCTCATAACTTATGCAGGAGCTAAGTGGACCTTTGCTGTATAGCTGACATATACCCAGTCTGGCCCACACTGCTGTGCCATGCAGAGAGACTACATTTTTGAGTCTGTGTTTGCCCAATAAAGGCATCTCTGTATTATAGCTTCTATACTTAATTTCTAAATTTTAGCACCCTTCCATTCTATGCAGGCACGTTACCAACCTTATCATATCCCAGGATTGTAAATATTGGAATAGTTGACAAGTTTTAACACACTGAGCCAGCATGGCCTCAGACACGGGAACATCAGCAGACTCCATCCAAAAAAATTCTTCAGTCGGCCCGACAAGTAGTATAACTGAAAGCCTGGTAAAGCCCAACTTGCGCTCTCCAGATTTCCATATAAAAAAGGTTCTCAAGGATAATTCACCCGATGCCTCCAGCTTTCCTCTAACAGTAAGTAGTATAGAGTTTGTGACATATTTAAAAAAAAATGTAGATTTATTTTTATTTTTTGAATACTGCAACTGAAAAGTCGTGGAGACATATCCTAGAAGGCCATTTGATACAGAATTCAGTTCTTTCAGGTCCTGCAGGCAGCAGTATTATTGTATCATCATTATTTTTAACACTTATCGGTCTTTTGTTTTGTGCACTATATGAGCCGCTTCGCTGCATTGGCCACCGGCGATAATCTTTTTTTTCTTTGCTTAGCTGTGAGTCTGACTCACTTCCCCCACTGGCTGCATATCTTAGTGACCCCCCCCTCCCTTATTGGTGGATAGAGAGGAAGGGATGCACACTGTCCTGAGCTGTCCTACTAAGTGGAAATGAAATCCAGTTAGTGTGGTCACTTAGTAGCATTTTATGTTTTCGGTTGAGGGTAAAATATGCAACAGCAGATGGCAGTGTCTGTTCTTAAAACAAATGCTACTTGTGTTTGTTCAGTTAATGAATCCAACTGTCTGCTTTCATGACCTACCTCAGCCTTTACTGCAATTGTATAGTTAAATGGAATCCTGTAAAAGAGTTGCAGAGCAATTTCTTTTATTGCATATAGTTTCAATTATAGGGTCATCGATGGGAATAAATAACCATTCAAATTCAAAACAACGGTCAGATTAAGAGAGACTCTCGCTCTGTATGTTAGGCTTTGGTTCTCAGGGCTATATGCAGGCTTTTAGGACTCATTCACTTTTTTGTATTTTTCACACATTAATAAATGTGTATTAAAAACCGAACAAGTCACTGGTGCCATTACCGCTATTGCATTCTTAAATTGTAGCGCTGTGTTTAAATTGTTAGAATGCAGGATGATGTGCTTCTCACGTGTACAATACATTTTATTGGTAAAAGTATACCAAATGGAAAACGCATTCAAATGCTTCACCAAAGCACCCAATAATTTTTATGGCCTAAAAAGGGCTACCTGCATCCTCCCTTACAAGATGTCGTTTATACTCGTACATTAGTATATTGCAATCTTAGCACAGCCCATGCACACAATCTATATAGGGAATGCCATATTATAGTACATAGCAAATAAAAAGTCCTGATCACTGCTCATACAAACGTGTTAAAGTAACTAAACAGCATTACTGATTATTCTGCCCTCCTGGGTGCATTCCTCCTCCATAGGCCACACATAGAGCTGCAACCTGATTGGCCACGGCTTCTTACATGTAACTTATCTGACTGGGTAATATAGACACATAATATATAGCTTTATTGTCTTCACATAGTATATGTAGTTTCCTAACAGATAGGAGGGGTAAACTCTCATCAATATTTTATACCTGCCCGATAGTGGCTACGACAACATGTACAGGTATGGGATCTATTATGCAGAATGCGGTTTTTCAGATAAGGGTTGTTTTATTGTGTCTTCCAGCCTGGCATTCTCCTCCACATTACCCTGTATATAGAACTTTATGGATTACAAGCTTCCATATAAGGAATCCTATCCCTTTATGTTGTACATCCACTTGGTGTGGAGGCAAGAGGTCTACTTTTTTTTTTTTTCTTCAAAGCAAATTAAACTTTCCCAATTTTTTTCTTTTTTTTTTTTTGCTGTGCAGACAAATTATTAATGTATTGAAGCAAGATGAAATGCTACTGCTGAATTTAACAATTATAAACGTTCATTTAGAAACGTTTTATTTATTTTAATGTAATTACAGCCATTACAGTTGCTAGCATTAATGCATGCTAGTGAATTGTGATGATTCTGCAAAATGTAGTCCTTCAGAGAGCATGAATAGGTGAGCAAAAGAAATGGAGCTGACTCAGCAGCCAAATCATTGTCTGCAAATGACCAATATCTTGAAGTCATATTGTGCACTGAACACACTGAGCACAGACTGCAGCTCAGACCCTGAGTCAGCACCAAATGACAGCTAACACATTAATTACCTTTTGCCTCAGGTGTCCTTGGTTTTGCAGAGAATCGCATGCCCTGTAGTGTCAGATTAGCTTTTCTTGTCAACTTTGATTTATGAAGAGCTCTTAGTTTTAGAACAGGGTTTGTTGATCTTATTTTTAACATGTACCCCCAGGTGGTTGTACTTTTTAGTCGGGATCCACGTTTATTCAGGGAGTTTTGCTTTATATTTAAAAGATACCTTGAATCTATTTGGGAGTGCTTCTAGGGAAAACAAACTACAGGTTAAGAAACTAAGTCTAGAACAACTTAATATAGCTGGTATGCTAATGTCTCTCATAGTGAGCTAATGAGTCTGTAACATAAAGTTTGTGTTGAAAGATTCTAATAAGACATTATACATACCTCCCAACTATTCTGATTCGCTGGACATCACTGACAAATGGGTGTGGGTTTTGCTGACTAGGGTGTGGTTTGAGTGCAGTGGGGGTGTATCTTGGAACTGTCAGGAGTGAAGATTGTTTTGGCCTCAGTTTGTCTGGTATGTTAGGATGAATGCATTGAGCAGATTTAAATTATGAACTATGCTGTCTAGATTATTTTTCTGTTGTGGACTATATCTAACACACAGTATTGTGGTCGTCACCCGTCAATAAATATACTGACATTAAAACATTTTCTACTTTCAACCATTTATTCTGCTTATCAAAATGTATTGTACAAAATTGAAGACAGACAAACACGTTTATGGCTCCCATGTGTCCCTAGTTTTCCCTTATTCCCACTTGAAAGTTTGACTCCCAGTTCTTTCCCATCATTTAAATTCCTATAGACACTTAATCAACAGGAGAAGTGGAAATATATTCCTTAACTGTTTAATGTTATGTGGGACATAAATGGAAATTTTGATTTTACAGTCCATGCAAACATCAGGTCACATAGTTGTCCCTGTTTTTCATTGAAAAATTCCAGGAACAATAAACAAGCTACAGGTTTACTGTATTTGCGTAATTCCCTTGCAGTGTAAGGGATTGGCATATACAATGCTCACTGTAGTTAGAATAAGGCAGTGGAGTAGGGCTGAGCTTAGGGGTCTGCAGAAGGTTACAAGGAGGGAAAGGAAAGAAGCTGCAGGGGATATTTGTGAAAGAAGTAGAGGGAGATGTTGATTTAATGGATTAGTGCAAGGAGTCGAGATTGGTTCTATAAAACAAGGTGAATGACAGGAGAAAGAAGGTTCTTTCCTGATCGTACTAAAACATATCTTGGCACAAACCATGGAGGTTGCCAAGGAAACACAAAGTAAAGAGCACGATCCATGCAGAGTAGATGAGTGCCACAATGTTGTTGGAAAACGTTTCAATTAACATATTTGATTCTATATTCTAATTTACAGGTGTACTCTTTAGGTAATTGTATTAGTTTGAAGATGTTATTGTATACTACAAATCTCCATAGAGAGAAATATCACCTTCGCTGCCACTTCTAGAATAAAAATAGGGATGTATCTAATGTGTACAGATCAGTAGAGAGACAAACTGTGCCATCTCCGATATATTCTATTCTATAGTATAACATTATTTCCATATATATTCAGTTAAGTTTAGTCTCTTCTGATAAACTTACAATGGCTGCTTTTATGCAAAAAAAAAATAATAAAAATTTGTCTCGCTATCTATGGAATAGAAGAGAACTAGCCCAATGGGGGAGAATTCAGTTGTAAAGAAAACACGCGGGGTGCCATGCATGGATTTTTTTTCTTTTAACATAATGCTTATTATGCTCATTTTTGCTCGCACCCCATAGAGGTGTGAGCAAAAATGAGCATTACTTTTTACCGGGAAAAAAAACCGGCTGCGATGTTATGAGGTACGTCGCGGCCATTTGAATCTGCCACAAAGTATGAGAAAATCTGATTAAGTGACTTGTCTGACTTGCTGGTATTATAATCGCACTTTGTGGTGCTGTTTGTTGGTTCAGCTATCATTGCCTCTATATACTATAATCACTCCCAACTATTTCTCCTCCGAGTTGGTGAGGCTTCTTGTAGTTGTCTAGATATGTTTGTAGGGAAGAAGTCTTGACCATAATTTGTGATCATCTTCACCTTGAATAAACCCCGAGTTCCTCAGTTTCCTAGGTGTTTCCGATTTTGTTAATTACAAATGAGAAACTACTGACAATTGGTTTTGTATGCTGCAAAATTAAGTTTGATTCTCAATTTTCAGCACAAAATAAAGTAGTTTAGATTTACTTCTCCTAAATGTTACACTTTTGCCAGCCACAGAGTAACACAGGCAGACTTGGCGTTATAATGTAAGACTAAGGATAAAAATAAATAAATCTAGAAAGGTGAAATAAACAAACGTGTATTTTACTAATGTGTCTTTATCTTATTTTCTATATGTGTTTTTTTGTATAAATATGTAATTTTGTAATTCCTGAGTATTTTTTAAACATACTGACACTAGTAACAATTATTTTTCTTGTCATTTTCTACAGAAACAAATCTAGATCATTGCGGATTTCGGGGTTCATCATGTTTAGGGTTACCTTTCAATCCATCCAAGGTATGTTGGCACATCCCTTTTTTATTTGATTGTCAGAATAATTCTACAATGAAATAGACTCCACCCTGCCAATCTCACATTGTCATTAGAGTGCAGACACTAGACCCAAGAGAATGACATGAAATACAGACACATTGCCCAACGCCAACAGTGGACAGTGATTCCTTTGTAAGGCTCACGTGGGCATAGGTGAACACTGACCTAAAACACATACTTACAGCCTTCAGAATGTCAGCATCACTGCACAGTAACATGGTTTAAGTCCATTCTGATATCTATAATATATAATTATTATATAATTAATGATTATTATTGATCAGGTATATTTTGGCAGCTCAATAATAGTCCACTGTCTTAGGTGGAGGAAGAGAGGATGTAAAGGTGGCCGTTCTGTTTGCTTGGACCACTCTTGTACTTATAGTTGGCGGTGTAGTGAAAATGAGAAATGAGTTGGTAATAAACACACTGAATAACTGTAAAATGTTTTCTTGCCACTCTGCCATTGATGAGTTATGTCCTAAGATGGACACTTAAAAAAAAAAATAGATTATCTCTGGTGGCCAACATCCCTGGTAACTAGAGATCAGCATGAATTTTATAGTTGCCCAATGCAATTATTTATATCACTGATCGATTATTTTTTATTTTTATATAAAGATTATATGAGACATACGAATGGTTATACTTTTAACCATGAAATGAATTGTGAAGTGCGTTATATTACCACAATATTTACTTGTAGACCTTTGTACTGATAATACAATGAAGTATATTACAAATTAAAACACTTAAGCTTGGATAGTTATGTATTTTATTCTGTGTTCTTCTCAGGGCCATGGAGTTTACCACCCGTATGACAGTGGGCACATAGCAATGACATACACAGCTCTGTCTAGTTTGCTCATATTGGGAGATGATTTGAGCCGTGTTAATAAGGAAGCATGTCTTGCAGGACTGCGTGCTCTCCAGCTTCCTGATGGAAGGTATCTAACAAATCCTTTACTTCCCCTTTATCGTTGGCTGTGTATTACTAAGCTGAATTTTATATGTGAACTCACTGGAGTGTGGGCAGCACGGTGGCTAAGTGGTTAGCACTTCTGCCTCACAGCACTGGGGTCATGAGTTTGATTCCTGACCATGGCCTTATCTGTGTGGAGTTTGTATGTTGTCCCCGTGTTTGCGTGGGTTTCCTCCCACACTCCAAAAACATACTAGTAGGTTAATTGACTGCTATCAAAATTGACCCTAGTCTCTCTCTCTCTGTCGTCTGTGTGTGTATGGTCTGTGTGTGTATGTTGGGGAATTTAGACTGTAAGCTCCAATGGGGCAGGGACTGATGTGAATGAGTTCTCTGTACAGCGCTGCGGAATCAGTGGCGCTATATAAATAAATGGTGATGATGATGATGAGTGTGTATACTAAATATGTCCACCCTCTCTTTCTTACCTCTCTGCAGCAGCTTGCCAGGAGGGAGGTGCTTCTTTATCTAAACAAGCAGGCATCTAGGCAGATTTACTTTGCACTGTTTGGTTTGGTTGATTCATACACGGACAAAGCCAATGAGGTCTCAGCTTTTTAATCTGTTTGGCCTTTCCAAAACAATAGATTGGCTATCAAAGATATTAGTAGTAAAAGTCCCCTATCCCCACATGTTGTAGTCCTGCCGACTGTCATAAGGACTGGAAAGGGCCATGTTTAACAATGAATGGGAAAAAACAAAATGTTGTGTTTCTTGCAGTTTCTGTGCCGTGCCCGAGGGAAGTGAGAATGACATGAGGTTTGTGTACTGCGCTTCCTGCATTTGTTACATGCTCAATGACTGGTCAGGAATGGATATGGAAAAGTCAATAGAATACATTAGAAGAAGTATGGTATGTACTTTTTCAAATTGTAATTTTCTTTCTTGCATTATTTTACTTGTGTATTTTTGATTCAATATTTATCGAGTTTACAGAAAAACAAACATCACATAAAAATGACGTCCAGACTGAGAACATGATCATGTGACTTGAACAGAGATAGCAGATGTCAGACAATTAGAGAACGTATGCTGGGCACCTAATGGAATCTTCAAAGTACTGAAGAAAGAAGGGTGGCAAAATTAAATCAAAAGCTGCTGACCTTTTAAATATATAGAAATCACATCTAAAACAAAGCTGACAAGTATTAATTAACTTGTTTTGTTAATTTTGATTTAATCTAAAGTGAATTCTAGTAACACCTCAGGCAACCCAACCAATTAAGTATTGAACATCACATTACAGCTCTATGAACAGCTTTGGTTCTGTTATAGAACACAAATACCATTTTAAATAGTACCTTAAGAGTTTTAATGAAACCTTTAGCGGTCTCAACAGGAGTTAAGGCTCACTATGTCAGCGATATACAAATAGAAGAATGTAGAGATACATCAAAACACATTAACCCTCAGTTTGCCAATCGAGATGATTCCAACATGGGAGGGGTGCAAGGGGGTGTAGACTGCTTGATGGGTTGGTGTATTCTATAAGGGTCACTGGTGAGAGGGCTGGTGGATTGTCGAGGGGGTATCGCGGGTAGCCCCAGGACCTTCTGTGATATATTCATGCCACCTAGATCAATTTATGATGGGGGCTGATGAGGAATAGGGCATGCCTATTGTCTCCATCTCAAAGCTGTACTGAATCTTGGATATGATTCGGGTAATAATTGGGGAGACAGGCGACTTCCAGGAGGTCTGGTATACATTAAGAAGCGCTAGGGCTAAGTCTGGAGCAACAGTGGTGTTTAGGACAGTTGAGATCAAGGCAAATACCTCTACCCAGAGCGGCTGAAGCACCGGACATGTCCAGAAGATGTGAAAAATATCGGCTATCTGGGCTCAGTGGCGCCAGCAAAATTTTGATGGACTTGGCCAGAACTTGTATAGCTGGTCTGGGGTAAGGTACAGCCGATTGATAAGTTTGACCTGCATCTCTGTGTGGCTGATACATTTTGACATGCAGTCAAGGGACCCGCAGGAGAGTGTCTCTCGAAACATTCCCCAGGGCGCAGATCGAGAACGTGGGAGGCGGTGAATGCGGTCAGTGAGAAGGTCCTTAACATCCACCAATGGTAGTGATTTCCTGAACATTAAAACTGCATAGTCTTGTAGGTGTGCATTAGAGACAGTTTCAGGAATGCCTCTGATCTTGATATTGCTTCTCCAAACCGCAACTTTAGCTTTCAGAAATTCAACTTCACTCTGAAGGGAATGGTGTGAGAAGGAAAGGTCATTATGGGAAGAAACCACCTCCCATATTTTTGTTTCAAGATGGTCTGTGCGATCTCCAATCTCAGCAATATCAGATTTCAAGCCTCTGATTGCCAATCTAATCTCAGAAGTCAGATTGGCCCGAAGAGCAGTTAGCATCTGGTGTAGGATAGAATGGAGCATCTAATGCGTCATCCTCTCCCAGGTCAGGGACAAGATTGCGTGGAGGGGGAACCTCCGCCTCCTTGGTCAGGGCCGATGGAGGAGAATCTTTTGAGGTAGAAGGTGAATTTGATGCGGACGTATGCTTTGGTTAAAATTTAATCGGAGGGGCCAAGACAGTAGGCTTAATCTTTTTAGAAGCCATGATAGACTGCCTGATATGTAAGGCCTGCAGGGTTTGAAGGTAGACTTCGACTGACGATCTGTTGCTTAGGGTGTCACACTGGGTGGGTATTTTACATGTTAATTCAAAAGACTTCCATTATTATGCCGGTCATCTCTATAGAAGTACAGTATTATGGCCCGCAATGTGGTAACTGGTGTATCGCTACGCTATGGTGCCAGATGTTATACGGTGGACTTTGCGGTTGCTTGGCGACTACAATACAGAATGGTAGGTAGTTGAGGACTGTCAGGGGGCAAAACACCACAGCAGGGTTTGATTCAGCGTTGTAATTATGTCCCTCAGGTCGCATAGACCCAGCCAGCCCAGAGGTGAGGAGCCAATAAGAGATCAGTACTTTAATTGGCAGGCACACTTCCCCCACGATACACCTGAGGATGGGTTGGTGCACGTCCTCAGTGGTCAGCACTGTGAGCCACGAGCAGTGTGGTGCCAGTGATTGTGGCCGCATAGCTCCGCCCCTTCTGGAAGTCGCTCGTTGGTGGGGTAGTGAGTAACTGAGGAGGAGGCCTCCGCACCGGAAGTAGGTCCCGTACCGGACCGTAGCGGCCACCAGCGTCTCAACACACCCAGCGTGGATTCCCGGTAGGTCAAAACCGGGACATAGTAGTGTGGAGTGGGGGGGGGGGGCAGGCAGGAGAGTTGCACCAGGGACACCAAGGCCGTCCACTCAGCTTTCCCAACATGACGGCTCCGAAAGACCCGCTCGGACTGTGCTCCAGTAGCTCCCACAACCACCACAGGCAAATATGGTAAGTGGAGAAGGGGGTAATCTCCAGATATTGCCTTTTTCTCCCCTCCGACTGCACAGAGCTCTCAAAGTGCAGCCAGTGATCATGGCGTCCAAACCACCCCCTATTTATTGCATTCTACAAAATGACAGCTAGAATCTGATTGGTTGCTATAGGCAACACTCCACTTTTTCAAACCTGCAGTTTACTAAATATACCCCTAAGTCTGTCCTCTGGCTTGCCATTGTAAGCCTTAGCACACCATAACACTACCCTTGTCACATTCAGTCCTTAAGGGCTTAATCACAGGTGGACAGGTCGCTGCTTCCCACAAGAGCAGCACACTCCTCTCCTGCGGGATTGTCCATTCTGATGACTTCATTATTCTTGGATGATCAAGATTGATTATAAGGAGCTCAGATCTTAGTCAAATGCACCTTGAAAATAAAGAGAGGGAGAATTTCTATATAATACACAAATTATGCTACTCCTATGCATGAATAGTAATTTTTGATGTTGCTTATAATCTGAGTGTGCACTTCAATGTAAAGGAAATCTTGTGTACTATAGATTAATGCACCCTGTACTGAACATTCTTTTGGCTATTAGAAGTCGCCATGAATTTCCTTGGCCTGCATGAAAACATTTTACCTGTGACTCATGCCTTCATATAATCGCAGAACTAACTGACTTTTAATAGCCTTCCAATGTACAGTAGGGGATAAACTATCCCACGTGTTTGCCAACATGAAAATCTTAGCAAAAATATTTTAAGTCTTAACAGAGAAAATAAAGAAAACGTCCCACGAGCTTAGACATCAGTAACAGACTAGGAAAATATGTGACCAAAGTTCTGAAGCTCCAACAAGTAAGACTTTTCTCTTATAATTTCTAAAAAGGAAAAAAAATGGAAGAAATGAAAGGCCAAAAGGGAGAACTGTAGGAGCAATCCGAGGCCAGGCTCCAATTGTAATCCAGCAAGTTTAGCATGTAAAACCTCAGTTTGATGCTGAAACATCAGAAGGGACCAGTTGATCTTGCAGGTGATCATTTTGTGTAGACATCCTGTGATAACCTAGCACAATAGCAATGGGGGTTTGTGTTTTTGTTTGAACAAATGGAGGAAGGCAACCATCAGTATCTGTGGAGGATTTCTATTTAGTTTAACAATGGAGTAGAGTGTGAAAATGGAATGATCATATGTAGCCTGCTTTATTGGCTGGTTGCCTCTGAACCGTCTCTCAGTACCTTTACTATAGCATTTTTGCCTGGAAATAATGCATTTTGCCAATTAGGCTCTTAAGTGCATCCCCATATACCCTTGTTTATTTCAAGTTGGATTCTAGCCTTAAATTACATATTTCCATAAAGATTTCATGTGCTGCATTTCTACAAATAAACCAAATCCTTCATCGTTCTATCCTGTTGGGGTAAATGCATGAACAGATATTGTGCTCAATTATACTGTTTTTGATTTTCGTTTTTAATGTTTTATTTTGGAATGATCAATCAACATAGTACAACCAACATTGAGAGCATGTAAATATAAACATGGTAATCAACATAATGGGTTTTTTTTTACGCAAAGTATTTCTGTCCGCAAAGTGTATTTATAACGCTGGGATCGGTAAGAGGGACACAAATGACTGGCGTTGTTTCCAGACTAGCCATGTTTAAATATTTTGTGGCCTATTGAGTATGCAAATGTATCGATGTGCGTTTCTACATCTTTTGTGTGAGATTTTCTAATGTAAAGGTTAAAATGACCGACTTGTTTGAAATGTGTACAATGTGGCATTGTTTCATTTGCTATAGTGACAATAAGGTGCTGTGTGTGGATGACCAGTTTTCTCATGAATGACAGTTTGTTTTTCATATTTATACTGAATTGTAATTTGCAAATCCCCATGAACAAGTCTGAAAGAAAGGTGGTGTGGTCATGATTTGCAAACCACTCTCCGCTGTAGGGAAATATTGTCATGGAACAATGAGTATCTTAGTTATGTCTGAGCTTCATTGTGCAACTTTGAACCTGTACTTCAAACAATAACATGATGGTGTGCGTGACATTTGACCATATCTATTCTTTTACTTATATGGTCTAGTGGTGAAATATTGTGTTTAAAATTAAATGATCTGTTCCTGTGTGACTTCATTTACTTAAGCTGTTTGGACAAAATAATGTAATTGGGTATATTTCCGTAGCTTAGCTCAAACGTCTGGCTAAAAAGGCTTGTTTAGATGTTTTCAAGACTGCCGGTCTAGATTGTCCCCAGTTTCTTGCCTTCGTTTCACAAACTAAATTTTGTATCGGTTTGGCTTAACTTTTAATTTTATTTTCATTTTTATCATTTCAGTCATATGAGAATGCACTGGGTCAAGGAGATGGACTAGAAGCACATGGTAATATTGCTTTCGCTTTGTATTTGTAAAATAAATATTGTGTGTGAAGATGGTCATATACTTAGTTGTGTAATTGATCTTGTGGAGACTTACAGGGTACGCTTTGGTGACCTGTGACATTCTAGGAAAATATTTAGCATTATAATGGTAACCGACGTGTTTAAGTTCTGCCAGTGTAAATGACAGATGTCTTCCCAATTCATAAATAGAAATAAAATAAAATCTGTTCACTCCTTTTGAACTGAACACATGTCTCATGTTATTTTCAGCAATGTTGTGTTTGGTATGGGGCCACTGGTCTCCTAATAAAGCAGTTGAAATGTGGGAATGGGATATTGTCACATTCCTTTACCAAGATACCAAAGCTTTTTTTATGTGCCCAAAATTGGAAATGTGCTTTATTTGAACAAGTGTTCAAAAAAAAACTTGAGATATCGTAATCACCATTTACTGAAATGTCCCATCTGTGCATAAAAGGACATGTACATTAAATGTATAATCTAGTTCCAGTTATCAATACATATTTAATGTTTTTATTACAGAATTTAGAAGCATTAATAGTACATATGACATTTAGTGAAATTATTATTTAACTTTCTTTTTTGTGTGTGATACAAACATCTCCCATTCATTGGCCTAATGTAACATCTTCTGTTAATGAAGATCTATAAAATCTGGCACAATGATTTCCAGGTTTGATTGTATTGAATTGATCTGTGTCTAATTTTATCTATTATCTGAAATGTGTAAAGATTTTATTCTATGCATATTTTGTCTGTAAATATATTTAATATATTTGACGTAGTAACACAACAGTTAGTTTAGGTTTGGTCAGTCTGTAGAAAGCAGTTTCTTAACTTTTGTTAGACCACATTATAAATACAAACATCACAATTTAGGCAGGACAGTCCCAATTTGAGTACTCTGTTCCGATAGCTGTGTCCCGCAGGTGGGAAATGTGGGAGAGCATTGTTGAACGGGGGCCGCGTGACTTACCTCTTACATGCTGTCATAAAGCACGTTTATATTAACATGATACAGTAGATTTTATTACTTATATGGATTAACTGGATTAATTTTATTGTTTTGGGCTTTTTTTTCCTTCATCAGGTGGATCCACATTTTGTGGAATTGCTTCTCTTTGTCTCATGGGAAAGCTGGAAGATGTCTTTTCTGAAAGAGAACTAAACAGAATGAAAAGGTGGTGCATCTTGAGGCAACAGAATGGCTTCCATGGGCGACCAAACAAACCAGTGGACACCTGCTACTCGTTTTGGGTGGGAGCAACTTTAACGGTAAAGACTTGTATAATTTAAACTGATCAATGAAATAGTGTACAATGTTACACACACACACACACACACACTTTTAAAGGACAGATTTGCTGTACCTTAACCAATTAAATTTCATATGCCTAAATTTCACCAGCCTGAGCATTACTTGTATATTAATTGGCTGCTATGGTTTATGGCATGTTTGTACTGTTATCTCTACAAATAAACCGTTTTAATATTGTGAAAATGTTTTTTTTTTTTTTTGCTGTGATTATGTTTTTACAGTAATTCTGCTTATTTTCAGCTCTTAAACATCTTCAAGTATACGAATTTTGAGAAAAACAGAAATTTTATTTTGTCCACTCAAGACCGGCTTGTTGGGGGATTTGCTAAATGGCCAGATAGCCATCCAGGTAATGCATTCTTCTCATTATTATTGTCATTGTGTGTCCAATGTGATGCACTGTACAGACAGTCAGTTACTCTAGGGAGACAGAGGCCTAACCTGTTAGATTGTGACTGAGGAGGGAAATAAAAATTGTGCAGGACCAAAAATATAAAACATTATTCAGTCTCTTAATCTGTCTTTTTCATTTCCTGTAACTCATAGTGGAAGTAGTAATTGTACACCGCTCAGCCACAACATTAAAACCACCTGCCTAATATTGTGTAGGTGCCCCTTATGCTTCCAAAACCACTGACTCATCAAGGCATGGGCTCCACAAGACCTATGAAGGTGTCTTGTGGTTTGTGGCATTAAGACATTAGCAGCAGATCCTTTAAGTCCTGTATTTTGCGAGGTGTTGTCTCCATGGCTCAGACTTTCCAGCACTTCCCATAGCTGCTCGGTCAGATTGAGATCTGGGGAACTCAAGACCTTGAACTCTGTCATGTTCCTCAAACCATTCCTGAACAATCTTTGCAGTGTGCCAGGGCACATTGTGCTGCTGAAAGAGGCCACGTGTATGTGTCAAAGTAACATCCACATGAATGACCCATGGTTTCCCAGCAGAACATTGCTCAAAGCATCACACTGCCTTTGCTCGTTTGTCTTCTTTCCATAGTGCATCCTGGTGCCATCTCCTCCCCAGGTAAACGACATCCAAATAATGATGTAAAAGAAAACGTAATTCATCAAACCACGTGACCTTTTCATTGCTCCATGGTCTAGTTCTGGCGTTCACATGCCTATTGTAGGTGGCTTTTGGACAGGGGTCAGCATGGGCACTTTAACCGGTCTGTGGCTACACAGCCCCATGCACAGCAGGTTGCGATGCACTGTGTGTTTTGACTTCTTTGAATCATAGCCAACATTAACGTTATCAGCAATTTGTGCTACAGTAGCTCTTCTGTGGATTTGACCAGACTGGCTAGCCTTCGCTCCTCACACGCATCAATGAGCCTTGTGCGCCCGTGACCCTATCGCCGGTTCACTGGTTGTCCTTCCTTGGACCACTTTTTGTAGGTACTAACCACTGCATACAAGGAACACCCCACAAGACCTGCTGTTTTGGAGATGCTCTGAACCAGTCATCTAGTCCTCACAATTTGGCACCTGTCAAAGCCGCTCAGATTATTACGTTTGCCCATTTTTCCTGCTTCCAACACATTAACTTCTAAAGCTGATTGTTTACTTGCTGCCTAATATATCTCACCACTTGGTTCCATTGTAATGAGATAATCAATATTATTCACTTCACTTGTCAGTGGTTTTAATGTTGTGGCTGATCGGTGTATATAAATGTTCCATTGGTTCCATTTAAATTGCTACATGCATTGAGGATCGATATGGAATTGCAAAGCTTTATGTGTTAGTCTTCAGTTTATTACTATAATTTCTTATTTATATAGGATTAACATTTTAAATAGGGTGGGGCAAAAGATATGAGTATAAATCTATATAGGATAAATTAACTGTTCTAGTTATGTTCTGTGAACAAAAAAAAAAATTTCAAGGCACCAAGACCCTATATGCAGAGTTACCAAAATACTCGGCAAAAGGAGTGTAGAATATACCATAGACTATATACTATATTTAGTGGGTCTATAATTGTAGCATGCATCAAGTGTGGTGAATCTGCTGTGATCACGTGAGCCCATGCAGTCTCCATGCATGATTTCACATTACACACCAAATATAACTATTGCTTTCAATATGGTGGCTGCCCGCATTATTGTCTCAAAATGGAACTACAGCCCTAGGAGTGAGTTGATGTATTTTTTTCATTATCAAATAAATGATAAAGTAGCACTTACATATCATTTAGTGTCTTCTTGTTTGCCTGTGTGTCCTTTTCTTTGGCCTCATGTATGGTCTTTGACACTTGTTATACAGCCTGCCTACTGCGTGTTATGCACAGTATACTGCTTCCTGTATGACTGTTGCTTTGCCTGTTGGTATGTCTTTGTTATATGCTTTACTTCCCCAATATACAGTGCTTTTCTGGGTCCTTATGAAAAAAATAATAGGAGCTGACGGCATTGTAAATCAGTTTTTGTGCAGTCCTCTCCAGTTGCTGTTGTACCCAGAGCTCCGGGGTATGAATATCTGCTAGCTGGAGGGGATGTTTCCTACCACAGACATTTCCTACAATGCCTAAATTAGTTTTACATGAGCTGGTTCTTCCTTAGTAGGGGGTTGTGGGAGATATCAGTAGACTGGCTTTTTATGTCGCTCTTTGGCAATAATAATGTGTTCTAAAAAGCTAGTCTACCGGTATCTCATGTGAAACGCGTTTAGGCATTGTGGGAAATCCCTGTGGAACGCAAACATCCCCTCCAGCTAGCTGATATTCATACCCTGGAGCGCCGTGCAATCCAGCATTTGGCGAGGACTACACACAGACTAATTTGCAATGCTGCCAACTCCCTAACATATATAGAAGGGTTATGTTTCACTTTTTATTGTCCAATAAATTACGTCTACTCACTCCCAGTGCTCCTGTTCTATTTTATGATTGTCTGCACGCTAAAGACCGGCAGGTGAAAGCCAGAGAAGGATTTAACCTGCAGGGAGCCTGTCACATTGATATACAGCAAGTCTGCAAAGGAAACTATTGCATTCTAACAGTCTGGTTTGCTGTTAAATAATTGCAAATGTATGAGGTTGCGGTTAGAACTGCAGTTTAAACTGCATGATGGATGCAGATGATAATACATGAAAAACAAAACTTAATTTATTTTAAATTAATCATTCAGCAGCATCTGTGGTTTGAGCAGAGGTAACGGTCACTTGCAGTAAAAATACAGAATTGCAATTGACAATTACCTTTGCTGAGACCACCAGATGCTGCACTGTATAATGAAAGAAAGAAATAAGTTTAAATACAGACAGCGTGCTCCCTCCTGAGTCCTCAACTAGTTTCTTTTGTAGAAATCCACCAAGCCTCAAACATGTAACCTGTCTCCACTCCACTTTAAAGATATGTGCTCTGTCTGTAACAAATTAACACCCATCCATGACATCTTCATCTCAAACAAGCTCAACTTTATAGCAATAACAGAAACCTAGTTCACACAATCGGACACTTCCTCACCTGCAGCCAGTGGTCTCTCGGTCCTCCATCCAAGAAGCAGACAGGGAGGTGGAGTTGGCCTTCTCTCTCTACACTATAACGTTCTCCCACATTCTTCCTTCACTTACCATCTTTTAAACTACATACTATACAAGCTATCTAGATTTTCAGCCGCCTGTGTGTTGCTATAATCTATTGTCCCCTGGATCACCCCAGCATTTGCTTTAAAATTTGTCAGCTTGGCTCCCTCATTTTTTCCCCACAATCGTCTAGAGTATTTTAAACATCCCTATTATTGATCCAGTCTCCTTCTGCATGTAAACTATTCTTTCTAACCTCTATCAGCTTCTCCCAGCAGACTGACTCTTCTACGCACTATTTCTCAGGCCATCGCTTAATCAACTGCAATCTCTCCTCCATCATTTTAGTATCTTTTCACTCTCGGCTCAACCAAGAGCCACTTCACACACACACACACACACACATTTTCTAATTTCTCTTTTAACCTCTGCAACAATTGCTCTTCCCAGTGTCTGCATTCTTCTACCATGTTTGACAGTCCCACAACCTGTTCTCAGACCTACTTTATCACACACTAATAACAGACCTTGATCAAGTGGCTCCAGCTACTGTTTCCAGTATCATCCACAACCTCAGCCATGTAACAAACGCAATGTGCTGCCTTCCGAAACTGTGTCTCAAAGTAGAATGTCATTGGCGTTGGTCTTCTACCTCCGTGACTTCCTCAAATATACTTTTATTTATTAATCCTACCAAAATGCTCTGGACATTGGCATATGTGGCCACATTACTGAATGTCTTTCTGTAATTTCAACTTTGATGTCCCCTTGCCACCTCATACTTAATCTTCTGAGAAACTAAGCAATTAATCTTTCCAACAGTCATCCATAGCCAATTACTTGACATTTCTATTTCTGTTGACAACATTCAACAATCCACCCCCCATAAGTTCACTTTGTGGTCATTGTTCCTCACTTACAATCTGTCTCCAAATCCTGTTACATAAGTCTAAGTAACATGTACAGAATGTGCACGTAACTCACCTGACCCTGCTAATTATCTATGAATTTCTTCCCTACAATCCTCTTTTAGCAACTAGACTAATTTTCCTCACCAAACGTTCTTCTACTGCTGCTCTTCTCTGCTTGTCCATACATAAGTTGCATGTACTTTACTGAATCCAATGCAAAAAAGCTTTTATGAACACACAAAGCCATTAACTAAACTGCACCAAAACCTTTTTTTTTTTTTTTAAAAATATTGCCCAATATAGTCTCCTTCCTTCCTCCCCTTAATTCCCAGTTACAAGACTTTTTTCCACTCTGTAGAACTTCGTTTCTCATACAACAAATTTTGAAACCTTAGTGTTCCCTAAAAACTCACCTCACCAGACAAGCTTATCAAATTCAGAAAGCACCGCCTTGATAACCTCCAGTCTATTTTACTCGATTACTGTCAATCCCGTTTATGGAACATTTATTTATTTTTTTTATCCGCAAACAACCAAGTCACACCCAAACCAACTGTGTGACTATCATATATATCCGCTAGTTTGACACTAAAATTCATATACAGGTTTTTACCTGTAAATTGTATGCAAGGACCCTCTTATCTCTTGGTCTGTTTGTTAATAATCATACTTTTTTTATTACCATGCTTGTTCCCACTTGTAAAGGGCTGCCGAGTAGGCTGGCTCTATATATAAATAAATAAGATTAGCGCACACAGGGTCCAATTCAATTCAACTGCGTTACTACGGTAAAAGTGTGCAGTGTTACTGTTCGTGCGGTAATTTTAACGCTGATTTTTGCTCTATGCTCTCTGGGCGAAAGCAAAAGTCTGGGTTAAAATTACCGCACTAAAGTTAATAGTACTAGCGTTAATCCTAGACTAACATGGCCAAATTGAATCGGCACCACAAAGTTAGACAAATTTGAAGCGTGCTACATCTGTATATAGTTTATTGATTAAGTAAAGAAAGTATCTGTATGAAATTCATGTCTCTTATAAGTTTTATCTACAAGAATAGGACAATGGAAATCGCACTCTGATTATCTGGAAAATGAACTCCGTGTAGGTTCCTAGTTGCTGCTTTTAATATTCTCCTTCACCTTTGTTTCCATTTGTGGATATTTTACAACATACTAATCTAGCTATGTGAATACCTTTGCATTGATGTTCCTGTATCCCATTTGGACAGTGCTTTATTTACATATTCATATATACATACATACATTGTTTTGTTTGTGAATTTCTGTTTACCACTCTTTAGTGTTGTTTTATTTGTGATCTCTTTATTCATGCATCAACTTTTTTCTTGTATATTTTATAAAATGACTTAAATGTATAGGATTTATTAACAGCGCTGACTCATCACAATTTCTTCCTTCTATTAGATGCCCTACATGCGTATTTTGGGATCTGTGGCCTTTCTTTGATGGGGGAGTCTGGTATTAATGAAGTACACCCGGCACTGAATGTAAGCGTAACAACGTATAAACGCCTCCAGCAGCTTCATGACACATGGAAAGCCAAGAACTATGTAAAGAGTTCAGATCACGTGCACCTCAGCACTTGACTGACCTACAGCATCATCGCATTTGGTTGGAGGATTGTAGCCCCACTTCTAAGCCATGTATTTACAAAGTGTGCTTTTTTCATGCTGGAGTCATTCGAACAAAGTGTTTTGGGGTTTTTTTTGGGGGGGAGGGGGGATTGTGGTTGGTTAGTAGCACTATAATGTACAACAGCCTTTAACCAGTTCCCTGCACCTCAATAAAACATATTTTATAAGACGTATTATTTTAAAGGCGCTCGCTTTTTATTTTTATTGTTTTTTAAATACATCTTGGAAACATTGCTGAAGATATTCAGATTTGTCTTTAATGAGTAATTAAAATAAACATTCAGCACATATGCAAAGTATAATTATAATGTCCAACAAGTAGAGCATAAAGACAGACCTTATTTGGGGGCGGGAGGGGGGGGGTCTTGTTGCAGACACTGGACCACAATTATGCACTCTGAGTAATGAATATATTAATGACTATATAATTTTATTAGCTTGTTTATATACTCAACACGTCTTCAGAGCAGGGGTGAAAAATGGTTGAACATGTGGGCTGGGAGGTTTTTAATGAGACCTTTACCATAAAGTATTTTGAATTACTTACTTGATTTGAACTAGAAGCAAGTTATTTTGGAGCTTGGCAATATCTAGTTTAATAACGTTTTGAATTGAAATTCAAAAACAAATTATGATTAGTTAAAATAACTATTATTGTAGTGCATTTTCCTAACACTCCACAAATCATGTTTTTGGGGTGGAGTGGGGGGTTGTTTTTGTTTTTTGTTTTGTTTTTTCTAATCTCACAGGTTAGGGCTTCACCAGTACTGAAAGAACCGTGGCATAGTGATATTTTGTGGAACGACACAATTCATTATGTCCATCTTCTTTGCACATTATTGCCAAGTAATGACCACAGAATGTGTGCTATCCACTGTAATTTATTACAGAAATATTATTTAACCAAATAAATTAGTCAATTTTTACAGTTTTTACAATAAAATAATTGTACAGTTGGTTTCTGTGAATGTTTTTATTTGTTCAAAAATGCATGGAAGTGTTTTTGTATTTTGTTGAGCTGATCAACTACAGAGTAATGACATATACATGTGTACATAAGTAACAGTGCCAGTTCCTCTGAAAAAAGTTAAGGGCTACCCATAAAGACTATCTATGTTACATCTGTGTGTAATTGTGCCAAATAATGTATAGTAACTTTAATAAATATATCTACCACACTCTTTCAGTCTTCTGCAGCAGGTTGCCATATTATCAGGAGCTACTTTAATCTAATATGAAAACTATACCATTCATAATCCTATTCAGGAAAAAATTGTTTATGGTCTTAATGCTTCTGTGTTTAATATTTTTGTGGTGGAGAGCAGGCTAGTGTAAATTATTTAATGTTTTTGACTTTTATATCCTTTGCCTCTTATTGGTCTAGTTGCTTATATTGCTCTTCATTAGAATAAAAAAAAGGGCAATCAAAGAGCAAGAGGGTGATCTGAGCACTGCCCTGAACTTTGCATTAACAAAGAACCAGGTCCTGTACTTTGATAAAGTGGCAGATTAAAACTCCTTATAAACAAGCAGACCATATATGAGTAGTCATATTGTATTGGGTCTTTTGCTAGTGGATTCAGCTGACCATTTATAATGATAGATTGCATTCATTAACCAACTATATTTTCTCATTCATCCAATCTGTGGGACACTGCCATGGGTTGTATGAGTAGAGTGTGGAGTTAACAGTTAGTACATTAACAAAATTAACTACCGTATATACTCGTGTATAAGCCGAGTTTTTCAGCACATTTTTTCATGCTGAAAAAGCCTTCTCGGCTTATACACGGGTGAACTTACCTGGTGTCGGGTCCCTCAGATCTTAAGTTCCGCAGTGGAACGCATGTGCGTTCCAAATGGCGAACTTCCTGCTTCCTGTCAGTGGAACGCATGTGTGTTCCACTGCGGCGGTAAGTAAAAGGCTTAAAAATCCCTCTCCTCTCCGTGAACTTGCTGTTTAAGTGATAATGTAGCACATGCTCAGTCTGTTTGTGACTTTCTCTCTCACTGTCCACGCTGCTTTGATGTACAAAGATGTTCACACATACACCAGCTTGTTGGAGAGCCAGTGCATTACTGAAGGTCAGCGGAGGTGATGTGGAGCTTGCATGTTGTGTCGGCCCCTTCTCATCTCAAATCAGAATATTGCAAAACATATTTCCATCTTCTGTATTTTACGTTGATCTTTTTATAAATTTAATGAATTCATTCATTGTCGACCTGATTCCGTAGCTGTCTGCAGACACTGGACTTCCGCTTTCTCAGATTCTGCAGACGTGGGCTGGGGCCATGTTGCATGCATCTGATTTCACTATATTCCTTATCGCTAAACCAGTAGGGCCTGTGATGCTTTACTGTGCTAAGGCATAGATAGCGGGCACACCATGCTTTAGCATGTTTTTCTAGAGCTTTTTCCTCCAGTTAAATTTCTACATTTTAAAAGGGCTTCTTTGGACATCAGGGGGAGAATATATTAATCAAGCTGAATTTGCCTTTCAAGCACATTACCGTTTTTAATTTGTCCGCCACAGTTGGGCACCTGCATCTCTTTCTAGCTAGACCCTGGTTACTGACAGAAGATAACCTCATTGGGTGGCAGTAAATCATTCTGTAAGTGTCTCCTGGCCTTTGTTACTTCTGTCACCTGGATTACAGATGCTGACCTTAGGCTGTGCATTTACCAGTAGCTGCTGTATTTCCCACCCTAGGCCTATACTCGAGTCAACAAGTTTTCCCAGTTTTTTGTGGTAAAATTAGGTGCCTCGGTTTATATTCGGGTCGACGTATACTCGAGTATATACGGTAGTTAAGCTGACAGACCCCTCCCCTCTGCAACCCCTGTAGCTTATCGGTTTTAGATTAAGTGCCCAAAGAGTTGGGCTTACTCCTTTTTGCTAGCTAGATTTTATTTTATTCCTTTTATTCTTTTTTACTAAAGGGTGTTTTTTTTGTTTTTTATTTCTCCTAATAGAATCCTGGTAGCGTGCACTAGAGAGAGAGTGGACGCTTCCTCACTATACAGCTGCACAATAGCTGTCTTACAGTGAAAGTGTGCACCTCTCGCTGACAGCACCTGCGGTTTTTCAGTGCTGACAGACGGCCTCAGGACCCGCTGTCACACTGACAGTTTCCCAATATACCAGTGCTAACACAAAGGCAAGAAGCGCCAGTAGTCGCAATGGTGGTGGCGGTCATCTTTTGGATCAGACCAAGTTTCTCCCTCAGGAATAGGAGAGGGGAAACTTAGTCATAACTATTATCCATCAAGAATGGATACAGAACGGAGCGATCGCTGCAGGCTTATTAACTGAAGAAGCTGCAGTTTAAGATTGCTAATACAGATACTGGAAAGATTTTGGGGCGGAACTAAACAAGATAGAGTTCCCCCCACCGTAAACAGGACTTTGGATTCATCCAGGGGTGCCAAATAATGCCAGGGAAACCAGCAGACTCTCAGCCTGAACACTGCAGACGATGCTGACAGACTCCTCTCCTGGCTTAGCCTGTGGGAAGGTTAAGTACCACAATTTATATTTTTATGTTGCTCTATACTTCTATATTTTATATTACTAGGGGTATATTAGTACTGTTGTGCATTAGTATACATATTTTTTTTTTTTTTTTTTATATTCTATGCTTGGACTCCTATCATGGGTTATGACAGGATGCTGCTTTTGACTACCAGTCATAGATTTGTTGTATCCTTGTATCTATACCAAAGTTTTCCTGTGTGACTGTCTGTATTGCGTATTGTTGCGTGTAGTGACACTATTCCCATTCAGAAACATGTCTGACAAGGGTAAGACAACATGTGCAAAATACTTTACTTGTTCAAAGTGTTAAGCTAAGTTACCTATTGGACAACAGGACCCGGGGGCGCTCTGCATTTACTGTGATGCGGAGGTCCAGCCTGCGCAGGCCCAGATTGGTGTACCACTTTTGGTGGAGGAACCGGCGTGGGCATCTTCTCTGGCGCAATCAGTTGCGACATTGGTTCAGCTGCTTGCTAGGCCAGCGGTTGCTGCTATTCTCCCCTCCACATCAGTAGCTATTGACCCCCCTGCGTCAGTCACCTTTCCAGTGACGGCCGAGGCAGTGGATTTTAGGCCAGCTGGCTCATCAGCTTCACTAGCTATCACAGGGCCTCCTCCCAGGGGACCGGTTTGGTCCAAATACCTGGTCGGTTAAACCATTTCTTGGACTCGCCAAGACCTAATTCGTCAAGAAACAAACGACACCGGCCCACGCATCCTCTTTTGTCCCTCTCTGATTCCGAAGGATCATCAGCAGAGGAGGGAGAACTCATGCATGATTCTGATTCCGAACAGGTAACAGACTAGGAGGAATCCCACAGATATCAGGGTATTGACAACCTGGTATTGGCAGTATGTCAAGCTCTAGACCTTTTGGACCTAGAAGAACCAAAGGCTTCTGATCATGGTCCGATTAAAAAGATTAGAAGACGCGCGATCCGTTTTCCTCCGACAGCGGAGTTAACTTAGATCGCAGAAGCAGCTTGGAAACAGCCAGACCAATGATTTACTATCCCCCTTTTGGAACAGATTCTAAAGGTTGATACTCCGGTGGCACGCTTAGCTCGCCACATCTGTTCAAAGAGCAGTGAATGGCGACCTCCAAAGAAGGTTGGATTTGCGGCATCATGACAAGGGGCTACATAATATCTGTTTTTTTTTTTGTTTTGTTTTGTTTTTTCTTGTACAACAAACCCCGCGATCCAGAAAGAAGACAGGCGATTCTTCAATGTGTCGCCTCTTTCAGCAGGGGTCACCACATTGTTGCCAGGGAACCAGAGAGGACAGGGGTTTTTACTCCAACCTCTTTCTGGTTCTCGAGCCATATGGCTCTTTCTGACCCATTCTAAATTTAAAGATGCTAATTTTCCACCTGCGGGTGGGCAGGTTTCGCTTGGAGTCCCTCCGGTCAGTAATGAATGGGTTGAAAGCAAGTGAATATCTAGTGTTGATGGACTTTAAGGACGCCTTTCTGCATGTCCCCATTTGGGAGGGACACTAGGCCATTCTTCGCTTTACCGTAGGTACCTTACACTACCAATTTAGGGCGCTACCCTTTGGCCTCTCGTCAGTGCCAAGGGTGGTTGCAAAAATGTCTGTTATGGTGACCTGTCTTCACGCCATGCTAGTGAGAATTGTTCCATACCTAGACGACCTATTCATCAAGGCTACTTCAGCACATCTGCTACTCCAGCACCTTGCACTTACCATCAACACCCTGGAGCGCCACAGTTGGATATTCAACCACCACAAATCCCAGTTGGTTCCCTGCCAGAGGATGACCTTCCTGGCGCTCACCATGGATACCAGCATACAGAAAATATTCCGCCCAGATCAGAATCAGTTCAGAACACAACATCTCAAGTTCTGGCCTGCAGGAGACCATCAATGCGCCTTCGAAGCAAGATGGTGTCCACATTCGAAACACTTCCCTATGGGCGAATTAATTCCCGCTACTTCCAGTGGAACCTCTTAAAGTGGTCAAGATCCAACTTGCACTAGGGCCGCCAATTGATCCGGTTATCCCCAGCTGTGCGGGTGTCGCTTTGGTGGTGGACAGTCCAGGAACACATGTAGAAAGGCAGGTCCTTTACCCTGTTGTCTTGGATCGTAGTGACCACAGACGCCAGTTTGACAGGGTGGGGCAGGGGCGGATCTAGATTGATATACCCGGGGCGATTTAGGCCCTGCCCCTTTTTGATTTATAAGGCTGCCGGCGGCTGCACACTATGTGCAGGTCCGCTCGGCAGTGGCAGTGTGCTGTCCCGCTGCTCTGATTGTTTAAAACACAATCGGAACAGCCGGGCAGCACACTGTCACTACTGAACGGAGCTGCACATAGTGTGCAGCTGTCGGCAGCAAGCCCCTGCTGGATCCGCCACTGGGGTGGGGTGCTGTGGTCCTCCATCTCCGGCTTCAGGGTCATTTGTCACGTCAGGAGTCATCTCTACCAATCAACATACTGGAACTGAAAGCCATGCTTATGGCTCTGCAAGGGGCACAGAGCATCCTCCAGGAGTCCCCAGTCTATCTGCAGTGCAACAATGCCACAGCAGTGGCTTATGTCAACAGACAGGGCGGGACCAGACATTTTGCAGCAATGAGGGTGGCATCTCGGATCTTAGCATGGGCAGAAATGCCAGGTTCCCTAAATCTCTGCAGTATTCATTCCAGACATACAGAATTTGGGAGTCATGCTAAGTCGTCATGCGATAATGCTGGGGGAGTAGACGCTCCATCCAGAGGTCTTCCAGTCGCTGGTCCGAAGGTGGGATCTTCCAGACCTGGACCTGATGGCGTTGAGAGACAAACGGCGGGTCCCCAGGTTCTGCTCAAGGGCCAGGAAGCCATTGGCGGTGGCCATCGACGTCATGACCATGCCCTGGGACTTCGGATCCGA
Organism: Mixophyes fleayi; assembly: GCF_038048845.1. Classification (NCBI taxonomy): domain Eukaryota; kingdom Metazoa; phylum Chordata; class Amphibia; order Anura; family Limnodynastidae; genus Mixophyes; species Mixophyes fleayi. The sequence goes on from NC_134402.1 coordinate 380,256,211, forward strand.
TGCTTACCCGTGTCCTCAGGCGGGTCAAGCAGGGAGATCTTCCAGTAACTGTGGTGGCTCCCGCTTGCCTGCGTTGGGTCTGGTATGCAGACATTGGAGTGTGTTAAGGACTTTGGTTGCCTCTTCGAGACCACCTCTTACAAGAACTATTCCGACACCAGGGCCTGCCTCGGCTGGCTTTAATGGGTTAAAGATATCCCATTGGGACAAATTTTCTGTAGTGTGTACCCAGCTTAAACCTGGCTACAGGTTGTTATATCCCCACCCAATTTAGAACAAAGCACATCTTGGACTAACAGGAGACGAAGATTGTTGTAATTATATGCTCTGACCATAAACATACGTACCATAACAAAGGGAGCCATGTGGCAAACTATTGGATAGATATTTACATTCTGTGCATCTTTCAGCTTTGCCATTGAACTGTCCAGGGGTGATGATCATACAGCTTTTGTTGTGATCACGGACAGGATGTCAGTAATTTGTCTTTAGTTTTCTGCAGTATACTGTATCATCTGGATGTGCTAACAAATGTCTTCTCACACCTTATACATGTGTCACAAGCCTTATATAGGTTTAATCCAGTTTGTTCATGAGTATATGTTCTGCATGCGTGTTTAATCCATTAGGAATGTCTCCACAAAGAAGATTGTGTTTTAATTGTACTTGTTACAGTAGAAAACAAAGAAGGAAATCACTATTTGATGAGCCATATAGTGCTAAATACACACTCTCCAACCCTCAAATTAGATGGCATGGGATACAAGAGTGACAAAAACTAGTAGAAATGTTAGAAGCAGCACAATATTTGGTAAGATTTTGTTTTCCTTCTGTCCAATATCCATAAATCAAAATTCCACAGGGTTATTTTTTTGGCCATTGTTGAGTCTCTGAAAACAAAGAACATTTTGACATTTGATTAAAATTCTTGACAAGTGCCACACTGCACATATTTACTTAGCTGGAAATAGGATATCAAATGTATAAAATCCTCAGAATAATGTATTGCCTTCCTCTGGATCAACACAATTAGAATTTATGAAAGGTTGAGATTGATGAACCTGTGTCTTTTGTAGCTTTACTAACTAATAATAAGTAATAGGTGTCCATAGAGACAAACCATTTTTAATTTGAGTACTTGTTAGATGCTTGTAGAGAGTTAGACTCATTTTAAAAGGACCACCACCATTAAACAAAATTGTTCAAATATTATCCCCTCCTCCCTCTTCCCAAAATTCCCCTTCACCCCTCCTGCTGTTTTACACAGAAATACTGCAAAGACATCATCAGCTGTTGTATTGACACCTGGGGGTAAATGTATCAATATGAGGGTTCTTCAACACCCGCGTGTTCAGCCTCTTCCGCGATTAAATTTCAAGCGGCGCTGCATTATAAAGGGTTAACTTCCCTTTACAATGCAGCGCCGCTTGAAATTTAATCGCGGAAGAGGCTGAACACGCGGGTGTTGAAGAACCCGCATATTGATACATTTACCCCCTGGTTTCTGAAGCACAGTCAGGGCACTGGTGCATAGGCCTGTGGCCCGGAGGGATTCAAGATGCAGATCTGGGGATTTTTTAATTCCATTGTTGCACACACCGTATATCCTGTAATACAAAACTGCTGTACGTCTATTTAAGAGCACAACAGAGATTCTTTAGAAGGCAAATTTGGAGAATGATTTTTAACAAACGGCAATAATAAAAATGTTCAATATTTGGCAGGTAGCAGTGTCTGAATGCAGGGGTTTGGTTAGGTCTAGTGAGACAGGGATAGTTTTTTGCGGGTTTAAAAAAAGTGGAGATGTTGCCTATAGCAACCAATCAGGTTCTAATTGTCATTTTGTAATGTACTAAATAAATGATAACTAGAATGTGATTGGTTGCTATAGGCAACATCTCCACTTCTGAAACCTGCCGTAAACTTGCAGCTTGATACATTTACCCTTTAGTGTTGGAAGGAAGATGTTTCCTCTAGATTTTTGTCGTATGTGATCTAGTTAAAGAGAAAATGCTTGTGTTAGGTCTTTCTACTGGTTTCTCAAAAGCTGAATACAGGACTCTAGAGCAGGGATTGGAAGAAGAGGGTGGATCCTCATTCCAATAGAAGTTTTGGACTGATGTTCTATGGAGCAAGCTACTGCTGTTTTCAGCCTGATAGGCATAGCTGCTTACATTCCTCTTTATGTCTCTATGCAGCAAGCCCTGAATGTCTGGTGTGAGCTATGGCTGAAAGCCTCTGACAATGTTTATTTGATCTATAGTGGATCACCGTATAGTGAAATTCCCTGTTATATATTAGTGTTCAGTGTTCTTATATTATTTTTAATCAGAAAAAAACCAACATCCATTTGATATAAAGTTTTTTAGTCCATAAAAATCACCCTAGCTAGTTAAAAATGAAGCAACACTTAAGATAAAATGTACGTCCGCTCAATCCAAAGTGATACCCACTAACCTACCCACTCAGGACAGGCATTCAATCACACCATTATTCTCATTAAATTCATGGTTCCCTAAAGCTAAGCTCTGTACATATATCTGTTATCAGTGTTCGCGCGGAATCTTAATTGTAGGAAACAATCATGTCATGGTAGAGATGTAAATGTGGAGGTGTGACAGCAACCATTGTCCTGCCTATGGGAGTGGCTAGTGGGAGTTACTTTTGCTAGCCCTCCTTTCTTCATTGCTATGTTTAGCCCCATTGGGTGAGGTTAGTCCGTATGTCTATCTAATAGATGAAAACCCTATTGTACTGACCCTGCTGGTTAACATAGCAGACAATATCATAATACAGGAAGCGTGGTAAAAAAGAAGTGGGGCGTCTCCTCGATAAATTGAGCTATATAAGGTCTTCATTCATGTCTCTTCCCACCCAGAAGCAATCCTAATGTTATTTCAAATGACATTGACAGATATTTATTTTTGTTCATTTTGTAAGAAAGTTGCTTAAAATATATCATTGTATAGTTTAAAAACATTTAATGAAGCATATCTAGTACCTGGGAAACACATTTGGAAACGTGGTTGTTCATGTCTGTTAATCTGCCTGATGGAACTTGTTTTGTTAATAAAAGGAGACGCTAAGCTGCAAGCATGGGAACATCACAGCAGGTGTTCTGAAGACTAAGAGCTGATCGTGCTAGAGCGGCTCATCGGCAATTTGTTACACTGCTGGAATGTACCTGGGGAACTACTGAAGCTGATTTTGATGTATTACATTGACTTAAATGCTCTCAGCGTGAAAATAATGTGTTATCTGATAATATTTAGCTCAAAGTTTTATTAATAAGGGAGTAGAGAAAAATAAACTATACTGAGTGATACAATTTGCATTACTGCAACTGTACAGAGGCCCAAAATGATGCTTTGGTTGGACAAAGGAAATATAAAATGAAAGAAGATATCCTGTATATAACTTGGATTACTGGAAAAAAAAGTTAGTATTTGTATTTTTATTCTGTCCTTGCCGAAGCGGATAGATACACAGGTGGGTAACTTTACCCACTGAGTCACAACATAGAACTGGAGATAGGGAGAGCTAGTAGGAGCAACTACTACTGATCACTCCGGTGGTTTTCTTCATGTTGGTCTTATTGTCTGTTACTGAAAGTAAAATCTGTTATGTGTTATTTGTCATGTGAGCTTAGATTTAGGACCTGGTGAGGACTAGATGATTGGTAATTATGTCCTGATTTGTAAAAGCACAAAATTGAACTTGTATTTTCTTTTTCCTGTGATTGCAAATGTCCTGTATGAAAAGACCTCCGTATGGTACAGAAAAGACCCATCTGAAAGTAATGGCTGACATCTGATTCCTACCATAATAGAGGGCAAGTAAAAATGTAGTTATTCTGTAGATTGTAAGCTTGCAGGGCCCTCTGCTCTTTGTCTGGCTGTTATTACCCAGTCTTGTTTTACTAATGTGATTGATTCCAATTGTAAAGTGCTGCAGAGTTTGCTGGTGCTACATAAATAAGTGTTTACAATGATACAAATAATAGAAAATAGCCCATTCTAAACCATGAATGTTTTCGTAAAGGTGCGTTCTCTGACCCTCCTTACTCAATCTTGTGTTTTGCACTTGGATGCATTGTTGCAACTAGCTCACATTCAGGATGGCACACGCACAATTCACACATGTCCAGCGAGCCCCTCCCCCCCAGGAGACCCCTTCCCAGAACAGACACCGTCTTTGGTCACAAACTGGTGACAATTGTGCAAAAATAGTCACATGACATCATAGCAGTAGAAAAAGAATCATTTTCACTGCATCTCTGGCATTTTCCATTTTCAAAAACCGTCTATAAAGAGGTACCCCCCAAAATGTATATTTAATATTACAAATGTAAATGTTTAATTGCACCTTATTTGATTAACTGAAATTCATAATTACTTTGCTCTAAAAATTGTATTGATATCAAAACTGTCACTGCCCAATTTGACGTTATTTACCTTTATATTCCATGAAACATGGGAAAACATTTATTGTTGTGTTTGAAAGTAAAACGGAATAAAAATGACTTATTTTTGACTTTTACTGCAGGAAAAGGCTTACCACCACTTTCTGAGACTATCCCTGATATATCAGGGACATTTATTAATATAGCTCAGTTAACAAAATATAGCAATTTATATTTAAAATACTTGTAAAAGCAGAATTTACAGTTATTCTGCTTAGTGGAACCCCAGGGTATTGCATGCTGAAACACTTTCCCTGGGCTCCTCAATTTCTGTAGTACAGCACCTGCACGAAGCTTGCAGGTTTCTATTGGTCCTCCCACTCACATCCATCTAAGAATGATGAACAGTAAGCATTTTCTGATGCAGTATTGCAAAAACAAGAGGCACCCTGGCTAAATTCAGCAGGCAGTTCCCGAGGCTCTACTAAGGCGGAGGAGCAGCTTAGTTCAAATTTTAAAACTACTGGGTATGCCTCTTTAACTTTTAAGTAAATCAATTTTAACCAACTGTAACTTTTCTATGATACGGTTCCTGTTGCTGTGTTATAAGATAGTGGAACCAAATTTGATAATCAGGGCAACAAACTAAATATCATACAAAAAGTCCTACCCATTATTTGTAAAGTATCCCTGGAGTGGTACATTTGGCAAATTAATTACAACCATAGAAAGAAGAGAAATACCCATAATAAGCATTCAGGTCACCAAAATTGACTTATATTTATTTGACTAGTTATATAGTTACGTCATTATATAATACTTTTCCTTACATTAAAGTGGATCCTGATGCAATACAGGCAGTAGATGACAGTATTATTCTATGCATAACAGCCTAGTTATGCAAATTAAGCAATTACATTCATAAATTATTAAAGAGCTGAGTTTGCCTGGGCAAAGTCCACTGCCCCAGTTTTAGGAATAACATGTCCATAAAAGTAAATATTGTCAAGAAACAGCACCAACTAAGCATCTGTTCATAAAGAAACACACAAAAAACAATGACAGACTCCATCTTGTTTGTTAATAAAAGAAAAATGAATGATCACATTATTTCAATAATGTTCTACTTTTGTGTTCTTAATTAAGTCACTTGGGATTGTTTGGCTAACAATAACTCTTGTTAAATTAAATTGAACTGTAGTGGGATGTAAGTTGTGATGGTATTTTTAGTTAAGGGGAGTAACCTAAGACTTCTTCATAGTGTAATCTTTGATACCAAAACTTGAAGTTGGTAGTTTTTTAATTAATAGATTGTTTAAAGTATATTTAAAATATATATATTTTTACGCAAACCAGGTGATCTAGTAGTAATTTACTCATTCAGGCTCAGGTGTGTGTATATAGGTTGATCCAATGACAAACATAAGTAACAACAGATTAAAACCTATAATAAACAAGTGGGACTCTATTTCTTCATTTATATAAAAGTATATTTAATCAATGAATCCATTCTGTTTCTAATTGCAGATGTGTAGTATTTAAATCACTCCTACATATTATTGTATTGTTACATTGTTTTTGTAGTAATATACAATGGCTTGAAGTTTTTCTTCGAAACTATAGAGATAAGGCACAAATAGGCCAACACATTTTATCATACAAGATCTAGTTTCAATACTGGGCATTCTGATGTAGGTATTTAAAACAAAAACAAATATATGTTCTAAAAAAATGCATATCAAACTCAAATACAGCTATGGGGGAGTATTTCTTGCTTGGAAAATTACATAGCTAAAAAAAAACCCTTGGGGGTTTGAGAATCAAAATTCATCCAGATAATCATGTTTCAAAACTGGAATATCTATAATAAGGGACTGCTGCTGCCAATATGACGTTACTGTAAAGGATGCAAAAATGTGTATATATATATATATGTATGTGTGTATATATATATATATATATATATATATATATATATATATAATCTTGCACAATTCCCAGGTAGTTTTATTTTCCTAGGTAGGCTTTTCTATAGCACCAAGTGTAAGGTGTAACTTCTTGTATACTTTCCAGATGTGGACTCCTACATGTAATTCCCTTCATGTTGCATCCTTTTGAAGACTTTATCAGCAGAAAAATTGCATATAACCTCAAACACCTCTAACCCTCTAAATAAAGCTCCTAACAGCTGGTGCATACTTCCTATTGTACATGCACGGTTGACGCTTAACGCCTGCCTTGTATAATGTGCAACATTCCTGTTAGTGTCACTTCCCAGAAGTGACGGCAATCTGAAAAACTTCTAACTGACCTCTAACTATTAGTTGTAAAGAGTTTTTTCAGTTTGATGTCACTTTGTTCAGAGACAAGAGACAAAACAGCTTAATAGCCAACACAGGATTGAGGGAATAGTAACAGCCAGAAAACTGGAACAGAATAATCTGAATGACTAATTGTGGCAAATGGAGCTGTGATTAAAGGCTAGTTACAATTGTTGTGAATGAGCACAGAATCAGTGCTATGGCTCAGGTTGAGAAGTGTTTTGCCAATGGAACCTGAATGCAACATGGGGCATGAACCTGAAGAATTAAGTTCCCAAGATCTCTCCTCAGAAGCCTACGCCTACCAGTGTGTGGGTTTTGGAGGAGAATGTTGACAATGAAATCGGTCATCTTGACGAAAATGTTTCAAAAGAGACATATGACATATATTTATATAGATGTTTTCCAAATCCATTCAGTGGAAGGCGAAAAACAGGCTCCCTGGGTCAAAGTTCTGGCCAGGGTACCCCAATGGGAGGTCTGACCAGAAACTTAACCCCCTAGTTTGTCTTCTGGGATCCAATGTTACCAGTCTGTGAAATTATTATCCAAATCCGTCCAGTGGAAGGCTCAGAGCAGTCTCTCCGGGTCAAAGTTATGCCCAGCGTACACTAAACGGGAGGTCCAACCGGGTCCCTAAACCCCTTAAAATATGGAACACCTTGCATTGGTTTCATCCAAATCGGTGCTGGGCTGTCGAAGATATTCGCCTACAAACAAGCAAACCAAAAAAAAACCCTTATGCATGGATAGTAAACAAAATATATATATATATATATATATATATATAATTATTGGAAAAGACTGCACTCACATTCTCAAGTTAATTCTCTTCGGGGTGCTCCACAATAGCTCCCATTTCCATTGCAGGTAGTACATATTCAAAACGTAAAACTCAGAGAGGGCACTCACCATTTAAAACAGATAGATTATTCTTTATTTTCAATCCAGCTCCTTTATATTTCGGTCTTACATCCAGATCTTTATATGTGTGTGATATATATATATATATATATATATATATATATATATATATATATATATATATATATACACGTATATACACATATGCACACACACGTCACCACATGGGGACCGTACTCCTTGGTCTACCCTGATGAAAATCATTAAACATGATTGGAACGTTGGAATTAGAACAACATTGTGTATAGATTCTTTGGAAGACCAAGGAATGTCACCCCCATGTGGTGGTGTATTTCGGAAAAAAAATTCTAGGAGGGCACCCAGGCAGTGAGATATTTTAAGAAGAGTGACGACCATCTGGCTGTATATCTATATGTAAATATATATCTAAATATATATATATATATATATCTAAATATATATATATATATATATATATATATATATATATATATATATATTTATATATATATATAAAATACTAGAATAAAGTTATGTTGGTACTGGTTTCTAAGATATTGCAACAATTTTATAATTAGTGTGATGGTACATACATTTTTTAAAGATTTGTTTTTCTTTAGAAACGTTAGTCCTTGTATGCTCATTGGCAAGGATATTTATAATGAAGCCTCTTATATTGTCCATAAAGCTCTGTCTCAGCTGCTGAGAAGTGCAAAATTAATCCTATTACATTAGAAAGGAAAATCTTTCAGAACACTAAGCGGTCTATTTATGAAAATGAAAGGTGCCTGAAATCATACGGCTGTTTCAGCATGATTATGAAATTTTAAAGTATAGTTTACATTTATTAATGGTGTAACGCAGGAGACATCGCAATAATCTCCTGTATTACTGCACTACCCGATGTGGACTGCAGAAGACCACCGTCACATAAGCCACTATGGGAATGGCAGTCGTGATATTTAAGGAGTTCTGAATGCCAACCGTATTCAGAACTAGTTCCCCTTAGCTAACACCATCTCAGGATGGCGTTATCTTCTTCTTTATACTGTTAATCCCTCGTGTTAATGGACATTGAATGGGGTAGAGAGTTATTTTCAGATCCCTTTGCTCTATGCCTGAAGCTCCTCCTCGTTTCCTCCACACTAATGGACCACTGTGAGCATGATACACAGTGGCAGCAAGGTAAGTATGTTATGTATAACTATTGTTAGTGAATATTAATAAATATTAAATTAAGCAGGTATTGTCATTTAGGCTTATATTCAGTGTATGTATTATATTAAAAATGTTTTACTAGTTTTTATTTTGTGTCGGTATCAGTGTGTTTTATTTGTGTGTATCATACTATTATGTGGCCTTTATAAATATAATTATATATATATATATATATATATATAATGTTTTTCCTATTTTTTTGTTTGCCATAACACCACTATCCCTGGTGACAGCAGCTTCTTTTTGGTATATTATAGTTTATTATTTTCAGCACCAACAGGGGTACTGTCCTTGGTGTTTTTATGTGATACAGAGTTTGGTTGGTCCTTTCCCGTGTGGCACTCCAACTCCTAGGACAGTTATTTTGTCTACTTTCCATTTTCTTTACTGCATATAGTTATTTTTTTAACAAATAATAATTTATAAATTTTTGGCTATCACAATATAAATTTGGAATCTGTCTTACATGTCAAGTTCTATTTTAATTTTTATTTGTTTGCATCTAGTAAATTAATTTTATACTGCGCTTTCACAAATTAATGTTTTATGTTATGTTATTTTTTTCTCATGCAATTCACCTACTAATTAATATTTTTATATATGTACCTTCACTAGTGTCTTCATTGTCATCCCCCTTGTATATAAAATATCTGATTCTTTCCTATTAATATATTTATTTTTTCTTACATAGTTTTCTATTTCAAATTGAATACATCAATTACAACATAATATGGAAGTACTAATGGAATATTTGAGAATATATTGCCTTCTCTTCTATCACAAACACATGTCGTTGAGCTTCAACGTAGAAGATGACGTGTTTTGATGCTGCTAGTGTTCAGTTAACGCAAAGCTCTTGGTCTAAGAGAGGAAGACGATGAAGAGAAAAAACACATGGACTTGTGCAATACAGCAAAACTTTGATGGATAGACACACATCGTAACTATGGATATTCTAGAAATTACACCTTGACAGTAAAGAAACATTATACTTTGCAAAACTATGCAACAGATCTAATGCTCACAGACAAGAACACTGTATCATTGTTAATTTCCCACCCTGAGAGTGTTATTAATATTCATATTTCCACCATTATTTTTGAATAGGTGTATACTAAAAAAAACCTTACATTTCCATACTTGTGTATATATATATATATATATATATATATATATATATATATATATATATATATATATATAGTCTCCATAATTATTTGTTTTATTCAGTTTAATTTCAGCAGTTGACATGTATCACCTTGATTGTTTAATTTACAATGTATTTACTTTTAAGCCTTGGTTTTATAGTTCACTGATTTCTTATTTTAACAACCTTATTTTCATATTTTAAAAAAAAATAAAAAAAATACAAAATACAAAAACTGTTGTGTTTCATGTTTGTAATTGTATTCCTCATGAACATCATAATTTTACCAAGTTCAGCTTATTTGTTAATTACATTAGGTTTCTGTTCTTCCAAATCGATAAGAAATCAATAAGTCATTTCCTGAGAAACCTCAATGTATACTTAACATTCCCAATTATTAAGTATGTTGTCGTACAAGGGCATTTTTATTTTCAATACGACTTTATATGCAAAAGGTATCCATTTGAGAACATTTCACAGATATCCCATCAGCATTGGTGGATGGATTCCTGGAGCAAACATGTAGCGTTGCCAACCCTATTTGTTCACCAAACAGAGGGGTCATCTTAATCCATCTTGTGGAAAACTGTACCTATACATTTATATTTGACACTTCATTTGCAGTTCAATTTTGTTTCTATCTTTGCATTTAATGTTTTTTTTTTCTCATATTTCTTTATTTTAATTAGGGCCCTCTAAGCATGCATCCCCCAGTTGACTTTCATCATAGCTTATTTTTGGCAGAGCATCATCTGGATGCAGAAGACAGTGTGGAAGTCCTTGTTTACAAGATTAATATATTGAATGTGAGTGAACACATAAATCACATTTTTTAGGGTAGTGCATTTTTTACTGTCAACAGGCCACAAAATCAGTAATGGGGATCTTTATTATTTCTAACAAATCTTAAAAATGTAACATGAAATTTTAAGTTTGCTTCTCATGAGGTAACAGTTCAACATATTGCTGAATGTAGGAAGACACAGCTTTACAGGTCAGTTTGCCAGGTTTCCAGTATGAATTCCACAGAGAATAGAATACTTGAAACAAAAGTGTCTTTATTGTAAACACAGATTACACAGGTAAACTAGGTGCAGTCAATTATTAAATAGCAAGCAAAAGTCCTTAGGGGTAGCAGGACAGTAGCATTTTCAGGTTAGCTGGGAAGATTGAGACTTGGTACAAATAGGATGGCTGCAGGCACAGGATATCAGGATTGCCAGGTTTAGCTACAGGAGTAGGAGATATTGGTGTTCAGATATAACAGACGAAGTGCAAGTACAAGGAGACAATTACTAGGTTTAGCCACTGGAGCTAGAAATACTGGTTTAACCTCGGGAGAATCAGACAGGAGAAGGTTAAACAAGCCAGGGTCAGAAGCCAGACGATCCACAACAAAGCCAGGTAGTAGACAGGTGTAAGGGAAAATGTAGCCGGGGTCTGAGTCACAGGAAATAGTGCAGGATAAGTAGAAGTCATATGTCAAGGAAAAAACAGGAGCAGAAAACAGGAGTTCACAGAAACCAGCAGCAGGGACAAATGATGAATTGGCACAGTTTGCTGGAACAGGCAGTCTTATAAAGGTCAGACACAGGTGATTTGTATCCCACTTCAACTGTGAGAAGATAACTCCTTGCAGGCAGGGTCTGGAGAAGGCAAAGCAGCATCCAGAGAAGGTGCTGCAGTGAAGCCAGAGGCAGATCACAATACAGTTCTAGCAGTGCATGGAAACAAGTTTGAAAAGCAACAGATGCTCAAACCCAGTACTCTACTGTTAACAAAAGGTAATCTTTTCAGCAATTCTGACTGTACAAACAGGTATAACTATTGACCCAAACAAATAGATTAACTCCTGTACATGCAAAAAGAAATCCTGAAAACCTGAACTATAGATAGCACGTGAGTACTGAGTATGAGCACCTCTGCTTTAATGAAAGTGTACATGGCATTGTCATATAATGCAAGATACACTGTCTTTGCTAACAAAGAATTGTTGAAATTCATATTCTTGAATAGAAATATATAACCTTATATTAAATCACTGTTCTATATCCCTGCCTTGCAACTTGACTTGCTAGGGTCAGTGTTACTTCTATATATAATTTCATCAGGCCTATATTTAAATCTCTGCTGTCCATCTTCACCTTTAGTTACTCCTTGTTGCCCTCATCTATAATCCATTACAAAATTTGTACACTTACCACCCATCATTGAGTACTCATATGTTCAAAGGCAATACAAAGCGCGCTTACTTCTCCACCACCAACTATAATATTAATTGACACTTCATTACCACAAATAATTCCAGTAAGATACTCCTTACAATTGCCTCCTGAATTAATGGCACTATATAAATAAATGATGATGAATGCCATGAATTTACACTAATGATTGCCACTTCATCCTACTTACAATGGGAAATACCAATACATGTGTATGAATCAGGCACAAACAATCTATGTCAATTCACAGTATTAACAGCATATGAACTATTCCAAAACATGTTCAACTTTTCAAGTATTTCAAAATAAGTCCTTTGATAGACATTTATTTCAGTAAATTTGATCAAAGTTCTTTTTCATATAGCAACCTCCCAAAATAGTCCGTTAGGCAATCTCCCAAAGGTAGTATATAAATAGAAAGAATAATAACATAGTATAGTATTTTATATAGATATTAAATCTATAAGTCCCAAGTATTCTGTTACAAGATTAAATTGAGAGATGAATTTTCATTGTTTTTATAGCGACCACAAGTTTGCCATAAGGAGGATGTCAGCTATGGAAAAGTGACCACTGCTGAACGATTTGCGCTAATTAAAGGGAACAGGGGGGCTGGTGATGCACAAAAAACAGGAATAAAGCAAAAACTTGTAGCGATCCAACATTGGGAGTGATGTCTGTATCAAGAAATTTTAAAGATTAACTAGAAAAATAAAAAAATATTTATATGTATTTAATAAATGTAATTCCCAATACTCTGTAGTAGCTCACTGTTAATGTCATCTGTATATTTCATGTGGGTTATATTTAATTTTACATTAACAAACGTAGACTTAAACAATTTAATTTAAATATAAACGTGTTAATAATGAAGTTTAATAAAGGAAAAAAATGACAATTGTACATAACTGTTAATATTCTTCTTTCCTTAGCATTATCCACCAATGCAAAAAAAAATAATAATACAGAAACATCACATAAATAAATGATTACATTACATGTGAAAAGTCTTAATACACACCCAAAATATTTTCTGTCTATGTAGAAAATGCAAATTGATTTTATATCTTACTAGAAGCACAGCGAGAACCAATTATTTTTTGGAAATATATCCAGATGTAATGCAAGTGTACATGTATTTTAAAGTTGATTTTTTCATTGGGCAATTTCTTGACAGATTAGCTTGACCAATTGCATGGCAGGTATCAAATTTGAGAATTTTTGAGTAAGTATGATTACCGTTTGGATCAGCTGCTTTCAGTTCATACACATCCTTTGGTTCCACAAAATCTGTACAAACATAAATACCAAATTGTATCTTCAAATACAGAATATTATAATGAGCCTTGGCCTAGAACTGAAGCCTTACCCAGAAATTTATAATCTCCAAACAGCATTTATTTTGCAGTTTGGATCCCACTGATAATGATCAACAGTATTACATTATGGTGTTTGATTTTTTTTTTTATCTATAGTTTGCCAATCCTATACATTCAACAGTTTAAGGGCAATTTTATAAAAATATAGTATACGTAATTTATTTTCTATAAAAAAAAACACTGGAAAAGCATTTTTGGACAGGTATGCATGTCCCAGGTTTCTGACCTACATGTTTTACAAACCCCAGGGAGATTGTTTTATGTGGGAAGCAGCTTCCCAAAACAGTGTGTTCAGCTTTAGACACAGGCCAAAAAGGGTACCTGAGGTGTAAATGGAGAGAGAAGGGTGGGCGCCATTTACAAGGAGCATTTCTTTCATTTTGTACAAAAACAAACAAACAAGATATATAGGCCAAAGATGTAAGAGGCTCAAACATTGTGTATGTCCTGTTTTAAAACTAGCAGTCTTTCCAAAAATTAATGTTTCACTGTCCACATACCTGTTTTTGTGGGAGAGGAGTCTGTCTTTGTGTAACATGATTTTATATAAGTGTAATCAAATGATAGCATGAAGGGTTAAAACATGATCATTTTATGACCAATTTAATATTTTCCAAGGAGGAGACGGATTTTCATTTTTCCCAGTGGATTGAATGTTGGCCTGTACATCTATAATTAGTCAAAAACAAAATACAAGTGAGTTGTGATCTATATCAAACCAAAGGGATTCATTTTTATATGGTACATAATATAATTTCACTGGGGCTATCTCCTGTTGCTGTTACCAGCAACAGGAGATAAATGATCTCTTAATTTTGTTTCCTACTCCACCATCTCAATGTTCCATGGGGATCCACCACCAGTTACTTTGGCATGATGAACAAGGGACAGCTTCCTCTTTACAGTTTTCTTGCAATCAATTGGCTGCTATTAAGAGTGACCCTAATCTCTCTCGCTCTGTGTGGTGTGTGTCAGGGAATTTAGACTGTAAGCTCCTATTGGGCAGGGACTGATGTGAGTGATTTCTCTGTACAGTGTTGCAGAATTAGTTGCCCTATAGCAGCTGATGAATCAGAAAACTTTTTTTTACATACATATGCCATTCTCCAATACCTGCCAACTGATGTCACCTCATCCGCAATTGTCCTCCATATTGCCTCCTTTGATTTGGTTCCATAACTATATCCAGTGGGTCATTCAAGACTGCGTAATGTCTAAATACTCCATCTACTAGTACCTCATTTTCAGTATTTGAGAAAAAAAGGTGATTTTTTTTTTTTTTACTCTTTTGTGAACTATTTTCTTGTCGTCTCCTGGGCAGAGTCAAAAACCTTCTCACCAATACTGGAGTATGAAAACATTTATAAGTTAAAAAAACAAACATTTTTTTATGCATTCTCAATAATCAACGATAATTTTATTAAAAAATTAAAAAACAAGACTCAAGTAAAAGTGTGTCATTGGGGTACAAAGAAATTACATATTATTTAAAAAATCTGACAATTACATGATAATTGAAACATAAGGGGACACTTATTTAGAATTTTAAATACTTCACATTTAATTGAATCAAACACTGACACTACTAAAAAACAAAACATAGTTACTCCATTTTTTCAATTGACAATACTTTGTATATTTAGCTGTTGTCTTAACAGTAAGTTTATTAAAAACCATCTTCAAAACCAATAGAGTACTCTACAGTTCAATGACAACATAATCACAAAACAGTGGATTCAATAGGACAATAGTGAGCTTATCTTTCATTTAAGTTTGGAAGTCGTGTGTGGAGTCTAAGGTTAGAATACAAGATAGAAAATCCCCCACTGATAACATTAATCTCTTTAAAATGAATTAATTTCAAATGCATGTTTAGTTTATATACAATGTTCTACACATCATGTATTAAGAGGCATCTCAGCTAACTTATTCATATATATTGGAACCATTATAAAAATATTCAAATTTTGATATCATATATTTCTTACATTAAACAACAATATTATATATATATATATATATATATATATATATATATATATATATATATAATGGAAAATATATTATATACACACACACCACATATACAAAAAACTCTGATATCAGCGGTCCAACGTGAAAAGTCTCTTTTGATAGCAACTACGCCAGCTCAACACACCCCAACCAGCAAGAGAGCGGTCTAGAAATGGAGACACAAATAGAACTGGAGCGCTCATATTGCAGTCATTTTTAACACAAATAAAATGTGCACAGTTCTTACATAAACTGCCTACAATTAATAAAATTCAAAAAGGCTTATTTGTAATACTCTTTATGTTGTCCCACATCAGGGTATGAATCCAAGGAGCGAATGGTAAATTCCTATGAAAAGCAAAAAAAAAACCCACTTACAATAATAAATAAAAAGAGAGCTTATCTGTATTGTCGCATAAAGCGCTGTCACAGGTCCGGACCAACCAGCGAAACAGGATAATAAAACTTGCAACAAGACCACCCTACATGTTTTATTATCCTGTTTCACTGGTTGGTTCATAATAATTATTTCTCGTATCGTCACATCCAATACATCATGCATATATACAAGAACACACAGATTCACAGTGACATCTGTATCTGTATACACAGGCTGTAAGCTGAACGTCACCATGCTGCATTAAAGTCTGTTTCATATTCTGATGTGCATTTTGCTGCCTGGAGATAGAGTGACAGGTCAGTATTATAAAGCACAAAGATCAGTGACTCACATCAGGATAATACTAGTACAATGGTACAAGGGCAACATTAACCCTTTGATGAACGATAAGTGTTCCATAGTCAATCGTATAATTTTTTTATTTTTTTTAAACTGGGCTAAAAATCTTATTCATTGATGGAACGATGTCGTTCCAATTCTGCAGTGTGTATGCACTCGCGACCGACAGTGTCATAGATCACTATGGAGTGTGCAGAATCACCATCTTTTCAGCCGATGGTTATGACAGATGAAGAGCACATATCTTCGGTAAATCGTGTAAAATGTGTTTAGTGGGTACACATGAATCGGCATGCTGATCTGTATTTTTCTTCCCCAGTTGTTGGCAAAATCATCAAAGATGTTGCATCGGTAAGGCTGGCGCTACCATTAGGCAGGTGCCTAGGGCGCTGTGCTCTGGGGGGCTTCACTGAGTTAAGGTATAAATGTCATTAATGTCTTTTAATCCTAGTATGAGTCGCTGGCACAGTTAAACTCACCCACATTGCCGTTAGCTGCCGCACTTCTTGTGAATTATCCAGGATCTACAACTGCGTCATTCAGTGAATCAATGCACAGCAATGCAGCAAAGCGTCCTAGCCTTCACTCCTGAACAGCTATTTTCCGCCCACGGAGGAGCTCATGAACTAATCATGGCGCCCAGAGTCTCACTATGGGGGGGATCCTGGGTAGCTACTCACAGTCAGGGTGACATATAGGTTCTCCGGGTGTCAGTGGCTGCAGGGGTGCTGCCAACTCCTCGTCCATTGATCTGTGAGAGTGGGCAAGTAAGGGGGATTCTGTGAAATCGGACGCAGCTTTAGGCTAGGTACACACTACACTGTTTTCAGCCAATTATCGAGCCAATCAGACGATAAACGACTGATTGAACTGATATCACATGAGTGTGTACCCTGCAACGATGACCGTTCCAAAGTACAGATTAGTCACGCTGCTTAAAAGATGTCGATCAGTTATGGAACAATGTCGGTCCAATTCTGCAGTGTGTATGTACTCTGCAGAAATGGAACAACAGATCAGGTGGGGGGGGGGCTGTCACACATACCTTAAAGAACTGGAGAGGAAACCTTTCTGCAGACTGAGAGCATGAGGGGCGGATTCATGCGGAGTGAAGGTCTGACAACCTGCCAATCGGATGCATGTTCTGGCGTCAGCTGACAACTCATATCCCTTTAAACTGTGCCATGAGAGGCACACATGACAGCGCAATGACTACATATCTAAATTAACGTAGTAAGGAGATCTAATGCCCCTCTGGTCCTCTATAACAAGAGCTGCAGCCTTTCAGCAGAGGAAGACGCTTCAGTGCAGTGTATTCCACAAAGCTCAAGCTCATGCTGTGTCAGATCCATGCTGTCTGAAGGTGACAAGCTGCTTGTTTTTGTAACATAGGAACTGCAGGCTGGTTGATTGCACAGGGAACACAGGAAAGTGAAAAATAAATCAAGGCAGCTGCTTGTATCGAGTACTCTTTACAGCACTTTTGACACCAGGGTGAGATGGGCTGTTTCCTTCCGAGTATTGCAACAGTTCACTAAAGTGGCAGAGTCAGGATCTTTTCAGCCAATGTTTATGACATGTGAAGAACACAGATCATCACCATCAACATTTATTTATATAGCTCCAGCAGATTCTGTAGTGCTTTACAATTGGGAACAAACAGTAATAAAACAATACTGGGTAATACATACATACCTAGAGGTAAGAAGGCCCTGCTCGCAAGCTTACAATCTATGGAACAATGGTTTGATACACAAGGGTAAGTACTACATCATATTGAATATTTGTCCAGCTAGATCCAAAGGTTACAAAGTATTTAGTGGGCTGTAAGCTCAGTCACACAACTATGCTGATCAGAGGGTTGTTGCCTTGTGTTAGCTGTGTAGAGGGTGGTAATAGGTACCTAGGGAGATTAAGAGGGTGGCAGAGGAATAGTATAAGCTTGTCTGAAGAGGTGGGTTTTCAGAGAACGTTTGAAGGTTTGAAGACTAGAGGAAAGTCTTGTGGTGCGAGGGAGTGAATTCCATAAAGTGGGTGCAGCCCGAAAAAGTCCTGTAACTGAGAATAGGAGGAAGTGATGAGAGTGGAAGAGAGATGCAGATCTTGGCAGAACGGAGGTGTCGAGTTGGGAGATATTTTTAGACAAGTGAGGGGATGTATGTTGGTGCAATTTTGTTGATGCTTTGTATGTTAGTAGAATAATTTTATATTGGATTTGTTGAAAAACAGACAACCAACGTAGAGACTGACAGAGTGACTCAGCAGATGTAAAACGATTTGCAGGGATAATCAATCTAGCCACTGCATGCAAAATATATTAAAGGGGCTGGAGTCTGATTTTGGGAAGACCAGTAAGGAGGGAATTACAATATTCGATGCGGGAGATGATGAGTTCATGAATTAAAGTTTTTGTAGTGTCTTGAGTGAGATATGTACATATTCTAGAAATGATTTTTAGATGTCTCCAGCATGATGTAAATGTAGAGTTCATGTGGGGAACAAAGGATAGTTGCGAGTCAAGGATTACACCTAGACAGCGAGCTTACGGTGTGGGATTTATGGTCATGTTGTCAACAGAAATAGTGATGTCAGGCAGTAAGCTTCTATTGTTGGGTTGGAATATTATTAATTCTGCATTTTTCTTAATTTTTGAAAGATTGAATTTGAGTTGGCAAGAGGACATCCAAGCTGAAATGGCAGAAAGACAGTAATGCAAGACAACACAGATGGCGAGAGATCAGGAGAGTATTGAGAGATTTGTGTATCATCCGCATAGAGATGATACTGAAATCCAAAGGAGCTTATTAGTTTTCCTAGAAAAGTGGTGTAGATAGAGAATAGCAGAGGACCTAGGACTTAGCCTTGTGGTACTCCAACTGGTAAAAGAAGCGGAGTGGATGTTGTTCCAGAGAAATTAATACTGAAAGAGTGATTAGATAGGTCCGGCCCCTGTCTTTACCCCGCTGGGGGCTCTCACCTCTAATCTAGCTGTTCATTGAGCTTCTGAGTTACTGTGCTTTCTGTTAACTGTACTGTGCTGTCTCACCCTGTATCGTGTTTCTGTCTGTACCTGTACGGCGCTACGGATACCTAGTGGCGCCCTATAAATAAAAATTAATAATAATAATAATAATAATAATAGGTAGGCTGAGAACTAGGATAGGACAGTGTTTTGAAGACCTAGGGATTGTAGCGTCTGTATGAGTAGAGAGTGGTCAACAGTGTTGAATGTAGCAGAGAGATCCAGGAGAATTAGAAGAGAGTAATTACCTTTAGTTTTAGTTGTGATCAGATCATTAACAACCTTGGTCAGCGCAGTCTCTGTGGAGTGTTGAGAAAGATACCAGTAGAGAGATAGATTAAAGATTTTAGTTAGAGGTGGTATAAGCACATGAGACAGGGACCTACCAATTTGTGAGGGTATGGGATCAAGAGGACAGGAGGTAAAGTAGGAAGATAAAAAGAGAGTAGAAACTTCATCTTCATTTGTGGGATCAAATGAAGAGAGGGTGTCAGAGGATGCTGGGAAGGAATTGAGCTGATTGCTAGTCGAGAGAAAAGATACCATTTGAAGTCTCATTTTATCAATCTTGCCCTTGAAATAGGAAGCAATATCCTGGGCACTGATGGTAGATGGAGGGTTTGGGGTGGGAGGATTGAGAAGAGATTTAAATTGTGTAAAACTACAATAGTGTGTACACAGGAATCTGTCTGCTGATTGGAACTTCAGTCGTTCAGAAAATCGCTAGAGATAACAAATTGGTCTAAAGCTTTTGTAGTGTGTACCTAGCCTTAGAAGCATTCTCTGGGAGAAGCTCGATTGTGTGACCAGCCAAAGCATCCAATGACTCTCCACCCTTGCTACTTTCAGCTGCAGCCTGAAGGCAGCCCAGAAAGCTAAGAGTCAGGCAGGGGAGGTGCTGTAGTGTTAACACTGTTTAGAATTGCTGTGAAAAAGGAGCAGCTCTGAATAGCTGGAATAGAAAACTTGGAGTGTAAGGTAATTAAACTTTTCCTGATTTCTTCCAATAAACTGCTTTTTAGGCTATTATTTAACTAGAAAGAAAGTCATGGGAGTTATTGAAAGTATTTTTTTTTTTATTTATTGAATACAGTGGTTAATGACACATCAGAACTGTGCGTTAAAAACACAGTGTAAAGCTTTGCAATGGGCAAAAAGGTAGCATCTTCTAACACTCATCTCTTACAGCTCATTTAAATATCTCCAGTACAGAGGCGAAATATTGTTTTTGCACTATTGCTCTGTATCTGGTACAAGATTGTGACTAGATAACTATGAAGAAAGATCTCCCCAGTCTGACCAGGAATTCTGTACGGCAATACAAAACCTGGTGGAATGATTCAAGCCTGTTACAAAGGCCGGCAAACAATGCCTAAACACATCCATCATCAAATATAAAAAGATTGCAATGCAGAACACCATGACACGACACCCACAAGTGTCTGTGTCCCCCTGCTCATGTGTGCCCATGTGTCCCCCTGCTCATGCATGCCCATGTGTGAATGTGTGCAACTCTGTCTACACAATAGGGATCCCCTGTCTGAATTGCTCTGGACTCCCCAAAGCCTTAAACCAGCTCTTATAGTGTTTATGTACCATAGCCATAGCCGGATTTAGACCTCATTGGGACCAAGGCAAGATATTGGTTTGGGCCCCCCCTCCCTGAAACAATCCATAGTACTATAATTTTTTAGCATAGTATATACTCCTATAGTTAAGTAGAAGGGTAAGCTATGTGCTGTCGCACATCACGCTGCTCCTCCTGCATCACCATGTGGCCCCTCATTACTGTCCCTCTCATCACACTGTGCCCTCCTTTATCATTACACTACATCACACTGTGCCCTCCTTTATCATTACACTGCATCACACTGTGCCCTACTTTATCATTACACTACATCACACTGTGCCCTACTTTATCATTACACTACATCACACTGTGGCCCCTCATTACTGTCCCTCTCATCACACTGTGCCCTCCTTTATCATTACACTGCATCACACTGTGGTAACAGCAGTTAAAGAATAATGACCATGGACCCCATATTTTGTCAAAGGATCTAGCAGACTTTTGAATTATTCTAATCATATACTCCATACAATGAATATTAAGCTCAGTGATCGAAGTGGAAATTTAGAAGTGGTGGTATGAAAAATGTAATGGGAATGTAAACAAGTGAATTAAATTTTATTATTTTACAATGAAGGCAGTATGAGAAGTAGCGGTATGGCCTACTACCATATACACCCCACTTCCACCACTGCTTACCTTTCAATTCACACAAATTGTACTTTATCTTTAACTAAACTTAGGTATTACTCATAATTAACATGTCAAGAAACTGCAGTTCAGGGTTAGAAAGCCCAGTAATCAAAAAAACAGCAGTCTCCTATCACTACCACGTCACAGACCGTCCGCCACTACAGTTACTGACTGCAGCCCTCTACCTACAGAAACATGAAAAAGTGCTGGAATGTAATAATTATGTTAATATGTCAGTCTTCTGCATGAATCCCATAGTGCAACATTTAAACAAGTCAGGCCTCCTCATAATATAAATCCCACCAGATTCAATTTTTTTTCCTGTCCTCCCCATCTGCTTTGCCGTGGGCCACCTGAGAACCGCTAGGCCCTAGGCAGGTGCCTAGGTTGCCTAGCGGTAAATCCAGCCCTGAACGTAGCCTTTGAAGAACAACAGCAGCAGTTGAGTCACCAGTGTTTTGACAGCTTGACAGGCAGTATATATTCATTTGTAGGTAAGTGACTTCAGTCATTAATAAATAACCCTAACAATAACAATAACCTATAAATGTCCATTTTTACTCATCAGAAATGATCTAGAGGGATGTTATACACTTAAAAAATAACCTTTATTATATTTCCATAAAACAAACACGTTAAATAGCAAAAGATTAAAACTTAAATGATACTATTGATTAAACTTAGTTTCAGGGTATATCGCTTTTCTACCTCACATGTAATATTCTTGCATTATATCTCAATAATACGTCACTTATTTACTTCATTTTACGATATAGTGAGTATTTTATTTTTTTTCTCTTTTTTTTAATCACTGTAAATTTACACACTATGGAAATGTGAATGTTCATTTTTTTTTATGCAAATGAATAGCATTTTAAATTCCCTTTAATTTGGCTTGAAGCTTTCAGTTCTCTTCTTGATGAGTTTGAGTATGGGTCGACTGTATCTGGGAGGGCAGTAGGCTGAAGCTTTGCCTAGGGTGCCCAGAAACCTTTCACCAGCCCTGTGCATCGGGACAATTTTTCTCTAGTGTGTACTCAGCCTTATTCAGTCAGACGATCAATTACATATATAGCCTTGTAGAGCATTTCTTGGAATGTCCATGTGCATACTTCTCCCCTTCATTTAATTTCCATCAGAACCAAGCTTGGAAGTGTGTGCCTGTTGCTTAACAAACAGCGCTTCAGTGACAACATTAAATCTCAAAGTAATAGACCAATATAAATTACTTTGAGAAAAACAATAAATTAAATGGAAAAAGCTCACTAACAACCCTATTAAGGTTCTATCAAAAGCATATGACAAATGTTGTGATCTCAGTGATATAATAGATGCTTGGATTTCTCTTGAAATCTCTTGAAATTTCTCTGGAGCCACCTCTGCTCCGCTTCCCCTATCAGTTGGAGTACCACAAGGCTCGGTGCTAGGTCCTCTGCTGTTCTCTATCTATACCGCTTCTCTTGGAAATCTAATAAGTTCCTTTGGCTTTCAGTATCATCTCTATGCGGATGATACCCAAATCTATCTATCCTCTCCTGATATCTCGACATCTGTGTTGTCCCGTGTAACTGACTGTCTTTCTGCCATTTCATCTTGGATGGCCTCTCGTCAACTCAAACTTAATCTTTCTAAAACAGAGTTAATAATATTCCCACCCGCCAACAAGAGCATACCTGACATTTCTATCTCTGTTGATAACATGACCATAAATCCCACCCCACAAGCTCGCTGCCTAGGTGTAATCCTTGATTCACGCCTATCCTTTGTTCCCCACATTGACTCTATATCTAAATCATGTTACATACATCTAAAGAACATTTCCAGAATCCGCACATATCTCACACAAGACACTGCTAAAACCTTAATTCATGCACTAATCATCTCCCGCATTGACTATTGCAATTCCCTCCTTACTGGTCTTCCCAAAAACAGACTCAAACCCCTAAAATCTATTTTACATGCTTCGGCAAGACTGATTTTCCTTGCAAATAGCTATTCCTCTGTTGAATCACTCTGTATGTCTCTACACTGGCTGCCTGTCTTCTACCGAATCCAATATAAAATACTTTTACTAACCTACAAGGCCATCAACAAAGCTGCACCAACATACATCTCCTCTCTTGTCTCAAAATATCTCCCAACTCGGCAACTCCGTTCTGCAAAAGATCTGCGTCTCTCATCCACCCTCATTACATCCTCCCATTCCCGGTTACAGGACTTTTTTCGGGCTGCACCCACTCTATGGAACTCTCTCCCTCGCACAATAAGACTCTCCTCTGTTCTACAAACTTTCAAGCGTTCTCTGAAAACCTACCTATTCAGACAAGCTTATAATATTCCTCAACCACCATCTTAACCTCACTACCTTTAGCCTGTTACACAATTTCACACAAGACAACTACCCCCGGAATAACATTGTTGTGTGACAGGATCATTTAGCTTATGAGTCACCCTACCTTTGCAGTCTGGCTGGGCCAAGATGCAAAATGTATACTTAACCTCATGTGTCAATCTCCCATTGTCCCATAGATTGTAAGCTTGCGAGCAGGGCCTTCTCACCTCTTTGTCTGTTTTACCCAGTTTGTTTATTAGTTTATTACGTTTGTCCCCAATTGTAAAGCGCTGCGGAATATGTTGGCGCTATATAAATAAATGATGATGATGATGATGATGATGATGGATTGTTCTATGTGACATTACTAGTGATATGATTAATTATGTCATTTGCTTTTAATTAATTAGGATATTTCCTGTTTTATCTGGCTTTGATAGACCTTCAATGATGTTATTAGTGAAGTTTTTCCTATTTGATGTATATGCTTGTTATCTATACTGCACAATATAAATATACATAGAATAAAAATATGTCGGTGAAAGGCAAAACTTGTAATAACTTATTGAAATAATTTAATGAGTGTTTTTGTCTTGTGTTTATCTTATTTACTTTATGTTTTCTACTTGTAGAGAATTCTATAATGGGCAGCGATTTTGGTGGTCTCTTCACTATGTTGGGCTTGGTTTTATTTTATTGTGGATGGGGGAGTCACGTGTCTGAGACCCATTGAAGGCGATTTACAAAATACACACATTCTGCAGACAGGCAAAGCTTCGCTATTTGCACAAATGTGCCTTACTGTCCACTTAACATAATAGATGCACACCTACATCCTAGCTTTGGGAATTTTCCCAGGGAAAACTAATACATACTTACCGTATATACTCGTGTATAAGCCGAGTTTTTCAGCATACTTTTGTATGCTGAAAAAGGGCACTCGGCTTATACACGGGTGAACTTACCTGGTGTCCGGTCCCTCGGCTGTCAACTTCTGCATATGCGTTCCAACAACAGGAAGTTCGGCATTTGGAACGCAAACTTGCGTTCCAAATGCCGAACTTCCTGTTGTTGGAACGCATATGCGTTCCACTGCCGGGTAAGTGGAAAAATCTCTCTCTCTCTCTCTCTCTCTCTCTTTTTTTTTAATTTACAGTGCAATTACATAATGAACAAACAATGCAGCCACCATGTTCATACATTTATATCCCTACCCCTTATATACCCCTTTATTTAGGTTAGGTTGTACCCAATGCCAATGATTTTATAATCATTTATGAATTTTCCTTGTCATCTACTGTTATTTATGGTTTAGCTAAAAATGATTTCATAGATTGAACCTATCATTTTTATTTAGGTTTTTAAATTAGCGCTCTTTTCCACCCTAGGCTTATACTTGAGTCAATAAGTTTTCCCAGTTTTATGTAGTAAAATTAGGTGCCTCGGCTTATATTCGGGTCGACTTATACTCGAGTATATACGGTACTGTGTTGTGGGTCTGACTGGAAATGTACATGGTGGAAAGAATGAAATGTTAGTTCAAAGTATTGTCTTCTACCACATTAGAATGACTTCCTTATTCATTTATACTTTTCAGGTTTACTCCTACAATGCTGCTTGGTTTTGCCTCATTTATAATGTAAATTAATTGAGACGGATGGACCATTGAGACTGTTCATTTTATGTGTTTGAATGTTTTCATTACATTGGTCACAGTGCTTTGCCTTATAAAGAGCACATGGAAAGTGTTGCAAACATCTTCTAATTATTGTCACCTCCTAAGCACTCATAACTTTCAAGTCATTTTGTGGGGAGAAAAAGATTACACTCTCCCCTCCCACGCTAAACAGGTAACAACCTCAGAGGTGCTGTCTCATTGAAATAATTTTGTCCTGCAAAACCATATCTCATTTTTTCTTGTTGCTGTATGTCTAGGTTGCACTCAGCATGGAACACCGCTAATCTGCATATGTCGTCCATTTAAAATGTTGCCCCACCATAAACATAATTTTATTAAGGTTAATTTGGAAACATATAGGCACATATGGCAAATGCACTGCAGGAAACATATGTTTTGCATTTTGGTGTCACAATAACAATTAATAATGTCTGTTACTTTATTTTGGCGATCGGATCCCAAAGGCTGGAAGTTGGCTTGTCAGAAAGGAGTTCTTGATGAAACTTAGCTGAAAATGATCCGTGAAGCTGTAGATGTGATGATCCCAGGGAGTTAGTTTCTAGACACAGAAACAGACGTGAAGAAGACTGACGGCTTAATGTCACAATAAATAAGTCACTATCCAAAGTCCCAGCCAATTTGGCCAGTACTGAGGAGACTTGGAGAAAGTACAGCCTGAAGTGATTAATATTCAGAGACTGTATGTCCAGGGCTACACAATGCAAAATGTGTGTACAGATATATGTAGTGATGGTCAAGGTAGGAGACTCCCAGAAAACAGACTGCAGCGTGAGCAGAATGCAAATCACGTCAAGAAATGGTAAGTTAACGTTAGTAAACAAGTTCCAGAGGATGAAACAAAAACAAGTCCACTTGGCTTAGTCGGGTCGGTACACAGTAATAGCCAAATTAAGAAGCAAGGTGCCAAAGGAATAAGCAAGGGTTAGTCCAGAATCCAAAGCCAGGTGCATACACAGTATTGCAGGTCAGCAAACAGGATACCAAGGGGTTAAGGCAAAGTAGGGTCCAAAGCAAGAGGTCACTGCTAAGTATTCAAGGTGACTGTTAACACAATCACCTCGCAAAGCCTATATGACAGAGGGTCCCTTTTATAGTGATAATAGATGCTTCTTGATGACCTCAGCAGCAAACTTTCAGTGTGAATGAAAAAGTTCTGCACATACTCAGAACATCTGTGGATTGTTGCTAAGCAACAAAGGAAACCAAACCAGACTTCTGATGGAGGAGAGCCTGGGCAAGACAGGCAAATGCTGAAGACCTTTAATGATGGGCAAGCCGGGGACAGGCATGCCACTGCTGTAGTCCCCAATCGGCCGATACATTTGGCAAGTAATCTTTAATGACTAGTTTGTATTATAGCATTTTTTTGTTCCTTCTTTCTCAAATGTGCTTACCAACAATTGACACAGGGAAGCTCCATTATATTGTAGGTAGAAGCCACAAGCACTTACTATACTTACAACCACAGCCATCTTAAGATAATGGGGGGAGGGATCAACTTCTGGCCAATGTATTGCAGGTCATGCTGGTAGAAAAACTAGAAAGCCACAGTTAGCTTAAGTCTGCAACAGAATCAATGGCTTGCTGGAAACTTATAATCCATGATGACAGTCCTCCTGATTGGCCCAGTATATTGAGAGTGTATGCGTAGCACTAGATCACCTTCCAACCTCCTAACTCCCCGTTCACGCACCTTAAAAAATGCTCTCCATCTGCCCAGAAACAAGACAAATATAATTTTAATATATCTTCCTGCAAAAAAAATTTTTTGTATCTGTATGTGACATTAGGCACACAAGGGTGCCCAGCCCACATTAAGTTGTCAACTGCCCAATTTGCTAAGCTCCTCAGATCAGGAAGGGGTGAGGCACTTTTCTCCATTAAATAACCACTGTTTGAAGCATGTTGCTTCCCTTTCATGAGTAGAGCAGCATGAAGCGGGATAGCTTGGAATAATGCCAAAAAACCGGTACTGTCCCACCAGAATTGGGAGAGTTGTCAGAGAGTACTGCTCTCTACTACCTGTTACGGTAGCTCTGACTAATAAAGAGACCTCACATTGCATTAGTAGACCCTAAAATAAATTAGTAGCCATCACCAACCTTACATTACATTATTCACACCCACATAACATTAACACCCACACATACACCAGTGGCCACATAACATTAGCCTCCCACACACACCAATCCTCACATAACATTAATCCTGTCACACCAGTGTCCACAAAACATTATCCCCTCTCATACACACCAGTGTTCCCATAACATAACCCCACCCACACACTCACCAATGCCTCCTTAAGGTTAACCCACACACATCAGTCCCCACAGCATTTACTCCCCATACACCAGTCCTCACATAACACTAACCCCTTCCCAGATAATATTAACTTACCTCATTTCCCAAACAAGCCAAACCCTGCATAACATTAACTTCCCCACACAAACAAGTCTCCACGTAACATTAACCCCCCACACACACCAATAGCCATGTAGCATTAACCGCACTGCACACCAATCCCCACATACCATAAAAATCCCCACATAACACCTCCCCCTCATAAACACTCCATAAACATTATTGTCCACATGTCACGCACCTGACCTGTTTACCCCACAGTCGGGGTCCAGCACTCCTACCTGTCCCTTTCTGCAGCCACTCTCCTCTCAGTAAACAGTGCTGTGCTCCCGCTGGTGGGTGCCATGCTAACGGTTGTTCTGTGCATGCGCAGACCTGGCTTTTATAATCTGCCTTCATTCAAAGTATAGGCTGATTGCCGGCTAGCTCCCTCTATAAAAAGCACCTCCTACCTTCTATCAGTGCCAGATTTTCAAGTCTCCCCACCTGTAAGAACGTTCCTACCTCTGGCTCCTGTTTATTCTGTTTCCTGAACTGCAGTAGTCTTCTGCAGATCATTGCGCCACGTATTGATCCTGCACCAGGGCTTCCAACTCTTCAGGGCCTCAGTGTTACATTCTTCTGCAGACCATTCACTTCTGTGATCCTCTGACTCGTTAGATCTGTTTCCTGGACTCCAGTAATCTTCTGCAGATCATTACGCCACCTATTGATCCTGCACTGGGGCTTCCAGCTCTTTAGGACCTCAGCGCTACATTCCACTGCAAACTATCACTACTGTGATCTTCTGACTTGCTCCAGGACTGTCAAGATCTCCAGCGTCTCAGTGCTTCTCCTCTCTGCAGCCTAATGCACCCTTACTGTCTACTCCACTCACCTAGTGCTCTGCACCTCTTACATCTACTGTAGACCACTCCTGCCATCTGACTTCTGTCCATCAGACCTTAGTCTTTGGCCTCTCCACTAGGTGTTGCTTGTCACCCACTAAAAGGGCCGCTAGCTGCAGTCTGGGAGCCGCAAAATCCATATTCCCTTTGTGGGGATCCCTGGCATAAACTTCTCTCTCTGTTAAACTCTGCGTCTCTTTGTTGGTAGTGTCCAGCCAAGAAGACCCAGAGGATCCTTCTAACCCTGACCATGTCCCCAATTAACATTAATATCCCACCGTATATTAATAATCCCCCCTCAACACCTTTTTCTTATCTGTAGAATGCTGTGGAAGACTCCTCTGTCTGCCTGCCAGAAATTATGTAAAGTGAAGGCCCTGCCGGTGCCCAGGATTGGAAGGGGGAGTGAAGGAAGCTGAAGAGGAAGAAATGGGTGGCACTTACAAGTGGCTAATTCCAGAAAAAAGGTCAGCCATCAGGAAGCGCAGCAGTGCCCGGGTCTGCCCCCTCCAAGAGCCATAATAGGACCCTTATGTTAACTGTGTGTTTGAAGATTTCCTTACACACTTGCACCTGACACAGGGCTGTTTCAATAATGAAAGAAGCCAGAAGCAGTTGTAATGGTGATATTATCAGTTTTTTGGGGGAAAATAAGACTGTTTAAGGGGCAGTGATGGGTTACTATAGTAAGGTAACCAGATTTTCAAATGAAATCCAGGAACATGTTCACCACACAGCATATGATACCAATATTTCATGTGAAATCCACCAACATCTTATTGAGCCATACCTGCCATAGGCTGACATATAAAGTTTTTGGGTAAAAGATGCACCGAAAAAATAGATCAAATTTTAACATTGATGCAAAGCAGACCCAAATCTGATGGCTAATACACAAAGCAGAGCCAGTCTGATGGCTAATACAATGTAGAGCCATTCTGATGTTTAGTATATAAAACAGTCCCGAATCTGATACCAGGCTCCAATCAGATTGCTGGTTTACATAGCAGACAAAATCTGATGACTGGAGTACAAAGCAGTCTTTTGTG